>NC_080424.1:70410594-71022380 GCF_029873635.1 Malania oleifera | reverse complement strand
ATTTATGAGATGGTAATAGTGTTCGAGCTCGAAGACTTCTCCAAGTTGGTAAACAAAGCAATGAAGGCAAAAGAAAGTCTACAAAGGAGTGCGGAGATATCTGAGCAGAGAAAGAGGCCCATGCCACTAGGGTTTCACTCTGGTAGAAATCAAAGACCTTGGAAAAGGAGTAACAACAACAACAATAGCAGCAGTAGCAGCAATGTGGGGTGAGGGCAAACAACAAGAAACCTAAACAATGCATAAGGCACCCCTTGTCCAAAATGCAACAAATTACATGGGGGAGAGTGTCGAGCTGGATTAGGGGTTTGTTATCGGTGCGGTAAACCTGGTCACATGCAACGAGAATGCCCACAAAACAATTACAACCCAAATCAACAAAGAGGAGGCAACCAGGAACCTCGAAACAACAATCAACAGAACACCGCTCAGGCACGTGTCTATGCCCTCACTCCAGGAGATGCCGAAAATACGAGTGATGTGGTGACAGGTATTATTCTCATATTCTTCAAGAAAGCAGTAGTTTTATTTGATTCTGGAGCCACACACTCCTTTATATCTACAACTTATGTTAAAATATGTGGGGTAGAGAATCAGCCATTAGAAACTAAGTTATCTGTGGTTACACCAATGGGAACCTCGGTAGTATGTAGAAAAATACTTAAAGGTTACCTAATTTGTATTGAGGAAAGAATACTACTGGCTAACTTGGTAGTATTTAGTATGCACGGGTTTGACGTAATTCTTGGGATGGACTGGCTAGCTTCTAGTTATGCTAGCATAAATTGCTATAATAAGGAGGTGGTGTTTAGACCTCCTGGAAAGTAAGAATACAAGTTCAATGGAACTCGTGTATGCCCTTCACCACAAATATTGTCGGCTATCCAGGCAAAGAGATTACTCTTGAATGGATGTCAAGGGTACCTAGCATGCATAGTGGAGGCACCAAAGGAAGAATTGAAGCTTGAGGATATCCTAATAGTAAGGGAATTCTCGGATGTATTCCCTAAGGATTTACCTGGGTTACCTCCTGACCGCGAAATCGAGTTTGTTATAAACCTACTACCAGGGACGACACCAATATCTAAAGCTCCATACAGAATGGCACTGGTAGAATTGAAAGAACTGAAGGACCAATTACAAGAGTTGCTGGACAAAAGATTCATCAGACCCAGCGTGTCACGATAGGGAGCACCGGTACTGTTCATTAAAAAGAAAGATGGATCGATGAGAATGTGTATTGATTATCAGGAAATAAATAAAGTGACCATTAAGAACAAGTACCCAATACCTCGCTTAGATGACTTGTTTGATCAACTCCAAGGAATACAAGTCTTCTCTAAAATTGACCTCTGATCAGGGTACCATCAAGTGAAAATCAAATCAGAAGATGTTCCAAAGACTACATTCCGAACGAGATATGATCACTATGAATTCTTAGTTATGCCATTTGAACTGACCAATGCTCCTGCTGCCTTTATGGACCTTATGAATAGGGTTTTTCGTGAATATCTAGATCAATTTGTGGTGGTATTTATTGATGATATTTTGATTTATTCAAAAAGCCCCCAGGAACATGAGAACCATTTAAGGCTAGTACTCAAAATACTAAGAGAAAAGAAACTCTATGCCAAACTTACGAAATGTGAGTTCTGGCTAGAAAGAGTTGCATTCTTAGAGCACGTGATATCTAAGGATGGTATTTCTGTGGACCCAAGTAAAATAGAGGCAGTAGTGGATTGGGCGAGACCAAAGAATGTTCATGAGATCAGGAGTTTCTTAAGTCTGGCAAGATATTATCGTCGATTTGTGGAAGGGTTTTCTAAAATATCTGGTCCTCTGACGAGATTGATAAGAAAGAATGTGAGGTATGAATGGAATGATGAATGTGAGCAAAGCTTTTAAGAATTAAAGCAACGACTCATCACTGCCCCGGTGCTGACAATTCCATCAGGAGAAGATGGTTTTGTGATCTACAGTGATGCATCTCGGAAAGGGCTCGGGTGTGTATTAATGCAACAAGGGAAGGTCATTGCATATGCTTCTCGACAACTCAAGGAGTACGAGAAGAATTATCCCACACACGATTTGGAACTAGTAGCTGTGGTATTCACACTAAAGATCTGGAGACATTATCTTTATGGTGAAAGGTGTGAGATTTTCACAGACCATAAAAGTCTTAAATATTTTCTCACACAAAAGGAATCAAACATGAGACAAAGAAGATGGTTAGAATTAATCAAAGATTATGATTGAGCCATCAACTATCACCCGGGAAAAGTTAATGTGGTAGCAGATGCATTAAGTTGAAAGTTAATGAATGCGTCAGTCTTGGCAATGGGAACCCAACATCAAATTGTGATGGACCTGGAAAGATTTGGTGTGGAAATAGTGGAAGGAAATCATCAAGCTTTCATTGCTAATCTGGTAATCCAATAGACCTTACCGGAAAAGATTAAGGCTGCACATATGGAGGATGCAGAGCTAGTGAAGATTATGGGTAAGGTACAGAGTGGACTGAAGGGAGACTTTAACATCTCTGACGATGGAGTTTTGAGATTCCAAACTAGATTGTGTGTGCCCAATGACAAAGATATCAAAAGAACAATCTTGGAAGAAGCTCATCGATCTATTTATACAGTGCATCCGGGAAGCATGAAGATGTATCGGGACTTGAGAGAGTCTTTTTGGTGGAATAACATGAAGAGGGAGATTACACAATTTGTGGAATAGTGTCTTACTTGTCAGCAAGTAAAGGCTAAGCACTAGAGACTAGCAGGACCACTGCAACCACTCCACATTCCTGAATGGAAATGGGAGCACATCTCCATGGATTTTGTAACTGGGCTACCTCCAGCACTCCATGGACAGAACGCCATCTAGGTGGTTGTTGATCGTATAACGAAGACCACTCACTTTATTCCAATCAAAGTTAACTATCTATGACCAAGCTTGTAAAGTTATATGTTCAAGAGATAGTTAGACTACATGGCGTGCCGGTGTCTATCATATCAGATCGAGATCCACAATTCACATCACAATTTGGAAGAGTTTGCAAAGAGCCTTGGGATCACGACTTACTTTCAGCACAGCATTTCATCCTCAAACTGATGGACAGTCAGAGAGAACCATTCAGATATTGGAGGATATGTTGAGAGCTTGTGTACTGGATTTCAAAGGAAGTTGGATTCAATATCTACCATTTGTTGAGTTCGCTTATAACAACAGTTATCAGTCCAGCATAGAGATGACACCGTATGAAGCGTTATATGGCCGAAAGTGTCGATCCCCATTATATTGGGATAAGGTTGGCGAACGACGAATTTTAGGTCCCAGGATTATACAAAGGACCTGTGAGAAAATTAAGCTCATCCAGGACAAAATAAAAGCAGCTCAAAGTCGGCAAAGGAGCTATGCGAATACCCATCACTGTGAGTTGGAGTTTGAAGTGGGGGATAATATATTTTTAAAAGTTGCTCCAATGAAAAGAGTCATGAGGTTTGGGAAGAAGGGCAAACTAAGCCCCAGGTATATTGGACCATTCGAGGTATTGGAGAAAATTGGTCCAGTCGCTTACAGAGTTGCCTTACCTTCTGCACTATCGAGAATTCATGATGTATTCCATGTCTCAATGTTAAAGAAGTATGTTCCAGACCCTTCTCATGCGATAAGTTATGAGTTGTTAGAAGTTAATGACACTCTATCATATGAAGAAGTACCCATCCAGATTTTAGACAAGAAGGATTAGGAGTTGCGCACAAAGAAGATTTCACTGGTAAAAGTGCTTTGGCACAACCATGACATTGAGGAAGCATCATGGGAACTAGAAGCATAAATACGCCAGAAATACCCACATCTTTTCGACGATAGTAGGATCGGACAAGAGCGAAACATTATACAAGGTACTTATTTAAATCTTTGTAAATTTTGAGGACAAAATTTTTATAAGGAGGGGAAGATGTAATAACCAAAAAAAAAAAAAAAAAGAATAATAATGATGGTAATTCAGTTAGTATCAAAACAAAAGTGTTTCTCTGTTAGGATCATTGATTCTATATTTGATACCTAAGAAAGACCTTGTCTAAGTGAATGCTCAGAGACCATTGCGGCTCAGTCGCTCCCTGGAGGTCGGCCTCGTCAAAATAAAATTTCATAAGATAAAACAGGGTAGACACTGTTTATATACGTAAATAAGTATATAAAATAATGTTTTGACTGACATAATTTGTAGAAATATATGATAAAATAATAATAATTTAGGTATCCTATGCGGGGCCCACAAGACTGTATGGGGTCCACATAAGTCTCGAAGCCATGTAGAGGTTTACACAAGTCTCGAAGCTATGTAGGACGCATAAAATCATATGAGGATTATTCGAGTTACATAGGATCCATTTGAGTCTTGAAGTTGTGTGGGGTCCACATGAGTTTTCAAAATTCAAATTTAATTATTATTCAAAAATAAATAAATACTAAAAATAGTTTAAAAGTAATAACAATGATAATAATAATAATGATAATAATGATTAAGAAAAATAATAAAATAATTAATTAACTAATTGATTAATTAATTAGGTAAGTAATTAATTAAAATTTATTTAATGGGAATGGTGGCAAGCACTCCCACATGGCCTCCATCCCCATCCCATACTCAACCCATACCTTGCCCATCCCTTGTTCATTCTTTAATTTTAAAAAATTATAATTTCACCCATCTCCCCACACTGTTAGAAATTCCATTTCTTCTCCAAAATTTTCCTATAAATAAAAAGCTCTCAACCTTCATTTTTCACAACAATTTTTTTAAGGAAGAGAAGAAATAGTGAGTGAAAGAATTTGTGGTAGAGAGAATTTTTGAGTAAGTTCTCACTCACCCACTCTTTCCGATCTCATTTCTTAGAGATAGTTATTGTGTTCGTAGCACAAAGTAAAAGAAGAAGGTAAGTAAAATTTGATTATGTTAGTTTTTTTTATTTAAAATTCATACCCGAGTTTATTTTGTAAGTAAATTTCAATTATGTTAGTTAGTTCCATAAAATTTCCATGAGTTTATTTTTTTTATGTAAATTTAATTATACCAATTCTATCTTTAATATACTTGCATTTATTTTTTTTGGTTAAGAAATGTTCTAATCCCCTCAGGTAAATTTTTAGCATTTCTTTCTATTCAAAATAAAACTTATATATATTTTTAATACAAAAATTGTGTAGCATGAGCTTATTTCTACGTTACATTTTTTTTTTTTTTTATGAAAATATGAGTAAAGATGAAATTTTCACGAGATTATTTTAATTTGCATAAATTGTAATAATATGGTTTTAAAACCCCTTATGGCAAAGCAAGTTCAAAGTTATAGATATTCGGTACCGCAGCTTAAAGTTTAAATGGATCAGAGTGCACCCACACTGTTTACAGAGTGGTTATTTATGTTAGTGGATTTCTCATGAGTGCACACCTGGTTCCGGACCAGGACTTAATAAGGAAAATATAATTTAAAGTTTACATACGTTAATTTAGTCTGGTCGGCCAGCCAGTTAAGCCCAGTCTTCAGACCGCACAACCCAGTGATGAGGGTAAACATGACTTACCGCAAACAGGCGTAAGGGTGGTTTTTACAATATATGTTTATACATATTTAATTACATGTACAGAGTTATTAATGAGTTGAAGGAAAAGTATAAGTTTATATGAAAATGGTCATTCTTGTGCCTAAATGACGATTTAAAGGAAACGTATAAGAAAAAGTATATGTATGCATATAGTAAAATATTTTTATAGTTTTAAAGTTAAAATTTTAATTTAACGGTCATAGTATATGGTTATTAAATTTTACTATTATAGTTGATGGTAAAAGTTTTATGTAGAAATTTTTAGATTTACATTTATTTTAGAAGCAGTTTTGAAGTTATAGTATTAAATATTATTTTATGAAATTTTAAAAAAAAAACTCATTTTGGCCACACACTAATAATAATCTTGTTTATTTACTGAGCGTCGTCTCACCTCAAAAATATTTTTATTTCAGATAACTCAGAAGGGTATGTCAGAAATCAAGCTTAGCAAGCATGCGGGTGGGGATAGAAAAATAAAGAATGATTAGAAATATTAGTATGATGTCAGATATTTATGTTTGTGTAATTTTTTTCTTTTGAAATAAATGATTGTAATATGGATAATTAGCGCTTTGGTTTAATGTTTATTTGCTTTCGCTGTAAATCAATAGTAAAAAGTAAATATCCCAGACCCCTCGGGGTTGGGGTGTTACATAGGTACAGTTGGCCGAACCCCGATAACATATCGCTTGCCTTGTTTATATTTTTATACTTTATATTTACCGCACATGTATGTTATGGTGTGAATGATGCGTTTGATTTAAATTTCCGCACATTATATTATTGGCGCATTTGGATCTGCATAGAAAGACCCTAGGTTACTAAATTATATTGACTTCTTATTTAACCTAGGATAAAAGTTTAAAATTCTAATTCACCCTCCTCTTGGGAATACACCAATTCTAACAATTGGTATCAGAGTCTCGTAGCATTGACTTAAAATGTTTTTGCTAAAAGATCGATATGGCTTTCATTGGTGTATCCCCATTCGGACAGGGTCAGTCACCCACTAGTCCTCCGTTATTTTGTGGTGTTGATTACACCACCTGGAAAATTAGAATGAGTGTATTCTTAAAATCTATGAGCTAGAGGGTTTGACAGGTGATTGTCAAAGGAATTTGTATACCAATTGAAAATTATATTAATTTGATGCATGCAAATTCATATTGTAAGAACCTGAAATATGAAAAAATGGGTTTAAATATTAAGAGAGGGGAAAAATTAGAAATTGCCCGGGTCAAAGGGCTATAAAAGAAAATTCTCATTTCTTCCAAGCTAAGCAAAATTAGATTTTTATCTTTCTTTCTCTTTTTCTCTCTCTCTAAACCTCTCCCTACTCCTTCTCTCTAAAATTCTTTGCCAATCATTGACGGAATTGGAAAACAAAAGCTACCACGAGGATCGTGGAAGGATTCTCTACAACTTCTATGGATCAGAATCTCGTTTTGGAGATTTTCGGGTTTCGGCGTAAAATCGAGGTAAGGCTCGGTTTTCAATTCTGATCCGGTAGATTTGTAGGTAACTGTCTTGTGAACATATTCTGTACTGTGATTTGTAGGTTTTGGAACTCGGTTCGCTGTTTAGGGACCTTGGAGTTCGGGATTTGCTTATGGGGTTAAGGTGTGGGGAACTATATTTATATTGGTTATTTTTGAAATCGGACTCGGTGGAACTGTGGTCCACGGTCCTGTGTGTGTTTTGGCTACTCATTAGGGGGGGGGGGATTTAATAGGGAAAACTATGGGTTTTTTATTATTACAGTTTTAGGAAAAAGGGGGCGACGGGCTGAATCCCGGGTTTTGTTGAAAATCGAGTATATGTATGATTTATACTGTGATATTGGGATGGTTGTGCCTTGACTTTGTTTAAACTTTATTTGTTTGGAAAATCATGATTTAGATTACCAAATAAGTGAGGTTTGTTTGGTTATATGAGCATGCATGTGTGTGTGATATGTTGAAATGCTAGTAAGAACGCGATTCCGAAATTGTTCCAGGTACTGAGAGTGTCCAGCTCTATATCCGAGGGCGTGAGCCTATTCCGACAGATCAGGACGAAGGGTGTGGATCCACCAGTTTAGCGCCGGTACAATGCCATGGGAGTCGGGGAGTAGCCATGTGCCGGTGGCGCCGTGTTCACGGGTTGGCTACGGGCCAACGCCGTATGTCGTAGGCTGGCTTTGGGAGGAAGAGTGTGACGACATTGAGGATTACTGATCATGTGTATGTATTGTGACGGGGCTGCGTATAAATGGCCGTCGTATGTGTGCGTGTATGTACTATGTAAATTAGTATTGGAATGCATTTAACTGCGTGTATGTTGTATCATGATAACACTCAAATGCCACACACCGATATAACCTGTGTTCTTCCTTACTGAGAGGTGTCTCACCCCTACTGTACGTACATTTTTACAGGTCCTTCGGGTAACCGGAACTAGCGTCCTGTTGTAAGGAGTGTAGTGGCCGATGTACTGCATTAGCGCTTGGATAAGTGTTAGGACTGTAGTTTTGTTGGGTTGCCATTTTGAGTTGAATTTGGGCACCCAGTTTGTACGTTTTGTTAGAGCCATGTTCTGCTCTTGTATAGACTCTGGTATGGAACTGCATATGTTGATATAGAATGACTTTTTCCGCTGCGTATATGATTATGATTGGATGTGTTTAGGGTACCCGGGAACCCCACGGGATCGGACCCTCATCCTTTGTACTATATCTGTGATGATTTGTATGATACTAGGACATGTTAGATTATATTTTCGCCCTCGAGTCCCATTTCCGGGTTCGGGACGTGACACATATGTCATGGACATGTTATATCTTGCATTAGATTCTGATATTTTTGTTGAGTTTGTGGCATGTTGGATTGCAAAGGATATTTGGGATGAACTCGAAAAGAAATATGGAGAGACCCAGCAAAAAGAAATTGCCACTCCAAAAGATGATCAGGTAGTGGCTAAATATGAGTAGGCTGCATTAGTAGATAATGAGGTATCTAAATCTTACTCTACCTCATTTATTGATTTATGTAATGAAGCATGTGATGATTCTGTTGCTGAATTCTGTGATATATCATATGTTGAATCATTTATTGAATATAATGATGGTTCTAATGATAATGAGTGTGATGATTCTTATGAAAAGTATTACAGCATATTATATGATGAATCATCTGATAATCTTTGTGATAGTTCTATTGAACATGCATGCAACAGTTCATATGAAAACTATTGTATTAACTTTTATGATGAATCATGTGTTGAATTAAATAATAAAAGCATGCTGTCATTTGAAAAGCTAGATAAAACCTTATTGAAAATGAATAAATTTCTAGCAAAGTTATCTATGCAGAAATTCATTTTGAAAAAGGAAAATAAAATCATGGCAAAGCTTTTAGGAAAAATAAAAGATTATTACGCCATCTTAGAAAAGAGAAAGATTAATAAGATTTTAAAATTATCTGCTTAGAAGAAGAAATGGATGATTATTCTAGAGCTACATTCAAAGTTATAAATAAGAAGAATAATCATGATAAATCCTTAGAGATTAAAAAGAAAATTATTTTCAAAAAGGGTTTAGGATTATCACATAATTCCCACTATCATACCTTAACTAGCAATCATAAGAATTGTAAGCATATCCTTTCACGCATTTACAAAACCTGCTTACATTATAAAGGAAAAGGGCACAACCGATTTATTTTCTCATCTAGAAGTGCCAGAGGGTTAGAAAAAGAAATGATGTGAGTAATCAGCAAAGCAAACCCCGTAGTACTTAAGGAAAAATGGATTTAAATTGAAATTATTTTCTAATTAATCTTTCCTTAGTGTTTAGGTTTAAGGGTTGTGATGACAATAGGATCGAAAAGTGGTGCGTGCTTAAAATTCCAAATCTCAGTATATGCATTCATTATACACTATATTGAATACTAAGATCATTAGAAATTCAAGCAAGATATCCAATATGAACTTAATTCATTTATATCACAATAATTGGATAAACTATGAAAACATTGGCTATAGCATACTTGAATGAAATCCACTTTCAAATGGACAAGGCTTTCTTGCTTGTAAATAATTGCAAATGCTTAATCCATACTTGAATGTACAATTCTTAAATTGAGCATATATTGTCCATTGCACAAGTTTGTGGTTTAGGGAATCTATCTCACACTATATATCATATAATCCTAAACCCATCAGCCTTCAATAAGTAGCAGTCATCACTCTAGGTGTAAGCACTAGTTATTAGAAATTCCTACTTCGATAAGTGTGACTCACTCGAAAAATGAGCAGCTCGGAAGCTATCCCAAGTATAGGAGTTACATCGTGTAATATTAAGCCAAAGGGCTAGATCGTCTCCTCATGGAATGTGTTTTAATCTCAGATTTTACGTTCTCCCAATCAAAAATAAAAATGTACTGAACTTGGTTCAGATTCGGATTTTCAAGATGGTTCAATTTCACTTTTGATGAATTAAATGACACATAATTTAAAACCCTAAACTAACATGCACTAAATAAAAGAAAACAAGAATAGAAACCCTACGTCTACTTAAGAAAACACTAGATCATACTAACTAAAAATGGAAACTTTAAACATGGAATTAAAATAACAATAATGAAAACCCTAGTCTACTTAAGGAAACGCTGGGACACGCGTTAATTAAAAATGCCAACCTAGAACATGGAATTAAAAACACACAATGGAAACTAAACTAGACACATACTAAAGAAAAACCGAACCTACTAAAAATCGAACCTTTAGCACAATTAAGAGATCAAATCAAGACTCACAATTTAAATGCAAATATGAATTCAACGGAAATTTAAAAAACGTAAACAATAACGGAACACAATGAAAACACAACCGTTACTAATCATAGACCCTAACTAAATCGAATTTCGACAAAAAAAATATCTGAATTTAATTAAGAATGTTAAATTAAAATAACTATCAATTAGATAAACAAAGAGATTAATTTAACAATAATGAAATACCCAACATTACTTAACTTAAACAAAAATAAAGAAAACTCCAATAACATTAAAAAAAAACTAAAATTTCTTTAATATTCCAAGATTCAAAGAAAAGTAAATAAAAGAAAGAAATAAAGGAAAAGAGAGAGAGAGAGAGAGAGAGAGAGAGAGAGAGAGAGAGAGAGAGAGAGAGAGAGAGAGAGAGAGAGAGAGAGAGAGAAACAAATCCATGGAGCCGTGGCAGCAACTGTAGTTGTGTGTGGATTGGTTCGCGGTTGTGGCATGGAGCAAGGAACAGCGGGAGAATGGCTCACGGATCTGCTGCTGCTGTTGGCAGCCGCCGGAGAGAGCAACAAAGTGCAGCAGGAGCTTTTTGTGCTGCGGCAACAATGGACAAAAGAGGTTTGAGCGAGAAAGAGAGGGATAAAGGGAAGGAGAACAGAGAATAGAGAAAAGAGAAAGAGAGCAAAGCAGAATTTAAAAGAACAAAAAAAAAACTAACTAAAGAAGAAGAAGAAGAAGAAGAAGAAGAAGAAGAAGAAGAAGAAGGAGAACAGGAGAATGGGGAAGAGGAGAATGGGGAGCCTTGGGAGCTGCCTGTGCAAGAAGAGGAAGAGAAGGGTTAAACAGGATAGGGGGTAAAGCCCTAGACCCGGATAGGAGACCCGACCCGGCAACTTGACCCAATTGGAGTTGAATCGAATTATTATATTTTTTTGTTCTCTGGTCATCGCAAATCTGACTCTTCTAGAGCTCGTATCTCACAAAACTCAAAACATAAAATTGTAGATAATCCTTTTCTATTTTTCTAGAAATTTGAATCGTCTCAATCAAAGGTCGGACGGAAAAGTTATGCATGAAATACGAACAGGTGTCGGTTTTGGTTCCCGGGAATTTTCTTGCGACAAAAAATTACCAAAACTTAATAAATAATGCAATAAAGTTCAGAATGATAATTTTGGCACTTTATTAAAATATTGGATAATTTTATACTTTTAATTAAAAATATAAACCATAAAGTTCGGGTTAAGTTGCCCAATTACGCAGTTTTGATGCGTAATCACACCCCCCAACTAATGTTTTGCTAGTCTCTAGCAAATGACGTGAATGGTTCTCAGGGTGGTGCCTATAACTACATATTCCAGTAATCATGAAATCAATGCACATGGGACATAGTTATACTACTTCACATACAAGGACATAACTGAATTTCACACATGCTCGTTCATATTCAATGCACACGACTCCAAAGGACGCCACTCATGCAAGTTTCATCGTTTATATGTGATTTGAGAGTAGTATACTCACATGAAGTTAATCAGTGGCACATTCAGAGTTAATGCAATCATATAAGTTCGAGTATAAACAGGTAAACTCTCGAGGTGTGTGTGATGTGTGTGACTCAGTACACCTAGGACGCCAATGGACACCTACAGAACTTTCGCTTTGACTCGGCCTAACTGGTATACCCTCAAGAACACTCAAAGAAAATAGGTTCACTCATCATATATAAGGAGGAGTGTCGCGATCAAACATCCCACATATTAAAAGGAACAACGCTAAGTATATGGAGTGGACTAGTTTGGACAGGATCTAGCCTATCTGTGAGGTGTCGGGTCCTTCACCCTAGCATCTTCTCACTTACTCGCCATATCCAACCGAGACCACCCTAGATCAACTCATTCACAAACTTGTCGTGAATACATCTGAGGCATTAACCGGTTGAAGAATCTTCATACGTGGAAAATTATGTGTTGTCATTGATTTTTTGTGATATGTATTTGGGCCGGCATTGACATTTCATTTTATGCGCATGTGTATTGCTTATTCTTTTTTCTGCTCATTCTTTATTTTCTGTCTTTTCTTGATCAATAAGGACAATATTAACACTTCTTTTGTAATCTTCATACCATCAATGGGAATTGAGCTCGAATAGAAGTTCATGAATTAAGTCTATCTCTAGGGGTGGCTCAGCCTTCACATTTTGAGTAGGCTACAAGATCTAGGTTTCTATCTCCCCACTAGGTGTCACCTCTAGGCTAGTAAATCAAAAACAAAGACTAGTGTACAAGGAATCATCCAGAAAAAGAGAATTGAGTTCTATGAACTCTGATTTGATATTAATGCTCAAAAGGACGATAAGTAGCTCAAGGATATCTCACAAGGTGTCATAGTCACCACGGGTGCTCTCTCAGTGCTCACAGGAAACTCTAAGTACAATGAATCATGTGAATGTGTTTATTCAGCCTCGTGAGATGCCGTGTAAATACAAGAAATTATATAACCAAATTAACACGAATGTACTACCAATCAATTCTTCATAGTCATAAGATCATATAAAGAGAAAACTACGCATGATTGACTCAAGTGTGTCATTCTTAAGTTATACGCAAGTATGTAAAAGGTATACACAGTGTTAAACATGGCATAATGCAGTGTAATTCCTCAGTGCTCTTCTTTCTTTCTCTTTTTTTTTTTTTGATTTTTTTTTTGAGTTTTTTGATTTTTGATTTTTTTTTTCTTTTGTTTTTTTTTTTGAAATTAAAAACCCGGTACGTGTACGTGCATAGTGTCACATGCGAATGCTCATCCCCCCCCCCCCCAACTAAAGTGGAACACTGTTCTCAATGTGAAAGCATAGGGGAAATAGAAAATACTGTGCACGGTAAAAGTAAGGCATACCTGAGTGGCGAAATAATGGAAAACAAAGATCGAACTACGAGAAAATAGACCTGAAAACTAACTAAAAATAAAATAAGATAAAATAAAAGGAAAATAAGGGAAAGAAAAACATCACAATTGTCTTGGCGGAGGCTCAGGAGGAATTTCGTCTGGTGGCCGCAGGTCTATAAATTGCATTGGCGGGTCTCCAAATTTAAGCCACCACAATCGATCAGTCGTCATACCTGCACGAAAATCAACCTCAAATGAATTAATGCATGTCAAAATACCAAACAATTTGTGTGCAGGTTGACCCTCTTGTGTTGACAACAATGGGTCTTTATTTAACATCGTTTCCAGGCAATTTGCTTCTTTACGAACTAACGGTTGAGAGAAAGTGATCGGAATAATTACCTGCAGTTCTTCAAAAGCATTAACATTAAAGGTTTTACCTGGTTCTTTGAAAATTATATGCTCACCAGACTGGTCACCCTCTTTATCTGGTGTATATATCATCATACCACTGCAAGAGTCTACCTCCACATTAGGCTCCTTAACATCTGATTTAGGTGGGAGTGACGGTTCCATGGTTTCTGAGCTCGGAGTATGAGGTACCACAGGTTGGTACTTCGTATGAGTATCAGTCTCCTCATCAACTAACTGCTCCGCTTGTGGCCCCGTTTCCTTTGATTTTTCTTTGAATTCATCTATTGCATCCATGACTTTTAGTGCTGGGACAACTGGTTGTCCAACGATGAGCATCGCAGGTTGGGGAAATTCTTTCTCGCTTCTCGAAGTAGTGGTGGTCTCTACTGTCTCAAGAGAAACATCGTGTATTTGTTGGTGTGGCTGCTGGTACTCTTGAGGGCTAGGCTGAGATTCCATGGGCAATTCTTCGTTTTCTAAGATGTCCAACTGCGTGCTTATCGCATTAATGGTATCCCGCAATTCATTATTATGATCAACTTGAGTTTCCATGAATTGCTGGAGCATGTTTGCCATCTATGTTATACTATCCTCCAAAAGGTCTGATAACGTACAGCTCGGAGAGATCTGTTGTGGTTGATATTGAGGCGGAGCGTTGTTTGGGCAGTTTGGTGGTTCATATGCATCACCACCACTAATTGTGCTGATAGGGTGTGCAGTCATGGGTGCCTGAGTGTATCGTGTGTTGCACTGTGGGACATTGTCAGCTAAGTAATCAAAGAATGATAATACCTAATCTGGATCCTTGCTGACGGGCTCTTCATTAGACATAATCTGGACAAAACACTTGCAATCAGGGGTAAGAGTAGTATAAAAATAATCAGCTAACCTCCATGAGTCAAACCCGTGATGTGGACAAGTGCGTAGTAGATCCTTGAATCGCTCCTAGCAAGCCCGAAATGTCTCGTCATCTTGCTGCACAAAATTAAGAATTTCTTCCTGCAAAAATTGAGTTTTCTGTGAGGGACAAAAAGCATGTAAGAATTCACGCTCCATATCAACCCAATTAGTGATAAAGTGAGGTCTCAAGGAATGAAACCAGATTAGTGCCCTATCCTGCAAAGTAGCAAGAAATAAATTCAGTCGAATAGATTCATCAGTTTTAGCATAAGAGAAAAACATGTTGCAGGTTAATTCAAACTCTGCTAGGTGTTGATAAGGGCACTCAGATTCCGACCCGTAAAACTCGGGTAGCAATGATGTCCTCCCACGCTGCATCATGAAATTAAGCTCGTCATAAGGCAAAACAGTGGAAGAGGATGCCGTGGCATATTCAAGCTGCACAAAATCCATTATCGTGGGCGGTGCAGGTGCAGCCATTTTTCAAAACTAAAAAAAAAAAAAAATTCTATTTTTTTTTTCTTTTTCATAAAACTAATAAAAATGACGGGAAAACCGCAAAATTGAGACTAAGAACGACATTCCCCGACAAGGGCGCCAAAAACTTGACTCACTCGAAAATTGAGCAGCTCGAAAGCTATCCCAAGGAGTTCTATCGTGTAATATTAAGCCCAAGGGTTAGATCGTCTCCTCAGGGAATGCGTTTTAATCTTAGATTTTACTTTCTTCCAATCGAAATTAAAAAGTTACTGAACTCAGTTCAGATTCTAGTTTTCAAGATTGTGGAGATTTAAATGAAAATACAAATTAAAGTCCTAAAACTATCACGCACGGAATTAAATAACAATAATGAAAACCCTAGTCTACTTAAGGAAACACTAGATCATACTAACTAAAAATGGAAACTTTAAACATGGAATTAAAATAACAATAATGAAAACCCTAGTCTACTTAAGGAAACACTGGGACACGCGTTAATTAAAAATGGCAACCTAGAACATGGAATTAAAAACACACAATGGAAACTAAACTAGACACATACTAAAAAAAAACTGAACCTACTAAAAATTAAACCTTTAGCACAATCAAGAGATCAAATCAAGACTCACAATTTAAATGCAAACATGAATTCAACGGAAATTTAAAAAACGTATACAATAATGGAACACAATAAAAACACAACCTTTACTAATCGTAGACCCTAACTAAATCGAATTTCGACAAAAAAAATATCTGAATTTAATTAAGAATGCTAAATTAAAATAACTATTAACTAGATAAATAAAGAGATTAATTTAACAATAATGAAATACCCAACATTACTCAACTTAAACAAAAAGAAAGAAAACTCCAATAACATTAAAAAAAAAAACTAAACTTTCTTCAATATTCCAAGATTCAAAGAAAAGTAAATAAAAGAAAAAAAGAAAGGAAAAGAGAGAGAGAGAGAGAGAGAGAGAGAGAGAGAGAGAGAGAGAGAGAGAGAGAGAAACAAATCCACGGATCCGTGGCAGTAGCTGCGGCTGTGTGTGGGTTGGTTCGCGGCTATGGCATGGAGCAAGAAACAGCAGGAGAGTGGCTCACGGATCTGCTGGTGCTGTTGGCGGCCGCCAGAGAGAGCAACAAAGTGCAGCAGGAGCTTTTTGTGCTGTGGCAACAATGGGCAAAAGAGGTTTGAGAGAGAGAGAGAAAGGGATAAAGGGAAGGAGAACAGAGAATAGAGAAAAGAGAAAGAGAGCAAAGCAGAATTTAAAAGAACAAAAAAAAAAAAAACTAAAGAAGAAGAAGAAGAAGGAGAAGAGGAGAATGGGGAGCCCTGGGGGCTGCCTGTGTAGGAAGAGGAAGAGAAGGGTTAAATAGGATAGGGGGAAAAGCCCTAGACCCGGATAGGAGACCCGACCCGGTAACTTGACCCAATTGGAGTTGAACTGAATTATTATATTTTTTTGTTCTCTGGTCATCACAAATCTGACTCTTCTGGAGCCCGTATCTCACAAAACTAAAAACACAAAAGTTGTAGATAATCCTTTCCTCTTTTTCTAGAAATTTGAATCATCTCGATCGAAGGTCGGACGGAAAAGTCATGCATGAAATACAAACAGGTGTCGGTTTTGGTTCCCGGGAATTTTCCTGCGACAAAAAATTACTAAAACTTAATAAATAATGCAATAAAGTTCAAGAATGATAATTTTGGCACTTTATTAAAATATTGGACAATTTTAGACATTTAATTAAAAATATAAACTGTAAAGTTCGAGTTAAGTTACTCAATTACGCAGTTTTGATGCGTAATCAAAGTGCTTATTATAAGATATCCTCTCAAAATCAAAATTAGAGGCATCCACTAGGGAATTCATATTTTATTATTAAATCAGATTATTCCCTTTGAGTTTAATATTTAAATCCCCTAATCTTGATTCACGTATCCCCTTCATAGGAAATCCTTACCAAACCACGTTCATATTCGATAAGGTCTCTTCTACTCACTAGTTGTATCCTTGCTTCATAATTATAATTATATCTAAAGGATACATACCACTGTCCAAAGAGTTGTGTTAAAAAATTCATATACTCCTAACTGCTCTTTATCAAAAAGGTGTGGACATGATTACTATGCACGAAAATATTTTTGAATAATGTCCACTCGTTCTAAATACTCTTCTTAACTAAATGATAATTTAACTTTAAGAGTATTCATTTTTAATTCAATTCATAAGCTCTCAATTCATAAAATCATATTCTTTAGAGCTTCATATCCTTAGAGAAGAGTTAAATGACTACGTTGGTTGTAGTAGGTCTCAATCTAGATGAGTGCACAAAGTTCAAGTAGACCTATGCACATGCATTTTAAATTGAAAGCCATTCCAACTTGAGCCTCTCACACGCATTGAAATTCATATCAATAGAGGCAATATAGGCTTAGAACTTTCAAAAAAATAATTATTGTGACTTTTTGATCCAAAAAGCCTAAAGCATTCACCGCTAAGATATAATCATGAAAAATCTAGAACACTTGACTAAGTAATTAGAAAATAAGAAAAGGCATAAAATGAATAAGTACATAACTCAGGGGGAGCATTTCTCTTTTATGACTATTTATATTAAATGCTCTTATGATCATAGCTTATATGCCTTAATGAGTTACAACACTAAACTCATAACTATCCATTGTTATTTATTGCTCATATTATATTTTGATGGATAGTGATTTGTGATTATCTAGTATTGTGAGCTGTTATTGAATATATTGTTTGATAATACTGGATTGCATGGAACACCATTTATAAGACTATTGCAGGAAATTATTTACTTGCATGCTTGTATGGAATGCCAACTACATGGCTGATGCAGTATGTTGTGTATTGCATGCTGGTAGTAGATATAGGTTCTCGTATGCCTTGAACTTAATTATAAATTGCTTAGTTGAACCTATCAGGTGCATGTTTTACGGAAAAATATCCAATTTACAGACGGCATGCTACCGAAATTTTGACAGGAATTTTTCCAAAATAAAGCCTTGTGCTAAAGATGATTATGATAAAATTAATGTTAAACCATTTTTGAAAGGATGAGTGAAAACTAATTGAAAACTAAGTTTCATCCTAACATAATCATCAACTATTTAGAAATGCTCAGATCCATCCCTATAGGAAGTGCATAAATGATCCATATGCATCACTTTCATTTATTGAATATCGAGGCTTTTGAGAATACCCTAAACATTATATCCAGTGCTTAAAGACTTATGTTTTGATATGAAATGTTCTTGGGTCATGAACATTGTTGCATGTCTTAATATATATCTTCTGATGCATCCATGGTTTATAAGGACAACTATACTAATCAAATGATAACATGTAATTGGCAAATACTCAGTACAGTTGATTTTAAAGATTTGGATTGATGACTTATACTATTAAGCATAATGAAATTAATCTTTGGTTAGTATAAGTAGCTAAAAAATCTAAGCACATATTCAAATTGATATGGGTAGCATCTAGAATTAAATTACTATCCTATTTTTCTTACCCATATGTTTAGCTTAGATCTTCAAAGAATTCATTGTGACATATACTTGAATGAAAACTTTTTATTGAAAATCATAATCTGAAGCATGTTTATATTGCCACAACTGTTTGTACTTGTCATATGATCTTACATGTGATTATTGAACTTTTAGGATCATTATGGTTTTGGTTTTCTAGTTATTTTTAGTATGTGCTTTATTGACAAACCAGAAAATTTGTTGCTTGCTTGTATGAGTTCTTAAATTAAAGTTTCTATTTCTGCAAGCACCCCCAGTACCCTTTTACAAATTATCAAAAGGGGATATATATTTATTATATACATCTTTGATATTTGTAAAAAGGTATATATCTATTTATAAAAGCAAGAATTGAACTTATATTGATTATATTTTATGTCTTGCTTATGTGCTTAAATGCTTTCATGACTTGTGCTATCTTTGCTTTAAAATTTTAAGTGATGAAGAATTTTTTTTTAAAATTTACAAAGAATGTTGCATAACTAGTCCATGGATCTTACATGAAAATGCATGCAAACTTGTTAGATCATTTTTATGCTCAAACCTTCTATTTTGGTATCATAAGTCGTGTGCCCTTTAACTCAAATCTTCCACGGGTCTTATGATATATTTCATTTGCAATGGTTTGTGTATGTTTTTGGTTTAACTACGTTTTTCATGTCACTTGAATATTTTAATGACCAGTTATACAATTTGTGTGCTTAAATTGTCGAAGTTATCTTTGTCATTCATTTCTATACAAACATGTTTTTGGGAAATGTTCTATTTTCAAATGGCGTGCTGCCGAATTTTCTTAAAAATATCCCAAACCATATCTTGTATATGAATGATATTTTCCTCTTATTTGCCTATATATACTTAAATATTTATTTAGGCCCTTTTTGCTATTGCCAAAAGGGGGAGAAGTAGGCAAGTATTTGTCGTCATAAAAAAGGGGAAGATTGTTGACCCTATGGGTCATACCCTGTTTTGATTATAACAAATACTCAGGTATTTAATGTCTGCTTTGTTGATGTGCAGGTTTATCTTGGCAGTATCCTATGATGGCACTCGGAAACCCGGAGGAAAACGAAGACCCTAGATATAATTTATGTGTTGTAATTTATATTCGGGTTTGTAATATTTAAGTAGGAAAGGTTTGTAATAGTAAATAGGACTTTGATTGTAATAATTGCATGCATCACCTACATGGTTTAATACGTAAGCTCAAAATGAAAATGATCTTAGACAAATCTTAAGGAACAGTCAACCGACACTGGATTTTTTTGGTGTCTTCAAAAGGACCTAAAAATGACACTAGGACACTCACATATGCATATATATGAATGGTCATTTGAATAGGGTAAATGTATAAGGGAGTTGGAACCGAAATGTACTTAAAATGCATGTTCGGTTGATCGTACCATCTAGTACAATTCCTCCTGGTTGACCAAACCGGGACCAGGTCAACAGTTTTACCACGACCCGGTCGACCAAACTTGCAAGTTCATTTATACCCGACTGACCGAACTCCCTTGGAGTCAACATATTGACCACCTGGTCGACCGACCCCAAAATGTACTCCAATGCTCTGGTCGACTGAGGGTCTTTGAGAGATGCCCCAACTACCTGGTCGATCAAACTTCTCAGTTTAAAATGTTTTGGTCGACCGAATCGCACTATTTTGAAAAATCGCCTTTTCTGGTCAACGGACCCTGAAGTTCAAAATTGGCCCGATCGACCAAGCTACATGAACTTTGGTCGACTAAGAGTGTTCTGGTCGACCGATGCTCTTGGGTTGATCCGAATTACCACGGTTAACTATTTTAAACAGGGTTAATAAGAGTTAAAATGATTTAAAACAAAATTAATAATACCCTACATGTCCTAATGGCTAAACTTCTTCCAACTTCTATAAATAGCCCATCATTTGCAAAGATTAAGGGGGACTAGCCATTTTGATTAGGAGAGATTCTCTGAAATTCCTAAAATCTATAATATTCATTTCTAAGCCCCAACTACTCATACTTACTTTCTCTTATTGCCAAAAGTCTTTTGTAAGTTGATTGAGTGATTATTCTTAAAGGTTTGCTCTCCTTGTTTGTTTGATTGAAACGATTTTCTTGAGAGCTAAACTTAAGTGTCCTTAGGGGGCTTTGCTAATAAGTCTATCCTAAGAATACTTACATTTAGCTTTTGAGTATTGCATTCATGTTGTAATTTCTTAAAAAGCTTGTATTTGTTTTTGGGTTGCAAAAAGATTGTCAAAAACATTCTCAAGTATCTTGTGTGATTTATATTGACATATTTTTGAAAAGATATTTGTGTTTGTGATAGTGATCTTTGTTGCAATATTCATTGACTTACATATATTTTTGCTAAATACAAAGATTAAATATCCTTTTCAAACCAAACATATACAGTACTTGAGCATCATACGATTGAGAAAATCTACTGATTGAAATATATATATATATATATATGTGTGTGTGTGTGTGTGTGTGTGTGTGTGTGTGTTGTTTGGCTGATATCTTTGTTTGAGCATTTAGATTGAATACATCTTGTGATACAAAGATCATATAGGTTTGCACTCTATATGTTTGCACTCTCATGCACTCATTACATAGATAGTAAATATATTTGAGAGTTGAAATATTAGACCACACTGAGCTTACATATTAAATCACTTGTAGTGTATGTGACTCAGCATATCTAGGTACACATTTGCTTTACTTGAAAGCATAATCACTGTGCCATTTCATTGATTGAGCAAAATTGTTCTTTTCCAAGCATAGGCCTAGAGAGGGAGACTACCCCTATGAAATAGTCCCGGATTGATTTAAACCCGGTTAGGAAAATTAGGTGCGCCATTCTGTTAAGGCGTGTTGGTTGAGATCAGCCTTGCTAATTGACTTGGTTGTAAAGGTTGAGGTTAAACCCTAAACCGTAAATCCTAAAACCCTAAACCCTAAACCCTAAACTCTAAACCCTAATCCCTAATCCCTAATCCCTAAACCCTTAACTCGTGCTAATTGACCTGATTGTAATCGGTGCCGCTCCACCCGTTAAGTGAACTATTAGTGGAATCCTCGGGTTTGCGATCTAGAGGCGGGGACATACCCCGATAACAAATCGAGTGCCTTGTTTATATTTCTATATTTTATATTTACCGCACATGTATGTTATGGTGTGAATGATGCACTTAATTTAAATTTTCGCACATTATATTATTGGCGCATTTAGAATTGCATAGAAAGACCCTAGGTTACTAAATCATATTGATTTCTGACTTAACCTAGGATAAAAGTTTAAAATTCCAATTCACCCCCCCCCCCTCTTAGGAAAACACCAATTCTAATAGTAGTTGTTAGAAAACATCTTTAACAATCTCATCTTTTCACTTCTTTTTACACAAAGCCTTAATAAACTAATATGGAAGTGGTTGATAACTACACTCTAATCCCTGTGGATCGATACCTGACCTCCCTATATTCTACTGAATTTGGGAATAGTTAGGTTTTATAAATATTATTTTTGGTAGTTAAGGACCCAATCCTTAGCGAGCCTATCAAGGACAGTCAACACTTCTTCTTGAGTCCATGCATATTTCATCTCACCTATATTGGGTCTAGTTTGGAACAAATCTTCATATTTGCCTATGCTTATCAATTAGATCTTGAGAATGTTCAAGCACTGCACACAATTCTTTTTATCCAACTTCCCATTTGTTATCTGCTACAATCATTAAGAAAATATACTTTTGGGATTCATGGAAACCATCTTAGCAAACACAAACAAGACCAATAATGAACAAGTTCAATTATCAAAACAACCACAGGCAAGATAAACAACCATGAGTCACAAACAATCCCAAGGAATTCAACTATTACTGACATTGTGATGCATAACTATAATTGTACCGAACGATCATTAACAATATGTTGCAAACGGATGACCAAAACATATAATCGGATCATCGATTCATTGAACACCAAACATGATCACATTGATATCATGGCTTATATAGGGATTCAAACCATGTAGGAACAAATCGAGGCAAAAACAAGGCTTAACAAAGTCTCACATGTCACATAGAGTTAGCCTAATTGGCTTTCAACGAGCTTATGGATGGACCTCCAATAATGAAATTTTAGGGGGCTATAGATCGACAAAGGGTAACTATAAGATTGGTTTTACAACATCCAAACAAGTTCTTATGGTTCTAAATTGTTACTGCATCTAGTAATTTTCGACAACTTGGAGTTGTTTCATCCCTTACAATATAGTAGACATGCTAGGGTAATAAGGTTCAGAGCGTGATTTGGCTATCCTACCGCACATTGGATTTACGTCCCAAGATCATACTTCAATACTATGTTAAGGTGTTGTGTAAATTGAAACACCAAACCACAATAATGTCTCCCCCTATGTTTATAACGTATTACATGTATCACAAATGATCCTAATATCTTCATTAACTCATATTTACTAGCACAATAACAATAATGAATAACTAATAACCAATAACATACATTAAGTATGCCTAATTTTAAAGATTTTTTGCAATAAAGACCATAGAACAATTTGAACATTCTACCCTACAAAAGCTTGTAAAATGTCTCAAATCATTTGAATCACTAGGAAAAATCAAACTACAATTTTTTATTAAAAAAAAAAAACAAAATACAATTAAATTTAAATCATTTTCAAGAATGTCTCAAAGATCGGGGAGACTTTTTAGTTCATCATCCTATTGCTCTAGGTTTACATACAACTACATTGATATAAGTAAAAGATGCTTTAGATGCACACGGTTCCAAGTTAATGCCAGATAAAAAAAGATTTCGATTACAGTTTTCCCTGCGATGATCCAGGACGAGATGGTAGAGTTCATAATATTCATGTTTTATATCTCAAATTTGAATCTTGAGAAAAAGTGAAAAAATGAATTCCCGACGAATCTCTGATATGCCAATTTATTTTTATTTTATTTTTTAAAAGTGACCAACCGAACATTCACAACACCGTTCACAGCAATTATTGGTAGGATGATTTTCATTATTGGAGCTTTCTCAATACTAACTACAATATGATGCTTTCACTCATCAGCTACATCCTACATGATGTTTACATGAGAGATAATATAATACACTAGAGAATCCCCTGAAATCACCTCTTACTGTGTTGCCATGTGCCCATGGCTTTCCCAGTGAGAAGACAATTACAAGATAGTGAAATTATAAAATAGCCAATCTGCACATTGAAATCTTGACCAGGAACACAGGTTACTGCATTATTCATCTACAGTGCAAACGGCTCTTTTTGCCTCCAACATAAAATTTCAACAATCCATAATAGTACATGCTCAAAGCCTCTTCTTGAATCAGAACAAACAATATATATTTATAATACTAGTAGATATGCACACACATACATAGAACTTTGAATGCCATGACAATTGATGATACCTTTTCATGGAAAATTATTAAGGCAACCAATGATGAAAGAGTTGGCAGATTATAAACAGGGTCCCTTACTGAAAAGACGAATCATTTCAATTTAATTAAACAGAGGACCACAACTACAAATCTGGGCACGCTGATCGAGAGAAATCATTAATAGCGTGAGGCAAATCAAGCTATGAAAGGGGCGTGCTCGTCATATGGGATGACAAATGACATTCTTCATGCTATTGAGGAACATGTTCACAAGACAGGATATCATTTTTCGCCATTAACTAGAAAAAGATTTCTCACAAACTACAGAAGGGCCATGTGCAGAACAGCAAACTGCATTATGTATCCAAGCACACGACGCAGCTTTAGATTAATATAAGTGAAGCCCTTTGGCTAGTTAAAGAACAAATCATTAAAACACAAAGTATCATGTTCATCTTATCAAGAGAAAAAAGACATGAAACACTACAGAAAAGCCATGAGCAGAATATAAAAATATATTAGGTTAATTCATGTATTCAAGCACAAAAACAGCTTTATTCAAGGAGTAATGTCCTTCACCCCTTTGGCAAGTTGGGCAATGTAGCATCCAAATCATTTCATAAGAGAAATTTCTGCCATAGAGATAAGATTATAAATGATACCATGCAAAAACTCATTATAGAATGACAGCTAGTTTCTACTGGAATCCCTAAGGCTTCCAAAATATTTCCCTGCGAGCCGCCAATAGACGCAACCAAATGACAAATCCACATAGAAAGTAGATTGTCTAGACCAATTATAATGAAAGAGTACCAGAAAAAGGAAAATAGTAAATATAGAGTGAAAAGTAGGACCATGATGAAGCTACCATTGCTATATCCTTTGGCAAAGTTCTTTGCCTCTCCAGTTAAAAGTGGAAGCAAAAGGGCACTTCCAGACGTAAAACAAGTAGGTCTTAGGTCTGCCTCAGCTGGAAATTAGAACTAGATATCAACTGAACTTCAATTTAACTTCTACTTGAACTTAATCCTATTTATCTGTGCACTTGGAGTACACACATTATAAACAAATCAATATAAATCATATTGAACGATATATTCAAAATTCTTGAGCCAGTCCCTTCACCACCCACATACTCGAACTTAAACACAATTTCACCTGATTGATGCCACAGAAACTGGCATTCGAGTCCTTGCATAAAACTAGACTTCCAACTCACATTAATCTGTGCCAAAATCAGTGACAAAATTTACTGTAGTTGATTGTTTAAAACATTTGATAGTATGACTGCATCCCTATAATATATACTAAGTTGCAGAGATTGCTCCATCTATAAAGCTAATTCAACCATGAAATATCACATGGTTGCCTGCATTTATTTACAACATGGAATCTCCAATTCGACAAGGAACTGGAGCATCGCTCCTATTGCAGCCCAGTTCACCTACTTCTATCAAATAAATAAACCCAGGTCTGCATGTCAAAGGAGGGAGAATCAATTGTATGAGAGCAGCCAAATAGTTGTACTTCCCCCCAAAGTCAGCTTCCAATTGCTTTCCCGGTACCGAAAATGCTGTAAATGTCACTACAGATGGCAACAGTGCTAGATGACACAGCCAAAAACAACATCACCCATGACACTAGTCTGTCTTTCTTTGTTGCAATTCCATGGGTGTCCCTGCAGAACAGAAATTGTAATTTGTCTTCAATACATTGCAAAGAATATGCAAGCATGAACGCAAGTGTAGGCAACAAGGTTTCTGGGCCAATATAAATCCAGATATTCTCTTCTTTTAAGGTAGTGTTGGGACAGTGGATCCCAAGCCATGGAGTTGGCTCTGTGAGGATTTGGAAGAAACTCATAAAATTGTATACTTCATTTTATCCAAATCCACAAACCCAATCTTGTTGAAATATTTTCTAAAAAAATCAATTTTATGGGTTTTTAAAGTCTTCCATTTCTATATTCTCTAAAGCATTTATGAGGAGCATTTAATGCTGTGGATTTGTCCCACATTGAAAAGAGTGAAAAAGGAAAAGTCATTAATAAATGATAATGTGAAATATTCTTTTAAATTTGGTTAAGAGATAATACTAGTGTGTACTCTAATGCATTTGCACCGTCCACAAACACGCTCGCAAGTGGCGTGGGCTGTAGGGCGTTAGTGGTGCATTTAGTTGGCCCACAAGCATTTAATACTTTGCATGCTTGCATCGTTGCGAGATCGTGATCGTTGATCATGATCAGATAACAATTAATCTTGTATTTTCTATAATATCAAGAGGTGCGATCTAAACCGTATAAATAATCTAACGGTCAGATTTTAAATTTGAACAGATGTAACTCTTAGGAATATGCATAAATTTGTCTATTCAAAGATAGAATTAACTCCAAGAAAAATATAGAAATATTCAATCATTCTCTCCTTCTCTTTCCCTTATAAGGCTTTCCCAAATTCTGAGTTCTGTTTCTACAGAAATAGAATTCCAAAAATTTGTTCATATTTTTTTAAGAGTGTTTGTGATCAGTTTTTCATTTGTGTATAACGCAAACTAAGCTTCATTGTATCTTGGAAACGTATTTGCTAACTCAACACATACCGATCTGGTAGAGGCAAATAATGTTTTAAGGAAAACGACATTGTAACGTGCCTAGAAGTGTTTTCTGTTCTGCAGCATTTTCTCTATTTGGTTTTTTTTTTTTTAACAAATCCAAGGTTCTGAATTCTATGCTCCCAAATGCAGGATAAGGGTACTTGATTAGTATAGGCAACTAAGGACCATTTTTTTTCACTGAAAAAAGGCATTGTATTATTACATGGTGCAAAATTGCAATTAGAAGATTAGGGAATCCACATAACCCAACTAAAAGAATTTAAAACTGATCTAAAAACTTTTTATCATGATGTAATCCTGTTGTTTTAAATAGTGGAAAATCAATTAAAGAATGGGTTAGAGGGCAGATTCAAATACACAGTACAAAATCATCAGATAACGAGGGTTCTTGCCAGGTAAAAACCATATAAACCAGCCTACCAAGTGACCAGCAATGCAGCAAATATGTCAGCTATGCAATGGTATTGCATTGAAAAATCATGTTTGTGGTTGCAGTTCAGGGCAAAACAATTCCTTTTAGCTACGCAGCAGCCTAAAATTAGGCCGAAAATGAAAATACTAAAAAACACTCAACCAATCATAGGTAGTATCCAATTAGTTCAAATTCATTTTGCAACTGATGAGACAAACTAGCATATTAGTGAGCAACTATTGCTGCACATAATGCCAAAAGTAAATTCAGCTATAAGTATAGTTACTCACCTAAGGGCGACGGCAGCTGGAAAGATGAATCCAACAGAAATAGTAGCTGTGGCACCAGTGAACTGGAAGGCATCCCAAATGCTAGGCACAAAATTAGCCCCCATTAAGATGAAACCCATGAGAGCTGCTGTTATGGAGAAGAACCTACGGTTATCAAATGCAATAGGAATGGCATATGGAAGAAAGAGGCCATCTATGTTGAGGCGAAGAGAGAAGAAAACAATTGGGAATACAAGCATCAGGTGGATGCCATAGCTCACCCGCACCACATCACTAAGCAATGAGCTATATGGAATCCCAAGATCACCATCAAAATTTGCAAGTATATCATCCAGAGTTTGATCACCAAAGAGGAGAGACCCAAAGAAACTGGTTGCAATGTAGACCAATGAGCACATTGTTAGTGATGTCCGAACTATCGACTTCATTTGT
The DNA here is from genome assembly GCF_029873635.1 of Malania oleifera. Classification (NCBI taxonomy): domain Eukaryota; kingdom Viridiplantae; phylum Streptophyta; class Magnoliopsida; order Santalales; family Ximeniaceae; genus Malania; species Malania oleifera. The sequence goes on along the minus strand of NC_080424.1, from coordinate 70,994,592 downwards.
GTGGGGTCTATTAGCTCATTTTCTATTGGATGAACTGAAAAGTCAATCAGAGCAAAGAACAGGGAAAAAAAAAAGGTTAATCAAATGCATTTTACAAAGTAACAAGTGGCGGTAAAAAATTAAATACATATACATCTTCACCCTCTATTGTTACAAAAGTCATGCAGGCCAGAAAAAGAAAAAGGGAAAAAAAGAAATATAGCAGCGGCAAGTCATAAACCATTTTATAACAGATGAGAACAATGGCCATTCATTAAGACCTTCAATCAGCTTAGATTACAGTAGGCTTCCAGTTGTGATTATGGTAGAAGGCAGTCTGATAGCATTAACTTTGTTTTGGTGGTATTGTTAAGCAGGAAAAAATGCACTAAAAGACTGTCATTTAGTGTCAAATTAATTTGGTAATAATTGCATTAAAATGTATCATAACAATTGTAAGTTGGCACGAGGGAAAGAAACCACACATACTTCCTTTCTTCCAAATTACTTTTTGCCCATTATATAGTAACATAAGGGTTCCTACTCAGCAATTGACAATATTCCTGCTTTCCAATATATTCAGTTTTCGCAGCTGAAAGAAATCTCAACAAACTTTATATGAACCCACTTTTCAGCAGCAACATCTTAAATGCACATTGAATACACCATCATTGATTTTATAATCTAAACCAATTTATTGAAATTGAATGTTCAAGAGCCTCATGCAACAAGTTAAGGGCCATTTTTCCTTTTTTTTAGTTTTCCAAAGAATTATAAAAATTTTAACTTATTTTTTAGTTTTTCAAGAGCCATACTAAAAAGTTAGAAAATAAATAGTTTGTTTAAATTTGTAAAGAATTTTTTCATTTTTTATTTATAGATTTCAAAATAATTACAAAAAAGACAACTTGTTTCTCAATTTTGCAAAAATTATATAATTTGGGATCGTGGATTTTGGGGCTTGAATTTGAATTTGTGCTGATTTAGAAGAAACTCTATGCATACGCAAATTAAAGTTAAAATCCAAATACCATGCTCCATTATGCAGAGAGTTAGAAATTTAGAAAGTAAAAAAATAAAAAATAAAAAAGGTGTTTTCTATTTTTTTGCCTATATAAACTTGGAAAATTTGAAAACAAGGTGACATTGTTTTAATTATTTGAGAAATTAGAAACGGAAAACAAAACTATTTCCACGATGAAATAGCACCAAAATTGCAGATTGTTGTTCATTTATTTCATACAAATGTTGTGCAATTATTGTGGATCCTGCCAAGTTGGCTTTTAGCTATTCTGAGCAGCCATCTTTTAACTTATATTTAGGACCTGTTTAGTTGTGGAAAACCATTTTCATTTTCAAAAAAATTACAAAAATTCATCTAATTTTTCATTTTTACAACACAATCTTGATATGAACCACACATGTGTGCACATGCATGCATGCACACACACAAACATGCTAATTTATAACACTTCATGAGTACTTTCATAGTAACGAAGAACGGGAGAAACAAGCTCACTTATGCTGCATTCAAGAAGGATGAATGACTTCCAAAAAGGAATCTATTTACTCTCTCCCAATTGATTGGATTGTAGGTGCAATAATGTACTTCATGGGCGAGGTCTCCAGTTCAAGTCTAGGATGACTCAACTACAGTAGAAAAAAGAATAGAACAAGCATTTGACTCCTTAATGCATGTTTCACTTGGCTCAAGGGGAAGACAACACAATTGACCGAGCTCCGCTTTTGCAATTGGGTCATTGCAACTACAAGTTAGATGTCTAATCATCCAAGCGTAATGATAGTATCTAGAACCTGAATAGGTGGATAAATTTTTACAAATAATGGGAAAGAGGACTGCAACGACGAAACCTATTATTGAAAGACTTTGAAACAAAGATGGGCTGTGAGGAATGTAGGAGGAGGTTGGATGGGTAGTTGGTCTAATCTAGTATGAAACATACATGAGTGGTAGTTGGAGTCGGTGGCTCTCTTAGGGTTCCCCCATCTAGGATCCTTAGGGAAGAGGATCAAGTTTTCCCTTGCCAACAACAGCTTGATGAACTATTGTATCTCCTTTCAACCCTATGAGCAAAATGTGACAACAATGACCTTACTATTCTTTTAACTTAAGGGAAATCTTCTATTTTAAAAAATCACTTAATGTGTTTAAAGAAAAAAATCCCTTGATGTGAAACAGAACAGCTTGGCCACTTAATAATGTTTGATTGTATTTTGACACTATAATTGTCCTAAATCAGCAACCAATTTTTCATAAAGTCCCAGCCCCAGGAAACACATTCTACTCCCTTATGGAGCTCCATTTCAATTTTCCCAATCCTTTAGAAATTACATTCTCCATGAACACAATGAACCCGATTCATCTACATTGATATGAATGTTTCAATGACAAACACTACCAACTACACAAACAATTTCCAAGCAAACAAATATCAAGACTTTAAGAATGAACTATTATTTTGTTACTCCACACAAGGAGTTTCACAACCCCATGAAAGAATCCTTGAATGATGGGACAAAACTAATGGCTCAATGCTTCATATTTGCATGCTAATAACCAGCCTCGAGGCACTCAAGATGTTTTCACCCAACCCAATCCTCTTACCAACAGCCAGTTATGAAGTAAAAAGGATATACAGATGCCAAACTCCCTTAAATTTAAATGAAAAATATCATCATTTTTTTGGCAGAATAAAAGTGGGTACAACGCTAACCTACCTATAAAGTGGTGTAGGTTAGCAATCCACGTGCTGTCAAAATTAACAAACCAAACATATTTCTCTGAAATCAATCAAGCTAGAGACACAATCATATTAGAACCAAGTGGAGCTCTCTTTTTTTTTCATTTATTTATTTATTTATTCTTTTGACTCTAAGATTTGGACTTTGAATCTCCCTTACCCTACCCCAATGTTTACCAATTGAGCTAGGCCTCATGATCTGAAGTATATTTGAGTTATGAGCTTTGACAATATATGACGGAGTAATTTTTGCTTCTTTCACAACCCTGATACAAAACTGCAGTTAAACAGAGCTCAGAATTAGAACATACTATTATGGTGGCAGATATAGGCAGTGACTAGAACAGGAACAGCAGTGAAAAGTTTCCAGAATGACGACTGATCAACGAGTTGAGGCAGCAAACGTGGCACTTGGACACTCCCATTCATCAATTTGACTACAGCCACTCCAGCTGTGATTGCCACAAAAACAATAGCCAAAGCCACTGACAATGCTGATGTGTATCTCAGCGAATCTACCACAAGGAAGACAACAGAAATTAGTATCCATTTGTCACGATTATTATATCCTATCAGCTATGGTATTTGTAAGTGAAACAGCATTTTTCATAGCTGAATCATAATTTATTTAGGAGATGATAGGACCTCCCATGGCATGCACAAGTTCATTCATTACAATTGAAAATAATATCAACCCAAGATTATTTTGGATCTGGCTACCGTAACTTCAAAGGGCAAAAGGCCATGTCTCTCATTTTGCTTAAGCATATAGACGATAAAACTGAACCTCCATTGTGAATCCAGAGTTCCCACAGGGAACTGATGCAAGTGATTGAATATTTCCACTTGCAATACACAAAATGTATGCAAATGATGCAATATCTTGAACCTTAAAACATAGAATGTGTCATTTCAATGCCACAAAATATAAAATTAAGGACACCACACCCACCCCATCATGGGCACTCGTAAGGGTGAGCATAATTCAATTAAAATCGAATTAACCAAGTAAATTCGATCAGTTCGGTTCGATTAAAAATTTATTCAGTTCGGCTTGGTATTCATTTTCGTTGAATTTCGGCTTTCGGATCTGTTTTTGGATTCCAAATTAACCGAATAGTATAAATTAATATTAAAAATTTAAATTATAAATATATTAAAATATTAAATCGGTTAACCGATTTAACCAAAATTCAGTTCAATTGATTTCGTATTCGGTTAAATATGGAATTTTGATCAGTTTAGTTAATGAAATTTTTTAATCGAATTTTTTCGATTAATTAATCAAATTTACCAAACCAATCGAATGCTCACCCCTAGACACTTGAGAAGTAAGTAGTCTTGAGATGCAATTCCTTTGCCACCATATTGTACACATGCATGAAGAATGTATGTATATTTCTGCACATGCCCTCGGAGAAGAAGAATTTTAGACCCACCAAGCATGTAATCTACCACCACATAGCCTCACTCTTAAGTGCACTAGTTGAGAGAGAGCTTATGAGGGCGTGCAGATTTACCAACATGTAGTCAGCAAATGGGTCATTCCTACTGGATCAAATTCACAATTAAATATAATTATAAACATAGTTAGTGGACTAACCAACCCGCTTGAATGATATGAGAGGAGCAAACACAAAGAGGGTCGTGAGGAGCAACAAGAAGGAGCGTGTCGTCCACCAATGTTGACCGAACCACTTCTCCATCACACCCGAATGGTGGACCCCGTCAGACCATGTACCTGATAACACATCACCTGTTTGGTATCGCAACATCAAAATTCATGTAAAATTTTTCATAATTGTAATTCAACAGTACATTAATGTGACGAAATGAATTAATGACGACTATTTTTTAGTAATATTACCACAACACACTTTTTTTTTCTTCCCGTTTTCATGTCTTTGAACTTAGCGGTTACCCTCAACTCCCAACCTAATCGAACCACCTGATCCCTTTCCCAAATGCTCCAACTTTAGACCTGACCCCTTTCATGGTGCTAACAGAAAATTCAGAGCCCAACCATAATATTTATATAAATAAATAAATAAAGAATAATCCAGTATTATTATCAACAGGGAAAAGCTAAGCATCGAAAAAAATTATACTATACTAAAACATTGGAATTTCCTCAAAAAGTGGAGTTCCCTAAAAGTCCGTCGATTTTTTGGGGCCCCGGGGGGTCCGTACCGATAATGATCATGTAGACGACGAGCATCCCCATATTGTTAACGATGATGCAGACCTGCAGGAGCGTCCGGCCGGTGCCTCTGAACGCATCTCCGACGACCGCAGAATACGTGGAGGACTTAGACGCGCGGCTGAATCTCAAAATCATGTCGATCGACGACTCCGTCAGCATCGCGGCCAGGGCGATCACGACGATCCCCGGAATCAGCCCCAACTGTTTAATGGTGGCCGGAAGCGCCATGATTCCGGCGCCGATGATGGTGGTAGAGAGGTTAAAGACGGCGCCGGAGAAGGACGCGCCGTCGAAGCCGACCTCGGCGGATTCGTAGTCATCGTGCTTCTGGGGGAGGAGGGGGGTGGTTCTAGGACTCCGGCGGTACTTCCGGTCGGCGGAGTACAGAACCGTCATGTTGACTGTCGGAGTTGGTCTTAAGGCGATTGGGCAGAGCGACTCGCTAAGCTTCGACCGGCTCCACTGCTCTGGGACGTTTCAGCCCAGGTCTTCACGCGGGAACTGGCTTGCGAGACGGTACTTATAGGTCAGAACCAATCAGAGGTTGCCACGTTGCATAGAGGAAGGATCCCGAACTGGGCTTTTGCTTCGACCCAGTGAAATTCTAAGATCAATGAGCTTTTAGGGTTTCGTTTCTAAAGCCCAATATGTAAACGAGTGCTAAACTTTTATTTTTATTATTATTTAATAAGAATTTGAAAATTTGTGGTAAACTTTTGAATGTTAGGTGGGCCAGTTGAATTTTGGATTATAGTGCCCTGCCAACGGCTACGAATTTAGATTTTGTACCTCTGTCAACGGCTGCATCTCATCCTCACCGTTACATAGTTGAATTTTGATATATACATTTGGGAATGCGCACTAGTAACCTTTCTTGTCGGTTTTGATTTTGGATGGAATAGAGTTGGAATGAAATTCATTATTAATAAAAATAAATTCAATTTTTTTAAAAAAAGAGTTAATATTTCTCAAATTATATAGACCGCCAAAAATGAAAATATTATTTTATGAGCTCGCATTTACTCTCAATTAAATCTCATTCCTTTATTTTTCAAAAGCAACAATTTTTAAAATACCTTTAGAATAAGAAATTAATGATTTAATTTTAAATTTAAAATGATAAAATATCTTTACACCCATGTAATAAACGCCCAGAACTAAAATATAATTAAGCAATAAATTTTACTTTTTTATTAAATATGTGGTAAAATAATAGTTGATATATAGTGAAATGGATTAGATTAGAAATGAAGTGAAATAAAAATTGGTGAAAATATATTAAAAAAGAGTAATCAAATAGGGATTGTGATTAAAGGCTTTAACATGATTTGGACAAAAGAAAGTTTTCATAAATAACGATAGAATGTAACTCAAATCACGATACTTCGCTGCATTTAAAGTAGTTACAAATAAGCTCACTCATGTTCCTAATAATGCTCTCAAGTCAATTGAAACTTTTTAAAATAACCGAGTTTTTTTACTACACATTCTGTTTTTTAACTATACATTCTCGTTAAAGCTAGCTTACAAATGTTTACTTAATTTATATACATTGGGATATCCCTAACTTCCACAATAACTCCCCAACAACTCTTTTCTTTGAGAGAATCTTGAATTTAAGCTTGTATAGATTTGAATGAGATTTAATATAACTTTATAGTAAATTTTTCCCCAAGTCACATAGATGTCCAAACTCTAAACTCCCAAACACAAAATTGGGTTTAAGAACTTGGGCTTAAAATCTTGGATTTGGACGTGCAAAATTAGACGAATATAGTGCAAAATTGTATTATATTTTATCAATATCTATACAAATCTAAGTACGATGTATGGAATTTATGTTTCTAGACGCAACCTTCGGCTTAAAACACAGAACACCAACTTATAATAAAAAGGTATTAATACTTATAGAAACAAAAAAGAAAAATCTACTCTTTAACAAATACTAGTCAATAAACAGCTATATCAGCTCCATGCTCGTGAAGCAAACGAATAACAAAAGCCAAAATATCAAGTTAACTAAATGAAATTTGCACTAAATTTCATGTCATAATACCACCAAAATCATTATGGATGACTTCATCAATCATTAAAAGCATCGTCACCGTCATAATTATTACCATCAAATGCACTAGTGTGTTAAGTATGTGTATCCTCAACTTGTTTGATGATTGAAGCTTAAAACTTAATGAACACCAATCTAAAAACAAATAAAATTGAGTCCTTGTACAAGTTAAAACAGGGCAAACACCAAGCCTATAGCACAAGTAATCTTATAAAAATTTGGAAATATAACGTATTATAGGATCTTACAATCCTAATATGTGATTCTACATAGGATCGGGATCATTTTGGTGAAGCAGGATAGTACAATCCTACAATCTCAATCGTGATTTTAACAACCACGAACGGTAGATCATGGCTTACAGGTCATTGAGTAAATCTATGAAATGGTTATCTTTTGTACTCTAAACATGACAAGAGATTAAGCCAGAAGAAGCCCAAGGAATGGATAACAATTTAGTATGCTTGTAAGAGAATTTTCCATATACAAGTTGTTGAATTACTACATAAGTAGAGCCAAGTTCAACTGAAAGGGCATAATAACTTACAGAAAGTACTGCTGCCACAAGGCATATAGCAAGATCTACTCTTTTCTTTTTCTCTTGGAGTTCTTTGAGTAAACCTTCGGGTTTGGATCTGATCGAGTTTGCAACTTGTCCCCGACAGCAGAACTCCACAGAGCCCTTTCTACATCTGATGGTGTGAAGGAGTCCCCTTCCGAACTTAACTCCTGCATAAGAGTTCCATTAGATGAATAAATGCAGCCATAATATATGCAAGTGGAACTTAAAGAGTTTTTGTTTGAGAAAAAACATACAGATGCAAAAGAAGTGCAGATATTAGATGTAAAGCATTTAAGTTTGAATGGCCAACTATTACAACAAACACCCTGCTAAATTAGGATTGATGAACTAAGTATTCCAGAGTAAAAATCCTACATCACTCATAGAAAAGTGCCTATGCTAGATGTCACATAAATGGTGAATCATCGTGAGAACTTAATATTTGGACACCAGTGTGAGGTCTCATTACTTTTTATGGATGTCTAGCTCATTCAGCTTAACAGTTGAATTCACCCCACCATGTTCTATCCTTATTCCTTTAAGCAGAATTGATGAAGAATTGAAGAATGTACACCCTATCCAAAGGATATCCTCATTTATACAAGGTTTGCCCTGGGTTGTCAGGAAACAATCTAAGAACTGAAAACTGTGCCAATGCAAGTGTGCCTGACTGGTTCATTATCGTCTCACTTAGATGCCAGTCCCACATTTTTATCAGAGTACAGTCTTCAACATGGAATAGTTGGGAAGAAAACCATGAAGGTAGAAAAACAATCAGCAGATGTTTAATTAAAGCTGCCATTTGGAACATCTAAAAAAATAAGTACTTATTATGAAAAATACTTAAATTAAATACTAACATCAATACTTAGTGTTTGGTCTATAAGTATTTATTTCAGAAAGTATTTTTCAAATTAATTTTTTTAGGAAAATAATTATTTTCTGAAAAAAAAATTCTGAAAAAAGTACTTAAATGAAAGTACTTACAATAAGTAATCCTAGACTACTTTCAGATAAATACTTTTTCCAAAAAAACATACTTTTCTATAAGTAGATCCAACTGATCCCAACCTTTTGCACAGAAGGACAAGCCATGTCAGTTCTCTTGGATGGTCTAGAAAACAAATCTTGTCTTGTGAAAATTAAAAATTGAAGAAAAGTTATAAGAATCAAACTTAGTGGTGCAAAGGGAAGCAACCATTTGAATACAACACAGTGGATTCCCATTTGTGGAAATAAATTCGCCACAAAACAATTACAAAGTAAATGAAAAACTTCAGTGCAGATTGTAGGGAAGCTAGAAAAGGGAATCCCCCAGAAGCATACTAGGAATATTGAGAATGCTCAACGAGACTAATGGAATGTAAGGCATGGTGCAGGAAACAACTAGATCATAATAATGGGAATAATATTTTGTGCAGAATTTTCAGTTAATATATATTAATTAAAAATGGATCCTATTCATCCTTGCTTCCTTGCCATGTCTTGAAGTGAAAATTTTTTATGGCTATCCTCTCATTTCAATGCATGCATGAAGGGCACAATGGGGAGAGGAGAAAGCATGACAGGCAGCTTTGGGTGGGTAACTTCATTTTATTTCTAACTACCTTTTTAGCCTCTTTTGTTAATTGCATGGCTTTTAAAGTTAAATCAAAAGAATAAAACATTTATACATTATGGATAAAATATAGATGGAAAAAAACTCTCTATCCGCTCTCCCTATATAACTAGTAGAGATGAACTGAGGAATATAAACATGCATATACGCGCGTCCGCAAATATTAATTTATATTCACTGATTAACGGAATTTTGCACCATGAAGATTGCAAAGTTATAAGTCCTACAAAATAAGAAACTGGAAGCTGTCTGTAGCCTATATCCTGGAAAAGTGCATCCTAACAATTAAAAAGCAAACCAATCTATGAATTTGAAGAAATGGTACATTCTTATTTAAATGGAAGAAAATTCAGAATATGGCTTAAAGGTCAATTGGGCAACTTCAAGTTTTTTGTTTTCGTTTATTGAAAACAATGCTGATACTATATTACTTTATTGTCAGTATATTCCTAAGGCCTTTGTCAATGCTAAAAACTCAAAATGAATTTAAAGAAAAAAAAAAACGTGTACTTTGACTGCACAGTAAAGACCCCAAAATTGGTACTGCAATATGGAGAAATAATTATAATCACTAAAATAAATAGAATTCTGGCATTGATTAAAATCCGACAATGCTTTTATTTAAACAAGCAAAAACAGAGAATCAAGTGATAATGTATTAATAAATTAGTTGTCTTGTTAGATTTGATCTCCATTTCAAACATATATATGTCAAATAAAGGAAATGAGAAAGAAACCTTTGCTTTTCCCTGTAATTTCTTTGCAAAAATGAGATACTGCTTCAAGGTATAATCTTTTGAGTGACCAAGAGCGACCAACATAGCCTTTCACAAACATTGTAACAGATCAATCATTGAACAAATTCCAAAAAATAAAGAAACAAATAAAAAAAAAAACCAAAATTTATAACAACTCACCTCATCAGACATAAATGGTGCAACATCTGGTACATAAGCGGCCAGAACAGCAGAAGCAGTGGCAGGGCCTACCCCTTTCAAAACCGTAAGCTCCGAAACAGCTTTGGAAATGTCAGGAAGAGATTGAAAAGCTTTTTGAGAGGCAGATTTCACAAGGGACTCGTCTAAAGACGAAACATAATCCAATAGACGTGGCCTGAAATTCAAATATACTTTATGCCGTGTTTTTACAAAAAATTAATTTCTATTCATTCAATGACCCTTCAAGGAAATCATGGTTTCAAATGATATATAAGCCAATGAAGGTAAAACAACAGTATGGGCTTGGTATTCCCTCAAATGAGAGACATTTCTAATCAAGAATAATAATTGAGAGCAAATGAACTTTAATTGAAGGAAAAAAAAAAAAAACACCTACTTTATTTGAGCAATTGGATAAATGATTCTATTTGTACAAGATAATTAAACACACTTCTGTTTGTCAGCGAACTCAAGTACAAGGTCCTTCCTCAAATTCAACTGTGTAACTTGCAAATATAAACAGAAGAGAAAAAATTACGTTCAAGTTCAACAAAACCATTAATTAAAAAGTGCTAAGCTCCTGTACTATCTAGAACTAACTCAAGACTAAGGTTAAAAATTTTTTTGTCCAACACCTTAATCCTCTCCCAAAACCCTCTGCCAGTATATATAGATAATTTGAGACAGTTAACCTCTTTGAGCTACCTTTGTGACCTCCCATGACATGTACACCCTCGCTCTCGCCACATACTAAACTTTCCTCAAATGGCTTCAGGGATCTCTTACATTGTCGTTTCCTTGATTCCTTCCATAAGTCCCATTTCTTTAGACCCTTGCTCGTGCCACACATTAAACTTTCCTCAAATGACTCTACGATCTCTTATGCTGTGCTTTCCTTGATTCCTTCCACATGTTCAATACTTCAACAATTCGTTTATTCATCTTCAAAATGGACTTTTCCTGCATGCACATGAAGATTTTTGAATTTTAACTTCCTTCTCTTATTCTTTTCCATTCCACATGTCGCTCCTCACATCTTCCACATGTCCAATTACAAATTGTTGTGAACAAATGCACCCCCATACACATATGGCTTGATTCAAAAGGCATACTTGTGAAATTGCACAAAACTCCAAAAAATAATCCTATCTCTAAGTCAAACCAATTATACTCTGATCCTGCCAATAGAACTATGCATGATAAGACCATACCTGATCATGTCAGGTTAGCTTAGCAGCTTTTTCACCTAAACATCTCAATATGCAGCCATTGCTCCTGTTTTATGTGGCTCTGTTTCATTAGCAATCAAAGCATAATTGCTTGCTTTTAACCTCAAAAACTTGTTTGAATATTAGGATTTTTAATATATTCAATAATAGATTTTCTCCAATCATCTTCCAATTCTACAGAGAAAATACCCATGACTAAACTTTTTTCTTTAACAGATGGTAGGACCCTTCCTAAGAGTCTAAGACCGTAACCACTGACTGTTTTTGGTATCTGATATCAAAAGGCTGCTTGTACAATCATATTAGCTTCTTCATTTTCTCCTCAAGAGACATTAGTTAACGCCACATAATCGATTTCTTTCAACAGTTATTGGACAGCAAATAAATATGGGGCTAATAATGCACTCTCCTGTGAGAAAGCCGTGAACCTACTGAAGTTAGTTAATTCAGTTATTTAGTTGAAAAGTCAGCAGACGACTCAGCTTACAGTCAGCAGAACATTCAGCAATAAAATTATTCAGTCAGCAAGTTGCAGTGTGATTCTTATTCAAAGTTCTGTTCAGTTTTTCAAAATAGAATACAGCTGTCATCCATTTATAGCACAAGAGTGAGTTATTTAGTCTAGGAACTTGTCATATTCTTTGCCTTGTTTCTAGGTTTATTTAATGAGTTGTTAAGTCCCTAGAATATTAAAATTTCCCATCTATTCCCCATGTACTCTGCCCTATAAATAGTGGCCTTATCCCAGTCATTTTGAGTAGTGAAAAAATAGAAAAAAATCTCAAAAATCCAGCAAAAAGTGCTGCAGCACTGTAGCTTTTTATATATATAATTTCTTCATCAAGTCAGTAAATTAAAGAGACATTTTTTAGTATTTTTCTTCTCTGTTTTTTATGTTATTCTATTCTTCTGTTCCAACAAAATTTGGTATCAAAGCCATGTCGTCCAGCACCTCTTCCTCTATTGGAACTATGTTTAATTATTCTCAAAACCAAGTACCCATCTTCGAAGGAAAAAATTATGGGTACTGGGCTGATCAAATGAAAATTTTCTTCATTGCACGAGACTTATGGGAGATTATTGAAGAAGGGTATGATGATTCAACTTCAGCAAATGATGATTCATCCTCTACAAACACAAGCACAGCAACCTCATCTTAGAGATCTGCCCAGAACAAAGAAAAAATAAAAAATAATGCTCTTGCTTTGAGTTATCTTCAACAAGGGATCAGCAAGACCATCTATCATCGCATCTTTGGCATTCAAAAGGCTAAAGACGCATGGGAAACACTGCGAAAGGAATTTCAAGGAAACAATAAAGTAGTCTCGATCCAACTACAATCTCTTTGGAAGAACTTTGATTGCTTGGCAATAAAAGATTCCAAAAGCATCAAAGATTTTTTCTCCAAAGTTGCTAAAATAGTCAACCAAATAAGAGCTTATGGTGATCGGATAGAAGAAAAAAAGATCGTTGAAAAAATTCTCAAAAGTTTACCACCAAAATTTGATCATGCAGCTGCAGCAATTGACGAATCAAAAGACCTCTCAATTATGACCATGTTTGACCTCTATGGTTCTTTAGAATCACATGAGGAAAGAATTAAAAGATCTTTAGGTCAGCCCTTGGAGCAAGCTTTTCAATTAAAGCTCAATTTGAACCGGAAAAATCAAGAGAGGAAGGGAAATTTTCAGCAACAAGACCAGTCTCAAAAGGCCAAAATAATCAGTCCCGTGGTCGTGGAAGAGGTCGTGGCAGAGGTAGGAATTTTCAGCTTCAAATGTCCAGCAATCAAGGACAGAATTGTATCATATGCAAGAAGTCAAATCACACCTTAGCTGAATGTTATTTAAGGTGTAAAAGGTGCCGCATTCCAAATCATTCAGATCGGGATTGTTGGCACAAGAAGAATGAAAGTTTTGAAGCAAGTTTCAGTAAGGAAAATGATGAAGAGCAAGTGTTTCTCACTTGTCTCAATGCTAAAAGCAACGATGACAAGGTTTGGTACCTTGACAGTGGCTGTAGCAATCATATGACAGGTAACCGTGAGTTATTTGTTAAAATTGATGAAAATGCTTCAAATTTCGTCATTCTTGGTGATGGAAAATTTGTAAAAGTTGAAGGAAAATGTGTAATAGCAGTGCAGTCCATATTAGGTGAGCAAAAATTCACCTATGATGTTCTTTATGACCCAAGTCTTGCTAAAATCTCTTAAGTGTGGGGTAGTTAATTCAAAAAGGCTATCAAGTCCATTTCGAAGGAAATGAATGCAGAATCATAGATAAGAAGAAGAACTCACTGATGGTTAAAGTTGAGATGACTCAAAACAAGGTTTTTCCACTTGCCATCAACTACACAGGTCCAGTGGCTTTGAAGAGTGAAATTTCAAACGAATCTCAACTATGGCATCTCAGATATGGGCATTTAAATCATAAGGGACTGCAACTTCTCAAGAAAAAGGATATGGTTCGTGCTCTTCCCCAAATAAATCAAATTGAAGGAGTTTGTGAAGGTTCTATTTACGGGAAGATGCACCACCTTCCTTTCCCCAAAACTTCTTGAAGGGCCAAAGCTCCTTTGGAGCTTGTTCATGCGGATATATTTGGTCCCACAAGAACACCAACTCTTGGAAACAAAAGGTATTTCATCCTTTTTGTTGATGATTTTATTAGAATGATATGGTTGTATTTAATTCATCGAAAAAATCAGATGCCTTCTCAATATTTCTAGAGTTCAAAGCCCTCGTTGCAAGGCAAAGTGGGCTGAAAATGAAGACCTTAAGAACTGATCGTGGAGGTGAATTCATATATCACCCGTTCATGAATTATTACAAGGAAGGCATTCAAAGGCAACTAACAATGAGTAGAAGCCCTCAGCAAAACGGAGTTGCTGAAAGAAAGAACCGGGCCATTGTCGAAATGGCTTGGAGCATGTTAAAAGGTGAAGGACTTCCTAATTCTCTTTGGACTGAAGCTGTACATACCACTGTTTATATCTTAAACAGGTCACCAACAAAATCAGTGAAAAATAGAACTCCCTATGACGCTTGGAGTGGGAGAAAACCATATGTTAGCCATCTAAAAGTATTTTGTTGTCTAGCCTACTCACTTAACAAAACTCCTAATAAGGACAAGTTTGATCAGAAGGGAGAAAAGCTTATGTTTATTGGGTACAATAATGAATCAAAGGGCTATCGGCTGTTGAATCCTGTTAATCACAAGCTGACAGTGGCAAGAGATGTCATCTTTGACGAAAGGGGAGTATGGCAGTGGACTTCCATCGGCTAGAACTCAACAAATATTCTAGATTTTGTACCAGTTGGAGCAACAAGACCTAAATAAGCTACTGAATTTTAAAATCCAACAATTTCAAAAGCTGAATTTGCACTCAGGAACCTTAGTTCAAAATCTGAAAATGAAGAAAATGAAGAAATTTCATCCTCTTCACCTGCCCTAAGAAGATTTGAAAGAGTTAGAAGATCTCCGGAGAGGTATGGGGATTTTAGAAGCTATTTTTCTAATGAAAATTCTAATTTTGCTCTTTTCTCTTGTGAGCCACAGAATTTTGAAGATACAGTGAAGGATAAAAAATGGAAAAAGGTCATGGAATAAGAGTTGACCGTGATTGAAAAGAACAACACATGGAAGCTTGTGGATCCTCCTGAAGGTAAAGACATTATTGGTCTCAAGTGGGTTTACGAAACCAAGTACAACGAGGATGGTTCCATTCAAAAATACAAGGCCGGATTGGTTTTCAAAGGTTATTCTCAACAACCTGGAGTTGATTTCAACGAGACCTTTGCACTAGTTGCAAGAATTGAGACAATTCGACTTGTACTTGCAATAGCTGTCAAATTAGAGTTAAATGTGTATCAAATGGATGTTAAATCTGCGTTTCTCAACGAAGAACTGAATGAGAAAGTTTATGTTAAGCAGCCATATGGATATGAAGTGAAGGGCAAAGAAGAAAATGTGCACAAACTGAACAAGACTTTGTATGGCCTCAAAAAAGCTCCACGAGCTTGGAATAGTAAGATTGATTCTTATTTTCAGAATTCATGATTTTAGAAAATCTAGGTGTGTACCTATGTAATATATATGCATCTTATTTATTAAGTGCATGGTGAATGAAGGTAATTTTGTGTCTATAAATAGATTCTTAAGTCATTCGCACCATATATCAATCTCTTCTCAACATTTCATCTTTCTTTTATGTCTAGAGGGTTTAACAAACGAAGAAAGGTTTTTTTTTTTTGGTGAAGCTTTAGATTCTTCCATTTATGCAGAATTGGAGAGTCATACGATTCAAATCGGGTTGTTGTATCCTGGGGGAGACAAGTCTTTGGGAATTTTGCTTCACCAATTCATGGGCTAAACCGAAAATTGCAAAGAGCTTGAATCTCTTTAAAGAGAGCAAGATATCCGTGTCTCAGTCTATTTGTGAATCGTATTTATATTTGCATTTTTTTTTTATTTGTGTTTAAGTTTATTGTTTTTTTATTTTAAATTTTCTAACATCCTTCAATCAACCAAACAAGATGGAAAAAAATTACCCTTCCCTTCATTCTTTTTCAAATTTCACTCCCTCTCACCTCTGTTTCCCCCCTATTTTTCCTTCAGCGCAACATGGTAAATAATCTGCTGGGTTGAAAGTGCCCATTTATATCTCTATTGTAGCTAGGGGTGAGCAAACGGTCGGTTTGGCCAAATTCGGTTAATTAACCGAATTAACTGAAATTTTCGGTTAATGATTTCTGATAACCGAACCGACCGAACAAAGGAAGCTCAAAGAACCAAACCCAACCGAAATTATCCGAAATAATTTGAAATTAATTATTAAAAACAGAATAAAAATATAAATTTTTTTACCAATTCCAGCTTAATTAAGCATCTCATCTATTAATTTTATTAATAAAAAAGATATTTTGGTATTAACTATAAGAGTAGAATTTATACCGTTACCTACAAGGAGCTCCTAATTCTCAAGAAAAAAAAAATCCATATTGAAACCATGGCTCAAGATTCCTAATTCTGAAGCATGTAGGAATTCCAACTGATAGGTGATATAAACTATAAAGGATAGTCTTTGGAGACAAAAGTTGCATTAGACATTTCTGCAAGACAAATACAATTTAGTTCCATTTAAATATGGCTAACAAAATTCAAGGTGATGTGGCATCAATCATGAAAAACAAAGATGAAAATAGTGTAACATGTTGCCTGCCTTGAAGAGATGTGCTCTAGTATGTGCATCAACAGCACTGAAAGGATCATCTAGAAAATAGATGTCTGAATCGCTGCAGGCAACCCTTGCCGGTTGAACCCTTTGCTTTTACCCTCCACTTAAATTCATCCCTCTCTCTCCCACTGCACTTAAATCTCCGTCTGCCCATGTCTCAATGTCCCAGTTCAAAGCACATGCTTCTAGAACATCCCAATAGAAGGCCTTGTTCATTTCCTTGCCAAACAAAACATTCTCTCTAATAGTTCCTGTTTGAAACCAAGCGCTCCATAAACCTTATTATGCTGCCCATAAATTTTGGGTATTTCACCCGGAATACTACAAAGTAAGCTTGATTTACGTGAGCAAATTGAACCATAAATTGCAATCTTCTATCCTTTAATAATTTTCATCTTCTCAGTAATCTTGATTGTGGGTATGCAATTAGAATCACTAGAATCACTAATTATTAATTCGGTTAACCGAATTAAAATTTATATTAACCGAACCAATAACCGATTAATTGAAAATTGGTAAAATCATAACCGAACCGAACCGAACCGACCTTGTTTCTTGACCGAACCGAACCGACCGAAATTGGTTGGTTAATTCGGGTTTCCCCGAATTATGCTCACCCCTAACTGTAGCATCAAAAGACAATGCTCAAAATCACTCTGTTAGCTTAACGAAGTTTGGAATGGATGAATGAATGATTGTTGTCTTCTCTTGGCCCCAAGGGGCTTAACTTATAAAATGTGCTTGCACACGTAGATCACGTGGATTAATCTATATAAAAGGTAGGTATATACACAAATGGATCGCATGGGTTAATTCATAAAGGTAGGTATATGGGTCACATGGGCTAATTCATACAAGGTATGTATACATGATTGTATTTACACAGCTTTATTTACGCATGGCTGTATCTTGCTAACACTAATAATGCTCGGATACGACGGCCAAAAGTGAAAAATAAGGGGGTGGAAAGTAAAAGGGTTACCTCCATTTGCCTCGAGTGAGCTTCCATTGCATGAGCTTGGAGAGCTCAGGGGTGGTGATGAAGGGGTTAGGGTTTCGTTGGCTGATGAGAAGAGGAAGTTGGTTGCGGTAGAAGTCGTCAAGAGAGACGAGGTTGGGTTTGCCGAGCGATTCTACGCGCGCAGGGTAAGAGGAGAGGGCTTGCTTCCACGCACTCCGATCACCGCTCTGAAAATCCATCTTGCAATTTTGCGGATCGTTTCTGGGACACAGTTTGAGCTCTTATATATCCAGAGGTTTTTTGTACGTTTGGAGAGTTTCCCGGGAGGCGGGAGCCTTTTTCTTTGGTTCACAATGGGCCACAGTTTCGGTCCATACTAAGCAAGATGGGCTTAATAGCCCATTAGTGGTTCGATTGGACTCTAATGTGTTGGGAGCTTGACATCTGTTTAAATTAGATTTTTATTTATTTATTTTTTTACAGATTTAGATGAAATGAAACATAAAACTACATGGAGTTTTGGATATATTCACATAAATTTTTAATTTTAATTTTAAAATTTAAATTTTATATTCTTAAACACAATCTAAGGGTGAGTTCATACTGCAAATAAGTCATTCACGAGCTACTTGTTATTCTTGCCCTAGTAATGACTAACATAAATGAGTTAAACTTGAGTTGAGATTTGAAACTCGAAACCAAAAGGATTGTTTAGTATGATTATTTGTTAAAAAATAAATTATGATACCATGTTGTTTACCGCATTAGTTTTTTTGTTTGTGTTGTCAATTTTCGTCTAGAAGAAAAATCAACTTTTGTGATTTTAAATTATTGAGATAATAATATGCTATTGATTTTTGTTGATTGGTCCATACAAATTTTTAATAAGAACTAAAATAAAATGTTCATGTAGATTTAAAACATCCATAAATTTCTTAAAATTTTGAAGAAAAAAAAAAGGTAATAACTCATTCAAAAAATCCTCTTCCCCACTTTCAATTGTCATGTATAATAGGATTACTCATTGAACTTTGATATTAAATTTGGATTTATACAAGTTTAAATAAAATGAAGGGCGAAAGACACTAGCCTCCCTTGAGATTTAATAAAAAAAAGATAGTGACCTCCCCTAAAATTTCAAAATTTTCAAAAACCTCTCTTGAGGTTTCAAAAATCACATGAACATTTCCTGAAGTTTTTCAAAAAAACACAAACCTCTCCTTGCATTTTATAAAAAGACAAATTTTTTTAAGAGATGTTTGTGTCTTTTTGGCAAATCTCAGTAGAGGTCTATAGCATATTTGAAACTTTAGGGGAGATTTGTGTCATTTTTGACAAACCTCAGGGGGGTCCCTGAAATTTTTGAAACTTAAAGGAAGGTCTCCGTCTTTTTGTCAAACCTAGGAGAGGTGAGTGTTTTTTACCTAAAATGAAATAAAAATTAAAATTACATTAAGTTTCAGACAAATGCATATAAATATAAGTCCCATGCCCAACATTCATATTCTCAAATGTAACATAAGAGCGCTTCTATGACTGCAAATATATTTTTTCAAGTTAATCGTTATTTTTGCTCAATAAGACTTATTTGAGCTTATTTAATAAAATAAATGAATTAAGCTTGAGCTAAGGTTTAAAGTTCAAAATTAAGGAGCTATTTGGAATCTTTTGTTTTTGATTTTTTGTTTTTGCAAACGCATATTGAAGAAAAAAAAATTTATGACAACATGTTTGTGTTTCAAGATTTAAAGTCAAATTTTGTTGTGATTTAACATCCATAATTGTGGCAACCTGCTACTATGTACTTTAACATCAGAATTGATTTTTATAAATTGTCAACATCTCGTCTCGGGGTGCCAACAAATGGGGGTTGCATGGTGATCTCAAAATAAGAAAACGTAAGGGAAGGATAAAGACTCTAAAAAGACAATAATGATTGAAAAAATGGATTCACAACGGAAAAAAGGGAAAAAAAATTCTTTACAGATCTACGAAATAGAAAAGAGAATTTGGGAGTACACTTATACGTGGGGAAAGTGGTGAACCAATCATTCTAAGGGAGACGCCCTTTCTAAGAACGGTTACCATTATATGTGTGTGTGTGTGTGTGTATCTTAAATAAAAGAAAAAGAAAGAAAAATAGGAAAAGGTTTTTTTTTTTATTATTATCCAATGAAATAATCATCGTCTCAGAATCCAACAACAAAGGAAACTCATATATGCTCTGTTGGAGATACAACCACGTCTCCACCTCGGCACACCAGAATGCAGCTCTCAACGCACAACAAGGAAACCAACCAACTGCCTCATATTCCAGTGGAATCTCAAGCTAATAGAATGGCTAAGTTGGCAGGATAAAATTGTAAAATGCAGCTAAGTTGTTGCCTGTTAATGCCTATATATTTGGGCCTTTCACTATATACTCATCTACAGATAAATGAATAATAGAGATGAATTTACTCTTTTGTATATCTCTTTCGTCTTTTATCATATACCTTTCATGCATTTCTTTTCACTTTAACATGGTATTAGAGCCTTTCATTGGACTCACGTGCCAATCCAACATACAATAGACTTCATGGCCTCTGACTCCGATTCAGACTCCTCCTTTGCTCCACCTTCTCCTCCTCCACCCCCTCCACTTCTTTCCCCCAACCCCTCACCTTTTCCTACTTCCTCTCATTTCATTACAACTAAACTTACCATCGACAATTACCTTCTCTGGAAGACTCAGATGGTTCCCTTCTTGAAGGGTCATCAACTCTTTGGTTTTGTTGATGACTCCTTCCAGCCGCCTCGTCCACAGCTTCACGACAAACCAAATTCTGATTACCAAAGATGGGTTTAGCAAGATCAGCTGCTGATGTCCACGCTTACTGCGTCTCTCTCTAACTCTGTTCTGGCTCAGGTGATTGACTGTACCTCTTCCTTTGATATCTAGAAGACTCTACAATATCTGTTTGCCGCCAAGTCCTCAACGCATGTCGTTCACACTCTGTACCAGTTAGAAACGCTCAAGAAGGGCCCTAAATCTGTGTCTGATTACTTCAGTCATGCTAAAAACTTGGCTTCGACCATGTCTGTGGCTTGACATCCACTCATCGACTCTGAGTTCTCTATATACCTCCTTGCTGGACTTGGTAAAGAGTATGAGTCTCTTGTCACCTCCTTTACTACCCATCCAGATTCACTTTCTCCCAATCAAATCTACAATTATCTTTTAAATCATCAAACCTAAGCTCTCTTATCTTCCACAACGTTGGCTGCCAACTCCACTGCTTTTCGACCTCCCTCCCCGGGGTATTCCCGTGGTCGTTACTCAGCTCATATCGTGCGGGTCGGCGAGGTCGTGGCTCCGGTCAAGGTTTTCGTCCCTGTCATAGTTCCTCAGATACCTCTCATCCAGATTCTCGTCCTTAATGTTAGGTGTGTAACAAGTATGGACATACAGCCCAAACCTGCTATTACCGCTTTGATCAAGCATATCAGTCACCACCTCCACCTTCCCTTGTGGCCAACAATACCTCCTTCCATGCGCCTTCGCCTACGGTAAATACATGGTTTCCTAATATGACTGCAACACACCATTTCACTTCAAACTTTGGGAATCTCAATCTGGATTCGACTTCATATCAGGGGACCGATCAAGTCATCATTGGCAATGGATCCTCCTTACCTATTCAACATACTATCTCTGCTCACTTGAACATCTCCTTTGGCAATTTTCTTCTAACCAATTTACTTCATGTTCCTGCTATTACTCGCAATATTCTCTCTGTTGGTCAATTTTGTCTTAATAATAATGTTTTCTTTGAATTTCATCCATATTGTTTTGTTGTGAAGGATTCACGTTCCCAGGAGGTGCTCCTCAAGGGTCCTGTTAAAGATAGCTTGTTTGCCTAGCCGGTAGATGCAATCCCTTCAACCTCTCCACCTCAAGCCTTTCTTGCTCTCCGCTTCACTGCTCTTCTATGGCACTCATGCCTCGGCCATCCCTTCCTTCGCACTACATCCCTAGTTCTTCATCAGTTTAATCTCTTGTTCTCTTCCAGCATCAACTTTGGGCACTGTCCAGCTTGCTCCTCTGCCAAAGCTCATGCACTTCCACACCCGGCCTCGCCATCCCAATCACAGCAACCGTTTCAGCTCCTATTCATGGATGTCTGGGGTTGTCCTACGCCAACACCTTCCACAAATAATTCTCGCTATTATTTGTTCTTTGTTGATGACTTTTCCAAATTTCTTTGATTTTTCCCTTTGCAATCAAAATCTAATTTATCTCCTATAGTGGTAGCTTTCCTTTAGTTTGTTTGTAACACCTTCAATGCTAATATCATTACAATTCAAACTGATTCGGGTGGTGAATTTCGCCCTTTAAAATCTATTTTTCAATCCCGTGGCATTTCACATCGAATCACATGTCATGGCTCTCACCAACAAAATGGAAGTGTCGAACGTCGTCACCGTCACATTGTCGAAACTGGCATATCATTATTATCCCATTCATCCGTTCCTCAATCATACTGGGTTGATGCCTTTCAAATCGTAACTTTTCTCATAAATTGCATGCCCACACCCCTCCTAAATAATAGATCTCCCTACAAAATTTTGTTGCACAAGGTACCGGATTACGCATTCTTTCGTGTCTTTGGCTCAGCTTATTGGCCCAATCTTTGGCCCTACAATAAGCACAAAATGGATTATCGATTAACTTGCTGTGTCTTCTTGGGTTATAGCCCATATCATAAAGCCTACAAATGCCTACATATTCCATCAGGTCAACTTTATTTGTCTCGGGATGTTATCTTCAATGAACGCGAATTCCCATTTTCCAAGCCCACGGTCTTACCTTCACCTTCTGTTCACTCTCAGCCCAATATCCTAATTCCCATTCCCGCCCCTGTATTCGGCCTAGCTACTTCAACTGCCTCTCCTAGCCTATTACTCTCTTCTGAGCCCTCTTTGTCTGACCCACCTTGCCCTAACCCTACTTCCATCTCTCCCTCCCTTGCATCATCACCCACCGTAACCCTAATCCCACCTATGAGCTTCTTTGGTTGTTGTTTCTCTTGTCTAAACTTGGTATCTTGCTCACTCACCCACCAACTCTTTGGTGTCATAACATTGGCGCCACCTATTTTTCAATAAACCCAGTAATGCATTTAAGAACAAAGCATGTGGACTTGGATTATCACTTTGTTCGAGAGCGAGTTGCTGCCAAGTCTCTCCAAGTGTCCTTCATTTCTACTAAAGATCAGATTGCCGACATTTTGATCAAGCCTCTCACTACTGCTCGCTTTGCCTTGCTCCGATTCAGTCTTATTGTGACACCAGTACCTTATGGATCACAGGGGGATGTTGGAGATACAACCACGTCTCCACCTCAGCACACCAGAATGCAGCTCTCAATGCACAGCAAGGAAACCAACCAACTGCCTCATTTCCAGTGGAATTTCAAGCTAACAGAATGGCTGAGCTCGCAAGATAAAATTGTAAAATGTAGCTAAGTTGTTGCTTGTTAATGCCTATATATTTGGGCCTTTCACTGTGTACTCATATGCAAAGAAATGAATAATAGAGATGAATTTACTATTCTGTATATCTCTTTTGCCTTTTATCATATTATTTTCATGCATTTCTTTTCACTTTAACATGCTCTTTCTATAAAAAGAGCTCTGCCTCGTGGATAACCCCAAATTTTGAAGATAGAAAAAAATAGAAAAGAATGGAAATTTTTTTTTTTTGGATTAATTGCAATGAATGAATTTAAACATGATCAGATTTTTTTTCGAAGGATTTTTTTTAAAAGATATAAAATGGAGAAATTTGGTGACTAAGTGGTTTTGAAATTAGGGAATAGAGGTCAATATTAAAATCTATTAATTTAAATTAGGGTTTAAATGGATCACATGAAATCATTAATTGGGGTTAGGGATTAATGGAGATTAAGATTGGAATTTCATGATTGAAATCAAGATATTAATGATGATTGGTGTAAAAATTACTTATTGGAATTGAGAATTTAAGAAGATGGAAATTTAAAAATCCAAGATTGAAAACGAAGATTTAATGGTGATTGAGTTGAAAATCCCCTTATTTAAATCAAGAATTTATGACGATAAAGATTGAAAAATCTAAAACTAAAATTAGATATTTAATGGTGATTAAGTTGAAAAATCTCCTAATTGAAATTATTGACGGAGATTTAAATCCAACATTAAATTCAAGGATTTAACGGTGATTAAATTGAAAATCGCCTGATTGAAATCAGGAATTCATGGAGATGGACATGTGAATCTAAGAGTAACTCAAGAACTTAATGGCGATTGAGTTGAAAATCTTTTGATTGAAATAAGAAATTTATGGAGACAGAGATTTAAATCCAAGACTAAAATCAATAATTTGATAGTGATTGAGTTGAAAATCTCTTTATTTAAATTAGGAATTTATGGAGATGGAGATGGAGATTTAAATCCAAGGCTAAAATTAAAAAAATTAATGTTACTTGAGTTGAAAACCTTTGGTTGCAGTCAGGAATTTATAGAGATAGAGATTTTAAAAATCAAAAATTAAAATCAGGCATTTAATGATGATTGAGTTGAAAAATCTTCTAATTGAAATCAATAATTTATAGAGATGAAGATTTAATTCGAGATTAAAATCAAACACTTAATAATAATTGAGTTAAAAAATTTTCTAATTGAAATCGGAAATTTATAAAGATGGAGATTTAAATCCAAGATTAAAATCGAACATTTGATGATGGAGTATAAAATCTCATAATTGAAATTAGGAATTTATAAAGATAGAGTAGACTTTCAATTTGCAATCAATTCCAAAGATTTATTTTTAAAAGTAGAAGATACTTGATATTCAAAAAAAAGGGAAGTTTCCTTTTAGAATGAGGATCTTTGGCAAAATGAAGAGCATTCTGAAAAAATATCACCATGCTTCATCATTGGCTATAAAGGCAATGCCGAAATTTTTTTTTTAGTTTTTTTTTTTTTAAAACAAAGGATATTTTTGGAAAAGGAAATTTCAATTTTTCCCTTTATGTCTCGATCTCGTGGTGCAATTACTTGCTCCCATTTACCCATACATGTTTAAAGAAGAGTACTCGCATCTGCCTACGGATAAGGAGACAAAAAAAGTAACATGAGGTGGAATCCTCTTATGAGGGAAAAAATAAAAAAATAAAATAACATGCTATGGAATCCTCGTTTTCATCCCATCATAAGTCGAGCTGAAATTCAATGTGGGTAAACGTGGAGACATCTATCTCTAAGAATAAAACTTAAAGAAATTTAAAAAAATAAAAAATAAAAAATAAAAGACAATCACAACCAACCAATCCACAATGAATAATGCAAATCATGCAAGCATAGATAAGATATTAATCATGATTTCCAACATGCAATGTAATTAGCAAATCCACACAGGACCTATTTATGCTCACTTTCTTTTCCCAAAATCAAGCATCAAGCATGTACACACCCCATTTTGTTTGGGGCTTATATAACATTATTTAGGTAAATATCCATTAATACAATAAAATGAGAAAATATAGAAAAAAAAATTAAAAATACAATAGAAAATGCAAAATTTTACATTAAAAATAAAAAACAAAAAACAAAAAAGGAAAAAATGAAACAAAAAAAAAATCAATGGGCTAACATCTTCACCTTCAAACTTGCAAGCATAAAACGAAGATATGCAATTAAACATGTGGGAATTGTAAATTAAACATGTGAGTCAATTCAAATTAAATTTGATAGATCAATTAGGTGTTGATTGATCTAATCCGTGTTAATTGAGTGATCCTATAGGCCTATAAATAGTGGACTTTAGAAAGGTATGAGACAAACACATAGAATAATTGCTCTTTGAGAACATTTGAGAACGAATTATGAGAAGAAAAATTGAGAGTTTGAGAGAGAGGTTTTGAGAAGAGAAGTTGATTTTTGCGACTGAATTTCGAAAGTGTAGATCAAAAATATAATACTAGAGCTTGGGCAAAGAGGAGAAGTCAACTTGCAAGCAGAGGAATCTAGAAATAGGAAAGCAAGGAGTATAAGGTTAGTACCCTTTTTTTCTTTTTGATATCGTTTGTTCTAAGTTTGTTAATAAATCAAGAATGGGTTCGCATAGGTATAATAAATTCAAATTTTTAAAATGAACCAGTAGTTTTCAAGGTCTAAAAAATCAAATTGAGTTCTTGAAATTTCAAACAAAAATTTTGTAAAAATTTCTAATAACAAACTTCAGTGTTCATCCCAAATTCAAAATTCAAAACCCGAATACCCAAAGACCCAAATCCAATAGCTCGAATTTGAGTGCCTAAAACCTAACTCATGGATTTGGGTCAACTTGACCCAGGTCCAAGTCAACTAGATCTGATAACCTTACCTAGGTCCAATAACTCGGGTTTAATCTATGTACTTAGGACCTAGGTCAATATTGATCTGGGTCAATTGACTTAAGCACAATCTAAGACCTAGTTCTAAGCCCAAAAAACATGAGGCCCATTTGGGTCTGACTCAACCTAAGTTAACCTAAACCTAAGCCCTTAGCCTGGCCTAGCCCAAATGGGCCTGGTTCAACCTACCCTAGTTTGAGCCTAACCTAACCTAAACCTAAGCCCTAAACTGTAACGACCTAAAATTTCTAACTATTTTTTTTATATTCATTATCTATCATGCTATAAAATATAATCTCTGATACCCTGTAAATAAACATTTATCATCTTCACGGCCCAGAGTGGGCACCGTGGTAACCTATGCAATCCCTATGTTCTACTTATGCAGCGGAAAACACAACATCCAATACATAACCCAAAAATACACAATACCAGAGTTCTATGGACCCACCTGTATATACATACACACATATACATCATTTCCAAAAATCCCAAAATACTGTGGGCTCTACTATCCAGCCCAAGAGTCAACCCAAAACTATGCCGACTCAGCCATCTCCTCTACCTCTGAGCCGGTCCTGCCTGCCTCTCTAGGTTACCTGAAATATTTATAATGCTGGGATGACACACCTCTCAATAAAGAGAAAACATGTTATTACTAGTGTGTGACATTTGAGTCTATACACAAATTATAGCATTTAATTAATACTATAAATATGATATCATGTAAAAAGTATCAGTATAATAATCCACATCTATGTCATTTAAAATACATTATTTTTTGAGTTATCTATTCAATCATTGTTCTATCTATAATAAGTAATCTCTGTTTTCAGTAAATGCTACAATACATACATAACTTTGAAAACTTCCCCTAGATGGTTGTATGTCATGATTTAACCCCTCATGACTGGGTTGTGCCGCCCGTAGGCGGGGCTAGACACTGGTTGGCCCTCCAATGTCAACCTAACTGTATGCATCTGTATATGCCTTTAGCACAAAAGGCCCAACTCCACCTGGTCCGGATGCCAGGGAGTCCTCTACTCTACCTATGACATAATCAGCTGTACCATACTCTATCTGAGATATATGGTTGCACTGTATATACTGTATAGCTACGGTACCATGCTTTGTAAACTCTTTTGTTCCATCGGGGTCTGATACGATATAATACTATTTCTATATAAGATATAACTATTTTATTATGATTCTGTATCATCTGTATTAACCATGACGCTGTAAATCACTATATAATTGTATCTCTATATAACTTTATTTCAGTATAACTGTATTTTTGTATGTCATGGTACTATAAAATTCTGTGTAATCATGGTATTGTAAAACGCCGTATAATCATGGTATTGTAAAATTCTGTGTAATTATGGTACTATAAAACTTTGTATAATCATGATTCTAAAAAATACTGTTTTGACATGGTTCTGTAAAGTACTATATACTGTAATGTTGTATAACCATGTAAACTATAATTCTATAAAACTCTGTATAGTCGTAGTTGTGTAAATAAAACTATATAAACTGTATTTCATTGTTCTGTAAAAACTATATAATCATAAGTCTGTAAATCTGTATAAAATTCTGTAAATATTCCAGTATTTTTCTCATGCCACATAATTAAATAAAACTCTATAAATATCTACTGTAATACTGTATAGTTTCCATGCTTTATTCAGTTTAAAATCATACTCTATAACTCATATTCAAATACTATGTTATACTGATAAAATCTCTAAATTATCTGGCATAACATATTTCCCTTTGCCTAAATATCTGAGCTCTATTTATTATTTCTCTATCTCACGCCTACAGTGCTCGTAATTCCAAACCTTGAAATTATATATTTATCTCTCTATCAATCAACTGAATATCAAGAATAATTATCATACCCACATTTCTAAACTATGAACTATTTATCATTTACTTGGGTTCCTAAGATGATACCCATGGGGCTTCTCAATCCACACCTGAAGTGTTTGGAACCCCAAACCCTAAAATTTTACTACCCTAGGTTAATCATCCCCAACGCTAGTTTATCAATATTTAATATAAAATCTAGGTTTAGAAAAGCCTACTAACCAAAAAAACCTTAAATAACCCACTTATCTTGATTTTGGGTTGGTGCCTGAACTCTTCAAAGTAAAATTATGCTCTAATTAAGTTGTAGAGAATCTCTCTAGGATCATCGTGGTAGCTTTTGATCATCGAACTGAGGAGAAATGGAGCCGAATTTGTAGAGAGAAGGAGGAGGAACTGAGGGAAGAGAGAGAAAATAAAAGAGAGAGAGAGAGAGAGAGAGAGAGAGAGAGAGAGAGAGAGAGAGAGAGAGAGAGATTGAGATTTTTCACGCTGAATCCCGATTTTAGCATATTTATAGGTGATTTGACACGTGGCCTCGTCGACGAGCCATGTGTATTCATCGACGAACCGAAGAAGGGAGTTTGTCGATGAAGGTGAAGAGCTCGTCGATAAACCAATGGGTCTAAAATACCCCCCTCAGTATCTCTTCATTGAGGAATCGCTGAAACTCGTCCACGAACACTACATGGTAGTTCGTCGATGAAACCAAGACATTCGTCGACGAACCCTGCTTTAATTCCCTTTTAAATTTTCCTTCCTCCCTATTATTTAATTATTATAATTTATGGATCTTTACAAAAACTAAGCCCGAGCCTAGCTAGTTTTATCCCAGCCTAACTAACCCAACCTAACTCAAACTCGTGCTCAAACTAACCCAACCTAACCCTAACCTTGATCAGCCTAACATGAACTCCAGTCTAACCTAACTTAACCTAACATGGGTTAATGCCTAGGTCACTAGCCTCTAACACCCCCCCCCACCACATTTGGGTCATAGGAAAATGGGAGAAATGCCCTAAAAAATCTAAGAAATCAAAGAAAAGAGGGAAAAAAAGGAGAAATTAAGAAAATAAGAGAGAGATTTGGGGGCCGGGGTTACCTTTGGAATGATCTAAAGTTAGATTTGAAAGATAAGGCGAGAGCTTAATGCTCTCTACCATTGCGAGCACCATTCGAGACTTGCAAAAACAAGGAGAAAGAGAGATAGGTTAGAAATCTAAGAGAAAAAGAGAAGCAAAAAAAGGTTAGGGATAGAGAGAGAGGGAGAGAGTGAAGAGTGGAGAGAGTGAAGAGATAAATAGAGAGAGAGTTGTGTAAGAGAAGGAGAGAAAGAGAACGGGAAAAATAGAGAAAGCGGAGAGAAAAGAAAAGAAGAGAGAGAAAGAAAAGGTTTTTATATTAATTTAAAAAAAAAAAAACATATTAGAGGGACACATATCACTATATGAATGATGACACATGGCACGTCTAAGACCACATGTTTGAGAAGCGACGTGACGCGATCCAGGCTGTCCAATGTGTGTTTTATTGGGACGGATGGATCGCTACCATGTCAGCGATCTCTGTCAAAATCCCAAGACCTATCGAATTCAACCACGTGGCGAATGATGTCATGCTAACGTCACCCTACTACAGTAAATTCAAAAAAATTAAAAAATATATTAGCACCACGTGTCACCACCACTGGTTGACACATGACAGTCCTTTTCTCGACTAGATCAAACCAATTTGACCAGAGTCAACCCGAGTTGACCCATTGACCCAGTTCAAACTGATTAAACCAATTTGACTAGTCCCGAATCGTCCGTTTATTTCTTTAATTCAAAAATTAATTTTTAATTTTTAAAACTTGGGAAAATAGTAAAAAATTAGAAAAAATCAAGAAAAATATTTTTAAAAAATAAAAATTATTTGAGTTGTCTTGACTTAGATAACAAAAAAATGGAGAAATAAAAGTACTAAGAAAAAATAAAATGGAGGAAAAAGTTTTTAGAAGTCCTAGAGAATTGTAGAAAAATGTTAAAAAATTATCAGAAAATTCTTTAAAAATTTTGGAAATCTGGATTATTTTAAAAACTCTTTTTGCTCAAAATTGATGAATTTGTTCGATTATTACCTGTATATATTCTATTTTGTGTGTGTACTTCCCAATGATTAAAGAAAGGATAAAGAGGTATTTCATACACTACTTATATTAGTTCTAAAGGGGATTTATCTAATAAGGTCCTCTCCTTTAAAGTTCTTATTAGACATTCATAAATCGCATATTATTTCAAATTTTCTTTTAAAACTTTAATATTTATCTACTTTTTAAGGAGTTAATTGCATACCACTAGACTCAATTTATGGATAATTCATGGTTAATTAGGTACCATTTCTAGAGCGGGTTTGTAAGGAGTGCTACCGTGCTAGTACCTTCCTTTCATATAATTGAACTCTCAATCCCAATTTTGGTAATGCAGACTGTGACTACTGGTTCCTTAACCTTAGGATTAGTCTATAGACCAATCAACGAGTAGTAATTAGTTGAACTAACTACACATAGGTAAATAATAGGTCAGTGGCGACTCCATTGAACCTTTATTATTATTACCCTTCGTCATTCTAGACCCCTTGTCATTCTAGACCCTTCTCTGGGACGTTGTGATAAAGCAAAAGGGGCATCTAAATAATAGAACATTTATATTTAAATGGTTTTAATAATGAAATGCAAATAATAACACTAATACAATAACAAAAGACCCATCTAGTAAAATAATATTACACATCTCTGAAAGTAATACTCGTAATAATTTAACTATCCAAATATATTAGAAGAAAACATTTTTTCTCAAATTTATATTTTATTATTTTATTATTTTATTATTTTTTATAAACATTAAATGTTATTTTATTTTCTTTTTACATATATATTTTTATTTTTATGACTTGAACAGAAAAGATAAGTAAACAAAATAAAAAAAACAAAAAACAAAATAAACCATATCAGTTAGTTAATCTTGCGAGTTGCTTGTTGGTCCAATCCCCTTTAAAATTCACAAGAGCTGCACATGACCCCCCCAACTCATCATCCCTATCCCCCATGCTCCTTTGAAACCCTAGTTGCTCACAAAACCATATGGATTCTCCTAGCCATCGTCACACATATAGCCCCCATCGTCGTCCTCTCATGACACTGAGGCAACTATTGTCAACCTGAAAACACTAAGCAACCAAAGCTACTCCTTTATAGATCACCATACCCTCCATAGATAGACCAAGAATAGGACCTCATGAAGCCTTGTCAGGCCATAATTGCATGCAAGAACCATGGTTGTGGGCTTGCTTGTCTCTATGCCCAAGTTAATAGTGTTCTAGACGATTGCTTGATGGGAACTCAAGCCTCTCCCATCTCCTCTGCTTACTCTTGTATCACCTGTTACCATCAAACGGATTGCAACTCCTTGCTACTAATCATGACCTCTCAAAATTAACAAAATACTTAAGGGGCTCTGTCGAGGAGGCAGATTGGTGTTAGAACTCCTTACAACTTATAACCAAACCTAAAATGTAAGAAAACCAACATAGTTAAGAAAACTTAGATGACGTCACCATAATAAAACAATGAATAAAAAAACAATGATGTAAATCATAAAACACTGAAATGGATGAAGATAACATTGACCTACCTATTGAAGAACAACCTGCAAATTCCCTTGCCTAGGAAATTGAATGGAAAGAACTCTAAATCCTCGAGCACACGACCCTCCTTCACCTTGTGCTAATTTGGAGATAACTCATACTTCCATGAATATTTCATTAACGTGCGAGGCTATGCACTTTTAAGATGTGTGCTCTTTTTTTCCTTGCTTTACTCTTTCCATTTGCTCTCAGATGCTAGTGTATGCTCTCACTCTCCTCCTCTCACTCTTGACATATATCTTGTTGGGGAATAAAACCTGGAGGAACAATCACACACGAAGAAAAATAAAACACATTCACACTAGAACACCGGATTTACGTGGTTCGGTCGAATCTAACCTACGTCCACGGGAGCACACACTGTTGCACTATAAACTGGGAGAAAAAATACAAGGAGGAGCCACAACTCAACTCTCACTGTCTCTCTCTTCTCTCTCTCTTACTGAAACTCTCTGCGTACAACACATACACCACCTCTCTGCACTCATAGCTACACTGCTGCAATAACTGCACACTCGCATACCTCCACACTACTACACTGCTGCACATATACAACTATATATATATATATACAGAAGGGGGGGGGGAGAGTAAAATCAAAGAAGGTGGCTGTAGATTTCAACAAAATCTGCAAAGGTTGGTGGCCGCCAGTCTTCATTTCAATATAGGCTGCATGGGGAGGTGCTGCTGCCGACGGTTCCACACTAGAAATCCCAACATATCCCAACAAAATCTTTCTTCCTATTTTATTTTTACGTGTAATCCTTCTCATCCTTCTTTTCTGTGTGTCTTACTCTCCACCCCTAGCCTCTTATTTATAGGCAAAGTCTAGGGGTAAAAATGCATTTCCCAGAATGCCCCTGCGAGCAAGGAGGAATCACCTGCTTGTCTCCTAGGGTGTTTGGGCACACAAGGAGGCTTAAAGCACCTAGGAGAAAGCTTGTCCTATCTTGGGCAAGACCATAGAAAAGCAATGAAAGCTCTCCTAGGCTCCTAGGATGCAATTAAGCACGGAATGAAAATAGACAAAGCAAAAGGGGTTATTCTAGCCTACTAAATTAAAGGAAAAAACAACACTATTCAAAATGGACGTTGATATAAAATTAATTATTCATGTTGCATAGAATTTTTGTTTCAAATTTAAGTAAATAACATGTGAATTTAAAATATAATTAAAATAATATATATATATATATATATATATATCCATGAAAATTAGTAAAATTTGGAAAAATATAATAAAGTCCATGCAATTTTTTTTTTTTTCAAATTTGCAATCATCAATGTCATAACATGCCAAAGGGTAATAGTATTAGGGCTAGCCTTCATTGGGCTTGAAGTTGCTTAAAGAGCTTGGACATAGGAAAGGGTAAGCGTGTGAACTCCTGTATGGGCTTAGGTGATTATTCTCTATAGCTTGGGTTTGACTAACCAGGTTTGCCAGATTGAGGGTTCAATGCTTGGACTTGGTAGATAGGTGAGGGTTGATTGGTAGGTACATAAGTAACTAAGGGGTAAGTAGTCGAGGCATGTGCTTGGTAGGGTGATTCATTCCTACTCCCATTGCTTACCATGTTGATTTCATCCTCTTTCCCATCCTTCTTTACATAAGGGGCTTTCCTCGAATGTGACTCTCTTGAATGCGGCACCACATAGTCCACTAGCTTCCCTGTCTTTAGACCTGTTTCTTCCTTCTTGCCCATGGCCACAACTTTTGTAAAGTCTATCAAGCAAAGGCTCAATAATTTGTCATAATATATGCCCTAGAAGGTGCTAACAAATAGTTCAACTATATATTTGTTGTCAAGGGGTGGTTGTAGTTGTGCTGCCTTTCCCCTTCATCTCTATGCATATTCTCGAAATGTTTTAGTCATTCCTTTCTCCATACCCTATAGTTGTGATCTAGTGGGGGCTATGTCGATATTGAGCCGATATTGTAATAGGAAGGCATCAAATAGGTCTTTCCATCTCTGCACCTTGTTTTTATCCACTGTAGCATAACATTGCAGCACAGGTCCATATAGACTCTCATGAAACACATATATCAACAACTTGTGGTTTTTTTGCATGCATCTTCATTTTCCTTGTGTGCATTTGTAGGTGAATCTTTAGACATCCCATCTTGTTGTTCTTCTCGAAATTCGGGGTTTTGAATTTGGCGAGCATGTTTAGATTGGTGAATAGACATAGCTTTTCAAGCTTGCTTCCTCCATAGTCTTGTATCCCTTGGATCATTCTCAACTACTCTCCCATGTAAGACATTCTATCATTCACAGAGAACTCATCCACCATTGGTGCCTTAAGGGCTGGTGCTAGAGGTGCTAAAAACCTAAAGGAGGAATCTCTTGATTGATTTTCTTATGGTGGCAAGGGAGTGTGGTCTTGTACGACCTTCCATTTTATCAAGGCCATTATATCCACCAAAGAATTTTCTAGTGCTTCCAATCTTCCATCCACTAACATCTCTCTATTTTGATGCTCTTGGGTGTCTATTTCTTTGGCTCTTAATCGGGTGAGTGTAGGGTCTTGAACAATGGGCGAGTTTTTCTTCAAATGAGGAATCTTGCTAAATTCTTATGAAAAGAAAAGAACACAATATTAGTAACCTGGAAATATTATTAATCAATTAATTAATTAAACATTATTAAATTAATTAAATAAATAAACAAAAAAACTAATTGGAATATATATTAGTAAAAGCTTCTTTAGGAAGCTTCTCACATTGGATTTCAAATTGGATTACAGACCTACACCTCTCATCTCTTTCTCTGCTCCTCTCTCCACATTCTCTCTCACCTCACATTCTCTACTCTCTCTCTTCTCATTTTTTTGGCAAATATTCGGTCGATCGAAAAACGGAAAATACCGCTGGGTTCCATTCTTCGCCATCATCAATTTAACCAAAGTGGATTTTTCGTAGGAGAGTCGTAGACACCACTCATGAGGTAAGGTAAATCCACTTTCTCTCCTCAATTTCTCTCAAATCTCCAGCCTAACTGACGATCTGAAACCACCACATGGTTTTAGGAGCTTTACTCCACAAGTATAGTAGAATAGATTTTTAAACTGAGCTTTCTAGGCACCACTCCAAGGTTAGGGTAAGATTTAGGGAATTAAGCAAATTGGTCATTTTTGGGAGTTTAATTGTTTATTTGGAGTTTATAAAATCTAGGAAATGTTAAAATAGTATTTTATTTGGGGTTGATTTAATTGAACTAGGGTTATTGAATTAGGGTTCAAGTGAGTGCCGCAGACATCGTTTTGGGGTCCCTGCTGGCATAGTTTCTAGAAACTAGGTAAGGGGAATATATTAAGCTAGTAATTTTGTAATTCAACTGGTTAAAATGGAAATTGTGTGTGTGTGTGTGTGTGTGTGTGTGTGATTATCATGTGGGTTTTGAAAAGCCAACCGTTTGAACTGTGATTTTGAGCCTAGGGTTGTGTTATTAGTTATTATTTGCGAAAATGAATGATTAAAGTAATGAATTTTCTAGATAAATTGTGGAGATAATTTGATGTGTATTTTTAGTAAAATAGATGATGAACATGGGTTGACTTATTATTTCAGATGATATAAGCATATTATTCAAATTGTGTGGCATGAGTAAAATGAATATATTGTGTTGAATTATGATATATTTATGAGATGTTGGAAATACTAAAATGCGTTGAGAATATATATTATGTGTGATTGTTTAAAACATAGCTAAATGTGAAGGTTAAATTGCAAGTTATGGTTTGAGAACTCTGGTGGACCATAGTAGGTACAGTACTGTTACGTGTAATTTCTGAAGAGCTAGTGCACCCACACATCTTAGAGAGAGTATGGAGATGGGATGGTCGATTGTGCTGAGAAGGGTAGAGTCCCCCTGGAGTCTAGACCAGTATAGGAACAACCAATCTGACTTACATACTTAAGAGGTTGTTATTGATTTAACTCTGGTGGGCCGACCAGGGTTAAATCCAGCCTACGGGTCGCACAACCCGTCATGGGGGGGAAGCATGACAGTGTTTATCCATCTGGCAATGAGCTATAAATGCATAATTGTAAATATAACCAATGTATAACATGAGAACGGTGTATGTGAAAGCATATTAGGTGATGTGAAATGTGGAAACAAATTTTTGTGATGCGATATATTATATGATGTGACATTGTATGTGATGAAAAATTTTATGTGATGCGAAATATTGAGAAATGTGAAAATTGAGATTATGAAGAGATAAGTATTACAGACATAACAGGGCGTAGAGTAATATAATAAAGTAATAAGTGTATTACATATTGTAGTATTATATGTATTTGGGGCCAGATAAACTCTCCGCTCAAGGGCTTGCTAAGAAAGGTGAGTGCTCTGATGGGTATTAGATGTAGCCATATCGGGCTGCATAACGTATTAGGGTAAAGGAAAGCTACTTGTATGAGTGGGCAATCTTCCCTATCCTCAAAAACCTTTGCTAATAAATAATTGTGTGAACGTGTGTGAATACGAGACAAACTATCCACCTGAGGGCTTACTGAGTAAGGTAAGTGCCCTGATGAGCATCGATTGTAGCCATACCTTGTTGCATAAGGTATCAGAGCAGAGGGGTGCTACTTGTATGGGCGGGTAATCACTCCAATCCTCAGGAAACTCTTGTTAATAAAATACGCTACATGTGTGTGAGTAGGGATAGAGAATGATTTCATAATTGTGGATTAATTTATAAATGATGATTATATTTTGTACACAAACCTCATGATAGCCACACATTGGTATTAATCTATTCCATCTTGTTGAGATGTGTCTCACCCGTTATACAATTCATCTTTTTCAAAACCTTCGCGTGATCGAGCTTAGCGAGCTTGGGGTTGGGTTTGTTGGCATAGTATTTTTGTGAGAGGGTACAGATCTTGGATGTATTTTTTTTTTTTTTTTTGGGTTTACATTTTTAGTTTTCTGAGAAGTATATATGGATACTGGATGTGTCATGCCCCGAACCCAGAAATGGGACTCAGGGGTGAAAATGTAATCTAACCTGTCCCTGTATCATACAAATCATCCAAAGATACAATACAAAGGATGAGAGTCCAACCTCGTGGGGTTCTCAGGAACCCTAAACGCATCCAAACACAACCATATACGTAGTAGAAATAAGGTCATTCTATATACATATAGTACCATACCAGAGTTTATATAAGAGCAGAAACAGGCTCTAACATACAACGTACAACTGGATGCCCAACACCTCCCAAAAAGGCAACCCACCAAAACACAGTCCTAGCACTTACCTAAGCCTTAATCGTAGTACACCGGCCACTATGCTCCCTACACCAAGACGCTAGTTTTGGTTACTTGAAGGACCTGTAAAAATGTACATACAGTAGGGGTGAGACACCTCTCAGTAAGGAAGAACACAAGTTATATCGGTGTGTGGCATATGAGTGTTATCATAACATACTAACATGCATAGTTCAACAGTCAAAACAATCAAAACCAATTCCAGTATTTTCACAAAACAAGCAATACAATCTGGTGTCATCACACCCTTCGGCTCGAAGCCAGACTGTCTGGTGGTATTTCACACCCTTCCGTAAAAAGCGGTGATCTGGTGATATTTCACACCCTTTGGAAAACGCCGGTGCCCCCGGTAACCTGGCGTAGCATCAGCGTTGAACCAGTGCAGATCTGGTGTTCACACACCCTTCGGCTCGAAAGCTGGCCAATCTAGTGGTATTGCGCACTCTTCGGAAAAAGTCATATTTTCAAACCTGGAACAATTCGGAACCTCGTTCCTATTCCACCAAAATACAACACATGCATGCTCATATAACCAAACAAAACCACACTTATTTGGTAATCTAAAATCATGGTTTTCCAAACATATACAGTTTAAAAACAAGTCAAGGCATGACCATCCCCATAAAACAGTATAAAACAACATATACGCTCGGTTTTCAACAAAACCAGGGATGCAGCCCGTCGCCCCCTTTACCCAAAACTGTAATCATGAAAAACCCATAGTTTTTCCCATTAGATCCCCCAAAATGAGTAGCTAAAACACACACTGGACCATGGATCATAGTTCCATTGAGTCTGATTTCGAAAATAACCAACATAAACTGAATCCCTTTACCTTTTCCCCAAATAAAAAATCCTCTACAGCCCCTAAACAGCGAACCGAGTTCCAAAACCTACAATCAACAGTATAAAATATACTCACAAGACTATTTCTTACAAAACTACCAGATCAGAATTGAAAATCGAGCCTTACCTCGATTTTTTGCCAAAACCCGAAAATCTTCAAAACTGGATTCCAATCCGTAGAATTTGTAGAGAATCCTTCCACGATCCTCATGGTAACTTCATATTTATGATTCTTGCGACGAACAGCGAAGAAATCTAGAGAGATAGAGAGTAAGGAGAGTTCTAAAGAGAGAGAGAGAGAGAGATAAATAGGATTTAGTTTTCTTAACTTGGAAGTAAAGAGATTTCTATTTATAACCCCTTTGACTCGGGCATCTTCATCGACGAGATGGTGTACTCGTCAATGAGGTCATATGTACAGCTCGTCGATGAGACGATGGATTCGTCGACAAATCTTGATATCACTGGTTTCCCAAAATCTCTCAGCTTCTCCTCGTCGACGAGCCTTTGAACTTTGTCAACGAGACTTACACGGACTTAGTTGACGAACTGTGACTTCGTCAATGAATCCTGCTAAACCCCCAATTTGCCCCTCTTTTATTTATTTAACCCCATTTATCACGGTTCGGGTTCTTACAGGATGTTGGGAAATTCTATTTTTGGGATGTTTATATAGTACTATGGTATATTATTGAGGATGCTTATTTATTTTTCTATTGTGTGATTGAGGTTATGATATCAGACACAGGTGATTGTATCACATCACACTCTGGACCCCACTTGGCTGGTTTGGGGAGTGATAGAACAACCAAACCATGCACATAGCATATAGTAAAGACAAACATTCACATTTATTAAGATTAAATCATGTCTCTTGGTCCATTTCACAATTTTCGTGGTCCATAAGGAGATTTCATCTCACGGGGGTCATACTTCTTTATTAACATGAATTCTTAAAGAATTATACAACTCATAGAATATTTCAATGTCTTCACTCAATCCTTATTACTCAAAAATTCTCAGGTATTCTAGATCTTATACACGTCAACAACTTCTTTGAAAAATTTCATGACGTCAATCAAAAATTCGTGAACTCCGGTGTTAGCGGTCATCAAGAACAAATTGTTCCATAAACCTTTAACTCTCGGATATCGGGTTTGGGCCATCTTTCCTGCCTGCCACACACTTAATCGTTACCACATACGCAATGAATTTCTATCATATATGTGACCTTGGTCCTAGCCACCCATAAGAAAATCAGGTGCAATGCTAGCTGGTCATTCTGCAGCTATATCCTGTGGTCTAGTATATTGATGCATATGTCCTGCTTTTGAACCCTATTATTCCAATATATGGTTTCCAAATCCTACTTCTTCAACTCCTATCTCAGGATTTGATTTAGATTCTCCAAGGCCCTTACTTGTTCCTTTGCTTCTTGTCCCCATCATACCCTCTTGGCTAGCTTCTTATTTTCTTCTTTCAACTCCCTTTTCTTCTTCTTCTTCAAACCTGACTATTTTCTTGCATGGTATTAACCTTCTATTGAAGTTCTGATTGAGCATGTGCCTCCTCCTAAATCTTTCCCACAACGATTCATTTTCTACTTGCAATACCCCATACTTCTTTTTTCAATCTTTGTATTTTGCTTTCCCATTCTTGGAAATAAATGTCCTGCCACACCTATAACTCCTTATAGTAGTCTTCTAGATCATTGGGCCTTAATAAAAGCTTGTTTGGTCCATAGGCCCAAAGGACCTTGTAATCCTTCCCCCTGTTCCTGTGCCACATTGAATAACCTGTGGTTGTTAACTATGAGCCATTCCCCTTTTCTAGGTATTTCTGGTGGTACTAGGCTTCCTTAGCCTCTCCAAATTTTCCCACGTTGGTATGATCTCCATAAAGGAATTGGAACTGAGAAAAACTTGTGGTATGAGGAATAAATTGGTGCTAATCCATTTTGTCAAAGTGCTAAGGAAGGGGCACAAGTGATGTAACCCCTGGCTCCAAATAAATGGACCCATTGGAATTGCCCACATCGTACTAATAATTATCTTGGAGACATCTATTTCGCTACCCATAAAACTGATCTATGACATCTTCCTAATTTTCCCATTTGTGGTTCCACCATGCATAGAATGCAAATTCCTCCAAAGGGTTACGATTCCTTCAATATGCCTCCCTAAAGATCTTTAGCCAAAATATAGCATGGCTAAGCAACCAAACAAATAGCAGTTGGGTGAAACAAGGACTCCACTACCTTTGGTGTGATAGAAGTTGAGTGTCATAAAGTTTTCTACTAGTGTAGTAGGGATCA
Organism: Malania oleifera; assembly: GCF_029873635.1. NCBI lineage: Eukaryota > Viridiplantae > Streptophyta > Magnoliopsida > Santalales > Ximeniaceae > Malania > Malania oleifera. Next base: position 70,954,626 of record NC_080424.1, on the reverse strand, counting down.
GGCTACCACCTCCCTTAGAAGCCTCAACAAAAACTATGGTAGCTCCTCCGTCAATCACATGAACTACCAAGGGTAACAATGCGAGGCCATAAATAGCTAATGCCAAGATCTTCAATCTGAGCTGAGGGTCGTGATCCCTCAAAATGAGCTTCAAAGTCTATCTTTAGATCACTCCACAACCACCCTTGGTCTTCCCCTTCTTGATGGTGCAATTAGCCCCGAATCTAGCCTTACCCTTTAATTTGTTAGAAATAGCTCTCACTCTTGTCTATTTTTGATTATGGATGTATACCCTGTTTCTATTCACTAGGGGAATTTCCAATAACTCATCATACTCCTTGATGAGTGGTACAAGGTCAATGATACCAAAAGTGAAACACCAATATGCACTATCAAAGTGTCATCCTCCAAATAAGTCTCACAAAATCCTTCACTCAAAAGTTCAACCTTGTCAGCCTAAAGTTTTCAATGACTAAGGATAAGGGACTTTGCTAGCCAGTAATGGTGATAGTAAGAATAGTCTAGGAGCCTTTGGAGTTTTCACTAGTATAATAAGGATTAGGCTACCACCTCCCTTAGAAGCCTTAACAAAAACTATGGCAGCTCCTCTATCAATCACATGAACTACTAAGGGTAACAATACGAGGCCATAAATAGCTAACACCAAGATCTTCAATCTGAGATGAGGGTCGTGATCCCTTAAATGAGCTTCAAAGTCTACTTTTAGATCACTCCACAGCCACCCTTTGGTCTTCCCTTTCTTGATGGTGCAATTAGTCCCATATCTAGCCTTACCCTTTAATTTGTTAGAAATGGCTCTCACTTCTGTCTATTTCGGATTATGGATGTATACTCGATTTCTATTCACTAAGGGAATTCCCATTAACTCATCATACTCCTTGATGAGTGGTACAAGGTCAATGATACCAAAAGCGAAACACCAATATGGATTATACTTCGATTTTATAGGCAAGGGACTTTGTGGGTTGTTCTTCAATAGGTAGGTTATTTTTTTCACCATCCATTTCAATGTTTTATGGTTTACATCGTTATTTTTGTTGATTCGTCATTTTATCATGGTAAAGTCAGTTGAATTTTCTTAACTATGTCGGTTTTCTTGCATTTTAAGTTAGTTTAGATTAGTTGTAGAGAGTCTAACACCAATTTGCCTCTTCAGTATAGTCCTTTGGGTATTTTATTAATTTTGAAAGGCCATGATTAGCAACAAGGATGAGGTGAATTGTGTACTCCCAAGAGGGCGATGAATTGGAATTTTAAAATAATTTGTGGATAATTTAAACGATTCACCCAATAATATCCAAATCAAAGTAAAATGTGTGATGTAAAGCAATCATAGAAATTAATATAAAAAACATACACTTGCTGGAATTTAAAGGATATAAGAGAGAGGGAGAGAGTGACACCGATATTTAACGAGGTTCAACTATACCCACCTACGTCCTCGCCTTGGACAAACCCCCCCCCCCCCCCACACACACAAGGATTTCACTAACCCTGCTCACTTAATTGATTGGAGTAGAAACCATTACAACCACTCCTTAAAGGATGGAGCCCTCCTCTTCAAGTGATAACCTATACCTGGCATACTCCTTACAGGATGGATCCATCCTCCTCAGACGATACCCCATGCCTGGAACACGGTTCACTAGCCGAACCACAGGGATACAAAAGATATAAAATTTTTCATACAATAAACAATGCTTTTAACAAGCTGATTTGTACAAGTTTAAAGCTAGATGCACTTTCAAATGATTTATAAAATGAAGCTCAGTAGAGCATTTGATTTTCTTCTCAAAATATTTTTCAAGTAAAGATTAAGAGTTTGAAAAATGTTTTTCCTCAAGATTGACATTTTGTAAAATCAAAAGAGAAGCCTTTCAAGCTAGTATATATTAATTGAATATATGTGTTGAATTTGGTGTATACCCAAGAGGGGGGGGGGGGTGAATTGAAATTTTAAACTTATTCCTAGGTTAAACCATATGTTAGTAGTATTTCAAAACCTAGGGTCTTTCTATGCAATCCCAATCAAATATTTAAACAACTAAACGCAAACATTCAAGTGTTAAATTTAAAGCGCGGATATTAAAATTAGGCACAAGAAATGTTATCGGGGTTCGGCCAATACTGCCTACGTCCCCGCTTTGGCTCACAAGCACAAGGATTTCACTAAGGCTCACTTTCGGGTGGAGCGGCACCAATTACAACACCTTACTAGGATGGTGCACCTAACTTTCCTAGTTGGGTCAAAGCCAATCCAGGACTTTTCAGAGGGCAAGTCTCCCTCTTCAAGCCCATGCCTAGAATACAACCAAATCACAATACAAGATATGTACAAAATATATGCTTTTCAACTAAGCAGATTTGTACCAGTATCAATCAATGCACATCAATAATATAAGAACTATAAGCTCAGTGCTATATATGTGCAATCAACACTCAATATAATGTCTATATTCAATCAAGTACAAGAGTGTATTAACAAGCTAATGTTTGAAATTATGTATAGATGTAAATCTCAATCAAGGTTTAGGGTTTTAAAGATTTCTACCAAGAGTATTCTAAATTTATCTAAAAAATATTTTCTCAATATTCAAGCACAAGAGATAATCGAAAAATGAGCTTGTGGAAAGATTTTTGCATAGTCAAAAATACAAGCTCAATGAGTCTTGCAATGAAGATGCAAAGACTGACTAGCTACAAGATTTATCCCATACATAGATTTATTAAATAAAATCGGGGGAAATTTTTTTGCTCAACTCTCAATATGAAAATGAAATAACAATAAATACAATGAGAGTTTCTAGCAAAATAGAACAATGTATATTCACTCAAAGAGCTCTCACAAAGATTGATTTAGTAAAAGGAATGATTGTATGAGTGAGTATAGGCTTTATATGAAAAATAGGCTTTGAAAAATTTCTGAGGATTTTGCTACTAATCAAAATGTTAATCAATCCTTAATCTGAGCAAATGAGTTTGTATTTATAGATTTGACCAATTTTATAACCGTTGGGGATACATAGGGAATTATTAAATTTGTTTTAAAAGAGTTTAAGAAAATTAACCTTGTTTAACCCCATTTAACCTCGGTAAAAAATTAGGCCAACTCAAGAGTTTTGGTCGACCGAGCCATAGGTTCGGTCGCTTGAACATTCACATACAGAAAAGGTGATTTTTGAAGTTTGGGTGCCTGAATGAAGGTTCGGTTTGCTGACCAAGGCGATTTTCCAATCTGTCCAAGGTTCAATGGCCTAGTCTTAAGTTCGGTCTGCCGAACTTGCACATTCGGTCGCCCGAGGGTATTTTGAAGATGAATTTCGGCTGCCCAAGTTGGAAAAATTTAGGGTTCGAGTTCGGTTGACCGTGGATATTTAGTTCATTCTGAGTTCGGTCGCTTGAAGTCAAGTCAACTTTTTGACCATTCAACGATTCGGTCGACTGAGGTGTTTTGAACACCAAGGTTCGGTCACCCGAAACATCACTGTTCTTATACATTAAGTCCAGTTTTAATTCAAAAGGTTCCCTGATAGCATATGTGATTTTGGGGACTAACCTAAGTGCAAGTGCAAGGTCCTAAGGTCTTTCAAAGGACTTTTTGAGCTAATCCTAAAAATCCGGAGTCGATCAACCGTTATCCTTAAGGTCCATCTATGGTCTTGAGCTTATAGTCTCTACATGCATGATATGTATTGACCTTATAGGTCATACCCTGTTTTGATTATGACAAATAATCAGGTATTTAATGTCTATCAAGTTTGTGTGCAGGTTTATATTATCAAGATCATTTGATGGCATGTGAAGACTTAAAGAATAAAGACCCAAAAGATTCATTTGTTATAATTTATATTATCTTTATTTTGGGTCTGTAATAGTAATATAGGAAAGGTCTGTAATAAATAATGCATATCATGCATGTAGGAACTAATAAGCTCAAAGACCTCAAAATGACCATAGGTCCTTGCACTTATATGTAAGATTGTCCCCAAAATCACATATAATATCAGAGGAATCAATTGAATTAAAACAAGACTTAAAGGACTAAAAGAATAGGGTTTTGGGCGACTGAACCTTGGTGTTCAAAACACCTCGGTTGATCGAACCATTGAATGGTCAACAAGTTGACTTGACTTCAGGTGATCGAACCAAAAGGACTCTACCGTCCTTTGTCAACCGAACTCAAGTCCTTACTTTTTCCACCAACTTGAGCCCCCGAACTTCACACTCAAAATACCCTCGGGCAACTGAATGTTCGAGTTCGACAGACTGAACTTGAGACCAGGTGACCAAAGCTCAGATAGATTAGAAAATCGCCTTGGTCAGCAAACCGAACCCTCATTTAAGCACCCAAACTTTAAAAATTCACTTTTTCTGTTGTGTTTGTTTGGGGACCGAACCTATGGCTCAGTCGACTAAAACTATGGCTCGGTAGACCGAAACTCTTGGGTTGGCTTAAATTTTACCGTGGTTAATAAGGGTTAAACATGGTTAAGTTTCTTAAACCCATTTAAAACAATTTTAATAATTTCGTATGTTTCCCCAACGGTTATTATTGGCCCAGTTGAGCGTCTAGAGGGGGGGTGAATAGATGTTCTTCGCGGATATGCAAACTTTCTACAAACACAAGAAACTTACCAAGAACAAGTGCATAAAATCACAGTTTAAAGATGCAGCAAATCGCAGTAACAATATAAAAGAGATAGAAGAGAAGAGAAACTTAACACGGAAATATTTGCATGGTTCGGCACCCCGCCTATGTCCACCCCTTGAGACCAACTCAAGGATTCCCAAAATCCACTATGATCCTCCTTCAGGCGGAGAAGCCAATACACACAACTGCTCACAAAGAGCTTCAACAAGGTACTCACTTAGAGACACCCTACAATGGCTCACAAAGAGCCTTTCTTTACAAGAAGTTGATGAGAAATAAATACGAATTTAAATGCTCCCTTTGAGCTAAATATGACAACAATATCCTCACTCAATGTCCTCTTATCAATGGAGTGGAAACAAAATTAAGAGCAGCAAGAAGAGGGCAAGTGAGTGTATGAGCAAACCCTAGAATGAAAGCACAAATAAATGATCTTGATACAATATAAACTTTCTTGGTGAGAAGTAAATGCAATAACTCCTATTTAAACACCAAATGGGCTAGAGGAATGCTGGAGAGCCATTGGGCATTTATTAATGTAAGACAAGGGTCAAACTAGCCGTTCTGCAGCGTTTAATGAATGCAGCTACCCGAAGTTCGTCGACGAAATCTGAAACTCGTCGACGAGTTCTTCAGTAAATTCATCGACGAGTTCTTCATAACATTCATCGACGATGCCCTATGTTTTTTGATGAGAACCCTGTGTTCGTTGACGAAGGTCTATGTTACACTCGTCGACGAAGCCCTGTGTTCGTTGACAAGTCCTTTCTTCTTTAGAAAATTTCTTTTAAGTTCAAAGATGGTCCTTGTCTGTTTGGGGGTTTCTTTACACACTTTTAATTACTTTACTTGTTTTTGTTGTATGTGTGTGATATGCCCATTTCTTGCTCTTAATTTTGAGTTACTCTATGTACAAGGGATTTACAAAAGTCTCTCTCTCTTTCACACTCATCCTTTGGATCACTTGTATATTGTGTAGATTCCATGAATGCTTTGAGTGGCTGTGCCTTTGGTCATGACATGAGTTGCTTCGATTGATTTGAAACTTGTTGGTTCTGGTGCCGTTCTATGCAGTTGAACATGACTTAGAGAAAAAGGTTAGTAGCCTTAAAGAACTGCTAATGGGTTGTTGTCATCAAAACATAGTAGGAATGAAAGACTTTTAACTACTTGGTCTAACATTCTCCCCCTTTTTGATGATGGCAAACCATTAATGTTCTCTTTGAAAGATATATGCTCCCTCTTACTAAATGAATAGGTTTTTAGAGTTTAAATAAAATTCTCCCCCTTAATGTTTGCATTGTATGAAAGAAGATTTTATTTAAATTTTTGGCAACATGCCGTTTATAAGTAAGACATTTCCCATTTAATCGTGCATAAAACATAACAGTCCAATATATCAATCATTCAAGCATGCTTGTACACAGATAGAGCATCTATGTTCAAAAGTTTCAATGCTTGCTAAGTTTTAATAATCTCAATACTAAATTTGTGCAGTGATTACAAGGTTATTTTATCAACTGGAAATACATTATAAATACATCTGAATACATCTGAATAGAGACCTAGATCTATTTCTCCCCCTTTGCCATAATCAAAATTGGGGGACAGCAGAAACAGAGTGCTACTCGCATGGGCAACCCAGACGATCAAAGAGTGTAGCAAAAGAAGCGTTGAGGGTGTCAAAGCGAGCGCGGTTAGCATTTTTTTGCTGGGCAAGAGACGAATCTAAGGAATCAAAACGATTGCGGTGATGAATTTCAGATTGTGTCATGGCGTACTGAAGCCCGTCCAAGCGCTCTAGGATGTGGCCAAACACAGTGTCCTCATGCTCGCCTTCCTCTTCTTCAGCCTCCATGGTAGCCTCAACCTTATCGACGGAAATATAACCCTGCTCGTGGACTTTGACCCACGTATTGGTTTTGTCATATTTTTCAAAGTGCATGCGACGAAGGGTTGCCTCAGTGTATATATCTTTTGGCGCAGGATGAATGCAAGGCAAGCCAACGCGAATGAGGTCGAAGTGATCAAAGAAGGTCGTGAGGAGACGACCGTAAGGGAGACAACCTTGCTGCATTTTGAGGCCTTCCTCCATATTCTAAACAATAATGGATGGAAGGTATATGCCACGACCAACCCAGAGGCAGTACATGCTGAAGATATCGCCTAGGATGACCTAATCCCTGCCACCAGTGCAAGGGCACAAATTGTACATGATCATATGGTGGAGGACTCGAAACTCAATGGTGAGGTCCTTGGATTTTGGGCAAGCCATAGCAGGAATTCGAGGATTACCGGTGATGAGCTTAAGGGCGGTGTGTGAGTCGAACTAGTCAAATCGTGTGGGCCAAGAGGATTTGGGGAGACCTCGGAGTGGATACTAGGTGCAACCAAGCACAGCAGAGAAAGTGTCCTTGGAAAGGCGAATGACTATCCCACGCATGCTGGAGTATGCACCAATGCCGAGATGCGAGGGAACAAAATTTGCGTAGGACTCATGAACTAAATCCTCATAGACCAGCTCTTCAAGGTCAAAGAGGGCATCCCACCCGAGGGCTTTAATCTTAGAGAGAAGAGTGGGGAAATGGAGCTAGAGGAAATTGGAGGGCACAATTTTCCTGTAGACTATGTGCCGCTTGAGAATGTCATTTTGATAGCGGTAGGCAGCTTCGGGAGAGATGAAACGGGGGTCAGGATTGGCGGGGGTAGGCGTAGGAGGACCGGAGGTAGGGCAATGAGAGGAACCTTCGCGGCTTTGGTTTGAAGGTTGCTGTGTTTCGGATGGGGAGCCATTGAGGGATGAAAGGATGGAGAGAGCTGGAAGAGGATGGGAGAGCCGAGGGAATGATAGAGAGCTTCGACGGTGAGAGCGTGTGTGGTGGCGAGAGAGAAAGAGAGGTGGAAGGAGGCTGAGGGCAGTGCAAGGTGGGTTGAAAGAGGGACAGAGTGCTGAGAGGAAGGAGAGGATTGAAGGGGGACAACTAGGGTTTGTAAAGAGAAGTGTCTGTTCGAACGGGAAGAATAAGTATCCCAACAGATTTCGTCGACGAGGCCCTGTGTTCATCGATGAAATTAAGGCAAATTCAACGACGAGACCCCTGTGTTCATCGATGAATTCTTCATACTTCTCGGCAAAAAATACCTTGTGTTCGTCGACGAGAGCAGGAGGAAGGGAAAAGACTTAGTTAAGTGTATGGTGAGCAAGATAAAGGGGTAAGAGCTGATATAAGGATCCTATAATATGTCTGAAGGAGTACACATCCCTAGGTTATGTCGAATTTTGTGGAATCTTTCTTCATTGAGTGGTTTAGTTAAAATGCCGGCAAGTTGATTTTCAGTAGGAACATAAACCAACTCAACGTATCCCTTTTGAACATGGTCTCGAATGAAGGGGTGCCTAATTTTAATATGCTTAGTTATAGAATGGAGGCACGGATTCTTTAAGATGTTGGTGGTACTAGTATTGTCACAATGGATTGGAGTATCCTTAACTAAGATTCGAAAGTCCTCAAGTTGTTGTTTCATATATAAAGCTTGGGCACAGCAGCTGCCGGTTGCGATATACTCAGCCTCGGTGGTTGAGAGAGCTACAGAGGTTTGTTTTTTGCAAACCAGGACACAAAAGAGTGTCCAAGGAAATGACATGTTCTACTAGTACTTTTTCTATCAGTTTTACAACCACCGTAGTCAGCATCAGAGTAACATTTGAGGTCAAAGGGAGCATTTTTAGGATAGAAGAGTCCTAAGTCATAAGTGCCTGCCAGGTATCTAAAGATTCTTTTGACTGCTTGAAGATGAGATTCTTTGGGACAAGATTGAAATCTAGCGCATAGACAAACACTGAACATTATATTAGGCCTTCTGGGAGTGAGATACAATAAACTACTGATCATTCCACAATAGAGTTTTTGGTCAACATTTTTCCCTTTTTCATCGGCATCAAGCTTAGTTGTGATGCTCATAGGAGTTACTTTAGACTTACCCATTTCAAGGTTGAATTTCTTTAACATGTCCTTGACGTATTTGGCTTGATTTATAAAGATTCCATGTTTCAATTGCTTAATTTGTAATCCTAAGAAGAAGATTAGCTCACCCATCATACTCATCTCAAATGTTTCCTGCATAGTTTGAGCAAAATCTTGACACAAGGTTTCATTTGTGGCACCAAAAATGATATCATCCACATAAATTTGTATGACAAGCATATCATTTTCCTTATGTTTTAAGAAAAGAGTAGTATCAAATTTTCCTCTTGTGAACCCATTTTCTACGAGAAATTTGCTTAAGCGCTCATACCATGCTCTTGGTGCTTGCTTGAGTTTGTAAAGGGCTTTTGAGAGTTTGTATACATAATCGGGATGAGTGTGGCTCTCAAATCCTAGAGGTTGCTTGACATATACTTCTTCATTTATGTATCCATTTAAAAATGCGCTTTTAACATCCATTTGAAATAACCTAAAGTTTTTGTAGCAAGCAAAGGCAAGAAGCATCCTAATGGCTTCTAGTTTTGCTATCGGGGCATAAGTTTCATCGTAGTCAATACCCTCTTGTTGGTTATACCTTCGGGCTACTAATCTAACTTTGTTTCTAACAATGTTCCCATCTTAATCTTTCTTATTCCTAAACACCCATTTTTGTGCCAATTATTGTAGTATTTTTGGGTTTAGGAACTAAGTGTCATACTTTGTTTATTTCAAATTGATCTAGTTCTTCTTGCATGACATTTATCCAATTTTCATCATTTTCAGCTTCTTCAAAGTTTTTAGGTTCTAGATAAGATACAAAAGCAATATGATTACATCCACTTCTTAGGTGAGATCTAGTGCTGACTCCTTGGGATGGACTACCTATGATAAGATCAGTAGGATGATTTTTTACAAACTTCCAAGATTTAGGTATTTCATGATTCTCTTTTACTTCTGGTTGGTTAGAATCTTGAGGAGAAGATCCTAGATGATCAATATTTGTATCTTGATAGTTTGTGTCTTCATCATTATTTAACTTGAGTTGTTCTAATTCTCTTTCAATTCTAAAGGTAGTGACTTGGTTCTCTTCATCTATCTCAACAGGTGTTTTGGATGCGTGAGGATTTGTTTCATCAAATACAACATGGGTTGATTCTTGAACGGTTTGAATTCTTTTGTTAAATACCTTATATGCTTTGCTATTCATGGCATATCCTATGAAAATTCCCTCATCGGATTTTGAATCAAATTTAGCTAAATGATCCCTATCGTTTAATATGAAACACTTACATCCAAAAACCTTAAAGTGTGAAATTTTAAGTTTTCTACCCTTCCATATTTCATATGGGGTTTTTCCTAACTTGGATATAATGATGACTCGGTTACTAACATAGCAAGTTGTGCTAACAGCCTCTGCGCAGAAGTATTTTGGCAAGTTATGTTCATTGAGCATTGTCCTAGCCATTTCTTGGAGTGTTCAATTTTTTCTTTCAACTAATCCATTTTGTTGTGGAGTTTTTGGTGTGGAGAAGTTGTGTGAAAAGCCATTTTCGTTGCAAAAGTTCTCTAGTTCTTCATTTCTAAATTCCCTTCCTTTTTCACTCCTAATGTGTACAATTGACATTCCCTTTTCATTTTGGATTTTTCCACAAAAATGGATGAATGCATTACAGGTGTCACTTTTGTTAGCAAGAAAGATTACCCCTGAAAATCTAGAGAAGTCATTAACTATAACAAATGCATACATCTTTCCACTAATGCTAGCTATGTCATTAGGACCAAATAAATCGAGATGGATTAACTCTAAGGGTCTTGAGGTAGAAATTACTTTCTTAGTTTTGAAAGAGGTCTTAACTTGTTTTCCATATTGACATGCATCACATATTTTGTCTTTCACATAATTTTCTTTTGGTAGACCGTTTACTAGTTCTTTGGATGAAAGTTTATAAAGTAGATCCATGCTTGCATGACCTAATCTCCCATTTCATAACCAATAATTTTCATTTGTAACAGCTAAACATTTAATGTTACAATTTGTGATATCATCAAACTCAATTGTGTATATGTTGGATTCACGTTTTCCTACAAGTTATTTCCATTTAAATCATTTACTAAGCATTTTGTGGATTGAAAAGTATTGTTTAATCCTTAATCACATAGTCGACTAACGCTTAACAAGTTGTGTTTGAGAGTATCTACAAGAGCAACATTTTCAATAGCCAAGGATGAATTACCTATTTTACTTTTACCGATGATTCTTCCCTTGGCATTGTCTCCAAACGCGACTAGCCCTTCCTTCTTGTAGGTGAGAGAGAGGAATTTGCTTGCGTCTCCCGTCATATGCCTTGAACATCCACTATCAAGAAACCATTTGTTTCTTATGGAGTCGGTCTTCAAACATACCTGCACACAACATTAAGTGACTTGTTTTGGTACCCACATTTTCTTGGGTCCTATTGGGTTAGTGTTCTTAATCACCCATTTGTAGTTCATATTCTTTCCTCTATTTCCCCTGAAGGGGCAAGTGAATCGTACATGACCTTTTCTCTCACAATATAGGAAAACTTTATTAGCATGTGAGGGGTTTAGTTTAGGTGCATGATTTTTATTTGATGCGGAGCTCCTTTTAGCATAAAGATTTGCAAATCCTATCGAATCTGAAGACGATAGGCCGTATCCTAAATCTTCTTTGAAAATTCCAAACCTTTGAGCTCCAAGTAACTTATCAAAATTTTTTTTACCATTTGTAAATTTATATATAGTATTGTTTTGATCTTCCACCTTCTTTTTCAATGAAGAGTTTTCTTGAAGAAATTCAATTAATTGACTTTTCAAGCTTCCAATTTCCTTTTGAGAGGACTCTTTGTAGTTTGTGTATTCCTTAGAAAGCTTTTCATTTTCAAGATGAAGAGATACATTTTTTGCTTTCAAGGTGTCACATGAGCAAATTTGTTTTTGTTTGCATCTTGACTGATTTTCTTCTAAGAGTTTGAGTTTCTTTTTAGATGCACTTAGTTCAATATAGAGTTTTCTACAGTTTTCTTCTAATTCTTCATAAGAAGGGAGATATTCATCATTAGAATTTACCTCACTTTGTTCGTCCACCATAAGGTAGAAATGAGTAGTTTCTTCCTCGATTTCTTTGTCGGTTGAGGTTCCATCCAGTTCATCCCATTCGGTTATGTTCATTGCTTTGAACTTCTTTTTGTCTCCCTTTTGATTGTTGCCTTTTTTTTTGAAGAGACGACAGTCGGCCATGCGGTGCCCGATCTTGTTTCAGTTGTAGCATCTGATGCTCGATTCTCCTTTCTCCTTTTGTTTGCCGTTTTGTTTGTTCATTAGAAAATTTTTGAATCTTCTTGTAAGGAGGGAGACTTCATCATCATCATCATTTTCCTCCTCTTCTACGAGTTCTTTTTGCTTTTCGGCTTTTAGAGCAATTCCGGTAGCCTTCTTGGGAACTTCAGCTTCTGCAGTAGCATTTTTCTTCTTGATCTCGTAGGTCATAAGAGACCCAATTAGTTCATCAAGGGTGACCTTTGAGAGGTCCTTTGCTTCTTCAATTGTTGTGGACTTGGCATGCCAAGATGTCGGTAATGAATGAAGGACTTTCTATACATTATCTTCCATAGAGTACTCAATATCGAGAGCTTTTAGTCCATTAGTGATGTGTGTGAACCAAGTGAACATGGATGTAACTGTTTCAACTTCTTCCATTTTGAACATTTCATATTCTTTTACTAGCATATAAATTTTTGATCTTTTTACCTGGGTTGTACCTTTGTATGTTACCTGAAGTTTTTCCCACATTTCCTTAGCCGTGTTGCATTATCATATTCAGTTGTACTCTTCATCACTTACGACGCAATATAGGAAGTTCTTGGTCTTGAAGTTTAGCTGAGCTAGCCTTGCATCTGCCTCGGGGAGTTTTCCAATGTGTATGTCATTGCCGTCTTCATTTTTGAAGGTGTAGTCTTATTTAGTGATGACGTTCCACATACGGTAGTCATAGGCCTGGATGAAGATCGACATTCGATCTTTCCATGCTGGGTAGTTGGTTCCAAAAAATTTGGGGGGACGGTCCACGGATTGACCTTGGGCAAGCATATCCGCCATGTTGATCTTTTCGCTTGGGGGTTACTCTGAATTTTAGCGACTGGTGCTCTGATACCACTTGTTGGCCCGGTTGAGCGTCTAGAGGGGGGGGGGTGAATAGACGTTCTTCGTGGATATGCAAACTTTCTACAAACACAAGAAAATTACCAAGAACAAGTGCATAACATCACAGTTTAAAGATGCAGCAAATCGCAGTAACAATATAAAAGAGATAGAAGAGAAGAGAAACTTGACACAAAAGTACTTACGTGGTTCGGCACCCTGCCTACATCTACGCCTTGAGACCTACTCAAGGATTCCCAAAATCCACTATGATCCTCCTTCAGGCGGAGAAGCCAATACACACAACTGCTCACAAAGAGCTTCAACAAGATACTCACTTAGAGACACCCTATAATGGCTCACAAAGAGCCTTTCTTTACAAGAAGTTGATGAGAAATAAATACGAATTTAAATGCTCCCTTTGAGCTGAATATCACAACAATATCCTCACTTAATGTCCTCTTATCAATGGAATGGAAACAAAATTAAGAGCAGCAAGAAGAGGGCAAGTGAGTGTATGAGCAAACCCTAGAATGAAAGCACAAATAAATGATCTTGATACAATATAAACTTTCTTGGTGAGAAGTAAATGCAATAACTCCTATTTAAACACCAAATGGGCAAGAGGAATGCTGGAGAGCTATTGGGCATTTATTAATGTAAGACAAGGGTCAAACTAGCCGTTCTACAGCATTTTAATGAATGCTGCTGCCCGACGTTCATCGATGAAATCTGAAACTCATCGACGAGCTCTTTAGTAAATTCGTCTACGAAGCCCTGTGTTCGTTGACGAGTTACTGGTACTGAATTCAGGTGCCTCTCGGTTTCTTTTCGTCAATGAGAACCCTATGTTCGTCGACGAGTTCTTCATAACATTCGTCGATGATGCCCTGTGTTCATCAACGATTCCTGGTTCTGAATTCAAGTAACTATCGGTTTCTTTTCATCGACGAGAACCCTGTGTTCATCGACGAAGGTCTATGTTACACTCGTTGACGAAGCCCTGTGTTCGTCGACAAGTCCTTTCTTCTTTAGAAAATTTCTTTTAAGTTCAAAGAAGGTCCTTGTCCATTTGGGGGTTTCTTTACACACTTTTAATAACTTTACTTGTTTTTGTTGTGTGTGTGTGATATGCCCATTTCTTGCTCTTAAGTTTGAGTTATTCTATGTACAAGGGATTTACAAAAGTCTCTCTCACTTTCACACTCATCCTTTGGATCACTTGTATATTGTGTAGATTCCATGAATGCTTTGAGTGGCTGTGCCTTTGGTCATGACATGAGTTGCTTCGACTGATTTGAAACTTGTTGGTTCTGGTGCCGTTCTGTGCAGCTGAACATGACTTAGAGAAAAATGTTAGTAGCCTTAAAGAACTGCTAATGGGTTGTTGTCATCAAAGCATAGTAGGAATGAAAGACCCTTTACTACTTGGTCTAACAGTTATAATTTAGGCCTCCTCTATATATAGGGCTTCATTTGCTCAGATTAGTAATGAATTAGCACATTGATTAAGCAAAAAATCCTCTGAAATTTTCTAAGCTCCATTTCTTCATACAAACCTTATACACTTATATACTACCATTCTTTTAAGAAATCAACCTTTGTGAGTGTTTATTCATTGTTTGTTATTGCTAGAAACTCTCATTGCATTTGTTGATTGATTTTCATATTGAGAGTTAAGCAAAGATTTTCCCTCGATTTTATTTAATAAATTTGTGGGTGGGAAAAATCTTATAGCTAAGTGAGTCTTTGCATTATTGTTGCAAGACTCATTGAGCTTGTATTTTTGTGTGTGCAAAAATCTTTTTACAAGCTCATATTTGAATATATCTTTGTCCTTTGATATTGAGAAAATATTTTTGAGATATTCCAATTATTCTTGGTACAAATATTTGAAACCCTAAACTAGGATTGAGATTTTTATCTATACATAATTTCAAGGGTTAGCTTGTTGATACACTCTTATGCTTAAATTGAGATAGTCATTACTTTGAGTGTTGATTGCACACATACACTTGCGCTTTGATTATTACTGGTGCAAATCTGCTTGATTGACAAGCATAATATTTGTAAGCATCTTGTATTGAAAATTGGTTGTATTCCAGGCGTTGCCTAAGGGGGTGTTAATCCAGCCTAAAAGGATTAATTGTAAAGGTTGAGGTCAAACCTATGCTAATTGACCTAGTTGTATTTAGGTTTCGCTCCACCTGTTAAGTGAGCCTTAGTGTAATCCTTATGCTTATGAGCCAAGGTGGGGACGTAAGAAGTTTGCCGAACCTTGATAACATATCTGGTGTCATCTCTCTTACTGCTTTATTGTGCTTGCTTAATTAGATTACTCGTGCTATTTAATTTCTGCTGAATATATTGATTTATTTTATTTCTACACTAGATTGACTCTAGGGTTGTGTAATACTGCTGCTGGTTAAGTGACCAAAGGAAGAAATTTTAAAATACCAATTCACCTCCCCTCTTGGGATTACAATAAATCTAACAATATACATCAATTATTACACACATTGAAATAGTTATTATAGACCCAATGAATTGAATATAAATTACAACAATTAAAACACTTTGAGTCTTCATTTTTCCTTTGAGTTATCATGTGCCACCATATGATTTTGCTAATTGATCCTGCACACAAACTCGACAAATATTAAATACCATTGTATTTGTCATGATCAAAACGGGATATGACCCATAAGGTCAACAATATGCTCAAAGCTCTCTTGATTTACTCAAAGATTTTCTCCACAAACAATTTTCAATGATGAAGTATATAAGAGAGTTTGATCTTTGAGATTAACACAAAATTAAAGAAAGAAAAGGCTCTCAAGCTAGATATATGAAATGAATATAAGCTCAAGACTTTTTCAAGAACCCTTAAATTTCCCCAAAAAGATTATTCAAAAGAAAGGATATGGGAGAAATTTGATATTTGAAATATGGAAGACAAGAGGGCTTTCAAGCAATATATGTATGAGATTAACTATATGCTTAAGCCTCTTTGAGTAACTCAAGGATTTTCTCCAAAATGATTTTTCAAAGTAAAACTAGGAGAAAATGATTTTGATTTTTGAATGAGAGTGTAAAAAAAGAGAAATAATCAAAGAATAAAAAAATGTAGCTTTAGTGACGAATTTATTAGTGACGAATTCAATTTCATCACTAAAAGTGGGTATTAGTGACGATTTTTAAGAACCGTCACTAATAGTGTAAGCATTAGTGACGGTTTTAGCACCAATCACTAATAGGACACTATTAGTAATGATTTTAAAACTGTCACTAATAACTTTGTCACTAAAAACTGATTTTCCCGCCCAAACTATCGCAGGAAACCATTTTTCGTGCAGAAATATCCCGAGAAAATATTAGCAACGATTCTATGGGTATTAGTGACGAGTGAAATCCGTCACTAAAAGTTGTTATTAGTGACGATTAGGTAGCCGTTACTACTATTATTGTATTAATATATAAAAATAATATAGTTAACACTATTAGTAACGAATTTTCAAAATCATCACTAATAACATGTATTAAGTGATGGTTTAGAGTCGTCACTAATAGTCTTTTTATTTAAAAAATTTAAAAATAATTTTGTAAACAATAGTATAGACGGTTTGAAAAAAATCGTCACTAATAACAGGTTATTAGTGATGGTTTAGATTCATCACTAATAGTCTTTTTATTTAAAAAATTTTAAAAATATTTTAGTTAACAATATTAGTGACGATTTGGGAAGATTCGTCACTAATAATATGATATTAGTGATGGTTTGGATTCGTCACTAATAGGCTCTTTATTTAAAAAATATAAAATTAATTTAGTTAAATATATTAGTGACGGTTTGGGAGGTAGTAGTGACAGTTTAGATTCGTCACTAATATACATAAATATATCTACCCGCGCTGCTTAGGTTTCCCCCAAATTCTCTCATTTCCTTCGTTTCCCTCCTCCCCTCCCGATCCTCCTTCCTTTCCCTGATCTGTTTCCCTCCTCCCCTCCCAATCCTTTTCTCTCCGTCGCAACCCTAGCCTCTCACCGTCGCCGTTCGTCGTAGCCCCTCACAGCTTCTGTTCATCGCAGCCCCTCGCCATTCGCAGAGCCCCTCGCCCATCGCCGTCGCAGCCTCTCGCTGTCAATTTCAGTCTCCAACGATTCCCACAAGGTTCTAATTCCTCTTCTTCCTCATTCCTCTATTTTTTTCTATACTTTACGATTTCATGGTTCCATATATCTCAAAATCCTTGAGGGAGACATTTTTTAATTATCAAGATATTAATATTGGCCAAAATCCAAATGACAACACAAATGCACAAACTAAAGTTTATGGAATCTCAAGAGTAATTTTGACAGATTGATAAATGGAAAAATTAGGGTTCATCTTCAGAATTTATTAAAAAATGAATAGAGTATTCCAACATTTTCATTTTAAATGTGGACATGAAGGCTAATGTGACATGTTTTTAGTGTGTTTTGGGTAATAATAATATCAGTAGTAATAATTATAATTGAAAGTTTTTCTTTCTCTTAATAATAATATCAATATTTTCTCTTTCTCTAATCATTTTTCTCTCTCTAAATCAAGAACCTCTTACTCATTGAAACTCCCGAATAATGAAAATTGATACAAGGATAAGTGGTGGTTTCTTCCCCCCCCCCCCCCCCTTTCATGCTAAACCCCCATCAAAAGCATTATGCTCTACAGAGTTTGGTCATGAGATTTTATAAGAAAGACATGAAACAATATGGTTATTTTTTTCAATTTTTTTTTGCGATCTTCTAATCAAATATGTCTAATAAGTTTGGTAATTGCCATGAACAATAAATATTATATAAAAATTATTGATAAGTTGTTTGAAATTAGGTTTTGAACTCAAGGATTTGGTTTTTTTTTTTTTTTACCCAATTCCATCATTTGAATTTTTTTAAATAGCATTGAATCAGTATCCTATAATTAGGTTGTTCTGGTAGGATAAATTTGTATTAAAATATTATTTCATGATGGTTTATATATTACAGGTGGATTGGTTTGGGTTTCCCTTGACAGCTTATGTATATATGCAAACATTACATCCAAATTAAATCTCTTAATATTTCTTTCTTTTTCTTTTTTAAAAATAATTTATATCTTGTGATCACTTACATTAATAGGCTTTAAAAGTAATATGATTTGATTAACTATTCATTTCACTCTTTATTAAATTGCTTGAATCAATATTTTTCGTTATCTTGATTAATTTTTACTTTCTTTAACAACTTTTAATAAATGATGTAATTCTTGAAACAGTAAATAGGATGATTAACATTTTTACGATCCATAATGCACCCAATGACTACATATTTTTTATGGATGCTGGTGTTTGTGCCCCACCTTGTGCGACACCCCATCCCTGCGCACTTAGGGTATCGTCTTTCCTTGCCAATGCCTCCGCAAACAGAGCCTTGAGCTGCCTCAAAGCATGACCGCTAGCTATAATGCGCCGCCAAGCGGCAGAGGGTCCAAGACTTGCCAAGGGGAGAGTCTTTTTTTAGGGGTCGAGTGGCCTTGAGCGAGCACAAATGGATTTCGGAGGAGATGAGAGCACCAAGGCTGACTCTTGAGAATGTGCAATTGCGCTGTGCCACCCATTAGAGAGTAGTCCCTAAATGTTACCCCAGGGCTTATAAAGGACATGCCTGCTCAGCCGATGTTGTTCCATATGATTAGGCCAACCATGCCACTAGATGTTGCCGCGGGGTCTTCGACAGACACGTCTGACCAGCTAGTGCCATTCCGTATCCTTAAGCCATGCAAACCACCACCCTCCCCTCTTACCCCTAACTTGTGTCGTACTCTGCTGGAAATGGCATGGGATCGAGATGCCGCTAGAACAGTAGCCACCTCACCTTGCTCAGCTAGTTCTAATTCTGATTCTGACTCTGACTCTAATTAGGATAGACTAGATGCTTGGGATCTTTTGATGCGCTTTCTCTTTTGCTTATGTACTAGGCTCATGCACACTTTGCTTTGCTTTTCTTTTCTTTTCTTTTATTTGTTTTTTCCTGTATTCTATTTTACCATGCTATTGAATGACTGTACATATGCTTTGATGTTTCTATTTACATTGTACTGCCTTTGAAATTAATGAAAATACATGGTGTTTTTGGTTTCTACCTGTATTTTGTGCTTCACTATATCATTACATTTTTCTGGAAATTTCTAGATTTTATGTGAATGTTACTTACACAGGTACACTAGTTGATTACATAGCATCATGCAGTGGAGATGGCTCATTGGGTGCATACGGTGGAAATGGAGGACCAGCAATTGAAAGAGAAGGTGTCCACCTTTGAAGCCCGGTTGGAAGCCATGATGAACAAGCAAGCTCAGCTCGAACAAATGATTCCCCAATCTCAACTAGACGATGCAGGTGGCTCCTCCTCTCAATAGAAGGTATGTAAAAGGTAGTTTATGTGTGTCATGACCTGCCTATTTTACCATTTTTTCCCATAATAACATTAAATACAATAATCACGATAAAACATAATCAGCCTGAACCCATGGGTACTAGGGATATACCTGAAACACAACACTAATACCTAAGCAACAGGGAATGTAAAATCATATACACATTAAATCATCCATCCAACACAATACTAGAGTTTTACTACAACTGTCATATACATACACTCATCCCAAAATTACCAAAAAGTGCCCTAGGGTCACAACCCAATAAATCCGTCAGACCCTAGCACAAAAAATCTTACCCTTCTGACAGGGCAGGTTAGCCGACCTCTAACGTTGCAGAGCTTTATTTGCTCTTCTATCTGGGGATCTTGAAATTTTTATATAGCTAGAGTGAGACACCTCTTAATAAGGGAAATAAACTAACATTAGTATGTGGTAACATGAGTATTTTCATGTTATACATATATAATAGTACATAAACATATCTAGTCAAACCATTTGTTTTATATCTATTTAAAAACATAATTTATCATAACATGATATCATATACTGAGTTTCTATATATGAAACCATCATACGTAACTATACATGAAATAACACCTTGGATGGATATCTGACTGGTGTCATGTCTTACCTCCACATGACTGGGTTGTGCGGCCCAAAGGCGGGACCTACCAATGGCTGACCAACCACGCTAGATCAACATAAGTCTGTAAGTACGATGGGTCTGCCCCTCCTGGTCCAGACACCAAAGGGACGCCTGCACTACCATAAAACCACATCAATTGCTGATCTCCCACTGCCCCTTATGGCAAGCAGTAGCACTAACATATACATGATCGTGATTATATAACTATGGTACCGTACTTCGTGAAAGCCTAAACCAAGCCAACCGGGTTCTGATAACATATAGTAACTTTTAAATAATAATACATACATGTTTCATCATAATACTTGTCATAATAGTGTTTTCATGTATTTTTGCATATTATAAAGTAAAAACCACGACCCTTACGCCGACATAATAAAACATGAAAATCGCGGCCCTTACGCCTGCATAGCATATCATATAGAAACCCCGGCCCTTACACCGACATATCATATAAAACTGCGGCCCTTACGCCGACATATCATATCATGTAAAATCACAGCCCTTACGCTGGCATATATTTAACATAGTTTGAAATCTCTGTACTATTTCAATACCATACTTTAAACATAGTTCATGTATCGTTTTTTAATATTTTCTTGGAAACCATAATAACATGCTGATTCTGAAAATATAACATTCTTATATTACATAAAATCATATAATTTCGTACCCATGCCACACAAAAGGACAATATTTAGAACGTAAAATTTGTTCTAAAATCATATTTTTGATATTATACATGGAAATCATATTTTCTAATCAATCGCATTATTTTCAATGTAATTCTACAATATACATATTTACCTGAATTTAAATGTTGTAAGATAATAAATATATTTTCATAAAGAAGCTGACTTAGTTTATTCCCTTACCCGACTTATGAAAAAGCCCACAAACTACTCTAAAATCACACTCGTGAGTTCCCCAACTCAACACCTTGAAATTGAATTTCCCCTAGAAAAACCTTAGTATAAACTCATCTAATATCTTCCTCAACCCAAAAATATCAAATACCTTAATAAATGTTAAAATAATCAATTTACCCAAATTTTCGGATGGTTCCCAAGTTAGCCTAACTGACAAATCACTCCAGCAGATTTGTAGAGAATCTTCCTAGGAGTGACATTGCAGCTTCCGATCATCGAATCGGTGAAGAACAAGGCCAAAATCAAAGAGAGAAGGAGAGAGAGTTCGTAGGAGAGAGAGAAAGAGAGGATTTCAGTAAATTTTATGTAGGAAAAATGAGGTATTGAGCTTATATAGAATTCTTGGCCACGTGTCCTTGTCAAAGAGTCGCATCTCCTCGTCGATGAGTCAATGAAGGGAGCTCGTCGATGAACACCTTCTCCTTGTTGATGAGTTTCGGAGTCTAAAATAGTCCTCTCAGTAACTTCTTGTTGACGAGACGCTAATCCCCGTCGATGAGACGCTAATCCCCGTCGACGAGACCCTGCTGAAATCCTTTAAGAAAATTCCTTTTTTCCTCTCCTTCTTTTATTATTTAATTACTATAATTCTTCGGGTATCTGCATTCTCCCCTCCTTATAAAAATTTCGTCCTTGAAATTTACTATCTGTATTGACATCATCCTTTAAAAGAAAATAGGCTACTTATTTTATTACTTACCCTCACTTGTGGCGAAGGAATACCATGGCTATATTCCAGGTTCTGGGAGATTACAATACACAAACTAAAATTCTCCCAAAACCAAAATACTACATATTCTATAACCTACAATACTACTTATATATATCTCATCTTGCTTTTCATAAAATTAAATCATACTACATTTACTTACCCATATACCTAGTGCTGATCTCTACTGAATAAGTGCGAGTATTTCTGTCGTATCTGCTCCTCGAGTTCCCACGAGGCTTCCTCTATCACATGATTTCTCCACAGGACTTTCACTAATGGAATCCTCTTATTGCGCAATTCTTGTTCTTTCCTGTCCAGGATTTGCACTGGTACCTCCTCATATGCCAGAGTATCCCCGAGCTCTATCTCACCGTAATTGATCATGTGGGAGGGGTCTGGGACGTATTTCCTCAACATGGAGACATAAAATATGTCATGTATTCTAGATAAAATAGGTGGTAAGGCTAGCCTAAAGGCAACTGACCCCACTCTTTCAAGTATCTCGAAAGGGCCAATGAACTTAGGGCTTAACTTACCATTCCTCCCAAACCTCATAATTCCCTTCAAAGGCGTTATCTTAAAAAATACATAGTCCATAACTTCAAATTCCAACTTCTGGCAGTAAGTGTCAACATAGCTCTTCTGACGGCTCTGAACTGCACTGATCCTGTCTTTGATGTTCCAAACTTTATCATATGCCTGCTGCACTAGCTCTAGCCCCACAATTCGTCGCTCACCTATCTCATTCAAGTATAGAGGAGAACGACATCTCCTACCATAGAGCGCCTCATAAGGTGTTATGCCAATGCTGGATTGATAGTTATTATTATATGCAAACTCTACTAGTGGCATATACTGGGTCCAACTACCCCCAAAATCTAACACGCATGCTCACAACATATCTTTTAATATCTGAATCACCTTCTTAGTCTCGTCATCCGTTTGAGGATGAAACATCGTGCTGAAAGATAACTAAGACCCTAAAGCCTTCTAAAAGCTATTTCAAAATCGTGACGTGAAACATGGGTCTCGGTCTAACACTATAAACACTGGCATACCATGAAAACGGACTATCTCCTGGACATAAATCTCTTCCAGTCTATCCATGGAGTAGTTGACTTTAATAGGAATAAAGTGAGCGGTCTTCGTCAATCTATCAACGATCACCCAAATAGCATTCTGACCATGCAGTGTTGGTGGCAAATTCGTCACAAATTCCTTAGATACATGATCCCACTTCCACTCTAGGATGTAAAGTGGTTGTAACTGACCCATCGACCTCTGGTGCTTAGCCTTTACTTGCTGTCACATCAAACACTGTTGTACGAACTCGACGATTTCCCTCTTCATGCCGCTCCACTAGTAAGACTCTTGCAGATCCATATACATTTTAGTACTATTTGAATGAACAGTGTACAAGGACCTATAAGCCTCCTCTAAAATTGTCCTTCTAATATCAGCATCTACAGGCATGCACAACCTGGAATGGATGGAACCTTAAAGCTCCTTTATCAGAAATACTGAATTCATCTCCCTATACATCTTGCACCTTAGCTATCTGCTCTGCTAATTCTGTGTCATCTCACTAAGCTATCTTAATCCTTTCCTATAGAGTAAGCTGCACTACTAGACCGACAATAAATGCCTGAGGATCACTCCCTACCAACTCTACACCAAGTCTCTCCATATCCATTTGAATTGAATGCTGAACCTCCATAGCTGCCAGTGCTGGTCCTACTAATTTTCTGCTCAAAGCATCAGCTACCACGTTTGCTTTCCCTGAGTGGTAACTAATAGTGTAGTTATAGTCTTTAATAAGTTCCAACCACCTTCTCTATCTCATATTCAACTCCTTTTGTGTGAAAAAGTATTTCAAACTTTTGTGATCGAAGAATATCTCACATTTCTTACCATACAAATAATGCCTCCAAATCTTTAATGTGTACACCACTGTAGCTAATTCTAGATTGTGGGTAGGGTAGTTCTTTTCATACTCTTTAAACTATCAGGAGGCATAAGCTAGATCCCTACCATGCTACATCAATACATGGTCGAGCCCTTTCAAAGACGCGTTACTATAAATGACATAACCATCACCCCCTGACGGAAAGATCAGCACTGGTGCTGTGACAAGCCTCTGTTTCAATTCCTGAAAGTTCTGCTAGCAATCCTCGTCCCATTCAAATCTAACATTCTTCCTGGCCAGCCGCGTGAGAGGTTCTGATAAAGCTGAAAAACACTCAACAAACCAATGGTAATAACTCGCTAGTCTCAAGAAACTTCTAATTTTATGATCGTTCTTCGACCTTTCCCAATTCAAGACTGTCTCAATCTTACTGGGATCCACTAAAATAATAAATTGCCCCAGAAATGACACTTTCTCTAGCCAAAATTCACATTTACTAAACTTGGCATACAACTTCTTTTCCCTGAGCATCTAAAGTACCAATCATAAATGCATCTCATGCTCCTCAAAACTCCTTGAATAGACCAATATATCATCAATGAAGACTACAATGAACTAGTCCAACTATTGGTGAAAAACTCTATTCATCAAGTCCATGAACACAACAGGAGCGTTCATCAAACCAAAAGACATAATGAGGAATTCATAATGCCTATATCTGAACCTAAAGGCTGTCTTTAAGACATATTCTACTTTTACTTTCACCTGATGGTACCCAGAGTGCAGATCAATCTTTGGATACACCTCCGTACCTTGAAGCTGGTTAAATAAATCGTCTATACGGGGTATAGGATACCTGTTCTTGATTGTCACCTTATTAATTTCCCTATAATTTATCCACATCCTCATAGACCCATCCTTCTTCTTTACAAATAACACTGGAGCTCCCCACAGTGATACATTGGGCCGAATAAAACCCTTATCCAGTAAGTCTTGCAACTGATCCTTTAGCTCACCTAACACTGCTGGAGCCATTCTGTAAGGAGCTTTAGAAATTGGTGCCGTCCCGGGAAGTAGATCAATAATGAAATCTACCTCGCGATCAAGAGGTAACCCGGGTAGCTCGTCTAGGAAGACATATGAAAACTCTTTCACCACTGACGTATTAGCAAGCTTTAATTCATTTTCTAACATTTCCTTTACAAAGGCCATCAACTCCTGACAACCGTCCAGAAGTAGTCTCCTCGCCTGTATGGCTAATACTAACTGAGGCGGGAATTGCACATATGACCCTATAAACCTGAATGCTAGTCTCCCCGAAGGTCTGAATATTACTTCTTTCAAATGACATTCTATACTGGAGTAATTAGCTACCAACCAGTTAATTCCAAAAATTACATTGAACCCATGCATATCCAATACTACCAAGTCAGCTGGCAAAACTTTCCCCTAAATATCAACTGGACAGTCTCGGAGCACACTACTACACCTCACTACTGACTCTGTTGGTGTAGTTACTAACAATTCGGTGTTTAACAACTGTGTTTCTACCCTACATAATCTAATACACCCTATAGACACGAACAAGTGCGTGACTCTTGAATCAAACAATACAATAACTTTAAATGAAAGCATGTTAATCATACCTGTCACCACATCGTCGGTTGTCTCAGCATCTCCAGGCGTCAAAGTATAGACCCTCGTTGGAGCTACATTCCTCTGTTGGCCTCCATGGGGTGCCTGATAGCCTCCTCGGTATGGTTTGGGAGCAGGAGTGGTATCAGGTGGTGTAGGGCAATCTTGCACCAAGTGTCCCTGCCTATCGTAGTGATAGCAGACGACTCTCTCCACTCGACACTCTCCCAAGTGTCTCTTTCCACAAATCTGACAGATAGGAAAATTCTGCACCGCCTGAAATTCACGACCACCAGTCTCCTGCCTTTGTCCTCTACCATAGTTTCCTCTCCTCCACTAACCCTACCTGGATCCCTGTTGGAAGCCTGAAGGGGCAGATCTCTTCTTCAGTCCCTGTTTTTCTACTTCCATGCGCTCACTAGCCTCGACCAAAGTTGTTCTGTCAATTAACTCAGCAAAGTCCTATATCTTCAACACTACTACCTTCTTTTATATCCCACACCTCAACCCCCTTTCAAACTGTCTTGCCTTCTTTACTTCATCAAGAACAATATATGAGGTGAAGCGGGATAACATTATAATTCACGCCGCATATTACTGGACTGACTGCTGTCCCTACTTCAAATTCAGGAACTTTTCCATTTTAGCTTCCCTGACAGTGGCTGGGAAATATCTGTCAAAGAATAGTTCTTTAAATCGGTCCCATGTCATAGCTATCAATATCATCCTCTGCGACTCTAGAAGTCTCACAACAGTCCACCACCTCTCAGCCTCCCCTGTCAATTTATAGGTGGCGAAGAGGACACCCTTTGCACCCCCGTACACTGTAATACCGCCAAAACTTTCTCGATCTCCTGCATCCAATTCTCAGCGGCTATAAGATCAACTCCTCCTGAAAATACCAGAGGATTCATCTTGGTAAATTTCTCTATCATGCACCCATGGCTTGTAGATGGGCCTCCCTGCTCTCTGGAGCTCCTAGCAATCTCAGGCATAACTTGCTGAGTCACACTACATAATACCACATCAGAGTTAGTCCCACCTGCACTCGAGGGGCCTGCATCCTCACTACCACTCACATGGGCACTACCTCCTCCAGGATCCATCCTGAAAAGACAATAAACATGACTTAGGGACCCTATTCTTATAATTTACGCATCTAACTAAAACCTCATATCATTCCTCTATCTTAACACCCTTATCTTATTTCAAGATTAAGTAATACACTTTAGAAATATAACTCGACAATAGTTTACTATGGCATTCCTAAAATTGTCACCCCATGAAAAACACATAAACCACCATGGAAGTCCTGCCTCCAAACTATAGAACAAAACCTTAAATCATTTTCCTATACTCTGGTATTGTTTCCGCTGTGCTTAAAGTCTACAAAACCTAACAACCTAGGCTTTGATACCAAATTGTAACAACCTGCCTATTTTACCATTTTTTTTCCATAATAACATTAAATATAATAATCCTAATAAAACATAATCAACCTGGACCCATGGGTACCAAGGATATACTTGAAACACAACACTAATACCTAAGCAAGGGGGAGCATAAAATTATATACATATTAAATCATCCATCCAACACAATACCAGAGTTTTACTACAATTGTCATATATACACTCATCCCAAAATTACCAAAAAGTGCCCTAGGGTCACAACCCAATAAATTCGTTAGACCCTAGCATAAAAAAACTTACCCTTCTAATAGGGTAGGTCAGCCGACCTCTAACGCTATAGAGCTTTATCCGCTCTTCTATCTGGGGCTCTTGAATTGTTTATATAGCTTGGGTGAGACACCTCTCAGTAAGGGAAATAAACTAATATCAGTGTGTGGCAACATGAGTATTTTCGTCTTATACATATATAACAGTACATAAACATATCTAGTCAAATCATCTGTTTCATATCTGTTTAAAAACATAATTTATCATAACATGATATCATATACCGAGTTTCTATATATGAAACCATCATACGTAACTGTACATGAAATAACACCCTGGATGGATATTTGGTAGGTGTCATGTCCTACCTCCACATGACTGGGTTGTGCGGCCCAAAGGCGGGACCTACCAATGGCTAGCTGACCACGCTAGATCAACATAAGTCTGTAAATATGATGGGTCTGCCCCTCCTGGTCCAAACACCAGAGGGACGCCTGCACTACCATAAAACCACATTGATTGCCGATCTCCCACTGCCCCTTATGGCAAGTAGTAGCACTAACATATACATGATCGTGATCATATAGCTACGGTACCATGCTTCGTGAAAGCCTAAACCAAGCCTACTAGGTTCTGATAACATATAGTAACTTTTAAATAATAATACATACATGTTTCATCATAATACTTGTCATAATAGTGTTTTCATGTATTTTTGCATATCATAAAGTAAAAACCACGACCCTTACGTCGACATAATAAAACATGAAAACCGCGGCTCTTACGCCTGTATAGCATATCATATAGAAACACTGACCCTTACACCGACATATCATATAAAACTGCGGCTCTTATGCCTACATATCATATCACATAAAATCACAGCCCTTACGCTGGCATATTTAACATAGTTTGAAATCTCTAACTTTTTTCAATACCATACGTTAAACATAGTTCTTGTATCGATTTTTAATATTTTCTTGGAAACCGTAATAACATGTTGATTCTGAAAACATAGCATTCTGATATTACATAAAATCATATAATTTCATACTCATGCCACACAAAAGGACAATATTCAGAACATAAAATCTGTTCTAAAATCATATTGTTGATATTATACATGGAAATCATATTTTTTGATCATCCGCATTATTTTCAACATAATTCTACAATATACATATTTACCTGAATTTAAATGTTGTAAAATAATAAATATATTTTCATAAAGGAGCTGACTTAGTTTATTCCCTTACCTGACTTATGAAAAAGCCCACAAACTACTCCAAAATCACACTCGTGAGTTCCCCAACTCAATACCCTGAAATTGCATTTCCCCGAGCAAAACCTTAATATAAACTAATTTGATACCTTCCTCAACCCAGAAATATCAAATACCTTAATAAATGTTAAAATAATCAACTTACTCAAATTTTGGGATGGTTCCCAAGTTAGCCTAATCGATGAATCACTCCAGCAGATTTGTAAAGAATCTTCGCAGGAGTGACGTGGCGGCTTCCGATCGTCGAACCGGCGAAGAACGGGGTCGAAATCGAAGAGAGAAGAAGAGAGAGGTTGTAAGAGAGAGAGAGAGAGAGAGAGAGAGAGAGAGAGAGAGGATTTCTGTAAATTTTACGCAGGAAAAATGAGGTTTTGAGCTCATATAGAACGCTTGGCCACGTGGCCTCGTCGACGAGTCACATCTCCTCGTCGACAAGTTAATGAAGGGAGCTTTTCAATGAAAACCTTCTCCTCATCGACGAGTTTCAGGGTCTAAAATAGTCCTCTCGATAACTTCTCATCGATGAGACGCAAATCCCCGTCGACGAGCCCAAGAATCCTGCTCATCGACGAGCACTTCTTCACCCGTCGACGAGACCTTATTGAAATCCTTTAAGAAAATTCCTTTGTTCCTCTCCTTCTTTTATTATTTAATTACTATAATTCTTCAGGTCTCTACAATGTGTGTATGTATATATTTACATATGTATGTATGTATGTATGGATGTATGTATGTGTGTGTATATATATTTAAATAGATCATAGTGTTTCAAAGCTTACTTATATCTTTTTTTTTTTTTTGTACCACTTATGTGAAAGTTTACAAACATTGCATGCGAAATTTGATGTCATGTTCTGTTGAATCCTACATATGAATGATGAATTTGTGTAAGTTTGAAAGAGCAGTAAGTTGAATTGTACAGGAAATAATAATTAGTTATTTATCTCAAGCCAATTATTTTGTACTCTGTATTGGAGGGGCTAGCCTTCACCCTAAGATTGTTTTATGACTTGATGCAGTTATTTATGGTTGTGGCTAGTTTGTTTTGTATTTATAAAGTTAATTTTTGGTTGGTGCTAATGAATCTATCTAATGTTTAAGGTCCTTGGAAGTGAAAGAATCTTACTGATTTTGGAATAGTCACTGCATGCATTGCTCCTACTAGAGTTAACAACCAGTATCTTACAAATGTTTTGCTCAAGATCAATGTGAAGGTGTATCTTACCAACTCATCAGTCACCACTTAAAAAAATCACCCTAGCCTCTAATTCAACAAAGCGCTTCTTCCAAGCCTCAACCCTCGCCTCAATTCTTGTCTTCATGCACTCTAAATCCTTCATCTTATTCTTTAGATAAGCAACAACCTCTTTCTCACCTTTACGAGAACTCCTCGAAGGCCCTAATAACCTCTCGCATCCCTCCTTCCTCCTCTTTTCCCTTTAGCTCGTTACTCTGTTATCCTCTCGCAAATGAATGATCGTCTCTTTAGCATCTTCGTACTTTTTCTTCAAATCTTCCAATTGATCTTCAAGCAAGCATTTACTGACTGCCAGCTCTCCATTCTGCATTTTTCCAAACTTGTCTTTAGAGATATACACGAGGGAAATCATTGTGTTGGATTCTAAAGAGAACCTAGAGAAATTATGGGAAATTTTTGGACAATCCAAATCATGTTATAACATCTTCAACAGGAAGGTACCGACTTAATGCATTATTATTATTGATTGTACAATGTACGCTTTTTTCTCTATTTCTATATCGCATTATATTGGATTTGGAGTAATTGCTTTCATTAGAACTTATATTTCCCTTTTTAGTTAGCTTTCATTGTTTTGTTCATTTTCTACAGGCCGTGGGTGATAACTGAAAAGATACCAAGACATGGATGACTTAAACCATTAATTGGGAACCTGAAACCAAAGTCCCTAGCAATTAGTTCTTTCATTTTTATTTTTATTAATTTTTGAGGAAATATCATCAACTATAAAAGTTAGATTTTGTGCTACTATTGTAGCTCTCTTGTCGAATTGCGTAATTGATTTTATGATTCTCATATTGTAGCAGGAATTATAGAGCACAAATGCTATAATTGGCGAAGAATTAAAGTTTTGTTACTTAGGAACTGCAAAATACAGGATACCTAAGGAGCTAAAGGATTTATTCGTGGAGTTAGCAGATCATCAGAAGCATCTACATAAGAGGCTTGCATCAGAAGAGAGAAAAATCCTGCACACGTCTGCCCCATAAGTGCTTGCAGAGTTCAAATGTGTGCTTGGATGACCACTCAAATAAGCAGGTGAAAACTTGTATCTCATTTTTGCAAACTGAGTGAACGATTACATTTCTTTAATGAATGATTTATATTTTGTATGACCTATTATTTAAGCTACTAGATTGCACGCCTTATCTAGAATGCCACCTGTATGGCTGATGTAGTGATTTATGTTTTGTATGCTATAGAAAATTGTTAGGCTACCTAGTACACTCTTTGATTTAGAGATTTGAGAAATGTTCTTTTTTACAGATGGCACGTTGTCGAAATTTTGTTAAAATTTTTCCCAAAATAATCAAAGCCCAAAAATCAAGTGCTAAATGTTTATAATATGATGCATGCTTAAATTGTTATTGAAAGGATGAGTGATTTTTAAATGAAGATTGATCTTCATCTTAAATGAAAATGCATGCATAAGAACATATATAGAGGAGTTGAGCACCATTCTTAGATCATCAGCAGTGACAGCCCCCTGTTTTTTATAATGGCAAAGGGGGAGAAATGAATGGTAATGAGGATGGTGTTCGTTTTTTGTGGTTGAACTGATGATGTTTTTGGAAGTCAAGAAACTTTTTTCGTTGCTTCTCTTAAGGATGTTACTGACTATTTGCATCTATTTTGGTGTATTAATGCAAATCATCTTGTACATTTTATTTATTTTAATTTTGTAATGAAAAAAAATTATGCTACACTAATGCTTGCAAGGACATACTTAACTTGATTGTTTGTATGAAATGTTTGGACTGATCATACTGAACTGCTTGTGTTGAATGTAACATTGCCAAATATTGAGTATACTGAACTTCTTGTGTTGAATGGATTATTACTAAAATATTGAGTATACTAAATTGCTTCAGGCTTTATATATGTTTTGTTATGAAAAAATGCTCTATTTACAGACAACATGCTGCTGAAATTTCAATTGATTTTTTCAAAAATAAAATATGATAAAATGGTCATAAAGTGCATACATTAAGTGATTAGATATGGATTGTTCTTTGGTTATGAACACAGAATCATGCTAGGTACATATATATATATATATATATGTTCAAACATTGTATACTAGCTAGCTAATTTTTTGTGAAATTATTATTTTTTAGGGTTTGCGGCTCTCAGGACACTACGACGATGGTAGACACTTCAGTCGGGTCAAATGCGCACGACTTTTTACTTTTCCTATTTTTCTTGTTAACTGAACATAATTAATTTTGTATATTTTAAATTGAATTTGTACTTGTATGTATTTTAATTTTGAACAATTTGTATTTTAAATTTTAATAATTTATGAATGTTTTAGTAATTCTGGTTCAATTTTTTGTATTTTAAAGTGTAATTAAAGGTTTTTACAAGAATTTTTTAAAAAATTTAATTTTTTCAAAGCATTAGTGACGGTTTGCAAAACTGTTACTAATAATGGGAAGATAAAGTGTTAGTGACGGTTTAGAAACCATCACTAAATGACAAAAACCGTCACTATAGAATTAACCTTATGGGGGCCAAATATTAGTGACGGTTCTATAATTGTTACTAATAGTCAATTATTAGTAACAGTTTTAATAATCGTCACTAAAAAGCGTACTATTGGTGACAATTTCTTGACCGTCACTGCTACAGTCATATTAGTGATGGTTATTAAATCTGTCACTAATACATGCGCTTTAGTGACAAAGTTTAGCCAACCATATGTGCAATTTTATAGTGACGGTCGTAAGCTATTAGTGATGGTTCTTTTCCGTCACTAATACTCCACTACTAGTGACGATTTGAATCTTTCATCACTAATAAGTATTGGCATCCACAGATATAGTGACAAAGCTAAACCGTCACTAATACTAAGAGAACCGCGAATTTTTGAGTATTAGTGACAGTTTAAAACTATCACTAATACCCTTATTTCTTGTAGTGTGCAAAGTGATTTGGCCATGTATTTATAGGCATTTTGGAAATATGGTTGTTAGGTGACCGTTGGGCATTAAAATAATATTATAATTTGAATTTTTCTGCCCATTTGGAGCTCAAATTGGCTCAACCTAAGAGGTCCGGTCACTGACCTAAGGGCGATTTTACTTTTTGC
Source organism: Malania oleifera (assembly GCF_029873635.1). Classification (NCBI taxonomy): domain Eukaryota; kingdom Viridiplantae; phylum Streptophyta; class Magnoliopsida; order Santalales; family Ximeniaceae; genus Malania; species Malania oleifera. The sequence goes on along the minus strand of NC_080424.1, from coordinate 70,922,236 downwards.
GAGAAATAGTCTACTGGGCTCAAGATCCAGTCTGTCAGATCATATGGTCGGTCAACTGGACCAACTTAGCCTTTAAGAGGCCAGTCGACTAGGCCCTTTTTATAAGTGCCCATTTCTTCATTCCGGTTAACTGGGCAAGCAAGGCTTAAGTGTGGCCGGTTTGCCGGGCATGTTCAAATTACAATTTTGACCCTTATGCCCTCATCGGTCGACTGGCCCAAGTATAACCATGGGAGGCTAGTCGACTAGCCCTTTAGTAAAAGTCTCATTTTTTGCCTTAGGAGCACTCTGGTTGACTGAGCCTTACAGTGCAAATACTAAGCATACAATGAGATGCTGTGGTTTGTCATAATCAAAACAGGGATTAGACTCAAAAAGTCAACAAAGAAGCTGCAATCTAGTTATGGCAGCTTGTGATATGAAAGTAAGCAGAGGAGATAATAGAGGCATGAATCCTCACCAAGCAATCGGTCGGAACACTATTAATTTGGGTGTAGAGACAAGTAGAACCATGATCGTGGTACCTAAATGCATGTAGTTATAGATTGACAAGGCTTCATGGAGGTCATGTTCTTAGTTTGCCTTCGGAGGGTCTGAAGATCTATAAAGGAGTAGCTCCGGTTGCTTGGTGTTTTCAAGCCAATAGTGGATGCCTAAGTGTCTCCAAAGGACGATGATGAGCGCTATGTGTGTGACAATCCTTGGGAGAATACATGCAATTTTGTGAGCAGCTAGGGTGTCAAAGGAAACCTTAGCGCAGGGATAGGGATGAGCTGGGGTTCATGTGCAACTCTTGTGCATTTTAAAGGGGGTTGGACCAACAGGTGGCTCACTAAATCAGCCAACTGGTCCAATTAATTTTTTTTTTAATTTCATTTTCCTATCTTATTTTTTTTTAAAGTCATAAAAAAAATAAAAAAAATATTTCACGTTAAAAAAAAAAGTAAAAAATAAAATAAAATTTAAGAACATGTGTTTCTTTCTAATCTATTTGGATAATTGAATTCTTGTAGGTATTAATTTTAGAGATGTATGCTATTATTTTACTAGCTAGGTCTCTTGTCACTACATTGGCTTTATTATTTGCGTCCCATTATTAATATTGTTTAAATGTAAATGCTCTCTTGCTTAGATGCCCTTTTTGCTTGATGTTTGATTTTGGGAAAAGAAAGTGAGCATACGCTGGTCCTGTGTGGATTTGCTAATTACATTACATATTGTAAATCATGATTAATATCTTGTTTATGCTTGCATGATTAGCATTATTTATTATGGATTGGTTGGCTATGATTGTCTTTTTTTTTTTTCTTAAAGTTCTTCGCATTTGCACACATTAATTTTTAGTTCGGCTTATAATGGGATGAAAAAGAGAATTCCACTATATAGTGTCTTTCTCTTTCTTATCCCTAGGCAAGTGTGAGTACTCGCCCATACACCCATATGGGTGAATGGAAGCAGGTGCTTGCACTGTGGAATTGAGACATGGAGGGTTAACTTAAAATTTCCTTTTTAAAAAAAAATACTCTTTTTTTTTTTTTTAAAAAAAAAGAAGATATTTTGACTAGTTCCTTTGTGGCCGATGATGAAGTCTAGTGATATTTTTTTCAAAAATCCTCTTCATTCTATCAAAGATTCTCATTTAAAAAGGAAACTTCTTATTTTTGAATCCTGAGTATCTTTTAATTTTGAAACACACATCTCCATGATTGATTGCAATTTGTAAGTCTTCTTTATCCACAAAATCTTGATTTTAATCAAGAGATTTTTGGCTCCATTATCATTAAATGCTTGATTTCAATCTTAGATTTAAATCTCTATCTCTATAAAATCCTGATTTCAGACAAGAGATTTTTGAACTTAATCACCATTAAATGCCTAATTTTTATCTTTGATTTTTTAAATATCTATCTCTAAAAATTATTGATTGCATTTAGGAGGTTTCAACTCAAATCAACAATTAAATTCTCGATTTTACTTTCAAATTTAAATCTCCATCTCCACAAATTCCTAATTTCAGCAAGGAGATTTTCAACTCAATCACCATCAAATTCTTGATTTTATTTTTGGATATAAATCCCCATGAATTCCTGATTTCAATCAAAAGATTTTTGACTCAATCACATTAAATTCTTAAGTTGCTCTTGGATTTAAATCTCCATCTCCATAAATTCCTTATTTCAATCAAGAGATTTTCAACTCAATCACCATTAAATTCATGAGTTAGTCTTGGATTTAAATCTCCATCTCCATAAATTTATGATTTCAATCAAGAGATTTTTCAATTCAATCACCATTAAATCCTTGACTTTAATTTTGAATTTAAATTTCCATCATCATAAATTCCTGATTTCATCAAGAAAATTTTCAACTCAACCACCATTAAATCTCCTTTTTTAATCTCGGATTTTTCAATCTTCATCGTTATAAATTCTTGATTTCAATCAAGGGATTTTCAACTCAATCACCATTAAATCTTTGATATTTCAATCTTGGATTTTTAAATCTCTATTATCACAAATTCTTGATTCCAAATAGCGATTTTCACACCAATCATCAATAATCCCTTACTTTCAATCATAGAATTCCAATCTCAATCTCCATTAATCCTTGCCCCCAATGAATGATTTCATGCAATCCATTCAATCCTTGATTTAAATTAAAATATTTTAATGTTGACCTTCATTGATCCCTGATTTCAAAACCACTAAATAACCAAATTTCTCCATCTTTTTATATTTTAGAAAAGGCAATCCTTTTTTTTTAAAAAAAAAATCCGATCATTTTTGAATTCATTCATTGCAATCAATCAAAGCTTTTTCCATCCTTTTCCATTTTATCTCTATTTTCAAAATTTAGGATTACCTGAGGCTAACCCTTTTTCTAACAAGAGAATATCAGGATTTTCTTACTCTATGGTTGGATTCTTGGATGATGATTATTTCATCGCATAATTGAAAAAGGAAACTTTTTTCCTTATTTTCTTTCTTTTTATTTTGTTTAAGGTACATACACACACAGTGGTAACTGTTCTTAGAAAGGGTGTTGATAGGAGTGCTAGTTAAGTGGTCTCCCTTAGAATGGTTGGTCTACCACCTTCCCTACGCACACGTGTACTCTTGCTTCCTCTTCTCTATTTTGTAGATCTCTCAGGATTTTTTTTCTTTTGTTTTCCTTTTAAGAGAAATAATAAAAGTGGCGACTTCACTTTTTCAATCATTATTGTCTTCTTATAATCTTTGTCCTTCCCTTAGGTTTTCTTGTTTGGGGATCGCCACGCAATGCCCATTTGTCAGCAGCCCCAGACTAGAATCTTGTGTTGATAGCTTGGCAACTCCGCTGGAGATGCTTAAAAAGTCAAGCCAAATCTTGTGTGCGTGTGTTGTGTTCTTTTTGCTGATTTCCTAAGTTAGTATTGCCTTGCTTGGGCAATCTTGTAGTAGATCCTCTTGTGTTTTGATGTAATGGTGGTTGTATATATTATGGTGTAAATGGATTCCCTTTGTTTTATTACTTCCATGTAACTGTGATAGCTCCAACACATATTATTCACTGACACTATACGAGTTCTATACCTGGGCTATCACCTACTCGAATTTGGAGAGGGATAGTTGTGAAAACCTTTGTAAGGTCTCCTTCAATCACATGAACTACAAAAGGTAACAATACGTGGCCATAAATAGCTAACACCAAGATCTTCAATTTGAGCCAAGGGTCGTGATCCCTTAAATGAGCTTCAAAGTCTACCTTTAGATCACTCCACAACCACCCTTCGATCTTCCCCTTCTTGATGATGCAATGAGCCCTGAATCTGGCCTTACCTTTAAATTTGTTAGAACTAGCTCTCACCCCTGTCTATTTCGAATTATGGATGTATACCCGGTTTCTAGTCACTAGGGAAATTTCCAATAACTCATCATACTCCATGATGAGTGGTACGAGGCCAATGATACCAAAAGTGAAACACCAATATGCACTATCCTAATGATGGATAAGGGCTTCTAATGCTTTCAATTTTACCTCGATCTTTAGTACATTAACAATTTTGCCATATTTCTTCCTGAACAACTTCTAATATGATGCTAAAAACTTCTTCCAACATGCTAACAAATCCTTATCATCACTTTTTGTGGATGGAATCTAATAATATGTCGAAGAAAACTCTAATGATCTTGAGGTAAAGCATCACCTTCAATAACCTGACTTCTTTCTGACTCCAAGGCCTCTTCTATGAGGTTTTTTCAACTCTTAAGACATGCTAAATCTTTAAATGTGAACAACATTCATGTATGAAAACAAACCAAGTAAGAAGAAAAAGAGAATCAGTTGAAGAATTGATACAACAGAGCTCTAGTGTCCTAAACATGGTGACCCACAAGTTTATTACTGCAGGTTTTATGCTAGGGTGAAATGAAGGCTAAGGTAGTAATGCGGGGTTTCAAGTCTATTTTAAAACTCTAAAGGTTCCCAAACTATTCTTACTATCACCATTGTTGTCTAGCAAGGTCCCTTACCCTTAGTCATTGAAGACTTAAGGCCGAAAAGGTTGAATTTTTGAGTGAAGGATTTCGTGAGACTTTTTTGGAGGACGACACCATACAAAAGTTTTCACAACTATCCCTCTCCAAATTCTAGTAGGTGATAGCCCAGGTATATAACTCGTGTAGTGTCAGTGAATAATATGTGTTGGAGCTATCATAATTATATGGAAGTAATAAAACAAAGGGAATCCATTTATGCCATAATATATACAACCACCATTACAACAAAACACAAGAGAATCTACTATAGGATTGCCCAAACAAGGCAATACTAACTCAGGAAATCAGGAAAAAGAACACAACACACACAAGAATTGGCTTGACTTTTAAGCATCTCCAGCGGAGTTGTCAAGCTGTCAAAACAGGATTCTAGTTTGGGGCTGCTGACAAATGGGCATTGTGTGGTGATCCCCAAACAAGAAAACCTAAGGGAAGGACAAAGACTCTAAGAAGACAAGGATGATTGAAAAAGTGAAGTTGCCACATTTATTATTTTTATTAAAAGGAAAACAAAATAAAAAATCCTAAGATATCTACAAAATAGAGAAGAGGAAGCAGGAGTACACGTGTGCATAGGGAAGGTGTTAGACCAACTATTCTAAAGGAGATCACACAAATAGCACTCCTATCAACACCCTTTCTAAAAACAGTTACCACTGTGTGTGCATGTACCTTAAAACAATTTTAAAAAGAAAGAAAAGAAGGAAAAAGTTCCCTTTTTCGATCATCTAATGAAATAATCATCATCCAAGAATCCAACAATAGAGTTAGAAAATCCTCATATTCTCTTGTTAGAAAAATGGTTAGCCTTAGGTAACCCTAAATTTTGAAAATAAAGAAAAAGGGAAAAGGATGGAAAAAGCTTTGATTGATTGCAATGAATGAATTCAAAGATGATCATATTTTATTTTATTTTTAAAAGGATTGCTATTTCTAAAATATAAAAAGATGGATAAATTTTGTTATTGAGTGGTTTTGAAATCAGGGATCCATGGAGGTCAACATTAAAATCTTTTAATTTAAATCAAGGATTGAATGGATCACATAAAATCATTGATTGGGGCCAGGGATTAATGGAGATTGAGATGAGAATTCTTTGATTGAAAGTAAGGGATTAGTGATGATTGATGTAAAAATCGTTGTTTGGAATAAAAAATTTATGATGATAGAGATTTAAAATCCAAGATTGAAATCAAAGATTTAATGGTGATTGAGTTGAAAATCCCTTGATTGAAATCAAGAATTTATAATGATGAAGATTGAAAAATCTGGGATTAAAATAAGAGATTTAATGGTGGTTGAGTTGAAAAATCTCTTCATTGAAATCAGGAATTTATGATGATGGAGATTTAAATCCAAAATTAAAGTCAAGGATTTAATGGTGATTGAATTGAAAATCTTCTAATTGAAATCAAAATTTTATGGAGATGGAGATTTAAATCCAAGACTAACTCATGACTTTAATGGTAATTGAGTTGAAAGTCTCTTGATTGAAATAAGGAATTTATGGAGATGGAGATTTAAATCTAAGAGCAACTTAAGAATTTAATGCGATTGATTTGAAAATCTCTTGATTGAAATAAGGAATTCATGGAGATTTATATCCAAGAATAAAATCAAGAATTTGATGGTGATTGAGTTGAAAATCTCCTTGTTGAAATTAGGAATTTATGGAGATGGGGATTTAAATTTAAAAGTAAAATTGAGAATTTAAATGTGGATTTGAGTTAAAAAATCCAAGATAAAAATTAGGCATTTAATGATGATTGAGTTGAAAAATCTCTTGACTAAAATTAGGATTTTATGGAGATATAGATTTAAATCCAAGATTGAAATCAAGCATTTAATGAATATGGAGCCAAAAATCTCTTGATTAAAATCAAGATTTTGTGGATAAAGAAGACTTTCAATTTGCAATCAATCATAGAGATGTAAGTGTTTTTAAAATTAGAAGATACTCAGGATTTAAAAATAAGAAGTTTCCTTTTAAAATGAGAATCTTTGATAGAATGAAGAGGATTTTTGAAAAAAATATCACTAGACTTCATCATCGACCATAAAGGAATTGGTCAAAATATTATTTTTTCAAATAAAGATTATTTTTTTTTAAAAGGAAACTGTAAGTTTACCCTTCATGTCTTAATTCCGTGGTGCAAGCACCTGCTTCCATTCACCCATATGGGTGTATGGGTGAGTACTCACACCTGCCTAGGGAACCAAGTTGATGTGGCAGAAAAAACTTTGGAGGGGTCGGATTTGGACCACAACAATACCTTGAAATGCTATGATTTTTGGAGACTAAAGAGGGACAAAGTCCCCTAGGTTAAAGAAGTATGGAAGAGTGGTAGTTCTCCCAAACATTCTTTTACATTGTGGTTGGGGATCATAGGGAAGCTGCTCACGTGTGATAAAATATGCTGGGGAAATGAGGATCATAAATGCAGGTTCTCTTCACATGGATAGAATGTTATTAGGAGATGGTTGGGAATCCAAAGGGCCATGTCTACATTGAAAGCTGCAGTGAAGTGGCTACATAAAGGGGTGAAAGGTAATGGCATAAGTGCGGTAAGGAAAAGGGTTGGTTTCTCTACTACAGTTTTCTTCCTATGGCACTTCAGGAACAAGATGAGGTTTGAAAAAAAGAATATTAACACGAAGGAGATGATTGAAGTAATCCAAAGACACATTTTTAGAGTTGTATTTGACAAGTTTGACTTACACACTCTTGGTCTCTAGTGTTTTTGACAGGGATAGCTTTATCCCCTTTGTATTGATGTTAGACTGATGAGTAGTGTATGAAATGGCCCTTTCCCCCTGTGTATGCCTAGGTTTTGATGTAATGTAGATTGCTGATGTTTTGTTGGATGGGAAACAATGCCCCAATATGGTGTATGTTCGGTATGTCTATACATATTCCTTTTTGATCAATACAATTTACCCTTTATTGATAAATAAAAAAAAAAACAAAAGAGAAATACACTATATAGTGGAATTCTCTCTTTCTTCCCATTATAAACCGGGCTGAAAATCAATGTGAGCAAATGCGAAGAACTTAAAAAAAGAAGAAGACAATCATAGCTAACCAATCCATATATCATAGTAAATAATATTAATCATGCAAGCTTAGACAAGATATTAATCATGATTTCCAATAGCAAATCCACACAGGACCAACATATGCTTACTTTCTTTTCCCAAAATCAACCATCAAACAAAAGGGGCATTTAAAAAGGAGCGCATTCACATTTAAATAATATTAATAATGGGACGCAAATAATAACGCCAATGCAGTGACAAGAGACCTAGCTAGTAAAATAATACTATACATCTCTAAAATTAATGCTTATAAGAATTCAATTATCCAAATATATTTGAAGGAAACACTTTTTCTTAAATTTTTATTTTTTATTTTATTACTTTTTTTTTTTTTTCTGAACATGAAATATATATTTTTTATATATGTTTTTATTTTTACGACCTTAGCAGAATAGAATAGGTAAACAAAATTTTAAAATAAATAAATAAATCGGACTAGTTGGCTGATTTAGTAATTCGCCTGCTGGTCCAACCCCCTTTAAAATGCACTAGAGGCGCACGTAACCCCCAACTCTTCATCCCTATCCCCGCCCCGTGCTAAGGTTTCCTTCAAAACCCTAGCCGCTCACAAAACTGCATGTATTCTCCTAGGCATTATCACACACATAGCCCTCATCGTCGTCCTCTGGAGACACTTAGGCGACTACTTTTGGCTTGAAAACACCAAGCAACCGGAGCTACTCCTTTATACATCACCGGAACCTCCGCAGACAGACCAAGATCATGACCTCCACGAAGCCTTGTCAATCTATAACTACATGTAGGCACCACGATCGCGGTCCTGCTTGTCTCTACACTGAAATTAATAGTGCTCCAATCGATTGTTTGATGGGGATTCGTGCCTCTATTATCTCCTCTGCTTACTATTATATCACGTGTTGCCACAACCAGATTGCAGCTCCTTGCTCCTAATCATGGCCTGTCAAAATTAACAGAATACCCAGGGGGCTCTGTCGAGGAGGCATATTCGTGTTAGACCTCCCTACAACTAATCTAAACCAACCTAAAATGCAAGAAAACCGACATAGTTAAGAAAATTAAGCAGACTTATAAAATTATGAATCAAAAAATATAACGATGTAAGCCATAAAAAACTGAAATGGATGGTGAAAACAATGACCTACCTATTGAAGAACGACCAAGTCTGAACTCGTTAGCACAAAAGCCTCAATGAACCTCCTTCGCCTCATGCTAATATGGAGATGTCTCCTACTTCCATGAGTATTTCCCTAACGTGTGAATCTATGCGCCTTTAGGATGTGTGCTTTTCACTCCTTTTTTTTTTTCCTTTTTTTTTTTTTTTTTTAAAGCAATTAAAACTCCCCTAGGCTCCTAGGATGCAATTAAGCGCAAAATAAAGATAAACAAAGCAAAAAGGGTGTATTCTAGTCTACTAAATTGAAGGAAAAAACAAACCTAGTCAAGATGGATGTCGATGTAAACTAAATTATTCATGCTATATACAATTTTGTTTGAAATTTAAGTAAATAACTCATGAATTTAAAATAAAACTAAAATAAAAAGTATCCATGAAATTTATTAAAATTTGAAAAATATAATAAAATCCACTCAAATTTTATTTCATTTAATTATTTTTTTTTACAAATTTTCAATTGTCACTATCATAACATGTCAAAGGGTCACCATCTCTCGGGGTCAACTTTTGAACCGCTTCAACACGGATGGCGAACTTAAGATCAAAAAATAGAATGTAGGCGAGATATGGCAAAATATGTTAACGGAGTCGTCAACAACCTACTTTATCCTGAGTGAGATTAGAATACCCAATTAGTTAGTATCAATTGATTGGTCAACTAGATATGCATAGGGTCTAAAGATTCGATAGTCAAGGATCTACATACTAGAGTCAAATTCGGGAGTAAAATTATGCGAGGAAAATGTACTAGCCCTTACATGTCTGTTCCATTAATGGTATGACAATAACTTCAAAACCTCAAAAATAAATTATGCACAACCTTTATTCCTTCATTTAATTTTAGATTACCATTGTTTAAATATAAGTTCACCCTATGACCATCTTGCTAGACCCAAGGTTTCATTAACATGATTTTGATGATAACGAACTATTTTGCAACAACGACTTTGTGTTTAAAGTTGTTATTCAACTAGTTAAGTGTCGCCATTCCACATCGGATGTGTACTAGGAAAATCTTAGATTTAAAAGGATGGTTTGGGCTCAAACTATGTGAGGTGCCTTTTATAAGACAAATCCATGAGGTCAGTGGGCCAAAGCGGACAATACTTCATCGAAATTGGGCACAAGATCGTTACTTTTAAGTATTAGAGCCACCTTCAGAGTACTATTATGTGGGACACTACACAAGCTGCACAAGGGCACTCTAACGAGGACATTAGAGATTAGATGGGGGAGAATGTCACCGTTTCACATCGAATGTATTTTAGGAAAAGCTTGAGCTTATAAGGATAGTTTGGGTTCTAATTATGTGAGGCACCTTTTATAGTACATATTCATGAGGCCTATGGGTCAAAGCGGAAAATACCTTAACAAAGTCGGACCTAAGACCGTTGCACTAAGCCATTAGGTATGAAAATTTAAGAGAAGATTTGAAGCCTTTATTTATCCTATTTTTGTTTATTTTTCTCAATTGTAATATGCTTAAAGCTGTAAATCTTTTAGAATATTTAGGTCTTGGCACTAAAGAACTTAAACTGAAAAATACAAAGAAAGAAAGAATATTGTGCTAGACTGCTTCCAGGGGCGGTTGACCAGCCTCTATGGGGCAATTAACTAATATAAGTAGAATACTCAGGCGATCAATCACCCCGTGGTGGTAGGTTGACCACCTTAATTGAACCAAGTGAACGATTGATCAATTTAGTTCTTTAGAGAATCTAATGGTTATTTTTGCACTCTAAGTATTAGCCTGGTCGACAAACTTGTGACATATATAGGTCGAGGTGTGGACAGTAAACTAACTTTAATAGGCGAAAAAAATGACCAATTTGACTCTAAACTCTATATATATGCCCTCTTAAACTCAAAGAGTGAAAAATAAATTATTGGTATTGAATTTCTAAGTGCTCAAACTCTTTATTCTCTCCTAATCTCCCTTGTGCCTTAAATTACTCATTTAGAGAGAAGCACCAAAATTATTGTACCATAATCTTGCATATCCTTTTGAGAGCTCTTTGTTGTGCTTCAACTTGTATTTCCATTCTTGTGAGGATAAATTTATGTTATAATCGTTTATAAATTTGTGTTCTTACCTTCGTCAAAGTAAGGTGTAGTGGGTTATCTTGTCTCCTTATAAAACAAGGGGTGTATTGGTGTCTGTCATTGTAAAAGCAAGAGGAATAGTGGGACCTCGATCAAGAAGGTTGATCTTGAAAAAGTGGGCATATGCCAAATTTTCAAACCACTATAAAAGCATTTGAATCTCTCTTTCCTACTCTTCTTAATTTAATTGATTTATTTGTGTATTTGCTTGAGCTTGTTTAATTTGTCTTAAATTTTTTAATTTTTATTAAACTCAATTCACCCCTTCCCTTGAGTTACCATTTGGGCCAACACATACGATATTTTAGTCAAATGCATAGGACTTACCTCACCTTAAGAATTCTGAAAGGACTCTATCACCCTCACTTTTGGGTTTGATTAAGAGTTTTAAATGTTACATAAGATGCTATATATGATAATAAGTTGTACACTAAAGAGAAATCTACCAAGTAATGTAAGAAAAGGCAAATCAAACCAAATAAGTGATGCAATCCCTTAAAAAAAACCATGTAATTAAGTAAAAGAAAAAAACTCAAAATAAGACAATACTTGCAAGGAAAGAATGTAACAACCTCTAAATCAAGAGAAATAAGATGACATGAAGTACTTAATCTACAAAAGAGGCAACTATGTAATTCAAACCCTAAATTCTTGATTTTGAAAAGTTATGTATTTCTAGTTTAAGAAAAAAATACAGATAAGGGCCAAAACAATCATTTACAATTGATTTTTTTCCCTTTTTATGATTTTTGACAAATATGGAAACTCCAAAATAAGAAAATGCACAAAGAGAAAACCTTAGAATCCAATACACCTAGAAAAAAAGTCCTAGAATTTTCATACACTTTTAAAATATATGTTTTTTAAATTTTTTGTAATTATAAAAAGAGAATTAAAATGAAATAAATGTGAAAATAATAACGATAATAATAATGAATATAACAATAGAAAACATAACAATAACAGCCTGATATCACAAAATGAGGCAAAGATTTTTTTTTTTTTTTGGAGTTTTAAAATTTTTATCATTTTTTAATGATAATAATAACAACACCAACAACAATAATATTAATCATCATAACAAAATTATGAAATTTCATTAGAACTACCAAAATTTAAAATTATTATTTTAAAAAAAGGTATTTTCTCCTTTTTTGATTTTTTATGAATTTTTAATTAATTATAAATTTTAAATAATTTAAAATGAAAATTAAATGAAATAAAATATATAATAAAAAGATGCACGTGTGTGCATGTGCGAGGAGCAAGGGGACGTACCATCTTCCTCGCATGTTGCTAAGGGAAACCCTAGCCATTGGGGAAATTATAAGGGGAGCTGGTCCCTCCACGTGGAGCTGTGCCTCCCCTCTAAAAATTTGACCCATGCATGAAAGCCTTTTTCCTTCCTCTCAAAAGGAAATCCTAGATAGTGCCTTCAAAAGGAAAGCCCTGTAGTTCTTCTTCTTCTTCTTCTTCTTCTTCTTCTTCTTCTTCTTCGTCTTTGCTATTCTCTCTCATATCTCAATCTTTCGGGTTTTTTCCCTTTATCTTTTCTTTTTTTAAAAATATTTTAAATAATATCTTTTTTTTAAAAATAATTTTTAAAATAATTCTAACATAATATCACTACACTAAGTTTAAACAAATCTCACTACTCCACCAGCAAGATTTGTGTAGAGTATTTTTCCCCACTCCCAGCGTCTTTTTCCTTGTCTTCGTCCATCTTCCCATAAATATCCATAAAACCAGCAGCAGCGCTCACTCTCATCTCTCTCTTATTATAAAAAAATTGCAGACGACAACAGTCTTGTAGCCGCGGTTTTGGGGGAGCAGTTGCAGATGTGTTTGTGTTTATCAAACATTAACAGAGCAAGCTTCCCTAAGGGTTTTGTTTTCGGAACTGCTTCCTCTGTTTTCCAGGTCCATCTCTCTTCTCCTCTGTTCTGTTCTACCATTAATCTCCTCGCTCCTTTATTATTAATTAAATTTAATTTCAATTATTGATTATCATTCTTCACAAACAGAAAAAGACAACAACTAGTTCATCTATTTATTTATTTATTTATCTTTCTTTCCTTAGCATCCCGATCCAACCCACCGACAAATATCTCAAGCTCCTTTTTAATCTTTCACTCCTTTGCTGAGCTGTTAATTCCATACACTCTTCTTCCAATGGCTCAGCTTCATCACCAGCACCACCAGATTCTTTTGATCCTTCCACTATAGCAAAAAAAAAAAAAAGGAAAAAAGAAAAAGAAAATTCTAAGTTTATCATAATTAAATGCTAAAAAAAATACGTTCCATTAATGAACAGTAGCAGAAATGCAGAAGTGAATGTAATAAAAATTGAAAATATATTTAGCTGACATACTTATATATTCAATGGCAAAACTTTAAAGTCAAATAAATTACACATTTGGTGGCTGCGACATAACTACAAGGGGTTAAAAAGAAATGAATTTTTTTTTTTAAAAAATAGTTGATTGAATCTGCAAACCAAAGGCCAAGAGATCGGGTAAATCCTTGCAATTTGCGAAAGGAATCCTCACAATTCGATTCATACCAGAAGAGGTTCAGCGTCATGAATAATTAAATATTACAATCAAATCAAGAGTAATATCTCCAAGTCCAATCCCCAGCTCACTGGGCTTTTTTGTTTTTTTGATTAGAGACGGTTATCCACGTGTTTATTTACGGTCCACGTGTCTAATTATTTTTTATTTTTATTTTTATTTTTATTTTTTCGTAATATGTACCGGATATCCACGCATCCGTTTTACGGTTCACGTGACTAATCCTGTGCCCCTTGAAGTTGATCCCACAACTCCAAAGGAAGGATAAATTCAGGAATTCAAATATGAGAACAATTTCAGAAAGATTTGAACACTAAAGACACTCCTACAACCTGCACTATCACCTCAACCACACCTGCGCTACCACCTCAACCACACCGGGTAATCTTTTTCTTCTTCCTTATGTGTGGCAGAGAGAGAGAGAGAGAGAGAGGACAGCACGCAAAAGGAGCTGGTGTGGCTGGCGGCCGGCGATGCATGCTCTGATGACGGTGAGTGACGGGAGATCAGCCCGCATGAGGAAATCTTGTAGACTTGGAAACTGCAAAAAACACAGGAAAATTGTTACCACTGTTGCCGCCTGCAATTTTTTTATTACAATAGAGAGAAAGAGAGAGATTTGAGTGAACGCTGTTTATGAGTATTTAGAGGAAGATGACGAAGACGTGGAAAAACACGCTGGGAGGTGGGAAAGATACTTGAGATTTGTTTAAATCTATTACTGCAGCTCATTTGAGGAATTATTTTTTCAAAATGGATATTATTTAATATATATATTTTTAAAAAAGATAAATTTGGAAAAAACTCTCCATCTTTCTCTATTCTTCCCGTGAGATCCAAAAAATTGGAGAACGCTGTGGTCCTTGCTTGCACTGGCCATTAATTTTTATCCCATTAATGAAGAAGAATTTAAAGCTGATGCAGAGTATCAAGCATCTCAAGCTTATTCCCGACGAACGAGCAATTAATACTCCAAAGCTCTGGCCGGCTGCCGGAATAACAGTGTACATTAGAGAATGATTACGAATACGAAAAGAGCTAAGGCAAATTAACGCTTCAAAGTCAGTTTGGCTGCCAGGAAAACCAAAAGGCGAACTATAAATGAGAAATACTACGACATTGCGAAAGAATTAAAGCAAATTAACAGTTCCAACTTAAAAGCCCGTTCAGTCGCCAGAAAAACTAAAACAGAGTACGACAGAGAATGAGTGTGGAATGCAAATTAGTGCTTCAAATGTCAGTTTGGTCGCTGGGAAAACAAAGTCGGAGTAGAATAGAGAATGACTACTGAAGCTCAAAATAGAAACGAATTAACTCTTCTTAGCTTCGCTTTGTCGTCGGAAAACGGAATTGCAAAGGAATTGAAGCGAATGAATGGGTCAAAGCTGCGTTAGCTCGCCGGGAAACACAAAAACGGTAACGGAGGAAAATGAGTTCGGAATCAGAAATCAGTTAAAACAAACTAAAACTTAAAAGCATCGTTTGACAGCCCAGAAAGGAAAAACAGAGCATAAATAATTGAGAATGACAAGCTAAGCCGCTGCGAAAAAATTAAAGAAAATTAGCATAATGTATGTGAAGAGAAATAGAACGGAATTTGAACATATTGCTTGTTGAAATCTGGTGAGGTAAAGGGCTAGCGAGCACTCGTCTTTTCCGGGGCAGAGCGACGACATGGTAACATCGGAACGTAATGGCCGGAACCACCACGAACGTGGGAAAATTGTGCAAAAACACCGTCATGAACAGGTGGTTCAACCCCCACAACTTTTTCATCTCTCTGTTTCTGTCACTCGCAGAATTAGGCACACTGAGTTAAAGTTGAAGGGAAGCAAAGCAACACCCACTACCCGATCTCTCCCCAACCAACACGCAGTCAATTAAGCAGATCGATGAATTAACGGTGGGAGGAGGGGGCTAAATGAAGAGGGCATTGGCGTTTAGCGACGGAAACGCCATGAAACAGGGGTAGCTGATCTTAGATGCTAACAGCGGAGCCACAGGTGGTGGATTTTGTGGGAAGCCCAAGCCAAGTGTTGCTTTGGAGAGAGCAGCAAAAAGAAGAACATTGGACTTTCTTTTGAGAGCAGCATCTAACTTTCCTTTTGAGAGTAGAGAAGAAGGACTTTCCTTTTTCTAATGCATGCACGTGTCAAATTTTTACGCACAGCTCCACGTGGAGGGGCCTGTTCCCCTTATAATTTCCCCTAGCGACTGTGCATTGCTGCAGCCATTTGTACATTTCTAGCCTGCTGCGCTACTATCGTTCGTCGCCGAAATGTGTTGCCACAGGTACTGCTACTTCTTCTTCTTCCAGGTTGCATGTAGCAACCCAACCACCACTTATACACGTATTCGACTAGCCATCCATCACCATTGCCAAAGCAAACACAAACACTGCTTGCTACCTTCATTGTCACCCAACGTGGGCCACATTACCAACTCTAGAAACCAGGCCAAGCTTCCTTCCTATTGAAAGAAACCCAATAAAACCCAATCTTCTGCGCAATTGAGTCTTCTTCCCCTTTATTGGCGCTGCTAGGCCTAGTGCAAGCCTTGTCTGGTACTGTGAATGCTACACAAGCTTCCAAGAAATCCTCCGCACTCTTTCTCTCTGGTCTAATCTCAGCTTGAGCTTGCAAACGAAGTATATCCAAACTCCTTTTCTCTCCTTTGTTATCAGCATCCCTCCTCTAGGTTTTTCTTTTTAACTTAATTAATGAACGTAACTCCTTCCTCCTCTTCAATATGTAATTCCCCCTTTTAACCTGTGTTTTCTTGACATTTTCAACATAAATTTTCTCCTCCTTTTGACCTTCTTTTTATTTTGGAAGTAGGGTGTTGTCCTGATCCCATTCCTTCCAAAAGTACCCCATAGCTCTAATAATATCTTTTCATTATCCTATAAGGGCGCATGGGCACAAACTTGCCCTATTCCTAATGCAAATCCCAAACTAAACTATAGATAACATCCCATTTCAAGGAAAAAGGTGACTTGGATATCAAGATACGAAATTGAACCCCTAATCTTGGCCGCGGAATTCCTTACTGAGAGTCTAGGGAGGGATAAGGAATTCTCATTTGTTTGCTTTCAAACCCTCCTTTGTCCAATAAAAAAGCTATCAATTTGATGGGGGCAATAAAAGGATTTTGGTCAAAATAAGCTCGAAACAAAATTGAGCATCAACAGTCATGTAAAATGAGACTATTCTTAGAGAATCGAAAATAAGTTTAAAATATAATAAATAAATTGATTTTTTTTTTTTAAGAAGAAAGAAAGAAAGATATATTAGCTCAAAATAGGGATACAAGGTAGCAATACAAAAGAAAACATAACAAGGAACAACGAAACACTAATTATAGAAACACCCATAAGAGAACAAGACAACGTTAATACAAACAAACTAAACTCTAAGGAGTTTTCCCATATAGTTTATATTGAACATTAAGAAGAATTATAATTATGATCCTATTAATATTTGTACTAGAATTCTCATATAAAAGATAATTCCGAGCTTTCCATATACAATAGATCACGACATTCGAAAGGAACTTTAAGTCCTTCCTTGTAGCTCATATTAAAGAGATAAACAATAACTCTTTGATCCAATTTGAACTATTCCTCGTCAAATTCATAGAAGAGAATGCTTAAAGATAGATTTCCTTTGAGACATCACAATTAAAGAACAAGTGGCTCCTATCTTTTGTAGATATTCTGCAAAACAGACATGTAGTTGATTGAACTTTGTCCTAGCTATAGAGCTTTTCCAATGTATTTAATCTATTAAAAGTAACAAGCCAATTTATAAAAGAATGTTTAGGAATATTAGAACTGAACCATATGGTATTATGCCATTGCCAACTAACAATGGGGTTCTTTGGTTTACATCTCATTCATTGTTTGAGTCCACCAAATAGAATTCCCCATCTCAAAACTTGGATAGAAGGAAATAAAACATGCTTGAAGAATGCGTAGGCCAATGCCATCTACCATTGCTAATGATTTCACTAACATTAGCATGAGAAGAAAGTCCCAGATTTGAAGCAAGGACAATCCCGTAAGTATAAGTTAAACGACTTTTTCATGCCATTTATCATCTAACAAATAAGTATTCTTTCCATTGCCAATCTTATAATAAACATATAAGTACATAGTGTTTCTCATTCTCAGAACTGACTTCCAACACGAAGTGCACATTGGTGGAGGTTTTATAACTCCAATACAGTTATTCTCCAATAGTTGCTGAAGTGGGCCTTATCCCAGTGTCTTAGGTGCCTCGGATTACATTCCAAGTGCCTTTAAGTCAATCCTACCTCCCATATCTTAATCCTATTTGGATTCATTTTCAGGCCTAGATGATCCTTATTAGCCTTGATCACATAATTGGTCCTCCAACTATTAGCTTGTCAGGAGAATTTGCTTCATACCTTGACTTCATAATAATGCTCACCTAGAGTTACGAATCATCAACTTTGATACCATTTGTTAGCACTTGGGGAGTCTTCATGGGGGCTTGATACACATAAGTGGGCACAAACTTGACTCAAAAGCTTAAACCTATTGTGTCTTGGGCCCAACCATGTATATAAGCATTCATCTTCCACTTTGTTTTTCCAATATGGGTCAAACTCACAAGTGAAATTCTCAATAGCCTTCCCCTAATTTGTGACACTCCCCCTTGAATGGAAACCATCTCCTTCATGGAAGTAAGCCCAATTCTCCACCAGTTACTCAAGTGGGTCTTATCCTCGCACCTTATGTGCCTCAGATTGCATTCCATGTGCCTTCAAACCCATCCTACTTCCCATGTATTGACCCTATTTGAATACATCTTTCAGGTCTAGATAATCCTTCTTAGCCTTGGTCACACATTTGGTCTCCAATTATTAGCACATCAGGAGAATTAGTTTCACACCTCGACTTTACAATGTTTCACTCTTATCCATAGTTACGAACCCTCAGTGCCTATTGATTCTTAGGACCAACTATGCATATAAACATCCATATTCTACTCCATTTTTTTTTTTATAATATGAGACAAACTCACAAATGAAATTCTCAACAATCCCCTCCCCCTTGCCCACTTGTGAGTTCCAAATACTCCCCCTTGAATGGAAATTGTCTCCTTTGTAGGAGAAAGCCCAATTCTCCAACATTTGCTCAAGTGGGCCTTATCCCCGCTCCTTATGTGCCTCAAATTACATTCCACGTGCCTTCAAATCAATCCAACCTCCTATATCTTGACCCTATTTTGATTCATCTTTTAGGCCTAGATGATCCTTGTTGGTCTAGGTCACACACTTGGTCTCTAATTGTTAGCATGTAGGAGAATTAGTTTCACACTTTGACTTTACAATGTTGCTTGCCTAGAGTTACAAACTGTTAACTCTGATACCACTTGTTAGTATTGGGGGAGTCTGTAAGAACCCGACCCAAGAAGTACAGATTAAATAAATAAGTAAAGGGTAAAAGGTAAAATTAGTAGACTTCGTCGACGAAACCATTTTCCTCGTTGATGAAGGCCCTTATATTGTTCGTCGTTGAAATTCAGAACCTCGTCGATGAAGAGATACCGAGTGAGTTGTAAAATATCAGAATAAGGTTCGTCACCAAGGGTAATGGTTCGTCGAAGAAATGCTTAGATGATTCGTTGATGAAGGAGTTGTCTCATCAACGAATTGAACTGGGTCAAGGGTCTATAAATAGGATATTTTGTTACTTCATTGCTAAGAAAACTCAAAATCTCTCTCTCTAGAAATCAAACCACTCTCTTTCTCTCTAGGATCTCAGGCCTTCTGTTACCCAAATCAATGATCTGACGTTACCACGTGGATCAGTGGGGAAATCTCGACGATTGTAGTGGATCGGATCTTCATTTAGAGAATTTTTGGGTTTTATCCCGAAATCAAGGTAAGGGTTTAAGTTTGTTTTTGGTCCGGTGGATATGTAGTAAATAGGATTTTATTGAAGTATTGTTCTTTGGTTTTTTAGGTTTTGGGAACTTGGTTCACTGTTTTTGAGTCGTATAGTTCGCGTTTCAGTTTTCGAGGAAAGGTAAGGGGTTTCTATTTATATCAGTATTTTGTGAAATATGAATCAATCAAACTATGGTTTACGATTCTACGAATATTTTGGTTACTTATTTGGGAAAATCTATCAGATAAAATGACAGGATTTTCGGGTTACATTTTTTGGAAAAATTGGGAGTTTCGGGTATCATCTTCATTTTTGTTGGAAAATTTCATATATGATTAAATTGTAATATAAAGATGATCGTACCTTTGATTATTTTAAACTGTATTTCATATAATGAGTTGATGTATTGAATGATGCGTTTTGTGAAAAAAGCGTGCCGATTAACTACCGTAGGCTATGAGTTGTTGAAATGATATATAGGAACATGAGTTCCAAAATGTTCCAGGTTTTGTGAGAATGCCGAGTCGAAAAAATAACGAAGGCTGAGGACAATCGAAGCATGCCAGTTAACTACCGAAGGATGAGAAATGAGGCGTGCCGGAATAATACTGTAGACAGCCGAGTTGGTTAACTGCCATAGGCTCAGATGTCCAGCTTTTGCCGAAAAGTGTGCAATACCACCAAATAGGCCGATTTATACTAAAGGGTGTGAGAACACCATATTTGCACCGATTTAACCCTGTGGGGGCTTATGCTATGTCAGGTTATTGGGGGCATCGACTTTTTCCGAAGGGTGTGAAATACCACCACACAGGCCAGCTTAGGCTGAAGAGTGTGACGATACTAGATTGTATTGATTTGTATCGTATGTAACTGGAACTGTATTGCGAAAATACTGGAATTGTGAAATGTTATATTTTATTGTTGAAATAACACTCATGTGCCACACACTGATATAACCTGATTCTCCTTTACTGAGAAGTGTCTCACCCCTATCACACAAATGTTTTTCAAGTCCTTGGGGTAGCCGAACCTAGCGTTCTAGCGAGTTGGGAGCATGGTTTTCGGTTAGTGTTGTATAAGTACTTGTGTAAGTACTGAACTATAGTTGAGGTGTCATTTGGGGTTTTGTGGACACGTAGGGGTTATATTTTGTATTATGGTATTGTTTAGACTCAAGTATGGTATGAAATGAATGTAATAGGTTGAATATTTTTGCTGCGTATATTGTGTATGCGATGGTGTATAAGGTATACGTGAACCCTATGGGGTCAGACCCTTATATTGTGTAGTATCATGGATTGTTGTATGATACAAGGATAGATTAGGTTACTAAATCACAGCCTGGGGCCCAGGTCTGGGTTCAAGGTGTGACAGCTTGGTATCAGAGTTAACCAGGTTCTTAGTTTTTGTAAACTTGGTTAGGCTTGATTAGGTGAATATACTAGAGTATAGGAACGTAGGGAATGGATAGAGTAGGTTGAGGGTTGTCTTGTAGCTAAATAGGGATTCATTGATGGTGTTCTGTATTTTTCCTAGAATGATGATTTCAGTAAAACCACGGCAAACCATTGATGGTTTCGTGTTTGTGTGATGGGGTAGGCCTGGACCCGAGAGCTTAGGAGTTAATATAATTATTATGCAATGATTGTATTAATTGTGCTATGATAGAGGAATGCTAATTTATTCCTATCCTATTTTCAAAATGGAGCCCAAGGATAGTAACTGGGATAGTAGCTCGGAGGGGACTACGAGTGAAGGATCTCCTTCCTTGCCTCGGGGTTTGGCCAGGCAGATTATACGAGGAATCGAGCGAAGTGTTAGGGGACTTGAGAGTTTGCCTACTGCTGCAGATTACACCATTGAGAAGTTCACCCGCATGCATCCTCCTATGTTTACCGAAGGATCCGATTCGATAGTGGTAGAGAATTGGGTGTAGAAGATAGAATAGATTCTGAATGTTTTGCACTGCACAGACAAGCAGAAAGTTCTCTACGCTACGTTCTAGCTGGCAGAAGAAGCTGAGAGAAGGTGGATGGTTGTAAGTTTGCTAGAGGAGTAGAGGGCCAATCCATCAGGGATGATGTGGAGTCGCTTTAAGGAGGTATTCTTCGAGAGATACTTCTCAGCTTCCACCCGAAATGCGAAGGAGCATGAGTTCTCGATTCTTACTCAGGGGACCCTGACGGTATAGAGATAAGTAGCCAGATATATTGAGCTATCTCACTTTGTGCCGTTTTTGATCTCGAACGAGTATGAAAAGACTTAGAAGTTCGAGAAGGGTCTGAGGAAGGATATTCGTAGGCTAGTGGGAATGCTGCAGATTCGGGAGTTTCCTATTCTGGTGGATAAAGCTACTGTGGTTGAGGCTGGTTTCCTAGAGGATGAAGTGGTATAGGATCAGAAGAAAAGGTCAATGCCATCGTGTTCTCAAACTGGTTCTTGTCAGGGGCAATAGAAGAAGAGGAACTACAGTTTGGGTAATCACCAAGGTACAAAACTATGGAGTCCACAGAGGAACAGATCTCAAGAGTGTTATACCAGGTGCAACATATGGTATGATGGTGAATGCCAGCCATTTGTGGGTAATGGTTACAACTGTGGCAAATCGAGCCACAAGTTCCAAGACTATCGTACATAGATGAATGATACACCTGCACCGAGTCAAAACTAGGGAAATAATTAGGTTCCTTTGGGAAAATTTCAGGGAAACACAGCTCAGGAGAGAGTGTACTCGCTTACTCTAGCTGATGCAAAGCATGCTGGCAATGTGGTGACAAGTACCATGTTACTATTTTCAAATAAAGCTGTTGTCTTATTCGATTCAGGAGCAATCCACTCCTTTATATTTGAAACTTTGTAAAACTATGTTGGGTTGAAACCCAAGTGATGGATGAGGGATTCTCTGTGGCTACACTGTCTGGGAGTGTGGTGATTTGTAGGAAGATGTTAGGGAATTGCCCAGTGGTAATTTAGGGAAGGTCACTATCAGTGAATATCGTAGTATACGATATGTTCGAGTTTGATGTCATACTGGGGATGGATTATTTATCCTCCAGTTTTGCTGTGATTGATTGTCATAGGAAGGTGGTGGTGTTCAGGCCTCTTGGAGAACAGGAGTATGAGTTTGTAGGATTGTGTGTGCGTTCGACACCACAGATTTTGTCGGTTATGCAGGCAAGAAGTTTACTCTTGGATAAGTGTCAGGGCTACCTAACTTGTGTGAAGGAACCACCTTGGAATGATTTGAAGCTCGAAGATATCCAAGTGGTTAATGAATTTCCTGATGTATTCCCTAAAGACTTACCTAATTTACCTCATGATTGTGAGGTGGAGTTCGCTATTGAATTGTTGCCAGGCAAGACACCTATTTCTAAAGCTAAATACCAGATGACTCCAACTGAACTTAAAGAGTTGAAGGAGTAGTTGCAGGAACTACTGGATAAGGGTTTTATTAGACCTAGTGTTTCGCCCTGTGGAACTCTAGTATTGTTTGTGAAGAAAAAGGACGGGTCAATGAGAATGTGCATTGATTACCGTGAGATCAACAAGGTAACAGTGAAGAACTGATACAGTTGCCTCATATAGAGGATAAGTTTGACCAGCTATAGGGGAACGTGGGTCTTCTTTAAGGATCGGGGTATTATCAGGTGGAAGTTAAGACTGAGGATGTTGCAAAGACTGTCTTTCGAACCATATATGGTCACTATGAGTTTCTGGTCATGCCTTTTGGGTTGACTAATGCTCCGACGGTATTTATGGACCTAATGAATAGGGTTTTCCATTAATACCTGGACCAATTCGTAGTGGTATTCATTGACGATATTTTGGTATATTCTAGGAGTCTGGAAGAACATGAAAACTATCTGAGGTTAGTATTTCAGGTACTGTGGGAAAGGAAGTTGTATGCTAAACTGAAGAAATGCAAGTTCTTGTTGAACCAGGTTGCATTCCTCGACCATATTGTGTCGAGAGGTGATATCTCAGTTGATCCAGGTAAGATTGAAGCAATGATTGACTGGCTAAAACCAATGAGCGTGCCGAAAGTTCGGAGTTTCTTAGGATTGGTTGGATACTACCGGCGGTTCGTGGAGGGATTCTCTAGATTATCAGGCCCTTTGACATGGTTAACGAGGAAGGATATGAGATTTGATTGGACCGACGAGTGCGAGCAGAGTTTCTAGGAGTCGAAACACCGACTGGTCTTTGCTCCGGTTTTAACTATCCTATTTAGGGATGGTGGTTTTGTGATTTATAGCGACACATCTCTAAAGGGTTTGGGATGTGTGTTGATGCAACAGGGGAAAGTAATTGTGTATGCTTCTCGAAAACTCAAGGAGTACGAGAAGAATTACCTCACACATGATCTGGAGTTGGCGGCAGTGGTGTATGTACTGAAGATCTGGAGAAACTACTTGTACGGTAAATAATGTAAGATCTTCACGGACCACAAGAGCCTCAAATACTTTTTCACACATAAGGAGTTGAACATAAGGCAGAGAAGGTGGCTGGAACTGATCAAGGACTATGATTGCACCATTAGCTATCATCCGAGGAAAGCTAATATGGTGGCTAATGTGTTGAGTCAAAAGTCAGAGCATGCGTCAGTATTTGCAGTAGTAGGTCAGCATCATATCAGATGGGATCTGGAGAGTCTTGGCATGGAATTGGTTAATGGTAATCATCAGGCTTTCATTGCTAGCTTGGTGATCCAGTCGACATTATTTGAGAGAATTAAGGTCGCTCAAGCCAACGATGAAGAGTTAGTCAAGGTTGTAGAGAAAGTGCAACAAGTGCTGGCTGTAGATTTTAACATCTCCGAAGGAGGTGTATTGAGGTTTGGAACCAGACTGTATGTTCAAAATGATGAGGGGATAAGGAGGACGATCCTGGAGGAGACGCATCGTTCTTTGTATACGGTACATCCGGGTAGCATGAAGATGTATCGAGATTTGTGCGAATCTTTCTGGTGGAGTGGCATGAAAAGGGAGATTGTTCAATTTGTGGAGCAATGTCTGATGTTTCAGTAGGTAAAGGCTGAGCATTAGAGGCCGGTAGGGCTGTTGCAGCCATTGAGTATCTCGGAGTGAAATTGGGAGTATATCTCCATAGACTTTGTCACCGGGTTGCCACTAGCACTTCACGGGAAAAATGCTATCTGGGTGATCGTTGATAGGTTAATTAAATCTGCTCACTTTGTACCGATGAAGGTTAACTACTCCTTAAGTAGGCTAGTAGATCTATAAATGCAGGAGATAGTCAGAATGCACGGGTACCGGTGTCCATTGTTTCAGATCGAGACTTAAGATTCACTTCTCAATTTTGAAAGAGCTTACAGGAAGCATTGGGGACGAAGCTTACTTTCAATACATTGTTCCACCCCCATACTGATGGATGGTCAAAGAGGATGATTCAGATCTCAGAGTACATGTTACAGGCTTGTGTGTTAGACTTCGGCTGTTGTTGGATTCATTTTCTATCGTTGGTGGAGTTTGCCTATAACAATAACTTCCAAGCTAGTTTCGGGATGACACCGTTCGAGGCATTGTATGTTCAGAGGTTTTGGTCTCCTCTGTACTGGGCTGAGGTCGGTGAACGGCAGATATTAGGTCACAAACTCGTACAACAGGCTTTTAAGAAGGTTAGATTGATTAGGGATAGAATTAAATTAGCTCAGAGTTAGCAGAAGAGTTACGCGGATGTTCGCCATCAAGAATTGGAATTCAAGGTGGGGGGGTTAAGATATTCCTGAGAATCGCTCCAATGAAAGGGGTGATGAGATTCAGGAAGAAGGGTAAGCTGAGCCCAAGGTATATTGGACCATTCGAGGTACTCGAACGAGTGGGTCTAGTAGCCTACAGGATTGCACAACCTCCAACGCTCTCTAGGATTCATGATGTTTTCCACGTAGAGGAGATATGTTCTGGATCCATCACACATGATTAGTTATGAATCTTTAGAAATTGAGGATGCTTTTTCATATGAGGAGGTGCCAGTTCAGATTTTGGACCAGAAAGTTCAGAAGTTACGTACCAAGGAGATACCACTAGTGAAAATTCTGTGGCAGAATCACGAGGTTGAGGAAGCTTCTTGGGAATTAGAGACGGAAATACGTTGGAAATATCCAAATTAGTTCTGAGGAATAGAGTTGCAGAGTCCGTAGGTAGGTATGTAATGTTTTTGTTATTTAGAGTAATAATGTGTGGTTAGTCTCTAGGAGGGTTTTGTGATAATGTGAACTTCCGAGACACTGTGTATGTAACCGCGATATTCCTCTTCCATAAGTGAGGGTATGTAATATATTTGGGGCGAGGCTACTATGTGGGTGGCCGCTGGCTCTTTATAGAGTCGGGTATGTGTTTGAGTTTATAACGAGTTATCTAGCAAGAGATTACAAATTTCGAGGATGAAATTTTTGTAAGGAGTGGAGGTTGTAAGAACCCGACCCAAGAAGTCCAGATTAAATAAAAAAGTAAAGGGTAAAAGGTAAAATTAGTAGGCTTCATCGATGAAGCCATTGTCCTCGTCGACGAAAGCTCTTATATTGTTTGTCGTTGAAATTCAGAGCCTCGTCAATGAAGAGATACTGAGCAAGTTGTAAAATATCAGAATAGGGTTCATTACTGAGGGTAACAGTTCAATGATGAAATGCTTAGATAATTCGTCGACGAAGGAGCCATCTCTTCAACGAATTGGACCGGGTCAAGGGTATATAAATATGATAATTTGTTGCTTCATTGTTAAGAAAAATCAAAGTATCTCTCTCTGTCTCTCTTGAACTCGAGCCACTCCCTTTCTCTCTAGGATCTCAGGCTGTCTTTTACCCGAATCAATGATTCAACGTTACCACTTGGATCAGGGGGAAAATATCTACGATTGTAGCGGATCGAATCTTCGTTTCGAGAATTTTCGAGTTTTATCTCGAAATCGAGGTAAGGGTCTAAGTTTGTTTTTGGTCCAGTAGATATGTAGTAAGTAGGATTGTATTGAAGTATTGTTCTTTGGTTTTTAGGTTTTGGGAACTCGGTTCGCTGTTTTGGAGCCGTATAGTTCATGTTTCAGTTTTCGGAGAAAAGGTAAGGGGTTTCTATTTTTATCAGTATTTTGTGAAATCTAAATCAGACAAACTATGGTTTATGATTCTACGAATGTTTTGGTTACTTATTTGGGAAAATCTATCGGGTAAAATGACGGGATTTTTGGGTTACAGTTTTTGGGAAAATTGGGAGTTTCGGGTATTATCTCCATTTCTATTGGAAAATTTTATATATGATTAAATCGTAATATAAAGATGACTGTACCTTTGATTATTTTAAGCTGTATTTTCTGAGTATCTGATATGAAATTATTTGTTTACCCAAATAAGTGTGGAATGAGTTGATTTATTGAATGATGTGTTTTGTGAAAAAGTGTGTCGGTTAACTACCGTAGGCTGAGTTGTTGAAATGATATATAGGAATATGAGTTCCAAAATGTTCCAGGTTTTGTGAGAATGCTGAGTCGAAAGATACCGAAGGCCGAGGACAATTGAAGCGTGCCAGTTAACTACCGAAGGCTGAGATATGAGGCGCGTCGGAATAATATCGTAGGCGGCCGAGTCGATTAACTACCGTAGGCTCAGATGTCCGACTTTTGCCGAAGAGTGTGCAATACTACCAGACATACCAGTTTATACTGAAGGGTGTGAGAACACCAGATTTGCATCGGTTCAACGCTTTGGGGGCTTATGCTATGCCAAGTTACCGAGGGCACCAACTTTTACCAAAGGGTGTGAAATACCACCAGACAGACTAGCTTAGGCCGAAGAGTGTGACGACACTAGATCGTATTACTTTGTATCGTATGTATACTAGAACTGTATTGCAAAAATAATGGAATTGTGAAATGTTATGTTTTACTGTTGAAATAGCACTCATGTGCCACACACTGATATAACTTAATTCTCCCTTACTGAGAAGTGTCTCACCCTTATCATACAAATGTTTTTCAGGTCCTTCGGGTAGCTGAACCTAGCGTTCTAGCAAGTTGGGAGCGTGGTTTTTGGTTAGCTTTGTATAAGTACTTGTGTAAGTACTGAATTATAACCAGGGTGTCATTTTGGGTTATGTGGACACCTAGGGGTTATGTTTTGTATTATGGTATTGTTTAGACTCTGCTATGGTATGGAATGAATGTAATAGGTTGAATATTTCCATTGCATATATTGTGTATGTGATGGTGTATAAGGTATACGTGAACCCTACGGGGTCGGACCCTTATATTGTGTAGTATCATGGATGATTGTATGATACAGGGACATGTTAGGTTATTAAATCACACCCTGGGGCCCAAGTTTGGGTTCAGGGCGTGACAGAGTCAATGGGTGGAATTGATATACATGGGCGAGTACTAACTTGACGCAAAAGATTAAGCCTATCGGGTCTTGGGTTCAACCATGTACATAAGCATTCATCATTCACTCTATTTTTTCAAAGTAAGAAAAACTCACTAGTAGAATTTTTAGTAGAATCAAAGACCTTCCTAAGTTCCACCTTGAGTGTAGGAGCACCAGAATTTAAATGATACTTGTGAAGTAGATTTTGAGCAAGTAAAACATTATCTTGCATAGTTCTTCCTTTTATGAAAGTAGCTTGATTTTATTGACAAAATTTTCCAACAAACTTTGAAGTCTATTTGCCAAAATCTTGGAAATGAATTTATATAAAATATTGTGATAAGAAATAGACTTGAAATCTAAGGGACTTAAAGGATTTTTCACCTTGAGAATTGTTGACATGTCTTAAAGAGCTACCTTTCAAAAAGGAATGGGTCATCAAATCTCCGAACTGCCTCGATTGAGTGTTGACTTCGAAATTAATGGTGTATAATGGGTTTAAAAACTTGTCCATTGGAGTCGCCGCTAACTTATTTCATCTGAGGTGAAGTTAGAACATTTGATTAATTACTACCAGTTAATTGGTCTAAGCTATCCTAAGGTCAATGAATCAATAGTTAACATTTTGCGCAACTAGATAAGGTTCAGGAGTACAGTTATGTAAGAGGAAGATATTATCACCCTCTACACACCCATCTAACGGACAGTACCTTATTAAGCTAAGATTATCTTTGAAATCAATCAGTCAAGGCTTGTATTCTTCCATTCTTCGTTTAGTTACCCAGCCTTTTGATATTGGATAGTTCTACAAAAGACAAAAATGACTCTTGCCTCAAAATCACCAAAGGTATGCACGTAAAGCACCCCCATGAGGACTTATTATTATTAAGTAGTTTTCCAATTTTTTTATTCTTTGTGCGTCATTTACCTTACCTTTAAATATTGGGAAGTCTTGCACATGACAAAAACCCCTCTCACCTCTAGATTCTTAAAGGCATGCAAAGAAATAACCTCTATGTTCTAAAAGGAGGTTCATTATGAATGTCCATTTAGTCTAATATCAAGGGAGCACATCAAACAAAAGAGACAGAAGACATACAAGTGAATAGATCAAATTGCTTGCTTTATACTCAAATATCCATGTAATACTAAGTTGACAATTATTAAATATGTGCACTGAAATCACAGGGTCCAATAGAATTACCTCAAGTGGGTTGAAAGTAATTCTGTTAGATCTTCCACCCCTCAGTTGAGGATTACATAACCCTATTTTTTTTTTTTTTTAGATTTTTCCTCATTAGAGTGTGCGCGCGCGCACACAAGCACACATTGCTAGACCGAAACTTGCAACAAGGAAGGGGATGCTCTAGTATGGGTATGGGTAGTCTGGAATTGGCTTTTTATGGGCATGGGTAGTCTGGGTATTTGACCAGCGAGTAAAGGGGTGAGCTAACTGCTGCCAGTCATGGCCGGCGAGGCCAGCTGGTCCCCTTGCATCAATATGGTAGACTTCAGGGATGGAGTGTAGAAAGGCAAAGAAGGACTTAGCTGCTTCAAGTAGCCAAGGTATAAGCAGAAGGTGGTAGGGGTGGTCAAGTGAGTGGTTCGCTAGTAGGCATGGTAGGGAATCCGATGGAGAATGGCAGTGCATATGCTATAGGGTAATGCCAGGAAGAAGACAACACGGGGGGTCTGGAACGATGTCATTTTGAAGTAAATTCCTTACTTAGCCCCGAACAAAATGGGTGAACAAAATGGGTGTCAAAAAGAACCAAGGAACGTTTTGAAGCTTCAAGTCACTAAAAAAAGAACATATAGCATCATCTATAGCATCTTTCCCACTAGTACTCCAACAAGATTTGAAAATCTTGGTATTAAAGCCATTAGGCCCAGAAGCTTTATCATTTGAAAAAGAAAAATATAATCTATTTTATTTCCTCCTCATGAACTGGTTTTCCAAAAAAAGAGAACTGAACCTCTAACCATTTAGAATCAAGAATGCCCTCCAAGAACTAAACAATGTGAAAGATACCATTTTTCCCTTGATTACCAAGCTGATTTGAGTAAAATATCATAAGCTTCTCCTTTATTCCTTCGAAATAAGTTATTCTTTCCCACTTTCATCCAACAAAGATCTAATTTGAAGGTCCCCAAGCTTTAACTTGCTTATTCTAGATCTCTGTTTTAGTAGTTCTTCCTCAGCAATAAGAAGGTTTTTATACTTTTTAAAGGCTTGATTAACCATCAACATACCTTGCCACTTTGAAAGCAAAATGTTTGTATAATCTCTGTGCAGATCTGTTTTTTCCAAATATTACCTTCATTGATATTTGAAAAATGATTTTTATGGAAGCCCTTTAATATCTTTTCAGTAGCCTTCAATTTTTTGACATAGTTCATACATGGGAGAGCCGACAAAAGAGAAAGAATTCCATGTGCTCCTTACAGAATCAATGAAATCAGGGTGTTTAACCCAGCAGTTGAGGAATTTAAGAGGAAAGTTACCTCGATGATTAGAAACTTGATAATCAAATCTAGTAATAGCAGGGCAGTGATTTGATATTATTGGGGAGATAAAATCAACCAAGAGGGTTGGAGAACTCTGATTCAGAGCTAAAGATGTAAGCATACTGTCAAGCTTTCTGGAAATAAAATCTTCCCCCCTTTTATTAGATCATGCAAAAGTAGGGTCATTATAAGAAAAACCATCTAGTCCAATTTGTACAGTAAATTGATCTCGATCCTCCAAACTACTGAGGCAAGTTGGAGAAAAAAAGGCTAAAACTTTCAAAAACAAATCTCACAGAATTAAAATCACCCATGGGTGGCCTTCATGTTCCTTTGCAAAATTAACTAAATCATTCCAAAGCATTTCCCTTTCTTGAGCACAATTTAAAGCATAAACATAAGTAATCCAGTAGCATTTTGAATCGACCTCAATCCCTACACTGAAAAATTGAAGTTATTTATCCTTTGAGGATCATTGTTAGGACCGGAGGAGCATATAGGTGGGCTTGATACACATGGGTGAACATCAACTTGACCCAAAAGCTTAAGCATATTGGGTCTTCGACCCAACCATGTATATAAGCACTCATCATCCACTCTAATTTTCCAATATGGGACAAGCTCACAAGTGAAATTCTCAACAAATAGCCAATGCAAATTCTGCCAAGAGAAGACCCCGCATTATAGCTATGCAAGATAACCCATTCTTCTTTATTGAAGTAGTGATTCTAGCAAAGTTTTTAGGCTTTACTTGATTTCATGTATAGAAAAATTGAGGATCATAGATGGAAGGTGTTGAAAATAAAATGATTGTGCGACAAAAATAAAAGATAAGAAAGTGAAACAAAGATTTAACGTGGTTCGGCAAATTGCCTACGTTCACAAGAGGAGAGTAGTGAGAATGATTCACTATGGAATTGAAAAATTATGGGAGCATTTGTCACTTACTCAAAAAATACCAAAACCCCTTTTACACCTTTTTTTATCACTCTTAAAGAGAATACTACAAAGGAGCTTAAAACCAGAAGATTATTTTCTTCTTCTTCGGATGCCTTTTTATTAATAGAATGCAGAGTGGCCTTCACTGCCACACACTCACGCACAGGCACAGCACTACCAACCCATTGTTTCCTGCTGCATATGTGTGCATCCCATGCTTGCTCCATCATCCCATGCACAACATATATATATATATATATATATATATATATATATATATATTATCCATAATTTCATCTCTACTGTTCTCCTCTATGTCCCCTTCATCTGTATTGAACTCCAATCAAGTCCAGGCAATGCCTGAACTTGCTAATTGGAACTGACTTGGTTAACATATCTATTGGATTATCTTCTATAGAAATATTCTCAACTTTAACAATTCCTTGTGTGACAACATCTCTGATAAAGTGCACCTTGACATCAATATGTTTGGTTCTTTCATGAAACATAGGATTCCTCGTCAGATGAATCGCGCTTAGACTATCACAATAGACCGTTGTCTCCTTTAATTGTATACCCATCTCACTTACTCTTCCTTGAATCCAGATAGCTTCTTTTACTGCTTCTGTAGCGGCAATATACTTTACTTTAGTGGTTGACGAAGCAACAATGGATTGTAAATTTGCTTTCCAATTGATAGTACATCTGCATAGAGTGAACACATACCCAGTGAGCGACCTTCGTTTATCAAGATCTCCAACATAATTTGAGTCGACAAATCTGTTGATGCTTCCTTTAGCATCTTTGATACTTCTATAAACTAGGCCTGCATCAGTCATACCCTTAAGGCATCACATAATCCACTTTATAGCTTGCCAATGGACTTTTTCCAGGATTCGCCATGTACCTGCTTACAACATTGATAGCTTGTGAAAGATCTGGTCTAGTGCATACCATTGCATACATGAGACTACCAACTGCACTAGAATAAGGGACATTAGTCATGAACTCCACCTCCTCATCGGTCTGCGGTGACAAAGCCAATGAGAGTCTGAAATGTGATGCTAATGAAGTTGTGACAGACTTTGCATTTTGCATGCCTAAATGCTCTAGGATTTTCTTATGTACTTTTTCAATGAAAAAAACAAAGTGCCTATTTTTCTGTCTCGATAGATCTCCATTCCTAAAATTTTCTTTGCAGCTCCCATATTCTTCATTTCAAACTCTGTACTTAATTGAACTTTAAGGAGGTTAATTTCTGACATGTTCTTATAAGAAATCAACATGTCATCAACATACAAGAGCAAATAAATAAATAACCCATTTGTGAGTTTCTTGTAATACACACAGCGATAATACTTCCTCCTAGAGTAATTATTTTCAAGCATAAAATTGTCAACCGTTTATACCACTATCTAGGAGACTTTTTTAGGTCATATAAAGATTTCTTTAGGAGACAGACATGATCTTATTTACCTTGAACTTCAAATCCCTCGGGCTGCTTTATGTAGATTTGTTCCTCAAGATCACCATGCAAGAAAGTTGCTTTGACATCAAACTTGTAGAGACTCGAAAAATAATAATAATAAAAATAAGTAAGAAAAAGGAGTATTTGGTTTGGCACAGGCCAAACTGTCGACGGTTTTGGATGAGCTTTGAAAATTGCCGATGATTTTGAATTACCGCAGTCAGGTAAGGGTAAAACAGTAAAAATTGGTTTGATTAAAAACCAAACCATTGACGGTTTTAGGAAACTGTCGACGGTTTTGCTCAGCGATAGAACCCTATAAATGGGTTCCAAGTCATTTTTTTAGGTTATAATGTTTCTTCTCTCACTATCTTTCTCTAGGCTGCGGTCATCTCTCTCTCTCTCTCTTCGATTTTTTGCCCGGTTTAAGCCCGAATGAAGGAGAAACGTCATTTCGGGATCCTGACGATGTTTCTCTATAGTTTAACCCGAGCGATTTTGTGATTTAGGCTTTCTAGACACCACTCCAAAACTAGGGTAAGTGAGATGTTTTAACGTTTAATTAGTTATTGGGAATGTCTAGGTCTAGGAAATGTTAAAATGATATTTTTCCTGAGGTTGAGCTGATTAAATTAAGGTATATGGATACATGGTGTTGTGTGAATGCTGCAGGTATCATTCAAGGATCCTTGTAGGCATATCTCCAAGAAACAGGGAAGTGATAAATTATGTCAGGCATTTTGGGAATCAGTTGATTAATTTAAAGTATGAGAAAATGATAATATTGTAAGGATTTTCTAACGTATCCCATATTTGAAAATACTGATTTTGGAATATCATATATTTATCTGAGCAATTACTAATTTATGAAATATTACTTAAAATTTGTGTGGCATGAGTATTAGTTTTGTTATCGTATATTTAACATATGGGAATATTTTATGATGAAATGTGATTTATACTAGCAAATATTGTGAAATGATAGAATATGATTTTATATTTAACATGTGGGAATTACTGAAAATACAGACACATTATTTTGATACTAAGAAATGTGATTTATACAGACAAGATATTTTTGATTTTGAGATTACTGTGGAAATTGTTGAAATGAGAACCCTGTTGGACTAGTCATGTAATTGAGAGCACAGTATCGTTGCTAGGAAATGAGTTAGTGCAACTCCACTTCTCGAGGAGAGTGTTGGTATTGGAAGTCAATTGGGCCTACGGAGAGATGTTGACCGCCCTTGGGTCTAGACCAAGCTGCGATGGACCAATTGTACTACAGACGAGAATTGCTTTGACTTAGCCTGGTGGGCCAACCATGACTAAGTCTTGCCTTTAGGCCGCACAATCCAGTCATGTGGGGTGGTTACATGATGGTGATATATGGATGTCCACTCAGGTTGGTTCCTCATTATAGACATGATGAAACTACGTTTACAGACATGTTGGGTTCCAAACCCAGGAAAACATGTTAAGCACGTACATATTTTTTAGGAAAATATATGGTTGCAAATGTATATATATGTATATGTATAAGAGTACAGATTTCATGATTACTCAGTTAAATTATTTATTAAATGAACGTGTTTAGATTCATTTAAACTCATGTTGCCACACACTGATAATAATTTATTCCATCTTACTGGGAGGTGTCTCACTTCTTGATATTTTAACATTTCAGGAAATCTAGAGAGACGAGCTTAGAGAGCTTCGGGCATGATTAGTGGTTTTGGGGATTGAAGTTAGTGCCGGTGAGACACTGCTAATTTATCTGTGTATACATATGTTTATGTACCTTGGGTTATATAGGTAGTTTTGGGAGAGAGATATTTTTGTATTATGATGGTAATAGTACTCTGGTATGTATTGTATATGGGATGTACGTATATTATGCTTCCACTGTACTATAATATAGCTCATGGGTAGTTGTACTCGATAGCCCACTTGGGGGTCGGGTGGTATGTATGGTATCAGAGTTTCATGCATATAAAAAAAAAAGTAAAATTTTTGGGTCGTCACACAATTGCTTAAGTTCAAGATCACAGTGAGCAACAATGGCTAGTAGAATACAAATAGAGCTATGCTTCATCACCGAAGAGAAAATTTAATTGTAGTCGATACCTTCCCTCTGTGTATAGCCCTTCGCCACCAAACGAGCCTTTAACCTTGCACTCTCAACCCCGATAATTTCTTCTTTCTTCTTGAAGATCCATTTGCTTCCAACAATCTTTTGGTTCTTTGGCATTTCAACAAGTATCCAAGTTTGATTCTTGTGAAGAGATTCCATCTCCTCCATCATTGCAGCAATCCACTGAGTAGACTCTTTACTGGTAACAACTTCGCTGTATGACTGTGGTTCACACTACCAATTTCATCAACAACATTTAGAGCATATGATACTAGGTCTACATAACCATACCTTTGAGGAGATCTTATCTCTCTCCTTTGCCTATCTTTAGCCAACTGATATTGCTGCAATTGTGGTGTGTCTATTTCCTCCCCTAGAGTTTGCTCTTCTTCCTGGCCAACTGAGTTTTCTTTGGACAACTCCACCTCAAGCTCCACCTTCTTTGTGACATTGGGGTCTTTATTTTGTTCTAATGGCTCCTTTTAAGGCTTCAACATCTCAACTTCATTAAAGGTCACGTCCCTACTAATAATGCATCTTCTTTTAGCTAGGTGCTATAACTTGTACCCTTTCGTACCATTAGGATATCTGAGAAAAATGCATTTCATCGCCTTTGGCTCAAGTTTTCGTTCGTTCACATGAGCATAAGCAGGACAATCGGAAATTTTTAAATTTTCATACTTAGCAGGGGTTTTTGACCATGCCTCTTCAAGAGTCTTGAAACCAATGGCCAAGGATGGACATCTGTTGACCAAATAACAAGCTGTGTTGATAGCTTCAGCCCAGAACTCTTTTGATAATCTGGCATTAGACAACATGCAACTAGCTCTCTCTAACAGAGTTCTGTTTATCCGTTCCGCAAACTTGTTTTTTTATGGAGTGTGTCTCAATGTGTGGTGTTTGACAATACCATAATCTTGCAGAACTTTTTGAATTCACCACCACAAAGTTATAAACCATTGTCAGTCCTTAGTCGCTTGATCTGCTTTCCAGTCTGCTTTTCTATCAAATCTTTCCTTTGTTTAAACTTGACAAAGACTTCATCCTTTTGCTTTAGAATAAAAATCAAAACCTTTATTGAATAATCATCAATGAAAGTTAACATATACTTGCCACCACTATGAGAAGGAACTCGAAAAGGACCCCATAAATCTGAATGGATATAATCCAAGGTGCCCTTTGTCCAATGAACAACAATGTTGAACTTTACTCGATACTGCTTTCCAAATATGCAGTGCTCGTAGAAATCTAACTTTCCAGCTTGTTGCCCACAAAGTAGTCCTGCTTGCTCAACTTGGCAAAACCCCTCTCACTGATATGCCCTAACTGCATATCCCATTATTTGGTGACATTAGATTTTGAACTTGATGATACAACAACAGTTCTTGTAACAATGGAATTCTATTCAATATTCAAACTTAGCTAAACTTTTAGTTCTTATAATGGAGAGATATATATAGCTAGCATAGGGAAAACAAAGCATTGACAAGCTTAGCTAGCATGGGGGACAAGGACATTAAACAACTAGCAATTCTCATACAAGCATGGAGACACAAATAATAAATACATTAACTTACTAGACACATTAATTACTTTCACAACTTACTAAAAACTCATGTAAGCTAAGTTGTCTTACAATGTTACAAATTAAATGTAAAGACATAATTCAAAAGAAATTCAAATCCGTGTGGGGCCCATGGAGTTGTGTGGGGCCCACATGGGTCTTTTTTGCTTCAACACTTCACTTTGAGTCTTCAAGCACCTAATGTTCTTCAAATACCATATCCAAGCACAATAAAAGGAACATAATAAAATCATCTTCCATCAAAGAGTTTTCAAATCATCCCACATATATCTACAAAATAGATTTAATGATAGTGGTTATTTGGAGGTAGTCCACGTGTCACCATATTAGAAAAGGAGTAGGCATCGGGAGGTTGTCCACGTGTCACTATGTTGGCAAAGGAAATGGTTAAGGCATGTTGATCCCTATCATTGTGTTTATTGGATATTGAAACATGAATAACAATTTTGTGTATAAATGTAATGATTGTGACTATTATGTATATGATGACTATATAAAAACATGGATTTTTAAAAGTTTGAAAGATTTGCGATTATTGAATAATATTTTTGACTTTGCATTGAATTTCAAAGTTGAATATTTAAAATGTGAATAATTTTTTAGCAAAAGTCATTAACCCCAAATTTTCTTTCGATAATAGTAAAGGGGGAGAAAATTCAAAAACTTTTGATTTTGATGTATTTTGAACATGAAATGATTTTGAGTATAATGCTCATGTTTTAATATGAATTTGCAGCATATTGATTGCAACTTTGGTTATGATAAGCATTTTGTTGATGACTTGAAGAGCTACTTATGGTTGAGATGTTCATTAAAAAACCATGAATTTTAAAATATATTGTTT
The DNA here is from genome assembly GCF_029873635.1 of Malania oleifera. Lineage (NCBI taxonomy): Eukaryota > Viridiplantae > Streptophyta > Magnoliopsida > Santalales > Ximeniaceae > Malania > Malania oleifera. Next base: position 70,885,001 of record NC_080424.1, on the reverse strand, counting down.
TACTCATACTTATTTGGTTTATATCTTAGGTTTCGCCTCTCATAATTTGGTTTTGATGATGTCAAAAGAGGAGAAGTATTTGAGAATAAAGGTGTACTCCCAAGGGGGGGGGGGTGAATTGGGTTTTAAAATTTTCTTAAAAATTTTAGTTTAGTATAACCCTTTTCAATTTATTTTGATACAATCACACAATCACAAATTTTTATCAATCACCTCACTTAAACCAACCAACAATCCAATGTATATATGATATTACAAATTCAACTCTCAGCACTTCAATAGATAAAATTCAAGGTCAGTTTTTATTTTCAGTAAATATCAAAGACAATATCAATTTTAGAAAATTTATCTTATAAATGCCCTGCAATTTTCCTTCAATGAAATAATCTATTTCACAAGATATCCCTCAGCTATAATATTCAGCAATTTAGTATTTAAGCTTAATCTGAATTTTCAATCCAACAAAGACAATCAATATAGTTCCTTAATCAAAATCAATATTCCAGCAAATCCCAATATCTAGAAAGTTCTCAACAATTATATAAGCATACACACAATTTATATACTTGCAAGAATGTAAAAAGATTAAGGGATGAAGGGAGGAACACCAGATTTTTTACAAGGTTCGTCTAGCGGCCTATGTCCTTGCCTCAAGTAACGTGCTATGAGGATTTTCTTTCCCAACTTCGTTACCAGGTGAAGTAAAGCCCCTCTCCATTCAAGGTGGAGATCCCTCTCTAACGATAACAACCCTCTCGCTAGGCAATGATTCAAAAATCCTGAATCATCGAAAACAAAAACAAGAACAAGGAACAAATATTGTTCGTACAATGAATTACTCTCAAAAGAGCATATTTGTACAATGTTAGAATCAATATACTTCAATCAAAATACAATATAGAAGATGAAGCTCAGAGTAATATCACTAGGGTTCTGATTTAGAATTGAGAACTTCAACAGAGGAGATCAAAAAATAATTCAACAACAGCACAACAGTATTTCAAAAAATCTTTTAGCAAGATAACTATGGATATATGATTCGTATGTGCTTGATGATATTTACAATTTGCGAAAATATCCAGTATATATAGAGTAATAAAGCTTTACTCTTAGCTTGGGAGCCAAGAAATTAATTTTGAAAACTTTACAAACGTTGCTTTAAAGTTATAACATAAGATTTAGTCGACTAAGGCTCGAGGGTTGGTCACCTGATCTTTTTAAGTTCAGCATATTTTGAAAACTAGTGCTGAGTCAGTCGACTGCATTTTAAAGAGTCAGTCGACTACTTTGGTTTTATTTGCTTATAAATAGCCAAAGTAATATATTAGTCGCCTGATGCTAAAACATCGGTCACTTGTCCTTTTGCTAATTCTTTGTTCTTCAAAATTTGGTTTCAAAACTTAGCTTTGATTTTGGAAAAATGTATGAGAGACTTTATGAAAATATTTTCCATGACTCAAAAAACCGATCTCTAAGTAAATGATATTTTTTAAGAGCTTTAAGCATCAATATTGAAATTGTGAAGTAATTACATGAGACTTTTTATAAAATAAAACTTTCTAAGCACTAAGTCTTCATGCTTTAGCTTGCATTCCATATCCATCTTAAACTTTTTCTTCAATATGCTTTAACTTCATCATTACTCATGGCTTTAAACACAAGCTTCATTCATTCTCTTCAAACGCTTGAACTTGATCTCATAAGTATCTTTTGAAGCCCTGAAATGTACTTAAACAACCATGTTAAGTACCCTTGATTTGTTATCATCAAAACGAAATTAAACTTTGTTAGGCCAACAATATTAAAAATAGGAACCTTGTGATTTGATTTGCATTATATTAGTTTCTTTTTAAAATTGCTATTGCTTTCAAAATTGTTCTTGTAGACACCCAAAATAGTCTAGGCCTTATATAACTGAAAAAAAAAAAAAATTTATTTCTTTCATGAAAAAATACAAAAAAAAAAGGAAATAAAAAAACAAAAAAAAATATATAGGGAAATAAATTGTAAATAAAATAAAATAACATAAAATCAGAAGCATAAAAGGAAAAAATAAAAAGAGGTGGGTCAGCATCTTCAAGCTCCAAAATTCAAACCAACAAATCAAAAAATAAATATGTGAGAAATGTGGGAAATTTAGTTAAATAGTAGTTGATATATTTAGTGTTGATTGACTAATCAACATTAAGGTGATTGGTTCCTTAAGCCTATAAATAGAGGCTTTCTAAGGGTGAGAAGACACACAAAGACATATAATCGAGTCTCACACACAATCATAGAGAAACAAGGTATAAAGAGCAATTTGTGAGGAAAAATAGAGAATTCTGATTGCAATTTAGAGTGAATCCAAAGTTTGAGGAAATTGTTGGAAAATTGAAGAGCTACAGAATTTAGAAGTTTTGAAGTTTCAAAAGTTAGAATTTGAGATTTGAGGATTGCAGATAGAATCAAAGAGGAGCTGAAGAGCTGACATCGGACTTGAAGATTGAAGGAGTTGAAGACTATTCGAGGTTGGTTTCATTTACGTGTTTTGTGATTAATTTCATAAAACTAGTGATTTGAATTAATTGTGATATGAAATTAATATGGCATTTTGACCCGTTGACCCTGGCCTAGTGGATTGGATCTGACTCGTTAGCTCGACCCGTTGGATTGGGTCCGAGCCATTGACCCATAACCCAGGACCCATCATGCGGATTCAATCTGAAAGCCCATGACATAGGTCCAATTTAGAGTTGGGTCCACTGTTTAATTCCATTCAATCATACCCAAAGCCCAATTAGGATTGAGAGAGTTTAGCCCATCAGATCTAAGTCCATAGGTTCACTGCCACGTCAGCAATCTCTATCATTTGTCCCGAATCACTTAAGAGATACCATGTGGCAGGGTGAAATTAGCATGACATCACCCTATTGCAGAATTTAGAAAAAAAAGAAAAAAAGAAAAAAAGAAAGAAAGTCGGGTGATGCCGCGTGGTAGGGTGACATCACCCTGGTACAGCAAATTTTTTTAAAACTAAATAAACGGTGAATAAAAAGGCACCACATGTCACCACTGTGGGTGGACATGTGGCCCACTGAATTGAACTAGTTGACCCGATTTGCATTGGCTGAATCGAATTGCTTTCCTAAACCATTTTTTATATATTTATTATTTATTTTATTTATTTAAAATTTTAATTAGTTTTAAATTTTTAGAAATTTGAGGAAATAATTTTAAAAATCATAAAAAAATATGAAAAATTAGGGAAAATGTCAAATTAAAAAAATTGGAAAATAAAAATACCAAAAAAGTGAGGAAAAATAGTTAAAAATCCCATGAAATTTTGAAAAAAAAATGTTGAAAATTTTCAAAAAATTCTACAAAATTTTGTAAAAATCTGGGAATGTTTTAAAAGATTATATTGCTTAAAATTTGATGATTTTAATTGATTTTTGTATATGTGCATCCCAATGATTTTGTGATATAATATTGTTGGCTTGGATATGCGTCTAGAGGGGGGGTGAATAGACGTCTTTCACAGATATAGAACTTTTTCTACAATCAAAAAATAACTTGGCAAGATGCAAGAATATTATATCACAATTTATAATCAAGGCAAATAATAATAATCACACAATATGTAAGAGCAAGGGTAAGAGAAGCTTAACACGACGATATTAACGTGGTTTAGCACCAAGCCTACGTCCATGCCTTGAGACCCACTCAAGGATTCCCCAAATCCACTATGTAACCCTCCTTCGCCGGTAGAGAAGCCTTTACAATCCAACTGCTCACAAAGAGCTACAACAAGGTGCGAACCTAGAGTCACCTTACAAAAGTTCACAAAGAACCCTTCAATCCAATAAACTTGAAATAATAAGATACAATAACAAGAAGTCCCTTCAGAGCAGATACACAATCACCTCACATTATTCTCTCTTTGCAAATGATGTGTGAACAAGATTAAAGAGCAAGAGAGCTTAAGAGCACAAAATGAAACCCTAGAATGAATGCTCAAATAAATGTTCTCAATAGCCAAATTTCTTAACTACTTTGAAATAAATGCGTAAGACCCATTTTAAAGACCAAAGGAATGAGCTATGCGCTAGAGAGCCATTGGGCATTAATGGACATAAGACAATTTGAAAACTAGCTGTTGACCCTATAGGTCATACCCTGTTTTGATTATGACAAATACTCTAGTATTTAATGTTTGCCAAGTTTGTGTGTAGGACCATATTAGGAAGATCATATTGATGACACACAGTGGCTTGAAGTAAAAGAAGACCTATGAGATTCATTGTTGTAATTTTATAAGTTTAATATTGGTTCTGTAATAGTAATATAGGAATGGTCTACAATAATTAATGCATGACATGCATGTAGGATCTATAAGCTCAACAAGACCGAATGACCTTAGGAAACACCCTTCGATCGATTGACGCTGAATTTTTCCGATAGGATAGAAAGACCTTAGGTCCCTAAACAAATGCACAAATAGTCCCCATATCACTTACATAATTAGGGGAATTAATTGGTTTAAAATTGAACATAATAGGCATAAAATGAGAGAGGTCGGGTGACCAAACCCTCAGTGTTCAAAACACCTTGGGCACCCGAACCGCTGGGAAGTCAACAGTTTGACCTAACTTCGGGCGACCCAACAGAAAGTGAACCTACCGTCCACGGGTGACCGAACCCTTAGAAAGTGACTTTTCACCAACTCGGGCTACCGAACTTTTCAATTCAAAACAGGCCTCGGGCAACCGAATCCCTCAGTTTGGTTAACCGAATGTATTTTCGGGCACTCGAACCGTGCACATAATGTTTCTAACTTTTGTTCAGCCAACCAAGTTTGAATTGGGGCACCCAAACCATTTAAAATTTCTTTTTAAACTGAGTCTATTTGGGCGACCAAACCATTGTTTGGGCACTAGAATCTTTCAGGTTAAAATTGATTTTTAATGAAATTCAAAGGGGCAAACTGGGTTAATTTTTCTAAACTTGTTTTAAAATTTTCTAATTATCCCCATTGAGTCCCCAACGGCCAAAAATTTCCCCTTGCCTATATATACATGTTCATTTACTTAGATTAGCAAGGATTAATAAAAATAATTAAGGTGAAATTCTCTCAAAATCAAAAAATCCTGTTTTAGCCTATATTACTCCCAAACACTCCAGAACTTCATTTTCCATGATCTTTTAAGTGTTGTGAGTATATTTAAAGTGCTTGTGCTTAATCCTCATTTGCTCATACTCTTATTTGTTGTGCTTATTATTTGATTTTATTGTTGATAGTAAAGCTTAAAGTTCTCCCACTGATTTTATTTGATAAATCTTGTGTGGGAAGACTTTGAGGCCTGTGGTTCTTGCATAGATATTGCAAGGTACCTTAGCCTGTATTTTTGTGTGCAAAATATTTTACAAAGATTGATTTCAAACAACTCTAGTGCTTGATACAATTTGAGAAAATATTTTTTGAGTTCGTTTGAATATTATTGATAGCATCTTTGAAACACTAATATGATATTAAGATCTGATATACTTTGCTTTCAAATATTAGCTTGTTAGAACACTCTGCGCTTATCTGAGATTATACATCTTATTGAGTGTTGATTGCACACGTAGAGCACCGAGCTTATAGTTCATACATACTTGAGGTGCATTGATTATATAGTGCATAGTGGTACATATCTACTTATGCAAGAAGTGTTTGTTTGTACGTAAAATTTTACATTTTTTGTATTCTAGGTTTGGGCCTGAAGAGGGAGACTAGCCTTGTTGATTAGTCCCAGATTAGCTTAGACCCGGTTAGGAAAACTAGGTGCACCATCATTGCAATGTGTAGGTTGAGGTCAACCCTGCTAATTGACCTGGTTGTAAAGGTTGAAGTCAGCCTTGTGCTAATTGACCTGGTTGTAACCGGTGTCGCTCCACCCATTAAGTAAGCTTTAGTGTAATCCTCGGGCTTGTGAGCTAAAGGCAGGGATGTAAGCAGTATTAACCAAATCCCGATAACATATTGTACGTGTACTTTTGATTTTCGCAGTTTATATTCCGCCCTTTCATTTTCATCACATGTCTGTATCTTATTTAATTCATTATATGTTGTACATGTGTTAATTGGGTTTATGATTAAATAGAAAGACCCTAGGTTTGTATAATACTACTACTAGATTGGTTGACCTAGGCGATAATTTTTAAATACCCAATTCACCCCCCTCTTAGGAATACACCAAAGCCAACATTAGCCATTTATACACATTAAATGCAGTCTGCAGCCCGACATTCGTTGACGTGGTCACAACTTCATCAACGAGTCCCATGTGTACCTTCATCGACGATGCCATGTGTTCATTGACAAACCATTGATTTTGAATTCAGATGGGTCTCGGTATATTTTTTTTTATGATTTCCTTGTGTACGTTGACGAGACTAGCACATATATTCGTTGACAAAACCATGTGTTCGTCAACGAGACAACATTTGAGATTTAAGGTGCTCTCAATATTTTCTCATTGACGATTCCCCTGTATACGTTGACGAGTCTCTTGTATGTATTCATCGACGGGTCCTTGTACTCGTCGATGAGCTACCCTATTTGTATTTTTCAAAAGAGACCTAAATGAGATTCTAACAAGTCCAAGGGTGATCTCTGATTGAGTTAAGGTTCTGACTTGTTCATAAATAATTTTACCATTTTACAAAATGTCTTGTTTTGATGAAATATGTTTTGAAAACATTTAGACATCTTGTGTAGTCTAAGGTGACTCAGTATGCATGTGTGGTCTCAGTGTGCTCTAGCCTATCATGAACTAAATGCGTATGCAGTTTGCCCATCACTTACTGATTACTTTTGAACAATACCATACACAAAGGAACTACAATATCAACCTTCCTTACACACACACACACACACACACACACACAACCCAAAGCTTGTGCACGCAATGTAAGATCCATAAATGCTTTGGCTGAGTGGTTGAGTTCTGGATGTGTCATATGTTGGACTTTGTTGAAGATCATTTTCTCTTTGCCGATTTGATGTATGTTTAACCCTTATGCTTGCTTTGGAACTGTCCTATGTATCTGAACTAGACTCAATGAAAAAGCATTAGCATACTTAAGAACCACTAATGGGTTGTTGTCATCAAAACAAGATGGAAAGAGAACCTTTAGCCACTAAGGGTAACATTCTCCCCATTTTTTATGATGGCAACCTATTGGTGTTCTTTTCGACAATATAATTTCTTAAACAAAGATGCTCCCCCTTAAACTATGCATACATGTGTTAAGATGTGTTACCATCCTCCCCCTTAATATGTGTACTTTATGAACTTTTTATTTTTGGAAAATTTATTGAAATTCCGGTAGCATGCCGTCTGTAAATAGAACTTTTTTCCATATATTTGATCCTACATTAATGCAAAATCTCATCCAACAAAAGCAGTTTAGTATTTCCCATTATCACAAACAGTTCAGTATTTCTATTCATGACAATAGTCCATTCCATGTCAAGCAGTTCGACATTCAATCATAATTAATCCATATTGTCAGTACAAAAGTCAAGTAGCTAATAAGGGTAGGGTAATGTATATCAAAACACCAAAAAGTGATGCAAAGTGAACTAACAAAAAGGAACCATTACTACATCAACCTATGTCATCGTTCCTAACATTCATTCTATATATCATTGTAACATCATCTCCCCCTTTGCCATTATCAAAAAGTAGGGGGTGCGAGCCTAAATCTATTTCGGTGAACGATCTAATTTGGCGAGGAGAGTGGGGTGTTAAGTGTTGATGGAATCAAAGCGGAGACGGTTTTGGGCATGGTTGCGTTGATCGGATGGGATCAACCTGTGGTGCCTCTAGTGTCGCATCCTCATCCATAGCAGCTTCGATCTCATCGACTGGTGCCCTTACCGGTGCTCTGGAATTTACCCAAGTATTTGTTTTCTCGTGTTTTTCAAAATGCATGTGATGGAGAGTGGTCTCAGAGTAGACATCATCCCTAGTGGGGACCACAGAAGGTATGCTAGCACCAGCTATATCAAAATGCTCAAGAATTCTAGTAAGAAGTTTTTCGTATGGCAAGCATCCTCCTTGCCTTTTTACGCAATCCTCCATATTTTGTATAATGATAGACGACAAATAGATTCCACTTCCATTCCAAAAGCAGAACATAGAGAATATGTCACCCACGGTTACCCAGTCACGCCCGCCTGTTGTCGGTAAGAGGTTGTAAGTGATCATGTGGTGAATTATGCGAAACTCTGCCGTGAGATCCTTGCTTTTGGGTTTGGCCACTTCGGGAATCTAAGGATTTCCCGTTACCAGCTTCAAGGCCTCATGGGGAGTGAACCAAGCATACTAAGTGGGCCATATGGCTTTGGGAAGGCTTTGGACGGGATAAAAGTTACATGACAAGATATTTGAAAATAATTTATCAGTTAAACAGATAAGCTTTCCTCTTACAATGGAATATGCGGCGCAGCCCCGGGCTGATGGGACAAAATTGGCATAGAATTCATGAACTAGGTCAGGATAAACCGGCTCACTCAGGGAGAACAAAGCGTCCCACGCAACAACTTTAAGTTTTTGGAGCAAGGCAGGGAAGCTTGTCTCAAAAAAGTCGAGCGAAACTATCTTACTATGAATGATGGGTCTCTTTGATATGTTAGTGTGGTACTGGTAGGAAGCTTCATGTAATACCCCAACCCCGAAGGGTCTGGGATATTTACTTTTTACCATTGATTTACAACAGAAGTAAATAAACTCAATTATTATTAAATCAGAGCGCTAATTATCCATATTACAATCATTTATTTCAAAAGAAGAAAAATTACATAAACATAAATATGTGGCATCATACTACTATTTCTAATCAAGTTTTATTTTTCTATTCTATTCTCACCCGCATGCTTGCTATGCCTGATTTCCGATATGTCCTTCATAGTTATCTGAAATGTAAAAATTTGATTGGGGTGAGACAACGCTTAGTAAGTAAATAAGATTATTATTAGTGTGTGGCCAAAATGAGCTTTTTAAAAATTTCGTAAAACAATATTTAATACCATAACTTCAAAACTGCTTTTAAAATAAATGTAAATTTAAAAATTTTTGCATAAAACTTTTACCATCAACTATAATAGTAAAATTTAATAATCATATACTGTGACTATTAAATTAAACTTTTAACTTTAAAACTATAAAAATATTTAATGATATACATAGATATACTTTTCCTTATACGTTTTCTTTAGATTGTCATTTAAGCACAAGAATGACTTTTTTCATGTAAACTTATACTTTTCCTTCAAATTATCAATAACTTTGTACATGTAATTAAATATGTATAAACTTATATTGTAAAAACTATCCTTAGGCCTATTAGCCGTAAGTCATGTTTACCCCCATGATTGGGTTGTGCGATCCGAAGACTAGACTTAGCTGGCTGACCAACTAAACTAAATCAACATACGTAAATATTAAGTGAAATTTTCCTTATTAAGTCCTGATCCGGAACTAGGTGTGCACTTAGGAGAAATCCACTAACATAAATAACTACTCTATAAACAATGTGAGTGCACTTTGATCCATTTAAACTTTAAGTTGCGGTACCGAACATCTGTAACTTTGAACTTTCGTTGCCATAAGGAGTTTTAAAACCATCTTATTATAATTTATGCAATTTAAAATAATATCATGAAAATCCCATTTTTACTCATATTTTCATGAAACATGCAACGTAGAAATAAACTCATGTCACACAATTTTTGTGTTAAAAATATTTATTTATTTATTTTTGAATAGAAAGAAATGTTAAAAATTATGCGTAAAAATAAACTTAGGGGAATTTTATGAAACTAACTAACATAATCCAAATATACTTTACAGAAAAGAAAAATTCGGTTATAAATTTTAAATAAAAATCTAGTATAATCAAATTTACTTACAAAAAAACTCGAGTGTGAATTTTAATAAAAGTCTAACATAATCAAATTTACTTACCTCTTCTTTTACCTTGTGCTACGAAGACAATGACTATCTCTAAGAAATGAGATCGGAAAGAGTGAATGAGTGAGAACTTACTCAAAAATTCTCTCTCCACCACTAATTCTTTCGCTCACTAATCCTTCTCTTAATTTGAAAATTTTTGTGAAAAACGAAGGTTGAGAGTTTCTTATTTATAGGAAAATTTTAAGGAAAAAATGAAATTTGTAAAAGTGTGGGGAGATGGGTGAAATTATAATTTTTTAAAAATTAAAGAATGAGCATGGGATGGGCTAGGTATGAGTTGAGTATGAGATGAGGATGAGGATTATGTGGGGGAAATGGGAGTGCTTGCCGATACTCCCATTTAATTAATTTTTAATTAATTTTTAATTAATTTACTTAATTAATTAGAGAAAAAAAATTTAATTTTTTTAAATCATTGTTATTACTTTTAAGCTATATTTTAGTTTTTTTTTAAATAATTAAATTTGAATTTCGAAAACTCATGTGGGCCCACGTGGTCTTGTGGACCCCGTACAACTTTGACACCCAAGTGGGTCCTACGTAACTCCAATAGTTCTCATATGATTTTATGAGCCCTATACAACTTCGAGACTCATGTGAACCTCCACAAGACTTCGGGACTCATGTGGGCCCTACACAGTTTCATGGGCCCCGCATAGAATACCTATATTATTATTATTTTATCATATATTTCTACTAATTATGTCAGTCAAAACATTATTTTATGTACTTATTTACATATACAAACAGTGTCTACCCTGTTTTATCCTATGAAATTTCATTTTGATCAGGCCGACCTCTAGGGAGCAACTGAACCGCAATAGTGTCTGAACACTGGCTTAGACAAAGTCTTTCTTAGGCATCAAACATAAAATCAAGGATCCTAATAGAGAAACACTTTCGTTTTGATACTAACTAAATGACCATTATTATTATTCTACTTTAGTTTTTTTGGGTTATTACACTTCAGATGATATGAATCAGCGGTCTGCTTCGGCTGCAACCTTTCATGACTGCTCAATGGAAAGGTTGGAGGATCCTTCATCTTGCTTTGGTTGAGAAGAGATAAGATCTCTCTTTTTTTACCAGGGGCCATTTGAATGACATGTAGATATGATTTAAAGGGGAGAGAGGTGTGTGAGAAGGAGAGAGGAGGATTAAAAATAGGACAAAGCTTTGGAAGGCTAGGCGCGAAGGAAAGTAGTCGTGAGTGGAGGGGAGCAAAGGAGGGTTGTGTAGGCATAGAGGAAGAAGAAAATGGAGAAGGAGAGATTTGAGGGAGAATAAGGAAGGAGAGTGGAGAGCAGATGACGAAATAGGGACCAAAGTCGCGAGAGCTAGGGTTAGGGCTTGAAGGATGAACAGTTTGGAATTGATTTTCAAAGTGCCCTACCAACACTCGTCGATGAGTGTTGATTGGACGTTGATGAGTACATATTGATATATCATCTACGAGTGGAATTTGGTCATTGACGAGGTACTGTTCATATGTCGTTGGCGAGAGCCGCTGGCTCGTCGACAAGTTTAGAGAAAACTGCAGTTTTTAGAGTTTAGTACAGCCATGACTTTGAGTGAAATTTTCACTCATACTTTCAAAATAAAGAATAAAAGTATTTTCTTTTATACTTTAATTGACAAGGTCCTTGTTGGGGAGAGTTTCCTTTGAACAGGGGTTTTGTGAGGACCTTTGCAACTTGTCAATCTAAGGTCATGCCAAAAAAATATTAAGATAAGTCTATTGGAGTGCACATTCCTAATTCATGTCGAATTTTACTGAACCTATCTTCGTTTAGGGGTTTTGTTAAAATATCGGCCAGTTGATTTTCGATATTTACGTATACTAATTCAACGTCCCCTTTTTGAACATAATCTCGGATAAAATGGTGTCGTATCTTAATATATTTGGTCCTGAAGTGCAGGCACAAGTTTTTCGAGATATTGATGGTACTGGTATTATCACAATGGATTGGTCTACCTTTTATCAAAATTTTAAAGTCCTCTAGTTGTTGCTTCATATATAAGGCTTGTGCACAACAACTACAGGCTGTGATGTATTCAACCTCAGTGGTTGAAAGAGCAACCAAAGTTTGCTTCTTGCAAAACCATGAGACAAGTGAATGTCCTAGAAATTGACGTGTTCCACTAGTGCTCTTTCTATCGGTTCTACACCCTTTATAGTCAGCATCTGAGTAGCAGGTGAGATCAAAAGGAACATTCTTAGAGTAAAAGAGTCCTAAGTCATGAGTTCCTGCTAGGTATCTACATATTTGCTTAACAACATTGAGATGTGACTCTTTGTGACATGATTGGATTCTAACACACTAGCAAACACTAAACATAATATCTGGACTGCTAGAAGTGAGGTATAATAGACTAACAATCATCCCTCGGTAAAGATTTTGGTCAACATTCTTCCCTTTTTCATCATTGTCAAGTTTTGTTGTTATGCTCATAGGGGCTGCTTTAGATTTTCCCATTTCAAGACCAAATTTCTTAAGCATGTCCTTGACGTATTTTGCTCGATTAATAAAAATTCCATGTTTCATTTTTTTTATTTGCAATCGTAGGAAGAAGGTTAATTCACCCATCATACTCATCTCAAAAGTTTCCTGCATAGTTTGGGCAAATTCTTTACACATATTCTCATTTATAGCTCCAAAAATGAGGTCATCTACTTAAATTTATATAACCAACATATCATTTTCCTTATGTTTCAAGAATAAGGTAGTGTCAAATTTTCCTCTTGTGAAGCCATCTTCTAAGAGAAGTTTACTCAAACGTTCATACCAAGCTCTTGGTGCTTGTTTGAGTCCATATAGGGCTTTTGAGAGTTTGTGTAATGCCCCAAACTGGGTCAGCCAGGAAGCACTACGTCTCTCCTCCTCCACCTATACCAGACAACAGGGAAGTGGGCCTTATTAGACTAATGACTAGCCCCACAGACCAACACGTGTCCTTTTCAGTGTGTTTTGTCCTCACTCATACACTTCCTGAAAAAACTTCGCAGAAGGTCACCCATCTCAAGATTACTCCCAACCAAGCACCCTTAACCATGGAGTTCTTATGGGAAGGCTCCCGAAAAGAAAGGTGCACCTTGTTGATATGGGTAGTGACATCAAATATTTTCTAAGCCTTTCTTCCATAGGGTATCACATTCTCCCTCGCTTACAGGATGCAGCGTCCTCATTGTGAACCTACATTTCCAAACCTAGGCGATGTGAATCTCATCACACTTCTAGCTGGGTAATGGCTCTAATACAATTTTGTAACGACCCAAAAATTTCAGAATTTTGTTTATACATAATTTACTCTGATACCCCTATAATACCTACTACAACATCTCAGGATCTAGATGGCACAAAGGTATTCCTGTACATAAATTGACACACCTATGCAGCCGAAAACATAAAATCATACATCCATATTTACGATACCAGAATTCAGTGTTTCCAAACCATATATACATGTTTATACATCATCCCAGTTTCATTTACTCCAAATATACATTCCCCTAAACACACTTACCCTTTAAAATAGGGCAGTACAAAAGATCTCTCTATCTACGAGCCTGATTTGCTCATCTAGCTGGATCACCTGAAAAATGTTAAACCACTGGGATGAGACAATGCTCAGTAAGAGGAAATATGCTATTACTAGTGTGTGGCGACTGAGTTTCATAAATTATATTGACAATATCTGTAACTATAAAAACTAGTAAATCAAAATATAGTATAACTTGCATTTATCATAGTTTAAAGTATAACTGTAATTTCTAAGTTTTCTACTTTTTCATACTTCTAGTATCGTACTATATTTGTGGATATTCTGTAAATATATATACGTATACGTAACTGAGACGTTTACCCTGGAAAACTGCACGTCATTATTTAACCCCTTATCATAGGGTTGTGTGGCCCTTAGGCGGGACTTAATCTTGGTTGGCCTACCAAGTAATTCAACTTTACTCTACCAATCCTCTGTCTGGCCAAATTGCAACCTCTCCTAGGCTCGGAACTGGTAACTACCTCGTCAAATGGGCCTCTTGAACCCAGAATACTGAGGAGACTGCAATCTCCCCAGAGACACGGTTGACGGAATCCATATACTATTTGAGATATGTGGTCGCACTCTGATATGAAAATAGCAACGGTATCGTGCTCCACTAACTGAACATAACTTAATTCATCACGGTCTGATACTGTATATCTATTTCTATAAATATCCTACTGTTTTCATCATGATTCCAAAATAGCCATAACACTAAAAATTTGACCTTAAAATACTATAATATCTGACTAAAATAATTGTGATATCTGACTGTAATAACTGACTGTCATATGTGACTGAATAATCTGTAATTTCTAAGTGTTATGGTTTTGGAAAGTATGGCATCCTGTAAATACTGTAAAATACTTGTCTGTACAATATTTGTAAAATATATCTGTCTGGTAAATATCTATCTATAAAATATATCTATTTATATATATACACTGTAAATCGTGATATTCTGAAAAATAATATAAATTCTGTATCAAGTAAATATCTACTCATACCACACAATTAACACAACTCATGTTCTGAAATCTGTAAAATTTTAAAATTATACATTGTACCATAATAAAAAAATACTATAATTTACTAATAATATTTCTAAATTTCCTAGTGTTGAAGAGGGGCTGTGAATTGGGTATTTTAAAATTCTTTGAAACTATTTACCACTTAATCCCTATTTGAATATTTAACAAATCAATTGCAGGAATTTAAGACTGAATGAAATTTATTTTATCAATGAGTTCTTTTTACCCAATTAAGTGTGTGTAGAGTTATTCAACATACACATGCAATGCAAGTAATGAAATGTAGTGCAAAAAGTAAATAGATAAGGGAAGAGAGAATGCAAACTCGATTTTACGAGGTTCAGCCAACCCGACCTACGTCCTCGCCTTGAGCAACGCACTCAAGGATTCTACTATAATCCCTACTCCTTAAATTGGGATGAAACTTCACTTACAATCCGCTACTTACAAGAGGTACAACTTCCTCCTACTCCGCTGCTTACAAAAGATACAGCTATCTCCTCAAACTCGGTTCATAACCCAAACCGTAATTACAATC
Source organism: Malania oleifera (assembly GCF_029873635.1). Lineage (NCBI taxonomy): Eukaryota > Viridiplantae > Streptophyta > Magnoliopsida > Santalales > Ximeniaceae > Malania > Malania oleifera. The sequence continues at coordinate 70,869,882 of NC_080424.1, read as the reverse complement.
AAATCTATAAAACACTCCAAGTTGCTTCAAACAAACCTAGTGAGTAGAATTGAAATTCCTAATACATAATCATATGATGAAACTTGAAGATCAGAATGTATGAAAACGATACAATCGTTATATGCAAGAGTATGATTCACTAACTCTCCCCTTTTATCAAATGTCTCAAAAATATTTATATAAATCAATGTTTTAGAGAACTTAGGTTAAATCTTTGAATACATAAAAAGCTTTGAAGATTGCAAAGATTTGAAACACACTTTGTCAAAACAATATTTGTAACGACCCGAATAAAAATGGCCTTTAAATAATAAAAGAAAAGGGAAATGGAAGTTGGGAAAGAAGGGAAGCTGCCAAGCTTCATCGACGAATGCAAGGTTTCGTTGACGAAGGCTTAAGAGAATTCATCGACGAACATAAGGCTTCGTCGACGAGAACATAACGAGAGGGGTTTTGAGGCAGCCTGAATTTCGTCAACGAATACAGGGTCTCGTCGATAAAATTTGTGAAGGACTCGTCGACGAAGAACGGGCTCGTCGACGAAATCCCCTGTTCTATATATACAAAAATTCGGATTTTAAAGCTTCTTTAAGAAGCTAACACACACACACACACACACACACACACTCTCTCTCTCTCTCTCTCTCTCTCTCTCTCTCTCTCTCTCTTTTCGTTTTTGGGCTATTTTTACGCCGGATCAATAATCCAAAGTCACCACGATGCTCCTGGTGGAGTTCTCTCCGAATCTATTGGAGCGGATCGTTGGTGAAAGCAAGGAGGAAACCATCCCAAATCTAAGGTAAGGCTTTATACTCAATTTTTGGATTTGTGACAGTTGAGAGAAGTGTTGTACGCGTTAAAATATTAAAGTTTAATACTAGAAGTTTCTGTTTCCGGGGGTGTTGATTGGGAACGTTAGGAATCATCCCTGAGTTGAGGTAAGACTTTTAAGCCTAATTTGACTTAGTGATCGTTATAGAAAATGTTGTACGTACGAAAATACTGAACTTTAGTTCTGGTGAATTTCATTTTCAAGGTGTTGAGTTAGGAACCCTGCGAGGGCGGGGAAGACTTTCTTAGGGGCTGTTCAGGAACCAGGTAAGGGGATAAACTAAGTTAATTTCTATTTTTGAGAAAATGCTTATATATATATATATTTATCATTTGATTTATGGAAAACGTATAAGTTTATATAAATATGTTGTATATTTGCAAAATACTGTGAAAATGATCGTATGTTGAATATGTGGAAAATCTGTTGTGTGGCATGAGTAAAATGTTGGGAAATACTATTTTCTGGGAATGTGGATGATATGGATTTTTATGATGAAAAACTGGCGTACGGGCCGAGATTTTTATATGATTTGCTAGCGTATGGGCTGTACTATGGTTTGCCGACATACGGGCCGTGCTATGTGATGTGATTTGCCAGCGTACGGGCTGTGCTATGGTTTGCCGGCGTACAAGCCATGCTATGTGATGTGATTTGCCAGCATACGGGCTGTGCTATGTTTTCCAGCGTACAGGCCGTGCTATACGATGTGATTTGCCAGCGTACGGGCTGTGCTAAAATGTGTAATTTCGGCGTACGGGCCGATGATTTTCATGATACACGTATATATGCAAAATGATATGTATGATGTGAAAATGAATGATATGAGATATCTATTTATCGCAGTTTTAGTATATGCTATATGATATCAAAACCTGGTTGGCTTGGTCTAGGCTAGCACTTGCATGGTACCGTTGCTATGTGTCCATGGTCTTCATGATCATGATATCTGTGTTAACGCCGCTGTACGGAGTGGTGTGAGATTGGATGATCGATGTTGTTATTTTCAAGAAGTGTGTTGTTATCGCCCTTGGTGTACGGACCAGTCTGGGTAGACCCATCGGACCTGCAGACTAGACTATTGACTTGACAGTGGTCGGCCAACCATTGTCAGGTCCCGCTTTCGGGCCACACAACCCAGTCATGTGGGGGTAATACATGACAACAGCCAGCTAACCTATTATGATTGTTTTTATATTATTATTATTATGATATGAGATAAGATATGCTTATGAAATGTAGTATGTTCTGCCATGTTTTGATATACATATGTTTTCCCAGATTTTATAAACAGTATTGAATATGTTATGTATGGTATATGTAGAACATAGAATACTCATGTTGCCACACACTAGTATTAGTTTATTTCCCTTACGGAGAGGTGTCTCAGCCCTAAATCTTATACATTTTTCAGGAGTCCCTGATAGGAGAGTAGGAAAAGCCCCGTTGATCTAGAGCAGTGTTTGACCTCTTTGGAAGGGTCAGTTTTTGGTAGGGACAGTTAGGTTTTTATGAGAATGGTCCCTAGATTTTATTTTTGGGATGTATATACTGAGAGATAGTGATTGTAGTACTCTGGTATATTATAATGCATGTTATAATGAGATATATATGATTATATGTTTTCTGCTGCGTAGGCTTCTACTGTATGTTTAGTTTTATCCCTGGTACCCACGGGTCCAGGTGGATGGTGACCTGTTGAGCTGGAATGTGAGATGTGTGATGTTATTATAAAAAAAAAATATGTGGAAAAATGAGCAGGTTGTGACAGCTTGGTATCAGGGCCTAGGTTGCTAGGTTCTGTAGACTTTAGAGTGTAGCAGAAACAATACCAAAGTTTAGGAAGTGATTTGAGGTTTTGTTCTACATTCTAGAGGCAGGACTTCCATGGTAGTTTCTGTATTTTTCCTAGGGTGACGATTTCAGGAAAATCATAGTAAGCTATTGTCGGGTTGTATTCCTAGAATGTAGGACTGGGGATTAGAAATAAGTTGGAAATGTTGAGATAAGTGGTGAGGATAGGTAGGTAAATTATGAGAGTAGGATTTCTAAGTTGTGTTTATTGTTTCCAAGATGGATTCATGAGGAAATAGTGCCCATGCCAGTGGCAGTGATGGGACAGGGCCATCAGGTGCAGCTGGGACTGACTCTGACGTGGTATTACATAGCGTGGCTCAGCAGGTTATGGCTGAGATTGCTAGGAGCTCGGGGGAGCAGAGTGGTCCATCTGTAGGCCATGGGTGCACCTTAGAGAAGTTCACGACGATGAATCCTTTAGCATTCTTAGGCGCAGTTGATCCTGTAGCCGCTGAGAACTGGATGCAAGAGACTAAGAAAATCTTGACTGTGCTGCAGTGTACTGAGAAACAAAGGGTCCTCTTTGCCACCTATTGACTGATAGGAGAGGTTGCGAGGTGGTGGACTGCGGTGAGATCTGCATCTACCAGCTACCAGTAGGGTCATAGACCGAGTCAGTGGAGGAGAAGAAACCATGGCAGAGGACGAAGACAGGAGACAGGAGGACGCGAGGTGCAGGAAGGGCAGGGCCCTCTAGTCTGTCAGACTTGTGGTAGGAGGCACTGGGGAGAGTGTCGAGCTGGTGGTGTAGTGTGCTATCATTGCGTAGATCGGGGCATATGGTGCGAGATTGTCCTACCCTACCAGATACAGTTCTGTTGTGCTGTCGCTGCAGTAAACCAGGACATATGGTACGAGACTGCCCTTCCCCACCAGATGCAGTTCCAGCTCCTAGACCATATTGGGGAGGTTATTAGGTGCCACGTGGGAGCCAGAAGAGGAATACGGCACCATCTAGGGTGTTTACTCTGACACCAGGTGAGGTTGAGACGTCAGGTGACATGGTGACAAGTATGGTTATTATGTTTTCTTTTAAAATTATTCCATTGTTTGATTCAGGAGCTACACACTCGTTTGTGTCTTCGGGGTGTGTTAAACTATGTGGGGCTGAAATACAATCATTAGATGTTGAATTGTTGGTATCTACGCTGACTGGATTAGTAGTGATGTGTAGTAGGGTACTCCGTGACGGCCCAGTAGAGATTCAAGGGAAAATATTGTCTGCTGATTTGATAGTGTTAGACATGCACGAGTTTGACGTTATATTTGGCATGGATTGGCTAGCGGCCAATTATTCCAGCATAGATTGCCGAGCATGAGAGGTGATATTCAAATCTCCAGGGAAGGCAGAATTCAAGTTAGTAGGGTCGCGAGTGCAATCCTCGCCTCCTCTAGTTTTAGCTATTTAGGTCAGGAGACTACTACTGACTAGGTGTCAGGGGTTTGTGGCTATTGTGAAAGAGATGTCAGAAAGTGAATTGAAACTTGCTAGCATGCTAGTAGTAAGGGAGTTTACAGATGTTTTTCCAAATGAGTTACCAGGCTTGCCACCCGATCGGGAGATAGATTTCCCTATCGATTTACTTCTTGGTACAGCGCCGATTTCTTAAGTACCATACCAGATGGCGCCAGCAGAGTTGGCGGAATTGAAGAATCAGTTGCAAGATCTACTAGATAAAGGCTTCATACGACCCAGTGTATCTCCGTGGGGAGCTCCAAAATTATTTGTGAAGAAGAAAGACGGTACTATGAGGATGTGTACAGACTACATGGAAATTAATAAAGTAACGATCAAGAACAAGTATCCTCTACCCCGTATCGATGATTTGTTTGACCAGCTCTAGGGTACACAAGTGTATTCGAAGATTGACCTTAGGTCTGGCTACCATCAGGTAAAGGTGAAAGCAGAAGACGTCTTGTAGACGGCCTTCAGGATCCGATACGGGCATTACTAGTTTCTCGTTATGCCGTTTGGATTGACGAATGCTCTTGCGGTATTTATGGACTTGATGAACAGAGTCTTCCATTGATACCTAGACTAGTTTATTTTTGTTTTTATTGATGATGTACTGGTCTATTCGAGGAGCTATGAGGAGTATGAGACGCACTTGAGGCAAGTTTTGCAAATACTTTGTGAAAAGAAGTTGTACGCAAAGTTCAGTAAATGTGAATTTTGGCTTGAGAAGGTTGTGTTCATGGGGCATGTTATATCTGGAGACGGTATTTTTGTGGATCTTAGCAAAATTGAGGTGGTAGTGAATTGGGTTAGACCGAGAAATGTTCAGGAGATTAGGAGTTTCTTGGGACTAGCTGGATATTACCGTCGTTTCATTGAGGGATTCTCAACTTTGTCAGGACCCTTGACATGACTGACGATGAAGAATGTTAGATTTGAGTGGGATGATAGCTGTAAGTAAAGTTTTCAGGAGCTGAAGCAGAGATTAGTCACAGCACCAGTGTTAGTCATCCCATCTGGGGGTGAGGGATATGTTATTTACAGTGATGCGTCCTTGAAGGGACTTGGCTGTGTATTGATGCAACATGGCAGGGTAGAGGCATATGCATCCAGACAGTTGAAAGAATATAAGAAGAACTACACTACACATGATCTTGAATTGGCTAGAGTGGTACACGCGTTGAAAATTTGGAGGCATTACCTGTACGGTGAGTAGTGTGAGATCTTCTCCGACCACAAGAGCTTAAAGTATTTCTTCACGCAAAAGGGACTGAATATGAGGCAGAGAAGGTGGTTGGAGCTGATTAAGGATTTTGATTGTACCATCAGTTATCACCTGGGGAAAGCAAACGTGGTAGCTGATGCGTTGAGCAGGAAATCTAGGGAGCCAGTGTTGGCGGCTATGGGGATCCAGCATCCGATCATGATGGATCTAGAGAAACTCGACATAGAGTTGGTAGAGAGTGATCTCCCAGTATGTATTGCTAGCCTAGTGGTACAACCTACTTTGCAAGAAAGAATTAAAGCTGCCCAGAAGGAAGATCCAGAGCTAGAAGAGGTGATAGACAGAGTATAGAGTGGGCAGGGGGAGGAGTTCAGTATTGCAGATAACGGAGTTTTGCGGTTCCGTTCCAGATTATGCGTTCCTGCCGATACTGAGATCAGGAAGACCATTCTAGAGGAAGCTCACAGATCTTTGTATATAGTTCATCCTGGTAGTACGAAGATGTATAGAGATCTACAAGAGTCGTACTGGTGGAGTGGTATGAAAAGGGAGATTGCCGAGTATGTAGCCCAGTGTTTGACGTGCCAGCAGGTAAAGGCTGAGCGCAGAGGCTGGCAGGGTAGTTGCAGCTGTTATTTATCCCAGAGTGGAAGTGGGATCACATATTGATGGACTTCGTGTTAGGACTGCCGATGGCGTTGCATGGCCAGAATGCCATCTGGGTGATTGTTGATCGTTTGACGAAGAAAGCCCACTTTATTCCTATCAAGATTAGCTACTCCCTCAGCCGTTTAACGGAGATTTACATTCAGGAGATAGTTCGTTCTCATGGAGTGCCAGTATCGATTGTGTCAGATTGAGACTCGCGATTTACATCACGATTTTGGAGGAGTTTGCAGGAGGCTATGGGGTCTCAGTTATTGTTTAGTATGACATTCCATCCTCAGTCAGATAGGTAGACTGAGAGGACGATACAAATACCAGAAAAATATGCTCCGCGCATGCGTATTGGACTTTGGGGGTAGTTGGACTCAGTTCATACCACTGGTAGAGTTTGTGTATAATAACAGTTATTAGTCTAGCATTGGCATGGCACCGTTTGAGGCTCTATACGGTAGGAGATGTCGATCTCCTTTTTTTTGGGATGAAGTGGGTGAGCGGCAAGTAGTGGGGCCAGAGCTTGTGCAGCAAGCGTGTGATAAGGTTCGGCTTATCAAAGACAGGATCAGTGCAGCTCAGAACCGACAGAAGAGTTATGCCGACCATCGCCGCAGGAAATTAGAGTTTGACGTGGGGGACCATGTGTTTTTGAAGATTGCTCCTATGAAAGGGGTTATGCGATTTAAAAAGAAGGGTAAAGTTAGTCCTAGGTTTATCGATCCATTTGAGATTCTAGATAAAGTGGGGCCGGTAGCCTACAGGCTAGCTTTACCACCTGTGTTGTCCAGAATCCACGACATATTTCATGTTGTTATGTTGAGGAAATACATCCCAGATCCTTCTCATATCATCAGTTACGATGAGTTGGAGCTTAGTGATTCACTGGGTTATGAGGAGGTACTAGTTCATATTCTGGATAGGAAAGTGGAAGAGCTACGTAACAGGATGATTCCTCAGGTAAAAGTTTTGTGGAGGAATCATGCGGTAGAAGAGGCTTCTTGGGAATCTGAAGAGCAGATGAGACAAAGGTATCCGCATCTATTTCAAGAAAGTTAATGGGATAAAAAGCAAGTAGATAGGTATCTTCTTTTGCAGGTACATGTAATGATTAATTAGTGTGGTATTTTAGTTTTGGGAGAATGGTTTTCTTGTGTATATGTAATCTCCCAAGACTCAGAATGTAACCACGGTATTCCTCCACAACAAGTGAGGATAGGTAATAAAATAAGTAGACCATTTTGCCTTATAAGGGATGACGAGTTATGTGAACGGTAAATTTCGAGGATGAAATCTTTATAAGGAGGGTAGGATGTAACAATCTGAATAAAAATGGTCTTTAAACAATAAAAGAAAAGGGAAATGGAAGTTGGGAAAGAAGGGAAGCTGCCAAGCTTTGTCGACGAACACAGGGTTTCATCGACGAAGGCTTAAGAGAATTCGTCGATGAACACAGGGCTTCGTCGACAAGAAAATACCGAGAGGGGTTCTAAGGCAGCCTGAATTTTGTCAACGAATATAGGGTCTCGTCAACGAAATTTGTAAGGACTCGTCGACGAAGAACGGGCTCGTCGACGAAATCCCCTGTTCTATATATACGAAAATTCGGACTTTAAAGCTTCTTTAAGAAGCTAACACACACACACTCTCTCTCTCTCTCTCCCCTTTGGTTCTCTCTCTCTCTCTCTCTTCGTTTTTTAGCTATTTTTACGCTGGATCGACGATCCGAAGTCACCACGACGCTCCTAGCGGAGTTCTCTCTGAATCTGCTGGAGTGGATCATTGGTGAAAGCAAGGAGGAAACCATCCCAAATCTAAGGTAATGCTTTATACTCAATTTTTGGATTTGTGACAGTTGAGAGAAGTGTTGTACGCGTTAAAATATTAAAGTTTAATACTGGAAGTTTCCGTTTCCAAGGTTGTTGATTGGGAACGTTGGGAATTATCCCTGAGTTGAGGTAAGACTTTTAAGCCTAATTTGACTTAGTGATAGTTATAGAAAATGTTGTACGTACGAAAATACTGAACTTTAGTTCTGGTGAATTTTATTTTCAGGATGTTGAGTTAGGAACCCTGCGGGGGCGGGGAAGACTTTCTTAGGGGCTGTTCAAGAACCAGGTAAGGGGATAAACTAAGCTAGTTTTTATTTTTGAGAAAATGCTTTTATATATATATATATATATTTATCATTTGATTTATGGAAAACGTATAAGTTTATATATATATATGTTGTATATTTGCAAAATACTATGAAAATGATCGTATGTTGAATATGTGGAAAATCTGTTGTGTGGCATGAGTAAAATGTTGGGAAATACTGTTTTCTGGGAATGTGTATGATATGGATTTTTATGATGGAAAACCGGTGTACGGGGCTAGATTTTTATACGATTTGCCAGCGTACGAGTTGTGCTATGGTTTGCTTGCGTACGGGCCATGCTATGTGATGTGATTTGCCAGAGTACGGGTTGTGCTATGATTTGCCGGCGTACGGGCTGTGCTATATGATTTGATTTGCTAGCGTACGGGCTGTGCTATGTTTGTCGGTGTATGGGCCGTGCTATGTGATGTGATTTTTCGGCGTACAGGCTGTGCTAAAATGTGTAATTTCGGCGCACGGGCCGATGATTTTCATGATACACGTATATATGCAAAATGATATGTATGATGTGAAAATGAATTATATAAGATATCTATTTATCATAGTTTTAGTATATGTTATATGATATCAGAACCTGGTTGGCTTGGTCTAGGCTAGCACTTGCACGGTACCATTGCTATGTGCTCATTGTCTTCGTGATCATGATATCTGTGTTAACGCTGCTGTACGGAGTGGTGTGAGATTGGATGGTTGATGTGGTTATTTTCAAGAAGTGTGCTGTTATCGCCCCTGGTGTACGGACCAGTCTGGGTAGACCCATCGGAACTACAGACTAGACTATTGACTTGGCAGTGGTCGGCCAACCATTGTTAGGTCCCGCCTTCGGGCCGCACAACCCAGTCATGTGGGGGTAATACATGACAACAGCCAGCTAATCTACCAGAATTATTTTTATGTTATGATTATTATGATATGAGATGAGATATGCTTATGAAATGCAGTATGTTCTGCCATGTTTTGATATACATATGTTTTCCTAGATTTTATAAACAGTTTGAATATGTTATGTATGGTATATGTAGAATATAGAATACTTATGTTGCCACACACTAGTATTAGTTTATTTCTTTTACTGAGAGGTGTCTCACCCCTAAATCTTATACATTTTTCAGGAGCCCCTGATAGGAGAGCGGGAAAAGCCTTGCTGATCTAGAGCAGTGTTTGCCCTCTTTGGAAGGGTAAGTTTTTAGTAGGGATAGTTAGGTTTTTATGGAATAGTCCCTAGATTTTATTTTTGGGATGTATATACTGAGAGATAGTGATTGTAGTACTCTGGTATATTAGAATGCATGTTATGATGAGATGTATATGATTATATGCTTTCTGCTGTGTAGGCTTCTACTGTATGTTCTGTTTTATCCCTGGTACCCACGGTCTAGGTGGATGGTGACCTGCTGAGCTAGAATGTGAGATGTGTGATGTTGATTTTTGATTATAAAAAAATATATGTATGGGAAAATGAGCAGGTCGTGACAATATTTCTCTCAAGTGTATATAGATAACCTTTAGACTTTTCAATCAAGTGGATTTTGGAATATTAAAAATATCAAGTCTTTGAATGAAAAGCTCACTTGAATCAAAAATATCTAATCAATAATAAAAGCTTTTCTCAAGTGGTAATCTTATCAAAATGGTTTAATATATATGCACACTCAAGATCAACCTCTTATCAAATATTCAAAAATGGATTTTGCAATGCCAAGCTCTTTGAAAAATGAATATCAACAAGTAGATCAGTATATATATGAAGAACTCTATGAAACTAACTTTTAACAAGTTGTGTGATTTACCAAACCTCAATATCAAAAAGCTTGTACAATAATCACAAGAAAACCTTTTGAGGATGAAAGTAGCCTTAGCTTAGATGTGTAGTGTAAGATTTGAAATCCCAATCACAACCTCAGTAGTGTGATCTCCCAAGCTGTGCTAATATGCTCAATCATATTGCCAAACTTTGATTTTCTTCTTCTTGTAGTTGAGTCTTAGTGTTGTTCTTGTTCTTTTTTATCTTAGCTTTAGCATTAGGGTTTAGATGTTCAATATATAGGTGCCTTATCCTTAGAATCAATCCTAACCGTTGGATCAAAGAAATAGCTCGCGTGTTCTTTTATTAAAAAATAAATTTTTAAACTTTCCTGCAAGTTTAGATGACTGAGGTTAAAAGCCTAGATGACTAAAGTTCCTTAGAGTTTCAAAAAAATAACCTGGACATAGGGTCAGACGACTGAGGTTAAAGGCCTAGACGACTGAAGTGTTGGGTTCAGACAACTAAAGTCTAAGTTTAGTCTTCTGAGGTGCTTCTGCCAAGTTTTGTGTTTCACCATTTATTCTTCAGATGACTGAACTTAATCTTTGGTCTTCTAAAAAAATTCTTTAGACGACTGAGGTTATCTTCGATCTTCTGAAGTGGCAACTTCAGGCGACTGGCCGTTGAGTTCGTTCATCTGAAGTTCCTATTTCCCAAATTTTTTTCTTTATAGTTTGAAAAATTGTTTTGTTCTCTTTCTTGGCTTTTTTATAAAAATATTTTCCACGGTTTTAAAAATATTTCTAAGTCCATGAATGTCCCTTAATGATGTTCATGAAATACATGAATCCTAAGGTCATTCTAGGTTATGATTTGAACCTCAAATTAAATCATATGAAAATGTAAATACCTGAGTTCTAAGTACCCATTCCCATGACGCTCTTGAATTTGGTGCTTGCATCTTCATTCTTATACTTTTTGAGTTCCATGGATCTTGCCAAGATATGTATGCTTTCTTCTTTATGGCTTCCATGACTTGTTATCCTTCCGTGTATTCTTAATATAGTTTCTATTCACAATCTCAATGCACAGATCAAATACCAAGTGATTTGTCATTATCAAAACTGGATTGGACTCGTAGAGTCAATAATCTCCCCATTTTTTATGATGACAAATACATGAGCAAAAATATAGAATAAAATGGGCTACGCCTAACAAGGCTCCTCAAATAATGCATTAAATATTCAACAAATGAAATATGCTTATGTCAAATAAAATATGTTCATGTTCATACACATGTTGTTTAGCCCGATTTTTCTCCTATAGCCTGATTTTTCTCCCCCTTTACATAATTAGTGTTGCCAACAATTTTGCTATTCTTCTCACCCTCAATTTTTTTTTATTTTTGCCCTGATTCTTCTCCCACTTTTTACATCAACAAAAAGGTGTATAACAATAAAACATGAGTGGACATAGCCTTATATTCTTCTCCCATTTAAAATCTTAAAGTTTTAAACTTGTTCAACCATCAGATTTAAAAAATTTACTTCTTCCCCTTTTAACATCAACCATCCCCCTTGCTAATGCATAAATTTATGTTGTGGAATGTAAATTGCATTGTGAGCATACACAGTGTGGCAAATGTCATATGAGTGTATAAGCAGACACAGTCATTAAACTTCAATGATTTTGTGAGGATTAACATGTGGAAGTTAATATGCTCTCATCATTATGGGAGTGTAATACTAAATGTTGACTAATGTGATACCAAATGTTAATTTCAATGTTGATTGTGATACCACATGAGAACAAATGAGCCGAGATTGCAATTTTTAACCAATTATGAAAATTAAGTAACGTTGCTCCCCCTGAATTATGTTATCTAATGTAACTCTAGGCAACCATATTTATTTTAGCTCAAAAAAGCTCTCCCTTGTTTTATTTATTTAAATTCATACACATTGTAGATTATGCAATAAAAAATCTCTCCCACTTTAGTTCTCATCAAAGATTTACTCTAGTATATATCTCTCACCTTTTGGATCTTCAAACTAAATTGTGCTATAGATACTTGCTTTAAGTACATTTCAAAAAGAATTATAACCAGAAAGACTAACCATACAAATCCTAATTATATCAATTCATTTCAAAACAAGATCATATGGTTAACTCAAGGAATTTTCAGCAAAGCAATATATTTTTCATTTAGAGTATTCAATAGAATCATCATAATTGAGTGCATGCCACAGAAAGTTCACTGCACATCTAAGCACAAGATATATTGGTAAGCATAGTAAGATAGTAAATAATTTCGAGATGCTCCTCCTATGAATTCGAATACTTGCGTAGATGAGATGAAATGCTTATACTTATCAAAGATTAATTTCACTACTAGTTCAAAGCCATATAAGTGATCATTGCAAATTATTTTAGAAAAACTATAGTGATACTATGATGCCCTTGAGTTCTTTATGCTCTTTCTCTAGGAATGGAGTTTTGCTCCCCTAAATATTTTCAAGCATGCAACAAGTTTAGTTCAGTATAGTTTTAAAACAAAAATCATGTGATTAACATGTTGTATCAAATATGCACACAAGAAACATACCATTCATGATTTGATGCCAGATGTAAATACAGAATATGACACTAAATGTGATTATGCTTATGTTTTAAAGCCATATTAGTTTTCAAGTTAATTTGCTCCCCTTGAGTTATGCACTTATCATATTCTTGTGTCTTTTCCTTGTAATCATTCTTCACTAGTTTAGCCAAGTGTTCTAAGATCTTGAATGGATATGCTTGACTTTACCTGCTTTAGCTTAGAGAACCAAAAAGTCATAAACACTTTTACTTTAGGGTCACAAGCCTATATTGCTTCTTTTCTTATGGATCTCAATGCATAGGTTTCCTAGTCATTTGTAATATCATATAGATTGAAACCTATTGCATATAACTTAGCCATTTTGTATATTCAAAATCTTCTAATAGATTTGACTTGAAGTTTGAACGCTTGTGAAGTAAGATTTTGCAAGTACTCTTAACAATTTAATTATCTTTAAGTTCAGTAGAATATTCATTATGAGTGAACTATATTCAGAATAGTTCATGGAAGCGAATATATCCAACTACATAAGCCAAAGAGCAATTTTTGGAGAATATTAATTTTTGAATACTGCTCTTTAGGTATTTTTGATTTTTCAATTATTGGACAGTACCTTATAAGTATGTTTTCAATTTTAAGTAAGGGTATGAGCCTATAATAGATGAATCTTTACCGGATGTGATCATGGTATGGTAAAATTTTCTTGTGGAGGATACTACTTAATCACAAATCAAAATTAGGGATTTCTACGTTTTAAGCACAACGAGAATATTTATTAAAAATGTATTGGTAAACAACTTGATTTCCTTAAAAAATGCCCCTGATTTGATTATAACAGGATGTATTTTAATAAGCACTTGATGGATACGAAATTTATGATTATTAGTTCTTGTGGCTAGAATGATGACTGATTTAATCTTTTAAGGCTTCAAGAATGAGTTTAGGATTAGATGAATTTTAATATATGATTTATTCCTAAGACTCAGTCTTATGCAATGAACATAATCAGTTTAACTTAGGATTTTAATATTTAAGCATGTGTTAAGCACTACGAATTATTCATTAAACAACAATGCTTTAATCCATTTAAAAGTGAATTTGTTCTTCAATGTTTTACTTATGTTACTCATTGCAAGGATATTAGGTTCTTGATATTTTAACAGTTAATCTCTCAACCTTCACTTTGAATGCATCAAGATTTGCATGCTATTCAATATTTCAACATTTTACCCAATCATTATGATATAAAAGCATTAGGTAGTTAGATTGGATATATTGCCTAAAGGAATTAAATTAACTTAGCTTTCTTATAAAAATCTTAGTATAATACTAGTGTAGTAAATACACATACTAAGATTTTACATTTTAAGCATATACTATTCCCAAGCCTATTAGTTATCGCGACCCCCTTTTGTTTATGTGGCTGACTTCACTAAATTCTTAATCCTAAGTCTAAAGAGAAGTTTTTGGGGTTTGTTTGGTACTCATTTTTCTTTGACTCGCCAAACTTGTTTAAGCTTCACACCTTTCCTTTTAAATGGACAATCAAATTTAATGTGTCCTTTATTTTAACATAATACGCAAGTGGTGTGAGCATACAGATCGAAGGAGGTACAAGCATAGAACTTTGACTCTTTAACAAAATGCCCCATGTATAGGTTCCTTCTTCTCCTATTTTCAATTCCATTGTAACCTATACCTTCTTTGTCTGATGTAATCTTTTGGGAACCTAAGAGTTTGTCAAAATTTTCTTTTCCCTTAGTAAATGTGTGGATGATCTTAGCTTGATCCTCTATCTTTCTTTCTAGATCTTGAAATTTTAAATTCTTTAAGCCTTTGCAAACAACTTGTAATTTTACCAATTTATCGGTCATTTTGTTTGCTTTACATTCAAGTTCAGAAATTTTAAGATCTTTTGCATTATCACTCAAAAACTTGGATCTTAACTCTTTCAACTCTTTTTTCATCATATCATTCTTGTTTTCTAATTTTATGATTTTCAAATCCTTTTCTTTTTCAACACTAATTTTTTATTCTAAATCTTTCAGTGATGCCTCATTTTTTATTACTAATCTCTTAATTTCTAATTCCTTTTCAATTTTTCTTTTTCCCAAGAAGTATGAGACTCTAGAAACTTTTCTAGCTATTTTGCTAAGTCTTTATTTTCACTTTCCAACATTAATTTCCTTTTGGACATCTTTGTTAAACTTTTATAAGCCTTAGCAAATCCCTTTTGTAATTCCTTATAAGATGGCATATTATCATTATCAGATTCATCATAATATTCACTACCAGAATTATCACAAGATGTATCACAGTAATTGCATGAATCATTCTGAGAGGTTGAATGAGAAGTAGAATGAGTAGAGTGTACCTCTTCATCAACTAATGCAACTAGGCCATAGTTTTCTACTAAATGATCATTTGAGTATGGATCTTTCCAAGTAGAGGACTTCTTTCCTTTGGTCTCTTCAAATATCCTATCGAGTTCTTCCCATATCTCTTTAGCACTTTTGACATGACTTGATTTCATGAAAAACATTAGTATCTAAACCAAGCAATAGAATGTTCATAGCACCGAAATTTATATGCATTAATTTCATGTCATTCTCATTCAGCTCATATTTAGATTTAGGAATTTTAACATTATCAATAATTTTCATAGGAACTAAGTTTCCTTGAGCAATTACTCTCCAAGTCCTCCAATCCATTAATTTGATAAAAATACTCATTCTCATTTTCCACTCGGTGAAATTTTTACCATAAAACATTAGAGGTCTTGTAGGGATTTGTCCTACACCAAATGGGGATACACCACAATAATCCATGTGATCTTTTTACAAATTAACAATTACATCTATGTACACCTGCTCTGATACCAAATGTTGATTTAGGTGTAATCCTAAGAGGATGGGTGAATTGAGTATTTTAAAATTCTTTGAAACTATTTACCACTTAATCCTTATTTGAATATTTAACAAATCAATTGCAAGAATTTAAGACTGAATTAAATTTATTTTATCAATGAGTTCTTTTTACTCAATTAAGTGTGTGTAGAGTTATTCAACATACACATGCAATGCAAGTAATGAAATGTAGTGCAAAAAGTAAAGAGATAAGGGAAGAGAGAATGCAAACGCGATTTTATGATGTTCAGCCAACCCGGCCTACGTCCTCACCTTGAGCAACCCACTCAAGGATTCCATTATAATCCCTACTCCTTAAATTGGGACGGAGCTTCCCTTACAATCTGCTGCTTACACGAGGTACAACTTCCTCCTACTTTGCTGCTTACAAAAGATACAGCTCTCTCCTCAAACTCGATTCACAACCCGAACGTGATTACAATCAAATATATAAAACACTCAAAGTTGCTTCTAATAAAGCTAGTGAGTACAATTGAAATTCCTAATACATAATCATATGATGAAACTTGAAGCTCAGAATGTATGGAACCGATACAATCATTATATGCAAGAGTATGATTCACTAACTCTCCCTTTTATCAAATCTCCCAAAAATATTTATATAAATCAATGCTTTGGAGAACTTAGGTTAAATCTTTGAATACATAAAAAGCTTTGAAGATTGCAAAGATTTGAAACACACTTTGTCAAAACAATATTTATCTCAAGTGTATATAGATAACCTTTAGACTTTTCAATCAAGTGGATTTTGGAATATTAAAAATATCAAGTCTTTGAATGAAAAGCTAACTTGAATCAAAAATATCTAATCAATAATAAAAGCTTTTCTTAAGTGGTAATCTTATCAAAATGATTTAATATACATGCACACTCAAGATCAGCCTCTTATCAAATATTCAAAAATGGATTTTGCAATGCCAAACTCTATGAAAAATGAATATTAACAAGTAGATCAGTATATATATATATGAAGAACTCTATGAGACTAACTCTTAACAAGTAGTGTGATTTACCAAACCTCAATATCAAAAAGCTTGTACAATAATCACAAGAAAACCTTTTGAGGATGAAAGTAGCCTTAGCTTAGATGTGTGGTGTAAGATTTGAAATCCTAATCATAACCTCAGTATTGTGATCTCCCAAGTTATGCTAATATGCTCAATCGTATTGCCAAGCTTTGATTTTCTTCTTCTTGTAGTTGAGTCTTATAGTTGTTCTTGTTCATGTTGATCTTAGCTTTAGCACTAGGGTTTAGATATTCAATATATAGGTGCCTTACCCTTAGAATCAATCCTAACTGTTGGATCAAAGAAATAGCTTGCGTGTTCTTTTATTAAAAAATAAAATTTTAAACTTTCCCACAAGTTTAGAAGACTAAGGTTAAAAGCCCAGATGACTGAAGTTCCTTAGAGTTTCAAAAAAATAACCTAGACACAGGGTCAGGCAACTGAGGTTAAAGGCCTTGGTGACTGAAGCTTCGAGTTTAGACGACTGAAGTCTGAGTTCAGTCTTCTGAGGTGCTTCTGCCAGGTTTTGTGTTTCACCATTAATTCTTCAAACGAATGAACTTAATCTTTGGTCTTCTGAAGAAATTCTTTAGACAACTGAGGTTATCTTCGGTCTTCTAAAGTGGCAACTTCAGGTGACTGACTGTTGAGTTCGATCCTCTGAAGTTCCTATTTTCTAAATTTTTTTCTTTATAGTTTGAAAAACTACTTTGCTCTGTTTCTTGGCTCTTTTATAAAAATATTTTCCGGAATTTTAAAAATATTTCTAAGTTCATGAATGTCCCCTAATGATGTTCATGAAATGCATAAGTCCTAAGATCATTCTAGGTTATGATTTGAGCCTTAAATTAAATCATATGAAAATGTAAATACATGAGTTCTAAGTACCCATTCCCATGACGCTCTTGAACTTGGTGCTTGCATCTTCATTCTTGTACTCTTTGAGTTCTATGGATCTTGCCAAAATATGTATGCTTTATTCTTTATGACCTTCATGTCTTATTATCCTTTTGTGCATGCCTAATATAGCTCTTGTTCACAATCTCAATACACAGATCAAATACCAATTGATTTGTCCTTATTAAAACCGGATTGGACTCGTAGAGTTGCCTAGCATAGCATATTTCTTTTACCTAACTGGCTAGGAGGCTCGCCTCTAACTTTATCCTTACGCTCATGGCGTACTATCCCCAAAATCCTAAAATAATACATACATATATAATATAATATATATATATATATATATATATATATATATTTCCAATAAACCAATTATATTTCCCTGAACCTACATACTCATAAATTTTCTGAATTGTAATTTACCTGGGCTCCTAAAAATATTCATTGGGTCCTCAACCCATGCCTGCAGGGTCCCAAGAACACCCTAGTCCTGAAATTATAACATCTTAATTTTATTTCACAAAACCCCAGTATATTCCCATATAACTTACAATCTAAACTCAAATAAATTTGATACAACTGAAAATACCCAAATATTCAACTTACCTAAATTTTGGGATGGTGCCCAAGTTGACCAAAGCAACAATTCACTCCAGCAGACTTGTAAAGAATCTCCCCAAGATCAATGTGGCGACTTTGGATCGTCAAAACGGGGAGAGACGGAGCGAGAAACGTAAAGAGAAGTGAGAGGAACCGAGTAGGAGAGAGAGAGAAATGAGGAAAAGAAATTTTCTCTCACTGAATGCCGATTTTCTGCTATTTATATACCTTTTGCCACGTGGCCTCGTTGACGAGCCACGTAACCTCGTCGACGAGTTCAAGAAGGAAGTTCATCGACAAGCACCTAATCCTTGTCGACGAGTTTCAGGCCCCAAAAATAACCCCTCGGCAAATTCTCATCAATGTGGAGACGAGACACGCGTCCACGTCGACGAGCTAAAGAAGACTGTTCATAGACAAATGCTCTGCGTTCGTCGACGAGGCCCTATTGCGTCCCCCCTTTAAAATTCTTTTTCCCTTTCTTTTATTTATTATTTAATTCTCATAATTATCTAGGTTACTACATTCTCCCCTCCTTATATAGTTTCTTCTTCAAAATTTACTATCTGTATTGAACATCATCTATTAAGGAAAATAGACTACTTATTTTATTACTTACCCTCACTTATGGCGGAGGAATATCATGGTTACATTCAGGGTTTTGGAAGATTATAAATATAATTATAAAAGAAAATTCTCCCAAAACCATAACACTACCTACCCTATAATCTAAAATACAACTATACATTCATCATTCTCTACTAATTAAAATAAAATTGTTGTTATTTTGAACAATATTGACTATTACTGTATCCCACTAAATAGGTGTGGGTATTTTTATCTAATTTCCTCTTCAAGCTCCCACGAAACTTCTTCTATGGCATGATTTTTCCACAGGACTTTCACTAATTGAATTTTCTTAGTACGCAATTCATGTTCCTTTTTATCTAAGATCTGCTTTGGTGCTTCCTCATATGCTTATGAATCTTCGAGCTCAACCCCTGCATAGCTAATCACGTGGGAAGGGTCTGAGACGTATTTCCTCAACATTGAAACCTGAAATACGTCGTGAATTCTAAATAGGGCCGGTGGTAGAGTTAGCCTATAAGCAACTGACCCCACTCTCTCAAGTATTTCTAATGGGCCAATGTACCTAGGGCTCAGCTTACCCTTCTTTCCAAATCCCATAACTCCTTTCAGTGGTGTTATTTTCAAAAATACGTGATCACCCACTTCAAATTCCAATTCCCGATAGTGATTATCTGCATAGCTTTTCCACCAACTCTGAGCTGTACTAATCCTATCTCGAATAAGTAGGACTTTATTGTACGCCTGCTGCACCATTTCTGGCCCCAAAACTCACCTCTCAACTAACTCATCCTAGTATAAAGAAGAACAACACCTCCTACCATAAAGTGTCTCGTAAGGTGTCATGTCGATGCTGGTCTGATAGCTGTTATTGTAGATAAATTCAACCAACAACAAATACTGGGTCCAGCTACCCCCAAAGTCCAATACACGCACTCACAACATATCGTCATGTAACTGAATCGTTCTCTCTATTTGACCATCTGTCTAAGGATGAAAAGCTATGCTGAATGCTAACTGAGACCCCAAAGCCTCCTACAAGCTTTTCCAAAATCGTGATGTAAGGCATGGATCACGGTCTGAGACTATAAACACTGGCACTCCATGGGGTCGAACAATCTCCTAAATGTAAATCTCTGCCAATCTGTTCATAGGGCATCTAACTTTAATAGGTAGGAAATGAGTTGTCTTCATTAGCCGATCAACAACTACCCAAATGGCATTTATACCATGCGGTGCTAGCGGTAGCCCAGTGATGAAATCCATGGATATGTGGTCCCACTTCCACTCAGGGATGAAAAATGGCTGTAACTGCCCTGCCAGTCTCTAGTGCTCAGTCTTAACCTACTGGCACGTCAAGCATTGCTGCACAAATTTAGCAATCTCCCTCTTTATTCCACTCCACTAGAAATACTCTCGCAGATCCCTATACATTTTAGTACTGCTAGGATAAACCATGTATAGATATCTGTGAGCCTCCTCTAGAATTATTTTTTTAATATCATCATCTTCAAGCATACACAATCTGGTGCAAAACCTCAGAGCTCCGTCATCAGAGATACTAAACTCGTTTCCCTGATTATCCTGAATTTTGACTATTACCTCTGCTAATTCTGCGTCATCTCCTTAATCAACTTTAATCTTCTCATATAGTGTAGGCTGCACAACCAAACTAACAATAAATTCCTAAGGATTACTCTCTACCAACTCTACACCAAGTCTCTCTAGATCCATCAGGATCTGATGCTGAACCTCCATAGCTACTAGTGCTGGTCCCATTGATTTCCTGCTCAGAGCATTTGTTACCACATTCACTTTCTCTGGGTGGTAACTAATAGTACAATCATAATCTTTAATGAGTTCCAACCACCTTCTTTGCCTCATATTCAGCTCTTTCTAGGTAAAGAAATACTTTAAGTTTTTGTGGTCCGTGAAGATTGTGCATTTCCCACCATATAGATAATGCCTCCAGATTTTTAAAGCATAAACCACTGCAGCTAATTCTAAATCATGCATAGGATAGTTCTTCTCATATTCTTTAAGCTATCTAGATGCGTAGGCAATAACTCTTCCATGCTGCATTAACACACATCCAAGACCCTTCAAAGATGCATCACTATATATCACAAATCCATCTTCCCCTAATGGGATAGCCAGTACCGATGCTGAAACCAACCCCCGCTTTAACTCCTCAAAGCTCTCCTCACTATCATCGGTCTAATCAAACTTCACATTTTTCCTCATGAGTTGTGTTAGTGGACCTGATAATTTGGAGAAACCATCTACGAAGCTTCAGTACTAGCCTACCAAACCTAGAAAACTCTTAATCTCCTGAACATTTTCTGACCTTACCCAACTCACCACTGCCTTTATCTTACTCGGATTAACTGATATACTGTCCTCGGAGATCACATGCCCAAGGAAAGTAACCCGCCTTAACAAGAATTCACATTTCTTGAACTTTGCATACAACTTTCTTTCTCTTAATATCTACAACACCAGCCTCAAATGATGCTCGTGTTCCTTAAAACTTCTCAAGTAGACCAGTATATCATCAATGAAAACCACAATAAACTAGTCTAGGTAATGATGGAACACCCGATTCATTAAATCCATAAATACTACTAGTGCATTTGTCAACCCAAACGGCATCACCAAAAATTCATAATGCCCATATCTAGTTCAAAATTCTATTTTCGAAATATCCTCTACTCTAACTTTTACCTGATGGTAACCCGACCACAAGTCAATTTTAGAGTAGACATAGGTCCCTTGGAGCTAATCAAATAAGTCGTCAATCTTGAGAAAAGGATATCTATTATTGATTATCAATATGTTTATCTCCCTATAATCTGTGTACAACCTCATGGTCCCATCTTTCTTTTTCACAAATAGGAGTGGGGCCCCCCACGGCAACACACTGGGTCTGATAAATCCTTTATCTAGCAACTCCTACAACTAATCTTTCAATTCCTTCAATTTAATTGGAGACTTACGATATGGGGCTTTAGATACTGGTGCTGACCCCAGTAGTAGATCCACGGTAAATTCAATCTCTCGGTTTGGTGGTAAGCCAGACAATTCTTCTGGAAAAACATCTAGAAATTCTCTAACTACTAAAATATCAACCTGTTTTAGTTCTTCTTTTGGAAATTCCTTTTTGTAGGCAACATACCCCTGGCAACCACCTTGTAGCGGTCTCCTCATCTAAATAGCTGACACTAGCTATGGCAAGGAACGCACACATGAACCCACAAATCTGTATTTTTACTCACCCAGGGGGTCTAAAAATCACTTGTTTTTTATGACAATCTATGCTGGCATGATTAGCTGTCAGCCAATCCATACCCAATATTACATCAAACCCCAGCATATCTAGTACCACGAGATCAGCTGGTGGTACTTTCTCCTAAATGCTTACTAGAAAGTTCCAAAGTACCTTCCTACACCTCACCATAGATCTCGTCGCCTTGACTACAAATAGCTCAACATCTAATAACTGTGCCTCTACCCTAGTTACTTTAACATACCCTGCTGATATAAAGGAATGGGTGGCACCTATGTCAAACAAAACAATAACTTTATATGATAATATAGTAAATGTACCTGTGACAACGTCTCCAGCAGTTTTGGCGTTAATGCATAGACCCCTGCCAGTGCCGTATTCCTCTGCTGGCTTCCACGGGGCGCCTGATGACCACCCCAGTTTGGTTTGATAGCTAGTGCATAAATCAACGGTCCCTAACATGATCGAGCCATATGGCTAGGTCTCCCACAATGATAGCAGACATTCTTCTCCAATCGGCACTCGCCTGAATGTCTAAGTCCACATCTGGCACAGGTGGGATAAAATTGATCACCCTGAAATCCACTATGCTCTGTCGTCTACCTCTGACCCCCACCGAATGTACCTCCTCTCCAAGGGCCTCAACTGGAACCCGCCGAAAAACTCGAAGGTGCGGCCCTCTTTTTCTGGCTTTTTGTCTTAGTCCCTCTCGGCACACCCTCCTATGCTATTATGGCTCTGTCAACCAGCTTTGAGAAATCATGTATCTTCAGTACTGCCACCTATCTATAAATATCCCGCTTCAAATTCCTCTTGAACATCCTGACCTTCTTAGCTTCATCTGGAACAATATAAGGGCAGAAACGCGACAACTCGATAAATTTCACCTTCTACTTCTGGACTGTCATTGATCCCTGGGACAAGCTCAAAAACTCCTATACTCTAGCCTCTCTGACCAAGGCAGGATAGTATCTATCAAAGAACATGTCCCTGAATCGGGCCTAGGTCATCGGCATTGGAATTGATTTCCACTCCTCCAGTAATCTAGTGGTTGTCCACCATTTCTAGGCCTCCCCTGTCAGCTTATATGTGGCAAAGAGGACCCTCTACTCATTGATGTAGTGAAGCACCATCAAAACCTTCTCTATCTCCTGCATCTAGTTCTCCACAACTACAGGATCAGCTGCTCCTGAAAATGCTGGTGGGTTTATCTTTATAAATTTTTCTATCGCGCACCCCTAAGTTGTAGATGGACCTCCTTACTCCATGGAGCTCCAGTTAATCTCAGCCATGACCTGCTAAGCCACACTACGTAGCATTATCTGAATCCTCACCTCCTACACCAGAAGGTCCTACTCCGTCGTTGCCACTAGCATGAGCACTACTACCTTTTGGGTCCATCCTGCAATATTATTAAATTATTCTGAGAATCCAAACCTTACAATACTATACTAACTAAAATAACTCTTACCTCTTATCACTAATTCAAGGTCTGGTCTTACCATATGAAAATAGAAATTGTTGATAGTTTACTATGGTTTTTTCTGAAATCGTCACCTTAAGAAAAACACAAAAACCACCCCGAAACTCTACCTCCAAACCGCAGAACAGAACCTTGAATTCTCATCCTAATTCCCTAACATTAACTAACTCTCATCCTGTTCCACTCTGCTTAAGATTCCATTCCTATATTCTGGTTTTATTTTTCTTTGTACTCTAGAGTCTACAGAACCTAGCAACCTAGGCTCTGATACCAATTTGTAATGCCTCGACCTGGGTCTGCCAGGGAGCACTGCGTCTCTCCTCCTCAACTTAGACCAGACAACAGGGAAGCGGGCCTTATCGGACTAATGACTAGCTCCACAAACCAACACGTATCCTTTTTAGTGTGTTTTGTCCTCACTCACAGACTTCCTCAAAAAACTTTCCAGAAGGTCACCCATCCTAAGATTACTCTAAGCCAAGCATGCTTAATCATGGAGTTTTTATGGGAAGGCTCTCGAAAAAAAAGATGCACTTTGTTGATATGGGTAGCGACATCAAATATTTTTTAAGCCTTTCTTCCACGGGGTATCACACTCTCCCCCACTTACAGAATGCAACGTCCTTATTGCAAACCTACATTTCCAAACCCAGGCGATGTGAATCTCATCACACTTCCGGCTGGGTAATGGCTCTGATACCATTTTGTAACGACCCAAAAATTTCACCATTCTTTTATATATAATTTACTATGATACCCCTGTAATACCTATTATAACATCTCAGGACCAGATGGTACTAAGGTATCCCTATACATAAATCAACACACCTATGCAACGGGAAACATAAAGTCATAGATCCATATTTACGATACCAGAATTTAGTGTTTCCAAACCGTACATACATGTTTATACATCATCCCAGTTTCATCTACTTCAAAAGTACATTCCCCTGAACACACTTACCCTTTAAAATAGGGCAGTACAAAAAATCTCTCTATCTGTGAGCCTAATCTACTCACCTAGCTGGATCACCTGAAAAATGTTAAACCACTGGGATGAGACAACGCTCAGTAAGAGGAAATATGCTATTACTAGTGTGTGGCGACTGAGTTTCATAAGTTATATTGACAATATCTGTAATTGTAAAAACTGGTAAATCAAAATACAGTATAACTTGCATTAATCATAGTTTAAAGTATAACTGTAATATCTGAGTTTTCTACTTTTTAATATTTCTAGTATCGTACTATATTTGTTGATATTCTGTAAATCTGTATACATATAAATTGAGATGTTTACCCTGGAAAACTGTACGTCATGATTTAATCCCTCATGATAGGTTTGTGCGGCCCGTAGATGGGACTTAATCCTGGTTGGCCTACCACGTAAGTAACCTATACTCTACCAATCCTCAGTCCGGCCAAACTGTAACCTCTCTTAGGCTTGGAACTGGTAACTACCTTGTCAAACCGGTCTCCTCAACCCAAAATACTAGGGAGACTGCAATCTCTCCATAGAAACGGTTGACAAAATTCACATACTATTTGAGATATGTGGTTGCACTCTGATCTAAAAATAGAAACAGTACCACGCTCTACTAATTGAACATAACTTGATTCATCAGGGTTTGATACTGTATATACTATTTCTATAAATATCCTACTATTTTCATCATGATTCCAAAGTAGTCATAACACTATAAATCTTATCTAAAAATACTATAATATCTTACTAAAATAACTGTGATATCTGACTGTAATAACTGACTGTCATATCTGATTGAATAATCTGTAATGTCTGAGTGTTATGGTTTTGGAAAGCATGGCATTCTATAAATACTGTAAAATACTTGTTTGTACAATATTTGTAAAAATATATATGTCTGGTAAATATCTATCTATAAAATATATTTGTCTATATATATGCACTGTAAATCATGATATTCTGAAAAACTATATAAATTTTGTATCAAGCAAATATCTACTCAGGTCACACAATTAACACAACTCATGTTCTGAAATCTATAAAACTGTATAATTATACAATGTACCATAATAAACAAATACTATAATTTACTGATAATATTTCTGAATTTCCTAGCATAGCATATTTCTCTTACCTAATTGGTTGGGAGGCTTGCCTCCAACTTTATTCTTACGCTCACGGCGTACTATCCCCAAAATCCTAAAATAATACATATATACATTTTTCCAATAAACCAACTATATTTCCCCGAGCCTACATACTCGTAAATTTTCTGAATTATAATTTACCTGGGCTCCTGAAAATACTCATTGGGTCCTCAACCCATGCCTGTAGAGTCCCATAAACACCCTAGTCCTAAAATCATAACATCCTAATTTTATTCCACAAAACCCCAGTATATTCCCATATAACTTAAAATCTAAACTCAAATAAGCCTAATACAACTAAAAATACCCAAATATTCAACTTACCCAAATTTTGGGATAGTGCCCAAGTTGGCTAAAGTAACAATTTACTCCAGTAGACTTGTAAAGAATCTCCCCAAGATCAACGTAGCGACTTCAAATCATCGAAATGGGGAGATACGGAGTGAGAAATGTAGAGAGAAGTGAGAGGAACCAAGCAAAAGAGAGAGGGAGAAATGAGGAAAAGAAATTTTCTCTTGCTGAATCCTGATTTTCTGTTATTTATAGACCTTTTGCCACATAGCCTCGTCGATGAGCCACGTCACCTCGTTGATGAGTTCAAAAAGGAAGTTCGTCAACGAGCACCTAACCCTCATCGACGAGACACATGTCCATGTTGACGAGCCAAAGAAGATTGTTTGTCGACAAGGCCTTACTGCGTCTCTCCTTTAAAAAAAATTTTCCCTCTCTTTTCTTTGTTATTTAATTCTTATAATTATCCAGGTTACTACAGTTTGTATACTTATTCAGGATGTGTATGACTTTCAAATCCTGGCAGTTGCTTGACATAGACTTCCTCATTTATATATCCATTTAGAAAGGCACTTTTTACGTCCATTTGAAATAGTATGAAGTCTTTGTAGCAAGCAAAGGCTAGTAACATCCTAATGAATTCTAGTCTTGCTACAGGGGCATAGGTCTCATCATAGTCAATACCCTCTTGTTGGTTATAACCTTGTGTGACCAATCTAGCTTTGTTTCTTACGATGTTGCCATCTTCGTCTTTCTTGTTCCTAAACACCCATTTTGTGCCTGTTATTGTAGTGTTTTTGGGTTTAGGAACTAAATCTCATACTTTGTTTCTTTCGAATTGGTCTAGTTCCTCTTGCATGGCATTTATCTATTGTTCATCATTTTTAGCCTCCTAAAAGTTCTTAGGCTCTAAATGGGACACGAAGGCTATATGATTACATCCAATTCTCAAGTGAGATCTAGTGTTAACTCCTTGGGATGGATCACCTATGATGAGATCAGTTGGGTGATTCTTAATAAATTTCCAAACTCTAGGGAGTTCATCATTTTCTTCTTTCGGTTTCCTAGACTCTTCTTGAGGTGATGATTCTTGATGATCATTTTTTATGTCTTGGGAACCTTTATCTTATTCATTATTTATATTAAGTTGCTCAAGTTCCTTTGTAATTCTAATAGAGGTGGCTTGATCATCTTCTTCCATGTCAACAGTTGCTTTGGGTGTATATGGGTTAGTTCTATAAAAAACAACGCGTGTTGGTTCTTGAACAGTTTGGGTTCTTTTATTAAATACTCTATAAGCTTTGTTGTTCATTGCATACCCTAGAAAGATTCCTTCATCAGATTTTGAATCAAATTTTGTTAGGTGATCTCTATCATTTAATATGAAACATTTGCATCCAAAGACCTTAAAGTGTGAGATGTTTGGTTTCCTACCCTTCCATATCTCATATGTTGTTTTCCCTATTTTGGATCTGATGATGACACAATTACTAACATAGCAGGCTGTATTGACGGCTTTGGCCCAAAAGTATTTTGGAAGATTATGTTCATTAAGCATTGTCCTAGCCCTTTCTTGAAGTGTTTGGTTTTTTCTCTCAACTACTCCGTTTTGTTGTGGAGTTTTTGGTGCGGAGAAATTGTGTGAATAACCATTTTCATTACAAAAGTCTTCTATTTCTTTGTTTCTAAATTCTCTTCCCCTATCAATCCTAATGTGAACAATTGGCATTCCTTTTTAATTTTGAATCTTTCCACAAAAATGAATGAAGGCATTGCAAGTATCACTTTTGTTTGCGAGAAAGATCACCCACAAAAACCTAGAGAAATCATCAACAATCACCAAAGCATATAGTTTTCCACTAATACTTGCAATATCATTTGGTCCAAACAAATCAAGATGAATCAATTCTAATGGTCTTGTTGTGGATATCATTTTCTTGGTTTTGAAAGATGATTTAACTTGTTTTCCATATTGACATGCATCACGTACTTTGTTTTTTACATAATTGTCTTTTGGTAAGCCATTCTCTAGTTCCTTAGATAATAACCTATGCTATAAATCCATGCTAACATGACTTAGCCTCCTATGCCATAACCAACAATTTTCATTTGTTGCAGCCAAACATCTAACATCACAAGTTTTAATGTCATCAAACTCAATTGTGTAGATGTTATATTCACGTTTGCCTACTAGTATGGTATTTCCATTCAAATCATTTATTAAGCATTGGGTGGATTGAAATATAATATTTAATCCCTTATCACACAACTGACTAATACTTAATAGGTTATGTTTAAGTGTATCTACAAGGGCAGCATTTTCAATAGCCAAGGATGAATTACCTATTTTACCTTTGCCGATGATTCTTCCTTTAGCATTGTCTCCAAACGTTACCAATCCTTCCTTCTTGTAAGTGAGTGAGATGAATTTGCTTGCATCTCCCGTCATGTGTCTTGAGCAGCCGCCATCAAGGAACCATTTGTTTCTTGTAGTAGAGTTTGTCTTCATGCATACCTACACACAACACTAAGTGATTTGTTTTGGTACCCATATTGTCTTGGGTCTTATAGGGTTAGTGTTCTTAATCACCCATTCACATTTCTTCCCTCTTCCTCTGTTTCCTCTGAAAGGGCAAGTAAAGCATACATGACCCTTTCTTTCGCAATATAAGCAAACTTTATTAGCATGTAAGAGGTTTGGTTTGGGTGCAAGGACTTTCTTTGACAAAGAGCTTCACTTAACACAAAGGTTTTCAAAACCGATTGATTCAAATGACGACAAGCCATACCCTAATCTTTCCTTGAAAATTCCAAATCTTTTGATTCCAAGTAATTTATCAAAATTTTCTTTTCTATTTGTAAATTTGTAGATTATGTTATCTTGATCTTTAACTTTCTTTTTCAAATTTGAGTTTTCTTGAAGAATTTTCACAATTTGGTTTTTCAAATTTCCAACGTCTTTTTGAAAAGACTCCTTGTCATTTTTACACTTTTTGATAACTATTTCCTTTTCAAAACTTAGATATGCATTTTCCTATTTTAAAGTATCACATGAGCATATTTTATTTTGCTTATATCTTGCATGAGTTTCTTCTAAAAGTTTGTTTCTCTTTTTAGCAGCAATCAACTCAATATAAAGTTTCCTACAGTTTTCTCCTATTTCTTCATATGATGGAAAGTATTCTTCATCAGAATTTACCTCATTGTATTCATCTGCCATAAAGCAGAAGTTTGCAACTTCTTCTTCATTTTCTTTATCGGTTAAGGTCCCATCCAGCTCATCCCATCCGGTTGCATTCATGGCTATAAACTTATTTTTGTCTCTTTAGTGGTTGTTGCCTTTATTTTTGAAGAGTGGGCAGTCAGCCATACGGTGCTTGGCCTTTTTACAGTTATAGCACCTTATGCTTGATTCTCCTTTCTCCTTTTGTTTGCTGGCTCATTTGTTCAACAAGAAATTTTTGAATCTTCTTGTGAGGAGAGCAACTTCATCATCATCGTCATTTTCTTCTTCCTCCACAAGCTCCTTTTGTTTTTCAGCTTTTAGGGCAATTTTGGTCGCCTTTTTCGGTGCCTCAACTTCTGCAACAACGTTTTCATTTTTTATCTCATAGGTCATGAGTGACCCAATGAGCTCATCAAGAGTAACCTTTGATAGGTCCTTTGCCTCCTCAATTGCTATGGACTTTGCATGCCAGGATTTCGGTAAAGAGTGAAGGACTTTCTGCACATTATATTCCATAAAATATTGCCTACCAAGGGCTTTCAATCCATTCGTTATAAGTGTAAAGAGAGTAAACATATCAGTAATTGACTCACCCTCTTCCATTTCAAACATTTCATATTCTTTAACTAACATATAGATTTTTGATTTTTTCACCTGTGATGTACCTTCGTATGTTACCTGAAGCTTCACCCACATTTCCTTGGCCATGTTGCATCCGCAAATCTGGTTGTATTCTTCGTCACTCATAGCACAATAAAAAAAGTTTTTCATCTTAAAGTTTAGTTGTGCCAGCATTGCATTAGCTTGTGGAAGCTTCCCAATCGGGATAATCTCATAATTGTCATTATTGAATATGTAATCTCCTTTGGTGATTACATTCCACATTCTATAGTCATAAGCTTGGATGAAGATGGACATACGGTCCTTCCATTCCGAATAGTTGACATCGCAGAACTTGGGTGGACGGTTAACGGATTGTCCTTGGGTAAACATGTCCGCCATTTGATCTTTTCGCTTTAGATGTTACTTCAAAGGTCTAGCACTTTGCTCTGATACCACTTGTTGGCTTGGATATGCATCTGGAGTGGGATGAACAGATGTCTTTCATAGATATAGAACTTTTTTTACAATCACAAAATAACTTGGGAAGATGCAAGAATATTATATCACAATTTATAATCAAGGAAAATAATAACAACCACGCAATATGTAAGAGCAAGGGTAAGAGAAGCTTAACACGATGATATTAATGAGGTTCGGCACCAAGCCTACGTCCATGCCTTGAGACCAACTCAAGGATTCCCCAATTCCACTATGTAACCCTCCTTCGCCGACGGAAAAGCCTCTACAATCCAGCTCCTCACAAAGAGCTGCAACAAGGTGCTCACCTAGAGTCACCTTACAAAGAACCCTTCAATCCAATAAACTTGAAATAATGAGATACAATAACAAGAAGTCCCTTTCAGAGTAGATACACAATCACCTCAAACTATTCTCTCTTTGCAAATGATGTGTGAACAAGAGTAAAGAGCAAAAGAGCTTGAGAGCACAAAATGAAACCCTAGAATGAATGCTCAAATAAATATTCTCAACAACCAAATTGCTCAAATACTTTAAAATAAATGCATAAGACCCATTTTAAAGGCCAAAAGAATGAGCTATGAGTTGGAGAGCCATTGGGCATTAATGGACATAAGAAAATTTGAAAACTAGCTATTTATGCGCATTAAATGTAGTCTGCAACCCGAAATTCATCGACGAGGTAACGCCTTTGCCGACGAGTCCCATGTGTACCTTTGTTGACGATGCCCTGTGTTTGTCAATGAACCATCGGTTCTGAATTCGTATGGGTCTTGGTATATTTTTGTTGAAGATTTCCCTGTGTACGTTAACGAGACTAGCACATATATTCATCGACGAAACCATGTGTTCATCGACGAGACAACATTTGAGATTTAAGGTGCTCTCAATATTTTCTCATTTACGATTCCCCTGTATACGTTGACGAGTCTCTTGTATGTATTCATCGACGGGTCCTTGTACTCGTCGATGAGCTACCCTATTTGTATTTTTCAAAAGAGACCTAAATGGGATTCTAACAAGTCCAAGGGTGATCTCTGATTAAGTTAAGGTTCAAACTTGTTCATAAATAATTTTACCATTTTACAAGATGTCTTGTTTTGATGAAATATGTTTTGAAAACATTTAGACATCTTGTGCAATCTAAGGTGACTCGGTATGCATGTGTGGTCTCAGTGTGTTCTAGCCTATCATGAACTAAATGTGTATGCAGTTTGCCCATCTCTTGCTGATTACTTTTCAACGATACCATACACAAGGAGCTACAATATCAACCTTCCTTACACACACACACACAACCCAAATCTTGTGCACGCAATGTAAAATCCATAAATGCTTTGGCTGAGTGGTTGAGTTCTGAATGTGTTATATGTTGGACTTTGTTGATGGTCATTTGCTCTTTGCCGGTTTGATGCATGTTTAACTGTTATGCTTGCTTTGGAATGGTCCTGTGTATTTGAAATGGACTCGATGAAAAGACGTTAGCATACTTAAAAACCACTAATGGGTTGTTGTCATCAAAACAAGGTGGAAAGAGAACCCTAAGCCACTAGATCTATCAGAGGTATATCAAACCTCACCTGTATTAGCTCTGAATGGGGTTTATCTAATAAGATCCCCTTGTTTAAAGGTCTTATTAATTAGACATTCTTAATCACACTTTGATTTTTATTTTTCTTTTAAATATTCTTTATTTTTCTATTTCTTTTATTTATTTTTTTGCTTATTTATTTAATTTTTTATTTCAAAAGGGGTTAATTAAAGACCATTAGCTTCAATTTAGGGATAATTCACGACTAATTAGGTAACGTTCGTAGAACGGGTGTGTAGGGGGTGTTGATACCTTCTCCTTGCATAACTATATTCCTAATCCCAACTTTGGTAAATGCAAATTAAGACTATTGGTTCGTTGACTAAGGATTAGTCTAGAGGCCAATCAATGATTAGTAATTAGGTGTGTTAGCCCCGACAGCTACACTATCTTGGTTTACATGTTTTGATGATATTAACCTATTTGTTGTTCCTAGTATTTTCCATCCTTGTATATCTTATCTAGTATAGGTACAAAGTGTCGGATATACGGAGGTACCAAATCAGAAGCAAAGATCGGACCGAGTAGACATCAAATAGGAAAGATCGAAAGGATGCTGACTTGAAAGGACCAAAGCATATTCTGAACTTTTTATTGTGCATAAATTAATTGTAATAAGGGTGTGAGTGCGTATTGTAACTCTTACGGTGTGTGCCTTGCATTATTTTGGAGTAAGAGTTGAGCCATTGCATAAGCATACTAGGACACATAAGCATATAGGATTGCACTAAAGACAAACACAAACTCACCTTTCATGGCTTTCAACGTTAAACTTAAAGAGTTTGTTAAATGAATCCTAAACTCAAATATGTTTTTTAAAGAGACAAGTTTTCAAACATATTAGTATTTGGAACATCTTCATACTTAGTCCTGGTTTTATCAAAATGAGTCTTGTGTCCTAAAGGTTCAAAGAAAGTCAAGTATATTTATAAAAGGACATACTAAGCATATAGGATATCAAAATGGGTTTTCAAACGTGTTTTATTAATCAAGATATCTTATATTCAAAAGAAAACTCATTTTGATAAGTTTTAATCTTCATTGGACTTAATACATTTCATATACTTTTGTCCAAGAATGTTTTGAGTCATTAAAATGCCTTTTGATAAGGAAAAATAAAGCAATTGTCACTACCGTAGTGCAGCCTTGAGTCCTGAACACCTTTTGGTATTTTGGGCATAACTTTTGCTAGAAAAATCTATCTTGGTGTCCCTGGAAAGCTAAGATAAAATTCCACAACTTTCATGTTAACGACTTTTTATGATTCAAGGACCTCATTTACGAACACAGGGGATTAGTCTACGAGTGCAGAGGCCTAGTCGACGAGTCCAACGGGCAGAAAACGGCTAGTTTACCAAATAAAATATCTTTTCTTCCCCCCCAATGGCTAATTAACCGCTCCTAAGGCTCTTGGGCTATAAATACAAGCTATTAGACTTGTATTAACATGGTTTTGAAGGTCTTTGATCATTGTTAGTAAAAAACATCATTTTATACAAAACCTAGCACATTGCATATTCTTCATTACATGTGCTCATTCTCTCTTGCTCACTTATTGTGTTTGATTCAATTCTTGAAAGAATAGTGTGAGGTTTGAGTTTTAAATCATATTTGCTCATTGTAAGGAGCATTCTTTGTAATCTTCCATCTTCTTGTGAAAGGTTCTTTGTGAACCAAGTTGTAAGGTTCTTTGTGAACCGAATCAGTAAAGGCTCTTTGTGAGCGGTAGGGATTTGTTCCCGAGTTTTTAAGGCTTGCTCCACTGCGGAAGGAGATATTATAATGGATTGTGGAATCCTTGGCTTTGTGCTAAGGCGTGGACGTAGGCTTGGTGCCAAACCACGTAAAATACCTGTGTCATTCTTTCTCTCCCTTACACTCTTTATTTTATATCTTGTGCATGATTTATATTTATATTGTGATATAATTTCTTGTATCTTTCCAAGAGTTTTTATTTTGTACAAAAATACGTATTCCGCGAAAAGAGTCTATTCACCCCCCTCTAGACTATATACTCCGAGCTGGGACAACCAACAAGTGGTATCAAAGCAAGGCGCTTGTATTTTTGGAGTAAAATCCAGAGCGTAAAAGATCGAATGGACATTCGGTGAGCACCTCTTCATATGGACGATCTATTTAACAACCATTGATGTTCAACGGTTCAAACTACCAAGCGTAGAAAAATCAAATGTCTGTATTCATTCAAGCATACGACTTGGATTTGTGGGAGATCATCTCTAAAGGAGACTTCTCAATCACAACTAAAAATGAGGATATTCCAAATACTTTATTGGAACAATCACCAAGTGAAAAAAGGTTAGTTGAACTAAATTTTAAATGATGATATACATTGTCTTATTTGCGAATGTCAAACCGCAAAAGAAATGTGGGATGTACTTGAAAACATCTATGGAAACACATCACAAAATGAACAATCAAAAATACGCATGCTAGTTAGAGAATATGATATATTTAAATTAAATGACGATGAAGAAATTTCTTCCATGCTCATTCGGTTCACACACCTCATAAACAACTTGAAAGCATTTGGTAGAATTTATTCATTAGAAGATTATATTCAAAAAATTCTCCAATCTTTACCTAAGTCATCTATGACCATTGAAGAAGCAAGAAATCTAGAAAAACCTAAGATAAAAAGTGCTTTTGTCGTAGAATCATCTTGTACTAATCAACAAGAAATAATTGAAGATAATGATATTGCATTCTTCACAAGAGAAGTTAAGAAACTTTTAAGTAAAAGAATGCATCAAAAATAAAAAGAAGAGTCGTGCATTGAATGTTGCGATTGTACTAACTCTAGGCATGACATGATAAATTGCTCACTAAATCAAAATGAAGAAAATTTTCTAAATGGGGATCATAATGCCATAAATGATGCTACTTGGGATCAAATTGATGGATTAGCCACCAATGATGAAAATGAGAAAGAAGCACATCCTTGCTTCATGGCTAACGAACAAGAAGATGAAGTAAGTTCGGATGAGTAGGATTATGCACCTTCATATGATGAAATTGTGAATAGTTGTGTTAAATTTTTTGATGAATTACTTTTAGTAAAAAGGAAGCATAAAAATGTTGAGAAAAAACTTGCTTTTTCAAAAAAAATAGAATTTTCTTTGAAAAAAGAAAATGAATCCCTTAAAAGGAAAAATGAAGAGTTTGTTTTAAATTCTAAAAAAGAGCATGAAACTTTAAAAGAAAAGATAGAATATTTGGAAAGAAAATTGTCAAAATTTAAAGGCAAGGAGGCTTGTCTTTGTTCTATCTTGAAAGAAGAAAATTACTCCTTAAAAGGGGAAAATAAGGAGCTTATAGAAAAGACTCAAAAAGACCATGGATCTTTTCAAGTAGAGGTCATAATTTTTAAAAATAAAATTGAAAATGTTTTAAAGGAAAATACTATCTTGAAAAAGAAAAATGAAGATCATGGCAAAGTAATAAGAGGAAAAGAAAACTCCAAGAAATCTTTGGGAGTTAAGAAAAATAATGTTTCCAAAAATAATTCAAAATCCTCTCATAAATCACAAGGTTTTGCCTCAAAAAGTAAAAATAATGCAAATAAGTCAAGACCATCACATGAAAACAAGATTTGTTTATATTGTGAAAGAAATGGTCATATTAGATATTTTTGCCCTTATAGAGGGGAAAGAGGCAAAGAGAGGAAGATGGAACGAGTTGTTAAGAAAAGAAACCCATTGAGACCCAAAGGAGAGTGGGTACCCAAAGTTACTTAGTCCAGTTAAACACCGCTTCCTTAGAACCTAGGATTAGGAATTAGAATTTAGGTTAACCTAGGTAAAAAGTTAAAAGGGATATAATGACTAAGTTTGTTCTTAAAATCTTAAAATCCTAGCCTATGCATTTTAAACTATTTAAATTACTTTATTGGGAACTTTTGATATCCATGCCAATATTGATCTTCAAATTTGAAAACCAATATAATGCTTTAATTACATATATCCTCAGTTGTTTGGTTTATTTCATTTTGAAATATTGGCTATTGCTTATGGGATGAAATAGCATGCAAAACTTGTTATTTAGAAATAAATTTTTTTTGTGATAAATGAAAAAAAAAAAAAACCTTGTTCTTCTCATGTGAATTACTAAGGTTTTAAATATAAAATTTCTAAAGCTCGCATGTTAGATAAGTCCATCTCTTATGAAGAAGAGATATTTTCTTAGTCACATAACTTGTTTTGATGATATATGATTGCTCGGATGTACAATTAGAATATTTAGATCATAGCATTCATGAAATTAATTTTTAGTAAAAATCATCATAACAACAAGTGGTATTCAAATGAAGTACTAACATGTAATATCTTTATAACATATGTTTTGAATACCTTCCCTTTAGTGGCAATTTAGGAGAACATGTCTCCTAGAGCATTATTAAGTTAAGTCTAGTATACCCCTAATGTTCTTTGCCAAGTAGTAAGGACATACTTGCTATGCTTAAAGTACAAGTCATCTTGGACTTAGGACTATTTACCTCTACCCGGGACAAAGTAGCATGCACACCCTCACA
The DNA here is from genome assembly GCF_029873635.1 of Malania oleifera. Lineage (NCBI taxonomy): Eukaryota > Viridiplantae > Streptophyta > Magnoliopsida > Santalales > Ximeniaceae > Malania > Malania oleifera. Next base: position 70,833,684 of record NC_080424.1, on the reverse strand, counting down.
ATCTCTATAGTTAGGCTTGTCCTATAGGATTCGTAAGGAATGAAACAATATTTGCTATTGTGAAACATTTGACATCATTCCTCCAAAATGCAAGGCAAAGGGACTAAAAAAGCCTATTTTGGGGAAAAAGGTAGAAACCTTTAATTTCTGATATGAAAAACTTAGGTTTTGAATAAATGTTCACGAGCATGCTATAGTAGGTAGATCGATCTCTTATGGACAAGAGATATTCCTTAGTTACATAATCTATTTTTTTAATGATACATGATTAAAATTTAGAAACATAGTAAGTACATCTAGACTATAAGCATATTTTATCCCTCCATAAGAAGTTGAGTGTTAGGAAATTAATTATAACAACATGGACACTATGGACCATCCAATCCTAAATTCATCTTTGAATATGAGTCATCACTGAGAAATCAAATTAGTAAAAAGTTTCTAGAAACAATCTCTAGTGCTTACCAAAAGATATCCCATCGTGATCATTTAGAAATATCTACCTAGGGATTCTTAGTTATATTGAATCGAAGATAGAGTATTCCCTCTATGGTTGATTTAAGGGAAACTTCTTAACCTTTATTAATGCAAAAGCATTCCCTTCCCCAAAAAAATGCTACCATAGAAAAATACTCCAGGACCAAATGACACACTTACCATGCTTAAATCTCAAGCATGAATTCTTCATAAGAAAAATGTCAATTTTGATTGCTTTGGAACAATTTACCACATTGGCAAAATAGCTCTCGAGTTATACTCAAATCTGATAAGCATCCCCTACCAAGGGATGTATGACTCATTATTTGGATGCAAATAAAACCAAAGTAATTCAAGAAGAGGTTTTCTTGACATTGGAATTATCTACGTCTTATCTTAGATTTACTTTGTTGAGATATTTGCTCAACAAAAGCTTCAAGCGCTCAACAAAATTCTTAGGAAAATTCAATATCATATATTAGAGTTGCTAAACTACCACATAATTCAATGTCTCTTACCTTTAAGAGGAAAATTTGTCCTCTACAGTGGCAATAATGGAAGCTTCTGATTGACAAGTGATGAACTGACTAGATCTTATCCTTAACTCACTTGAATTAGATCAAGCATCACTTTGAGATTCAAAACTACATATATATATATATATATATATATATATATATATATATATACTGGGATGAAAAGAAATATTCTAAATAAACTGGGAATTCATCTTATCATTACCTCAAAGCAATAATGGGTTCTCAAAATGAACATTCATTCTTATCTAGGAAACCCACACCCAACCATGAGCATCAATGTGTTTGTGATATGCAATTTGGTTTCAAGCATTCACAAATTTTTTTTGGTTGACAGAAAAAGAAGAAAGTTTCTTCTTATACTCTTATTCATCCATTGTTGAATTATCCTTTAATATAAGAGTATTCTACCATATTTTAGTATCAGCTCTCAATCTTTAACAAATGGTAATAAACCTGAGAGATCATCATTCGTGAGTAAGTAAGAAGGTCAATCTAGGCACTTCAACTAATATAATTTAGCACCAATAATTTGGTTTTTATATACTTAGCACATACTCACCTCACCACCATGGAAACTAGTCTTAATAGGCTCTTAGAATATTTTTAAGATAAATGATTAGCACCTCTCTTTTTGATGATGATCAAAGGGGGAGAAGATATTTGAAGTTATCCATGTAGATAAGATTTATGGTGTTATATATGCGAGGGAAAACATGATGTATGTGTGGGGGAAAATATGCATGTAATGTTATAAAATTTCTATTTTATGGAATGCATGTTAAAAGCTCAAATGAACATGAATTGTTTTTATGCCTCATATGCATATAGCAAGGGGGAGAAAATTATAAATATCATTTAACAATATGTATAAATTAAGGGGGAGAGCATAAATTAAGGGGGAGCTTTAAAACATACCTCATATAGAACACCAATGGTTTGCCATCATCAAAAAGGGGGAGAATGTTAGCCTTAGAGGCTACGTAAGCTTAATTGTCTTGTTTTGATGATAACAACCCATTAGTAGTTCTAAGTAAGATTATCTTTGAACAATAAGCCTTAGTAAGAACAAACACAAATGCAAAGATTAAGTAGATTCTTAATAGGTTCAACATCATCAAAAAGGGGGAGCATGTTAGCCCTGACAGTTACACTATCTTGGTTTATATGTTTTGATGATATTAACCTATTTGTTGTTCCTAGTATTTTCCATCCTTACATATCTTATCTAGTACAGGTACAAAGTGTCGGATACATGGAGGTGCCAAATCAGAAGCAAAGATCAGACTGAGTAGACATCAAATAGGAAAGATCGGAAGGACGCTGACTTGAAAGCACCAAAGCACAGTTTGAAGTTTTTATTGTGTATAAATTAATTGTAATAAGGGTTGTGTGAGTGCGTATTGTAACTCTTACGGTGTGTGTCTTGCATGATTTCAGAGTAAGAGTTGAGCCATTGCATAAGCATACTAGGACACATAAGCATATAGGATTGCACTAAAGACATAAATACAAACTCACCTTTCATGGCTTTCAACGTTAAACTTAAAGAGTTTGTTAAATGAATCCTAAACTCAAATATGTTTTTTAAAGAGACAAGTTTTCAAACATCTTAGTATTTGGAACATCTTCATACTTAGTCCCGGTTTTATCAAAATGAGTATTGTGTCCTAAAGGTTAAAGAAAGTCAAGTATATTTATAAAAGGACATACTAAGCATATAAGATATCAAAATGGGTTTTCAAACGTGCTTTATTAATCAAGATATCTTATATTCAAAAGAAAACTCATTTGGATAAGTTTTAATCTTCATTGGACTTAATAAATTTCATATTCTTCTGTTCAAGAATGTTTTGAGTCATTAAAACGCCTTTTGATAAGGAAAAACAAAGCAATCGTCACTACCATAGTGCAGCCTTGAGTCCTGAACACCTTTTGGAATTTTGAGCATAACTTTTGCTAGAAAAGTCCAAATTGGAGTATCTTGGTGTCCCTGGAAAGCTAAGACAAAATTCCACAACTTTCATGTTGACAACTTTTTCTGATTCAAGGACCTTATTTACGAACACAGGGGATTAGTCGATGAGGTGCAGTATATGATTAGTCGACGAGTGCAGAGGCCTAGTCGAAAAGTCCAACGGGCAGAATGGCGCTAACGGGCGGAAAACAGCTAGTTTACCAAATAAAATATCTTCCCCCCCCCCCCCAATGGCTAGTTAACGGCTCCTTAGGCTCTTGGGCTATAAATACAACCTATTAGACTTGTATTAACATGGTTTTGAAGGTCTTTGATAATTGTTAGTAAAAAACATCATTTTATACAAAACCTAGCACATTGCATATTAGTTCGTCATTACATGTGCTCATTTTCTCTTGCTCACTTATTGTGTTTGATTCAATTCTTGAGAGAACAGTGTGAGGTTTGAGTTGTAAATCATATTTGCTCATTGTAAGGAGCATTCTTTGTAATCTTCCATCTTCTTGTGAAAGGTTCTTTGTGAACCAAGTTGTAAGATTCTTTATGAACCGAATCAGTAAAGTCTCTTTGTGAGCGGTAGGGATTTGTTCCCGAATTTATAAGACTTGCTTCGTTGCGGAAGGAGCGATTATAGTGGATTGTGGAATCCTTGGCTTGGTGTTAAGGCATGGACGTAGGCTTGGTGTTGAACCACGTAAAAATACCAGTGTCGTTCTTTCTCTCCCTTACACTCTTTATTTTATATCTTGTGCATGATTTATATTTATATTGTGATATAATTTCTTGTATCTTTCCAAGAGTTTTTATTTTGTGGAAAAATACATATTCCGCGAAAAAGTCTATTCACCCCCCTCTAGACTATATACTCCGGGCTGGGACTCCCAACATGGTGATTTAACTGCACTTAAGTGAATAACAAGTTAGTGGTGACTCCAGCAAATTTTCAATATTATTATTCTTCACTATTCCGAACCTTTCTCCAGTATAGTCAACAGCTTGGCGACTCCACTAGGTACCTAGAGAGTCGAGTCATTAGCTAGTTATGAATTATCCCAAATATGAACTTAATGGTATTTTGATTGCTCCATGATGTTTTTTCTATAATAAATATGAATTGTAGTGTACCTATGAATATTTTGCTTGTATATATAATTCTTTTTTATTTAACTCTTGTATATTTGGAATAGATGGATGATCATGTGCAAGGTTTAATAATATGTGGGGGGTTAAAGGGATAGGCTTTTAAAATTAAATGAGCACACATATTTTCATGAGCCTCCTAGTCGGGTTTACCTTTTAGGAGTTGATAGCGGTGTAGTACCGTTAACTCTCATGAGACAAGGTCTTTGGGGGCAAGTGAACCACTCCGCTCAATTTGAACTTTGTCCAAGCCCATTGGGTAATGATAGGGGGCATGCTGGGAACCTATTGTTGATAAGGAATAAAGTTTGAACCATACATATTTTGACTCTAATTTTGTAAGAACCCGATTTGTGATAAATGGATTAAATTAATTAAGAGAGGAGTAAAAAGGTAATTGTGCAGACTTTGTCGACGAGGCCATCATTCGTCGACGAAGGCTAGTGGCTCCTCATTGGCGAAATTCAGAGGCTCGTCAACGAGGGAATGCTGAGAGGTTCGAAAAAATTAGAAATATTCGGCTCGTCAACGAAATCGCCGTCTCGTCCACAAGAAACCCGGTGAACTCGTCGACGAAGACGTCATCTCGTCGATGAATCCACTAGAGTCAAAGGGCTATAAATATCTAAATGGGTTGCTTCCAAGCTAAGTTAGCTTAAAAATCTCTCCCTCTCTCTTTAGAACTCGAAGATCTCTTTCTCTCTCTTGATTTCTTTGTTGGTTTCCGCCTGATTCATAAATCCAATGTTACTACAAGGATCAGGGAAGGATTCTGTACGTTTCTAATAGATCGGAATCTCATTTCGAGCAGTTTCGGGTTTCGGTCCAAAATTGAGGTAAGGCTCGGTTTTCCTTTCTGATTCAAAATATGTGTAGTAGTATGAGTTGTAAGTATGTATTGTACGATGGTTTGTAGGTTTTGGAGTCTCGGTTCATAGTTTTGGGGACCGTAGAGTTCGTAGTTGGAATTCGGGTTAAGGTAAGGGAATTCAATTTATATCAGTTACTTTTTGAAATCGAGATAGGTAAGCTTGTAGGCTACAGTCGTATGTATGTTTTGGTAACTTATTTGGGGAAATGTATCGGGTAAAATATGGGATTTTCGGGTTACAGTTTTCTGGAAAATTTGGGGATTTCGGGTATCATCTCTGCTTTGTTTGGAAAATCATTTATTTTATTTAAAATGTATTATTGAGATGACTATTATCCATATTTGTATAAAATTGAATACTTGAATTGGAAAACGATATGATTTTCCATAAACTAAATAAGTGTGGTGTGGTATGTATGGTTATATGTAATTGTTCCAGGTATTTTGTAAAATAGTTATGTGGTGGCTAATTACTGTAAGCTGATGAGTATAGAAACATGAGTTTCAAAATGATTCCAGGTTTTGTGAAATCGACTAGGGGTGGCTAATTACCATACGACCAAACAGCTACGTGGCGGCTAATTACCATACGCTGCGCCATGTATCGGTGTCAAAATCGTGGGCGAGAGTGTCCAGTTCTACATCCAAGGGTGTGAAATATCACTTGTATCCCGGCTGGTCACCGATGGGTGTGAGCTACACTGTATTGGCAATGTAATCACTGTGAAGCTTTGAGTTTCATGGAGTAGTTGCGTATTAGTGTGAGCTACATCGTATTGGCAACATAATAGCTATGAAGTTTCGAGTTTCATAGAGTAATTGTGTATTAGTGTGACGACACTGACCGTATGTTTGGGTATCGTATGTACTGGAATGGATTTTTGAAAATATTGGAACTGTATGGAAATGTTTTTGAATTGTATTGTATTGTATGGTATTATGTTTTACATAAAATAACACTGGTATGCCACACACTGATATAACCTGCTTTCTTCCTTATTGAGAGGTGTCTCACCCCGAATGTACGTACAAATGTTTTCAGGTCCTTCAGGTAGCCGTAACTAGCATCCTAGCAGTTGGAAGAGAGAGTGTCGTTAGCTGCTGTTAGTGCCTATTTAGGTACGAGTTTTGTAATCGGATTGTCGTGATGGTTTTTGTAGACACTCGAGTTATGTTTTGTAATTATGGGTTTGTATATCCTAGTGTTGTGTAGACTTTGGTATGATATGTTATATGGATAGATGAAACATTTTTCGCTACGTATTGGATGGGTATAGATGTATATGTGTATGTGTATAGGGCATCTGTATACCCCACGGGGTCGAACCTTCTTATTATATTGTATCATGTATGTTTTAATTGATATAGAGATAGGTTAGGTTACTATTCTCACACCCAGGACCCATCTGCAATTTCAGGGTGTGACAGCTTGGTAGTGGAGCTAACCAGGTTGCTAGGTCTTGTTGACTTGGTTAGGTGTATTGATGTGTACATACCAGAGTATAGGATGTAGGAAATGGGTAATGTAGGTCGAGAATTGTGTTGTTGCTAGATAGGGACTCATTGGCGGTGTTCTGTGTCCTTCCTGGAATGACGATTTCAGAAAGATCGCGGCAAACCATTGATGGATTCGTGTCAGTGTGATGGGACAGGCCTAGACCCTTGGCATTGGTAGTTAACATGATTAGGTGTTTGATAGTGTTAACTGTGTACGATATAGGAATTCTAACCAATTCCTATTATTTTCATAATGGAGCCCAAGGATAATAACTTGGAGAGTGGCTCCGAGGAGACGGCAAGCGATGAGTCTCCTTTTGTGTCTTGTGGTTTGGCAAGACAGGTGATCCGAGAGATCAAGCGGAGTGTTAGGAGACGTGAAGGCTTTCCTACTGATGTGGGGTGTACCATCGAGAGGTTCACACACATGCACCCTCCGACATTTATGGGAGGACCTGATCTGATTGTGGCAGAGGACTGGGTCGAGAAGATTGAGAGGATTTTGGAAGTCCTCCACTGCACTAAGGGGAACAAGGTTTTGTACGCTACCTTCCAACTGACTGGGGAGGCAGGGTGTTGGTGGACTGCGGTGAGTTTGCTTGAGAGGCAGAGAGTTGGTCCATCTAGTATGACGTGGGGCCGCTTCAAGGAGGTATTTTTCGAGAGATACTTCCCAGTCTCCACTCGGGATGCGAAGGCCGATGAGTTCTTGGGCCTGATGCAGGGAACTCTGACAGTGCAGAGGTATGCTGCCAGATTTATCGAGTTATCTTGGTTTGCACCATACTTGGTTCCGAATGAGTATAAGAAGGCTCGGAGGTTCGAGAGGGGTCTAAGGAAAGACATCCGCCATTTCGTAGGGATGCCGCAGATCCGTGAGTTCTCTATTTTGGTGGATAAAGCCACCATAGTTGAGACTGACCTTCGAGGAGATAAGGTGGTGTAAGATCAGGGGAAGAGGTCGGTATCTTCTAGTTCTCAGACTGGTCCTCGGTAGGGACAGTGGAAGATGAAGAAGAACTACAATTCAATGTATTGGCAAAACACCGAGTGGCAGAATTATCAGGGGGATCCATCCTTTGCACTGTGCGTCAAGTGTTGTAAAAGGTACGATGGTGAATGTCAGTCGTTCTAGGGTAACTGCTACAACTATGGCAAGCCGGGCCACATGTCATGGAGCTGTTAGGAACCAAGGAGAGATACACCTGCATAGATCCAGAACCGTGGGCGTAATCAGATGCCTCGGGGGAACTACCAAGCAACCACGGCTCCGGCAAAGGTATATTCACTAACTCCAATAGATGTAGAACACGCTGGGAAGGTGGTGACAGGTACCATGTCTTTGCTTTTGAGTTCAGCTACTATTTTATTTGATTCGGGGGCAACTTATTCATTCATATCTGCTAGTTTTGTGAATTTGTGTCAGGCTGAAACCCATGTGATGGATGAGAAGTTGTCTGTGGCTATGCCGACTAGGAGTGTAATGATCTGTGGTAAGATGTTAAGAAACTGCCCAGTTGTAGTTCTAGAGAGACTACTACCATCGAATCTTGTAGTATACGACATGTATGGTTTTGACATCATACTAGGCATGGATTGGCTATTCTCTAGTTTTGCGGTGATTGATTGTTATAGGAAGGTGGTAGTATTCAGACCTTTTGGGGAGTAAGAGTACGAGTTCATAGGATCGTGTGTGCATTTGACGCCACAGGTTCTATTAGCATTACAGGCGAGGAGGCTACTCTTGGACGGGTGTTAGGGGTACCTAGCTTGTGTGAAGGAACCACCACGGGATGAGTTGAGTCTCGAGGATATTCAGGTAGTCAATAAGTTTCCAAATGTGTTTCCTGATGATTTACCTCGTTTACCTCTGGATTGTGAGGTGGAGTTTGTTAGAATTGCTGTATTCCCAAGAAGGGGGGTGAATTGGAGTTTTAAACTTTTTCTCCTAGGTTAATCTATCCAACAACAGTATATGCACAACCTAGGGCCTGTCTATGCAATTTCCAAATGCATAGATAAATATAATGTGGAAATTAAGTCATACGCATCATTCACATAGTAACATACATGTGCGGTAAATATAAAGTGCGGAAATATAAACAAACACACGATATGTTATCGAGGTTCGACCAACTATGCCTATGTCCCCGCCTCTAGCTCGCAAGCTAAAGGATTCCACTAGTAGCTCACTTAAGGGTGGAGCGACACCATTTACAATCAGGTCAAATTAACACAGGATTGACCTCAACCTTAACCAGGTCAATTAGAGGGCTAACCTCAATCTACACGCCTTAACAGGACGACACACCTAGCTTTCCTAACCGGGTCTAAGCCAATCCGGGACTATTCCAGGGCTAGCCTCCCTCTTCAAACCCGTGCCTGGAAATACAACAGTATTTAAAATACAATCAAATGGTACAATGAATAGGCTTTCAAGTAAAGCAGATGTATACCCAGATACGTGCAATCACAAACACCACAGTGTGATTCAATATGTAAGCTCAATGTGGTCTAAATGGTTTAACTCTCAAAGGTATTTTCTATCAGTGTAATGCATATGTGAGAGTGACAAACTAACAGTCTTTGTATCACTAGATATGTTCAATAAATAAGCTCACACAAAGATGTCTAGTCTCAAGTATTTCAATCAGCAGGATAGTTCAAGCATGTGAGTATTAAATGAAGTATAAGCTTGGTTTGCAAAAGATGCGTAATCTTTATATTTAGCAAATAATATATAAGTGAAAGAATATTGCAACAAAGACCACTATCTCATAAACAAATATCTCTTCAAATGTATTTATCAATATAAAGCACACTAGATATTTGAAGATGATTTTGAAAAGCTTTCGCAAACAAAATACTATACGATCTTCTCAGGATATTGCAATGAAGGTGCAAGCTTAGAAGATCTGACAAGGTCTTCTTAGGATAGACTTATCAACAAAGTCCCCTAAGAATCCTTAGGTTTTGCTCTCTAATAAAATTGTACCAAGCAAATAGAACAAGGAGAGCAAACCTATTCAAACACACTCAATCCACTTACAAATGATGTAGGCAATGATAGAAGGCAAGTATGAGTGATTTGAGTAAGAAAATGAGTAGTATAGGGTTTTTATTTTTCAGAGAATTCTTCCCTAATCAAGGTGGCTAATCACTTGCTAATTTTCTCAAATGATCTCATATATATAGGCATGGGAGAAAATATGACCGTTGGGGACCTATTAGGTATTCTTAGGAAAGTTTAATGACATTTAGAACATTTTAACCCTGTTTAAAATTATTAACTGTGGTAAAAAAATCAGGGCAACCTGAGAGGTCCGGTCGACCAAAATAGGTTTGGTTGACCAAGTTTCAAATGGTTCGGTCGACCAGGGAAATATTGAACTAAGGTTTTGGTCGACTAGGAGAGGGCGATTTCCCAATTTTTTGAGTTTTGGTCGACCAGGGCATTTTGAACTGCCTGGTTCGGTCTACCAGACTGCTGGCAATTCTCCTGAGGACCCTTCGGTCGACCAAGTAGTCGGAGAACAAATGTTCTCGGTCGACTAAATGGTCAACTGTTGACCCAGGAGGATTTCGATCGACCAGGGTCTTTTGAACTACCTGTTTCGGTCGACTAGTTGGTCAAACTTTTGACCCCAGGGAGTTTCGGTCGATTAGGGCCTTTTGAACTACCTTTGCTGGTCAACCGGGTGGTCAAACTTTGACCCAAGGGAGTTTCGGTCAACCAAGCCAAAATGAAATGGCTTGGCTGGTCGACCGAAAGTGCATCGTGTGTGCATTTCGGTCTCGTATTGAAGCAAACAAGCCCTATTCAAGTGCCTAACAAATATATATGAAAGTGTGAGTGTCCTAGGGGTACTTGGGGTCCAATTTGAAGACACCGAAAAAGTCTAGTGTCGGGAAGGGAAAACCCTAAGGTCTTTCTATGATCATTTTCTCATTCATGGTTTGTTTGAGCTTACGTAGTAAATCATACATGTGATGTGTGTGAGCTTATTACAAACCAAATACCTACTTACGATTACAGACCAATATAAATATATTACAATGCTGAATTATAAATTGGTCTTCAAGCTTTTCTTGCTTTGTGCACATCTTGATCTTATCACCCTTAGTTCCTGCACAAAACCTCAAACACTCATTAGATACAATGAGTATTTGTCATAATCAAAACCAAGTGTGACGAGTGAGGTCAACAATCTCCCCCTTTTTGATGATGACAAATATGACAAGCAAAAATATAGGGTTAAGCCTAAGAAGGCTCCCCCTCACAATATGCATTTAATGTATTAAAATAAACCGATCATTTTTGCCCTCTTTCCATCTCCCCTTTTGGCAACAGCAAAAAAGGCCATTTGAATTTAAAATCCTAGGCAATGGGTGATTACTATACTTATGCATGATGAATTTTGGAAAGATTTTTTTAAAAAAAAATTTCGGCAGAGTGCCGTTTGTAAATCGGACTTTCCAAAAGATATCCTGTATAAGCATAACCTGTTTGAGTTTTATCCACAACTACTCAAACAGTTCAATATGGTCCAATTACAGCAAATAAAATATCAATTATGAACATGAATTGGACAAGTTGTGCAATAGAGGTATAAAGTGTGCACACAATCAATATAACTGGTTATCACGAGGTTCAGATGACATAGCAAACATGATTAGACCAGAAATATACACACACCATTTGACGGTGAAACATATCATAAGACCCGTGGAAGATTTGAGTTAAAGACACACGGCATATGATACCAGAAGAAGGTTTGAACATAAATGTAGTCTAACTAGTTCACATGCATTTTCACATATTATCAATGAACCAGTTATGTAATGCAACACCCTTAAGATATTTCATGACATAAAATTTAATTCAGAGAAAGCACAAGTCATGAAGGCATGTAAGCACACTAGCAAGACATACAATATATGCTATATGAGTTTAGTTCTTGCTTTCATAAATAGATATATACATAAGTATATAGATATAGATATACATATGTATATAATAAATATATATATATATATATATATATTCACCTTTGATATGTGCAAAAAAGTACTGGGGGAGTTGCTTGAAGAAAAGGAGAACTTTAATTTTAAGACAATCAAGCAACATTTTTCTGGGTTGTCAATTTTGCACATACTAAATTATATCCAGAAAAATCAAAACCACAATGATCCCAAAAAGGATTTAAGATTCACATGCAAGATCAGATGGCAAATCAAGTAATTGTGGCAATAAGAGCATAACTCAATTTTATGTTTAAAACGTTTCATTTAAGCACAAGCCACACTTGGTTTAATAGTAGATCTAATTCAAGCATATTTTGTGAGCAAAACAAAATAGACATATATTTTAGATGCTCCCCCTAAATGTATGCAAATTATGAAACAATTACGTCACATGTATATATACATTTGGCACACACAAGTAATGTATCAATTATTTGGGCAAATGTCTACAGAAAATTCGGCAGCATGCCGGTTGTAAACAAGACATTTCCCAATTTTTACCTACACAAAAACCGTTCTCAAATAGATAGAATCATAGAAGTAAGGCATGCGAGAACCTATCATCTACTAGCAGGCAATTCTCAACAACTGCATCCGCCATGCAGTAGGCATTCTATACTACTCATGCATTTTAATTTAATACACAATTAACCATTAGAACATGCAAGTCAAGAAACTGCAGATGCATATATATATATATATATATATATATCATAAATAACCGGGGTAGTATGTCAATAATATCATGAGAGTACAAAATAAAATGAAAGAGCTGTTTTTATTTAGTACAAACCAAATGATATAAGATAAAATAAAAAGAATCAAGGCCACGCTATCTGATCTGCGAACAACTCAGGAGTCTAGATCTCCCCTCCATCCTCTCCTCCCTCACCGCCGTCGGTGACATCGAAATCGAAGTCCATCGTCATCCTATCTCTCTCATCCTGAATCTCCTAAATACAATCACTCAGCTCACTGAAGCCAGCTGTCATGGACCGCTACATGTCTGTAAGACGACTGGCTGTGGAGATGGAGTGCTGCTGGAACTCCTCCCTAAGTGCAGTGGATGACGATGCCACATCCTGTAGGCCTGACTGGACTGATCCTCGAAACTATATGAACATGTCAGACAAGCTAGAGATAGTTGCCATGAGATCCACATTCGATGGCTGTGGAGGCTATGGTGGCTCCCGTGGGGCCTCAACCCGTGTTGCTGCTCCTCTAGAGGGCGCCCAAATGTTCCCTACGAGCTCGTACCCCATCAGTTTAAGGGTCACGCCAGAGAAAGTGTCTGCCGGTCGTCTCCTCTTTAGTGAAGCCACATTCATCCTCGTGACTCCTATATTCCTGAACAACTTGTTCAGGAATCCCCCATATGGCATGATCACTCAGTGGCCAATCGTCTTGGCCATCATCCAACGGATAATCAAACTAGGCAGGTCCAACTTCTTCCGAGCAAAGAGGCACCACATAACAAAGCAGTCTAAAAATGAGACGTGCACTCTAGATCCCACCTTGGGCAGGACATTACATGTGATTAGATGGTGCACGACCTTAGCCTCTAAATTGAACTATCTGTACTGGGGAGGATGGTTCTGGCTAGCAGTGCTAGGGTGAAACATGGTCAGGTTGGCGAATGTGGCTATAGTAAATTCCTGCTCAAAGATCCAGCAGTTACCCACATTGGGGCACTCAAAGTCGCCACGGCCAATGTCAAGGATGTCATAGATATATTATGCGTCAAAGCGCACATCTGTCCTCAGAACACGGGAGAAGTACCCGTTCTCATCATTACTCAGGTTCGCATAAAACATCCTAACAAAGGTTGGGTAATGTCCCCCAGGCTGGTAGGAGATAAAGAATCTCCACCCTTAATACTCAAATATATCCAAAATATTCTGAAAATATTGCCCCATAAAAACTAAGTCGAGTATCTTACCTAGTATAGATTCCTTGGGGCGGAACTCCCGTATATACCGCATCTTGCACCTATCTGAGAGAAAATACTCATCTTCCACATGAGCAAGGTCATGGGCATCAATGTGAGCCATGGCAATAATGGTGTGAGGCTAGGATAGTAGGAAGTGCAGTGAAGGAAACAGAATTCTCTCAAGATTTCTCGCGCAAATGAGCTGAAAATGAAGAAAACATATATATTGCAGCTCGGTCGACCAGAACTTGATACGGTCAATCGACGCTTGAGATTTCCCAGGCACTGACACATTTCGATCGACCGAGGCGAAAATGAACTAGGATGGCCGGTCAACCGTAAGGGTGTATTGTGCCATGTTTCAGTTGATTAGGGAGAAACCGAAAGGTTGGGTCGACTGGGGAGAATGTACTCACTAGGGTTCGATCGACCGAGGGGTCAAAGTCAACCTGTTCTGGTCGACCGAAGCACTTTATAACAGCATTGCTCGCAAAAACCGAGCATAGTGGATTTTCCCGGTTTTTCCTGATTTTTGATCCAAAGTTCTCCCTAATGTCCAGATTTGATGTGTAACAGTATAACCATGATTCTTAGGGATTCTCGGTGAAAGATATTGCTCAAATGAATTGTGTACGAAGAATAGACTTATTGACCTATTTTGGGCACCGGGCACAAAGGAGTATGAGGCTATTCTTAACCTGTGCTCTTTGGTGATTGGAGAATATCCTATAGAAATGATGATATAGAGGAGCAAGGATACGAACCAAGAAACGAGTGACAACTCACTGAGTATGATCGTGGTTTTGGTGAGGACTTCCTATTAAGCGTCAATCAGTCCCTAATTCTACAGTCATTACTGCCTCCTAAACCTAGGAATTAGGGAAGGATAATCAAGAAAGCATTTTCAATTTTAATTCATTTTTCCCAAGTTCTATGGGGTTTGCTTCACTGATTATCCATCTCATTTCTTTTCCTAGTCCTCTCACACTTCTCAGTAAGCAATTAAACCACATATGCCACACAGATTTGCAAAATAAGTAGGTACAGAATATACGTGAGGGATTGTGCTTATTTATACCATCTCTCTTCAGTGAGACTAGACTATTGGTTCAATGTAAGCAACCCGAACCCTTTTCAAAATGAGTTTTCTTTTTAGATTCGAAGGGTTTATTGTGATTATCCTTATCATCTTTAATCTTAAGAGCAATTTTCGAATAATCATCTGTTTCTTCATCCAAGCATGCAATATTCAATATCATCTCAGTTTTTTTTTTTTTTTAAGAATAGCATGAAAATTTTCCAACTTCTCAAATTGTTTTTCTATTCTTTTGTCTTCACTTTTCAAAAGTATTTTATGCTTGGAAATTCTGACTAGAAACTTGTGCATTTTCAATAAGGTCTTTTCTAGTTTTTTATGCGACAACATGCTTTTAATATTCAACTCAGCATATGATTCATCAAGAGAATTAACACAATAGTTTTCATACGAACCATTGCATGCATGTTCAATAGGACTATCATAAAGTGCAAGGGATGATTCATTCCATAATATACTGCAACATTCAATATATGAATCATCACATATAGCATTATCGGAATTATTATGATATTCAACAGATGGTCCAGCATTTGATACATCATATGAGCAAACGGATGATTCGTCACAAGATTTTTCATAGTAAACATCGTATGAATTATTTACAGCATTATCAACAGATGATTCAGTATATGACCCAACACAACATTCATCACATAAACCATCAAATGGGCTAGAGTGAGAGTCATATACCTTGTTGTTGATTTCTAGCTCATAAATTACCTCCTCTTGATCCTTTAAGCTTGGAGCATCTGGAGGAGTTACCATCTCCGTTTCTTGGGATTTTCCATATTTTTTTTCTAGTACATCCAGATTTTCTGTGCAGTCTGATACGCTATAAACTCAACAAAGATTTCAGAATCTAATGCAAGATATAACATGTCCATGGCATTAGAACTAATCATATTAAAATCATTTTCATTAATTTGTGCACATCTTCCTTTGGCAGTCACAAGCCAGACCCTCCAGTCCACAAATTTCAAGAATATGGTCATTCTAACTTTCCACATGGTGTAGTCGACACCACAAAATACTAGAGGACTGGAAAGTGATTGTCCCTCACTGAATGAGGATACACCAATGTGAGACATTGCGATCTTTTCCAAAAACGTTTAAGTTAAGTGCAACGAGGCTCTGATATTAATTGTTAGAATTGGTGTATTCCCAAGAGGGGGGTGAATTGGAGTTTTAAACTTTTTCTCCTAGGTTAATCTATCCAACAACAGTATATGCACAACCTAGGGCCTGTCTATGCAATTTCCAAATGCATAGATAAATATAATGTGGAAATTAAGTCATACGCATCATTCACATAGTAACATACACGTGCGGTAAATATAAAGTACGAAAATATAAACAAACACACGATATGTTATCGGGGTTCGGCCAACTGTGCCTACGTCCCCGCCTCTAGCTCATAAGGTAAAGGATTCCACTAGTAGCTCACTTAAGGGTGGAGCGGCACCATTTACAATCAGGTCAAATTAGCACAGGGCTGACCTCAACCTTAACCAGGTCAATTAGCGGGGCTAACCTCAACCTACACACCTTAATAGGACGACGCACCTAGCTTTCCTAACCGGGTCTAAGCCAATCCGAGACTATTCTAGGGCTAGTCTCCCTCTTCAGGCCCGTGCCTGGAAATACAATAGTATTTAAAATACAATCAAATGGTACAATGAATAAGCTTTCAAGTAAAGCAGATGTATACCCAGATACGCGCAATCACAAACACCACAGTGTGATTCAATATGTAAGCTCAATGTGGTCTAAATGGTTTAACTCTCAAAGGTATTTTTCATCAGTGTAATGCGTACGTGAGAGTGACAAACTAACAGTCTTTGTATTACTAGATATGTTCAACAAATAAGCTCACACAAGATGTCTAGTCTCAAGTATTTCAATCAGCAGGATAGTTCAAGCATGTGAGTATTAAATGAAGTATAAGCTCGGTTTGCAAAAGATGCGTAATCTTTGTATTCAGCAAATAATATATGAGTAAAAGAATATTGCAACAAAGATCACTATCTCATAAAAAAATATCTCTTCAAATGTAATTATCAATATAAAGCACACTAAATATTTGAAGATGATTTTGAAAAGCTTTCGCAAACAAAATACTATACGATCTTCTCAGGATATTGCAATGAAGGTGCAAGCTTAGAAGATCTAACAAGGTCTTCTTAGGATAGACTTATCAACAAAGTCCCCTAAGAATCCTTAGGTTTTGCTCTCTAATAAAACTGTGCCAAGCAAATAGAACAAGGAGAGCAAACCTATTCAAACACACTCAATCCACTTACAAATGATGTAGGCAATGATAGAAGGCAAGTATGAGTGATTTGAGTAAGAAAATGAGTAGTATAGGGTTTTTATTTTTTAGAGAATTCTTCCCTAATTAAGGTGGCTAATCACTTGCTAATTTTCTCAAATGATCTCATATATATAGGCATGGGAGAAAATATGACCGTTGGGGACCTATTGGGTATTCTTAAGAAAGTTTAATAACATTTAGAACATTTTAACCCTATTTAAAATTATTAACTGTGGTAAAAAAATCAAGGTAACTCGAGTGTTTCACCCTGGGGAGCTCTAGTTTTTTTTTATAAAGAAGAAGGACGAGTCGATGCGTATGTGCATTGATTACCATGAGATTAACAAGGTGACAGTGAAGAACCATTATCCATTGCGTCGTATTGATGATCTCTTCGACCAACTGCAGGGAACGCAGGTCTTTTCAAAGATCGACCTACGATCAGGGTATCATCAGGTGAGGCTTAGATCTGCGGATGTAGCGAAGATTGCTTTGTGAACTAGATACAGCCACTATGAGTTCTTGGATATGCTATTCGGATTGACCAATGCTCTGGCAGTCTTCATGGATCTGATGAACAGGGTTTTCCATGAGTACCTAGACTAGTTCGTGGTGGTGTTTATCAATGACATTTTGGCATACTCAAGGAGTTCGGAAGAGCATGGAAACAAATTGAGGTTGGTACTACAGATTTTGCGAGAGAGGAAGCTATATGCTAAGCTGAAGAAGTGTGAGTTATGGTTGAATCAGGTCACGTTGGGCGGTATCTCAGTTGATCCTAGCAAGATTGAAGTTGTGGTCGACTGGATGAGACTAAAGAGTGTGCAGGAGGTCCGCAGTTTTCTAGGACTGGCGGGTTACTATCGTCGGTTCGTAGAGGGATTCTCTAAATTTTCTAGACCTCTGACACGTTGACCTGGAAGGGGGTGAAGTTTGACTACACTAGTGATTGTGAGCAGTGCTTTCTTGAGTTGAAGCATCGGCTGGTTACTACTCCAGTATTAACCATTCCTTCGGGGGATGTCGGTTTTGTGATCTATAGCAACGCGTCCATAAAGGGTTTGAGATGTGTGCTTATGCAACAGGGTAAGGTAGTAGCTTATGCTTCTCGACAGCTTAAGGAGTATGAGAATAATTACCCTACGCATGATCTGGAATTGGTCGTTGTAGTTTATGCACTGAAGATCTGGCGACACTACCTGTACGGTGTTTAGTGTGAGATTTTCACTGACCACAAAAGCCTTAGGTACTTTTTCATGTAGAAGGAGCTGAATATGAGGCAAAGGTGATGGCTAGAGTTGATTAAGAACTACGATTGCACGATCAGTTATCACTTGGGAAAAGCTAATATGGTAGCTGACGCATTGAGTCGGAAGTCAGAGCATGCAGTAATATCTGCATTTGTAGCTCAGCATTATATCAGACAGGATCTAGAAAGCCTTGGTGTGGAGTTGGTGTCTTGTGATCATCAGGCTTTCATTGCTAGCTTGGTGATCCAGCCGACCTTGTTTGAGCGTATTAAAATCGCGTAGGCTAGTGATGTGGAGTAAGCTGAGATTGTAGAGAAGCTACAGCAAGGATTGACTGCAGATTTTAACATCTTTTACAGAGGTTTGTTGAGGTTTAGGACCAGGCTATGTGTTCCAAACAATGACGAGGTCAGAATGACGATTCTAGAGGTAGGTCATCATTCTTTGTATATGGTATATCCAGGTAGTACGAAGATGTATCAGGATTTGCGCGAGTCCTTTTGGTGGAGTGGTATGAAGAGGGATATTTCCCGGTTCATTGAGCAGTGTCTGACGTGTCAGCAAGCGAAAGTTGAACATCAGAGGCAAGCAGGGCTGTTGCAGCCTTTACCTATTCCGGTATGGAAATGGGAGCACATTTCCATGGACTTTGTTACCAGATTTCCGCCAGCGCTTCACATGCAGAATGCTATTTGGGTAATTATGGACAGGTTGACGAAATCTGCTCACTTTGTACCGACAAAGGTTAGCTACCCTTTAAGTAAGCTAGCGGACATGTATGTGCATGAGATAATGAGGATGTATGGAGTACCGGTGTCCATTGTTTCATATCGAGATCTGAGGTTTACTTCTCGATTCTAGAAGAGCTTGCAGGAAGCACTGGGGACAAAACTTACTTTTTAGTACGGCGTTCCACCCCCAAACCGATGAACAGTCGGAGAGGATGATATAGATCTTGGAGGATATGTTACCGGCTTGTGTATTATACTTCAGTGGTAGTTGGATCCAGTTTCTACCATTGGTAAAGTTTGCCTATAACAATAGCTTCTAGGCTAGTAGCGGGATGGCACCGTTCGAGGCTCTATATGGTCAGAGGTGTCGATCTCCTTTGTATTGGGATGAGGTTGGTGCACGTCAGGTTTTAGGACCTGAACTCGTGCAGTAGGCATCTGAGAAGGTGGGTTTGATCCGGAAGAGGATTAGATCGACTCAGAGTCGGCAGAACAGTTACGCGGATGTTTGCTGCTGGGAGTTGGACTTCGAGGTGGGGGTGTAAGGTATTCCTCAGAATCGCTCCGATGAAGGGAGTGATGAGATTCAGGAAGAAGGGCAAGTTAAGCCCGAGGTATATTGGACCGTTTGATATTCTTGAACGAGTGAGTCTAGTGGCTTACTAGATTGCAATACCCCCTGCGCTGTCAAGGATACATGATGTATTTTTTGTATCCATGTTGAGGAGGTACGTGTCGGATCCGTCGCATGTTATTAGTTACGAATCTTTGAAACTTAGAGATGCTTTGGCATATGAGGAAGTACCAGTTCATATTTTGGACCGAAAAATTCAAAAGTTGCGTACCAAGGAAATACCATTAGTAAAGGCATTGTGGCGGAATCATGCGGTTGAGGAAGTTTCTTGGGAACTGGAGGCAAAAATATGCCAGAAGTGTTCGTAGTTGTTCTGAGTAGTAGTCTTGATAACAAAGTCGGTATGGGTATGTATGTATATATGTAATACTCTATTACCATATTAGTATTATGTGGTTAGTCTCTGGGAGAGTCCTGTTGTATTATGAGCTCCCAAGGCTATGTATGTATGTAACCACGGTATTCCTCCGCCATAAGTGAGAGAATGTATGTATGTATGTATGTATCGTGACGGTGCTGCATATAAATGGTTGTCGGTTCTTCTAAGTGTATGTATATATCGTAATGGGGCTGCGTATAAAAGGCCGCTGGTTCATCTTAGAGTGTGTATGTATTTGGTAGTATGAATGTGTTCGTAATGAGAGATTGCAAATTTCGAGGACAAAATTTTTGTAATTAGGGGAGGTTGTAAGAACCTGATTCATGATAAATGGATTAAATTGATTAAGAGAGGGGTAAAAAGGTAATTATGCAGACTTCATTGACCAGGCCATCATTCGTCGACGAAGGCTAGTGGCTCCTTATTGGCGAAATTCAAAGGCTCGTCGACAAAGGAATGTCGAGAGGTTTGAAAAAATTGAAAATATTCGGCTTGTCGACAAAACCGCCATCTTGTCGACGAGAAACTGGGTGAACTCGTCGACGAATCCACCTAAGTCAAAGGTCTATAAATATCCAAATGTGTTGCTTCCAAGTTAAGTTAGCTTAAAAATCTCTCCCTCTCTCTCTAGAACTCGAAGCTCTCTCTCTCTCTCTCTCTCTCTCTCTCTCTCTCTTGATTTCTTCCCCGGATGTCGCCTGATTCATAAATCCAACATTATTGTGAGGATCAGGGAAGGGTTCTCTACATTTCTAGCGGATTGGAATTTTGTTTCGAGCAGTTTCGGGTTTCAGGAAAAAATCAAGGTAAGGCTCAGTTTTCCTTTCTGATTCGAAATATGTGTAGTATTATGAGTTGTACCCATGTATTGTACTGTGGTTTGTAGGTTTTGGAGTCTCAGTTCATAGTTTTGGGGACCATAGAGTTCGTAGTTGGAATTCAGGTTAAGGTGAGAGGATTCAGTTTATATCAGTTACTTTTTGAAATCGGGATCAGTAAGCTTGTAGGCTACGATCGTATGTATGTTTTGGTAATTTATTTGGGGAAATCTATCAGGTAAAATATGGGATTTTTGGGGTACAGTTTTTTGGGAAAATTTGGGGATTTTGGGTGTCATCTCTGCTTTGTTAGGAAAACCGTTTATTTTATTTAAACTGTATTATTGAGATGACTGTTATCCTTATTTTTATAAAACTGTATACTTGAATTGGAAAATAATATGATTTGCTGCAAATCAAATAAGTGTGGTATGTATGATTGTATGTAATTGTTCTCTATATTTTGTAAAACAGCTATGTGGTGGCTAATTACCGTACGCTGATGAGTATAGAAACATGATTTTCAAAATGATTCCAGGTTTAATAGGCTAGGGGCGACTAATTACCATACGCTGAAACAGCTATGTGGCGGCTAATTACCATACACTGCGCCATGTACCAGTGTCAAAACCGTGGGCGAGAGTGTCCGACTCTATATCTGAGGGTGTGAAATATCACTTGTATCCTAGCTGGTCACCAAGGGGTGTGAGCTACACTGTATTGGCAATGTAATCGCTGTGAAGCTTCGAGTTTCATGGAGTAGTTGCGTATTAGTGTGAGCTACATCGTATTGGCAACGTAATCGCTATGAAGTTTCGGGTTTTATAGAGTAGTTGCGTATTAGTGTGATGACACTAACCATATGTTTGGGTATCGTATGTACTGGAATGGATTTGTGAAAATACTGGAACTTTATGGAAATGTTTTTGAACTATATCGTATTGTATGGTGTTATGTTTTACATAAAATAACATTGGTATGCCACACATTGATATAATCAGCTTTCTTCCTTACTGAGAGGTGTCTCACCCCGAATGTACGTACAAATGTTTTCAGGTCATTCAAGTAGCTATAACTAGCATCCTAGTAGTTGGAAGCGAGGGTGTCGTTAGCTACTGTCAGTGCCTATTTAGGTACGAGTTTTGTAACCAAGTTGTTGTGATGGTTTTTGTAGACACCCGGGGTATGTTTTGTAATTATAGGTTTGTATATCCTAGTGTTGTGTAGACTCTGGTATGGTATGTTATATGGATAGATAAAACATTTTTCACTGCGTATCGAATGAGTATGGATGTATATGTGTATGTGTATAGGGCATCCGTATACCCCACAGGGTCAAACCCTCTTATTGTATTGTGTCGTGTATGTTTTAATTGATACAGAGACAGGTTAGGTTACTATTCTCACACCCGGGACCCATCTATGGGTTCAGGGCATGACAAGCTTCCTTCCTTAGGATAGAGCCTTGGTGAAAACCTGTAAGAAATAAATCCACCTTGTGTTGGGACGGAAGCTTTATCCTTAGTGCAGTCTTTTGTTGTGCCAAGTTTTTAGTTCCTTTTTGTTGTTTTTTGCATTTTGTATCCATTTTAGACATACACACTACACGGATAGCTTACTAATGAAATACAATGAAAATAAAATAGAGGTTTAGTAGTCTGTCAAAATCATCAGAAAAGTAATTGAATTGAATAAATTGAGGTGATTAAGAGTCAATCTGGTCAAGTCTAGGCATTAAGCGAATTAATTCTTCTAAATCTCCAATCATTGTGCCTTTAAGAAGTTCCCACTATTCTGATAGAGGTTTTTTGCCAAGTCTTGCCTCAATAGGATTGATATGGTTATAGGGAAAGAAATGGCTGCATGAAAGAATTCTTAACTGAAGAAAGATTTATTAGAATCGAAATGCTCAGCAAATAAGACAATTCTTAGGAGTCGGTGGAAGAAAAAAAATTTCTTGCAAGTTAAAGAAGACAACTTGAGTTTTAAATTGAGGATTGTATATAAAAAAACTCGGTTGATTTAGGAATTTTCATTAGGTAATGAGGTTTTTCTAAGAATTCTAGCAAGGTAGTTATTTTAGGTTGCATCACATTCATGCATTTATAGTCATAGACAGTGGGTCCTTGATCATGTTCCAATTGCCTACAAAAACAATGTGTTAGGGTGGTAAAACTAATATCTGAGGTTTCAACATTGAGCAGAATAAGACAATATATCTTTCTACATGTCTAGTAAGAAATATATTGAAAGGACCACCAGGGTGTAGCTCAGTTGGCAAGGCGGATGCTGGGAGTGCCTCTCACGAGGTCAGCCAATGCGTGCCTCCCGGGTTCGATTTCTGCAGCTGGTTCCTGAATTTACCTTCTCGTGGTGTGTGGGGTAGCATCACAGGGTGTGGGATTAGTCGCGGACCGTAAAACGGACGCAGACACCCGACGATATTCAAATATATATATATATATATATATATATTGAAAGGAAATGTGACTTAAACCAATTGAATGAGCCACCTATATGTAACAAGCCAACCTATAGATCGAATGGAGACCCTAAGCTCTACGTTCAATCAATAAACAAGTTACTTGAGTGATTGGTGAGAGCATTATCTTTGTTCCTCCTTATAGTGTAAAATAGTGCTTACTGTAACACACGAGCTAGGTTGAGCAACACTCTTAATAGATTCGTAGTCTTAACTAAGTAGTTTACTCAATTGCAGGGCACATTTGATAAAACCTACCTATATGAGAGTAAAAGTGGAGCCACCTTTTGGGAGATCTTTAATGAAATCTCTAGAGCACTCAAGAATTACCTTGGGCGTACGACCAATAAAATGTACCAACCTAAGAAGATTTGAACCTAGTTTTATCCTTGAGTGTGTTGATGGGATAGGTTCACAATACAAGGATCTAAATTCAATAACAAATTTTTTTACCTATATTTCGCAAATTCTATATTCTAAAGCATAATTCTTATTAAAGTCCAAAAGACAAAAGAGCTAATACACTCAATTTCATTCAGTTTGAGTGGCTTTTATAATGTTTATATGTTCAAAAGTTTTGAATTAATGATGGATTTAACGTATTTTATAATAAGTGACTCACTCGAAAAATGAGCAGCTCGGAAGCTATCCCAAGTATAGGAGTTCTGTCGTGTAATATTAAGCCCAAGGGCTAGATCGTCTCCTCAGGGAATGCGTTTAATTTGAAACTTCACGTTTTTCCAATTGAAAATAAAAGGTTATTGAACTCAGTTCAGATTCAAGATTTTCAAGATGGTTCAATTTCACTTTTGACGAATTAAATGACATGTAATTTAAAGTCCTAAAACTAACATGCATTGAACTAAAGAACACTAATGGAAATCCTAATTTACTCAAGGAAACTTAACACGCGTTAGTTTAAAGATGGTCACCTAAAACATGGAATTAAAAACATCCAATGGAAACTAAACTGGACACACACTAAAAAAAAACCGAACCTACTAAAAATCAAACCTTTAACACAATTAAAAGATCAAATCAAGACTCACAATTTAAATGCAAACATGAATTCAACCAAAATTTAAAAGACTTAAACAATAAAGGAACACTATAAAAACACAACCTTTACTAATCATAGATCCTAACTAAATCGAATTTTGACAAAAAATTATCTGAATTTAATAATGAAGGCTAAATTAAAATAACTATCAATTAGATAAACAAAGAGATTAATTTAACAAGAATGAAATACCCAACATTACTCAATTTAAACAAAAAGAAAGAAAACACCAATAACATTAAAAAAAACTAAACTTTCTTCAATATTCCAAGATTCAAAGAAAAGTAAATAAAAGAAAGAAAGAAAGGAAGAGAGAGAGAGAGAGAGAGAGAGAGAGAGAGAGAGAGAGAGAGAGAGAGAGAGAGAGAGAGAACAGAGCAGAGGTTGGAGAAGGGGCTGCTAGAAATTGGTGGAACAGAGGAGTTCCAGCTACTGCTGTGCGGGAGAGTTGCAAAGACAGGATGGGGCTGTTGGTATTGGATCTGCTAGAGCTGTTGGCGGTGTTGTTTGCTGGTGCTGTCGTGGGTTCGTGGGCTGTGTTGCTAGAAGAATGGAGCAGGAACAGCGGGAGAGTGGCTCACGGATTTGCTGGCGCTGTTGGCGGCCGCCGGAGAGAGCAACAAAGTGCAGCAGGAGCTTTTTTTGTGCTACGGCAATAATGGGCAAAAGAGGTTTGAGCGAGAGAAAGAGAGAGGGATAAAGGGAAGGAGAACAGAGAATAGAGAAAATAGAAAGAGAGAGATAGGGAAGAGGAGGAAAGAGATCTAAAGTTAGAGGGAAGAAAAATGTAAAGAAAAAAATTGGCTAAGAGCAAGCGCAAGAGAAAGATTAAACTAGAAGAAGAAGAAGAAGAAGAAGAAGAGGGAAGAGAGAAGAACCCTCACGGGGCTACCTGTGCAGGGGGAGGAAGAGAAGGGAATTTAAGGATAGGGGGGAAAGCCCTAGACTCGGATCCAGCCAACTTGACCCGGCAACTTGACCCGAATTGTTGTACTTTTTTTCATTTTTTTCATTCTCTTTTCATCGCAAATCTGATTCTTCAAGAGTCCATTTCTCGCAAAACTCAAAACACAAAAGTTGTAGATAATCCATTTCTCTTTCTTCAAAAATTTGAATCATCTCGATTAGAGCTCGGACAGAAAAGTTATGTATGAAATATGAACAGGTATCGGTTTTGGTTCCCGGGAATTTTCCTGCGACAAAAAATTACCAAAACTTCATAAATAGTGCAATAAAGTTCAAGAATGATGATTTTGGCACTTTATTAAAATATCGGACAATTTTAGACATTTAATTAAAAATATAAACCGTAAAGCCCGAGTTAAACGTCCAATTATGCAGTTTCGACGCGTAATCACACCCCGCAACTAACGTTTTGCTAGTCTCTAGCAAATGATGTGAATGAATCTCAGAGTGGTGTCTACAACTACATACTCCAGTAATTATGAAATCAATGCACATGCGACAATATTATACCATTTCACATACTGGAACATAACTGAATTTCATACAAGTTTGTTTATATTCAATGCACACAACTCCAAAGCACGCCACTCATGCAAGTTTCATTGTTTATATGTGATTTGAGAGCAGTATACTCACATGAAGTTAATCAGAGGTACATTTAGAGTTAATGCAATCATATAAGTTTGAGTATAAACAGGTAAACTCTCGAGGTGTGTGTGATGTGTGTGACTCATTACACCTAGGATACTAGTGGACACCTACAGAACGGTCGCTTTGACTCGGCCTAACTGGTATACCCTCAAGAACACTCAAAGAAAATGGGTTCACTCATTATATGTGAGGAGGAGTGTCACGATCAAAGATCCCACAAATTAAAAGGAACAACGCTAAGTATATGGAGTGGACTAGTCTGGAAAGGATCTAACCTATCTATGAGGTGTCGGGTCCTTCACCCTAGCATCTTCTCACCTACTCGCCATATCCAATCGAGACCACCCTAGATCAACTCATTCACAAACTTGTCATGAATGCATCTGAGGCATTAACCGGTTGAAGAATCTTCATACGTGGAAAAACATGTGTCATGTCCTTGTGATATGTATTTGGGCCGGCATTGACATTTCATTTTATGCGCATGTGTATTATTTTGCTCATTCTTCATTTTCTGTCTTTTCTTGATCAATTAGGACAATCATAACACTTCTTTTGTACTCTTCATACCATCAATGGGAATTGAGCTCGAATAGGCGTTCATGAACTAAGTCTATCTCTAAGGGTGGCTCAGCCTTCACATTTTGAGTAGGCTACAAGACCTAGGTTTTTATCTCCCCACTAGGTGTCACCTCTAGGCTAGAAAATCAAAAACAAAGACTAGTGCACAAGGAATCATCCAGAAAAAGAGAATTGAGTTCCATGAACTCTGATTTAATATTAATGCTCAAAAGGACGATAAATAGCTCAAGGATATCTCACAAGGTGTCATAGTTGCCATGGGTATTCTCTCAATACTCACAGGAAACCCTAAGTGCAATGAATCACGTGAATGTGTTTATTCAGCCTCGTGAGATGCCGTGTAAATACAAGAATTTATATAGTCAAATTAACACGAGTGTACTACCAATCGATTCTTCATGGAGTCATAAAATCATATAAAAAGAAACTATGCATGATTGACTCAAGTGTGTCATTCTTAAGTTATACGTAAGTATGCGAAAGGTATGAGTCAGTGTTAAGCATGGCATAATGCAATGTAATTCGTCAGTGCTCCTCCTTTCTTTCTCTCTTTCTTTTTGGTTTGTTTTTTTTTTATTTTATTTTTTTTGTTTTGTTTTTTTTTTTTTTGTTTTTAAAACCTAGTACGTGTACGTGCACAGTGTCACATGTGAATGCTCATCCCCCCCAACTAAAGTGGAACATTGTCCTCAATGTGAAAGCATAGGAGGAAATAGAAAATACTGTGCACAGGAAAAGTAAGGCGTACCTGAGTGGCGAAATAATGGAAAACAAAGATCGAACTACGAGAAAATAGACCTGAAAACTAACTAAAAATAAAATAAGATAAAAGGAAAATAAGGGAAAGAAAAACATCACAATTGTCTTGGCGGAGGCTCTAGAGGAATTTTGTCTGGTGGCCGCAGGTCTATAAATTGCATCGGCAGGTCTCCAAATTTGAGCCGCCACAATCGATCAGTTGTCATACCTGCACGAAAATCAACCTCAAATGAATTAATGTGTGTCAAAATACCAAACAATTTGTGTGCAGGTCGACCCTCGTGTGTGGATAAGAAAGGGTCTTTATTCAACATTGTGTCCAGGAACTGTACTTCTTTACGAACTAACAGTTGAGAGAAAGCGATCGGAATAATTACTTGCAGTTCTTCAGAAGCATTAACATTAAAGGTTTTACCTGATTCTTTAAAAATTATATGCTCACCAGACTGGTCACCCTCTTTATCGGGTGTACATATCATCATACCATTGCAAGAGTCTGCCTCCACATTAGGCTCCTTAACATCTGATTCAGGCAGGAGTGACAGTTTCAATATTTCTGAGCTCGGAGTATTAGGTATCACAGGTTGGTACTACATATGAGTATCAGTCTCCTCATCAACTAACTGCTCCGCTTGTGGCCCCGTTTCCTTTGATTTTTCTTTGACCTCTTCTAGTTCAGCCATGACTTCTAGTGTTGGGACAACTGGTTGTCTGATGATGAGCATCTCAGGTTGGGGAAATTCTTTCTCGCTTCTCGAAGTAGTGGTGGCCTCTGCTGTCTCAAGAGAAACATCATGTATTTGTTGGTGTGGCGGCTGGTACTTTTGAGGACTAAGCTGAGGTTCCATGGGCAATTCTTCATTTTCTAAGATATCCAACTGCATGCTTATCGCATTAATGGTATCCCGCAATTCATTATTATGATCGACTTGAGTTTGCATGAATTGTTGGAGCATGTTCGCCATCTGAGTTATGCTATCCTCGAAAAGGTCTGACAACGTACAGCTCGGAGGGATCTGTTGTGGCTGATATTGAGGCGGATGGTTGTTTGGGCAGTTTGATGGCTCGTATACATCTCCACCACAAATTGTGCTGATAGGGTGTGCAGTTATGGGTGCCTGAGTGTATCGTGTGTTGCACTATGGGACATTGTCAGCTAAGTAATCAAAGAATGATAATACTTGATTTGGATCCTCGTTGACGGGCTCTCCATTAGACATAGTTTAGACAAAACACTTGCAATCAAGGGTAAGAGCACTATAAAAATAATCAGCTAACCTCCATAAGTCAAACCCGTGATGTGGGAAAGTACTTAGCAGATCCTTGAATCGTTTCCAGCAATCCCCGAATGTCTCATCATCCTACTGCACAAAATTAAGAATCTGTTCCTGCAAAAGTTGAGTTTTCTGTGAGGGACAAAATGCATGTAGGAACTCACGCTCCATATCAGTCCAATTAGTGATAGAATAAGGTCTCATAGAATGAAACCAAATCAGTGGCCTATCCTGCAAAGTAGTAAGAAATAAATTCAGTTTAGTAGATTCATCAGCTCTAGCATGAGAGAAAAACATGTTGCAGGTTAACTCAAACTCTACTAGGTGCTGATATGGGCACTCAGATTTCGTCCCGTAAAATTCAGGTAGCAATGATGTCCTTCCGCGCTACATCATGAAATTAAACTCGTCATAAGGCAAAACAGTGGAAGAGGATGCAGTGGCATATTCAAGCTGCAAAAAGTCCATTATCGTGCGCGATGCAGATGCAGTCATTTTTCAAAACTCGATTTTTTTTCTGTTTTTGTTTTCTGCTTTTTTTTCCTTTTTTTAAAACTAATAAAAATGACGTAAAAAACATAAATTTGAGACTAAGAATGACATTCCCCGGCAACGGCGCCAAAATTGACTCACTCGAAAAATGAGCAGCTCGGAAGCTATCCCAAGTATAGGAGTTCTGTCGTGTAATATTAAGCCCAAGGGCTAGATCGTCTCCTCAGGGAATGCGTTTAATTTCAAACTTCATGTTTTTCCAATCGAAAATAAAAGGTTACTGAACTCAGTTCAGATTCAAGATTTTCAAGATGGTTCAATTTCACTTTTGACAAATTAAATGACACGTAATTTAAAGTCCTAAAACTAACATGCATTGAACTAAAGAACACTAATAGAAATCCTAATTTACTCAAGGAAACTTAACACGCGTTAGTTTAAAGATGGTCACCTAAAACATGGAATTAAAAACACCCAATGGAAACTAAACCGGACACACACTAAAAAAAAACCGAACCTACTAAAAATCAAACCTTTAACACAATTAAGAGATCAAATCAAGACTCACAATTTAAATGCAAACATGAATTCAACCGAAATTTAAAAGACTTAAACAATAACGGAACATTATAAAAACACAACCTTTACTAATCATAGACCCTAACTAAATCGAATTTTGACAAAAAATTATTTGAATTTAATAATGAAGGCTAAATTAAAATAACTATCAATTAGATAAACAAAGAGATTAATTTAACAAGAATGAAATACCCAACATTACTCAATTTAAACAAAAAGAAAGAAAACACCAATAACATTAAAAAAAACTAAACTTTCTTCAATATTCCAAGATTCAAAGAAAAGTAAATAAAAGAAAGAAAGAAAGGAAGAGAGAGAGAGAGAGAGAGAAAAGAGAGAGAGAGAGAGAGAGAGAGAGAGAGAGAGAGAGAGAGAGAGAGAGAGAGAGAGAGAGAGAGAAACAGAGCAGAGGTTGGAGAAGGGATTGCTGGAAATTGGTGGAACAGAGGAGTTCCGACTGCTACTGTGCGGGAGAGTTGCAGAGACAGGATGGGGCTGTTGGTGTTGGATCTGCTGGAACTATTGGTGGTGTTGTTTTCTGGTGCTGTCGTGGGTTCGTGGGCTGTGTTGCTGGAAGAATGGAGCAGGAACAGCGGGAGAGTGGCTCACAGATCTGCTGGTGCTATTGGCGGCCGCCGGAGAGAGCAACAAAGTGCAGCAGGAGCTTTTTTTGTGCTGCGGCAACAATGGGCAAAAGAGGTTTAAGCGAGAGAGAGAGGGATAAAGGGAAGGAGAACAGAGAATAGAGAAAATAGAAAGAGAGAGACAGGGAAGAGGAGGAAAGAGATCTAAAGTTAGAGGGAAGAAAAACGTAAAGAAAAAAATTGGCCGAGAGCAAGCGCAAGAGAAAGATTAAACTAGAAGAAGAAGAAGAAGAAGAAGAAGAAGAAGAGGATAGAGAGAAGAGCCCTCACGGGGCTACCTATGCAGGGGGAGGAAGAAAATGGAATTTAAGGATAGGGGGGAAAGCCCTAGACCTGGATCCAGCCAACTTGACCCGGCAACTTGACCCGAATTGTTGTACTTTTTTTTCATTTTTTTCATTCTCTGTTTATCGCAAATTTGACTCTTCTAAAGTCCGTTTCTCACAAAACTCAAAACATGAAAGTTGTAGATAATCCTTTCCTTTTTCTCCAAAAATTTGAATCATCTCAATCAGAGCTCGGACGAAAAATTTATATACGAAATACGAACAGGTGTCGGTTTTGATTCCCGGGAATTTTCCTGCGACAAAAAATTACCAAAACTTCATAAATAGTGCAATAAAATTCAAGAATGATGATTTTGGCACTTTATTAAAATATCGAATAATTTTAGACATTTAATTAAAAATATAAACCGTAAAGCCCGGGTTAAACGTCCAATTACGCAGTTTCAGCGCGTAATCACACCTCCCAACTAACGTTTTGCTAGTTTCTAGCAAATGATATGAATGAATCTCAGGGTGGTATCTACAACTACATACTCCAATAATCATGAAATCAATGCACATGCGACAATATTATACCATTTCACATACTGGAATATAACTGAATTTCACACAAGTTTGTTCATATTTAATGTATTTTATAATAAGTGTAATGGCTTTCAGTTTAATTAAATGATTTATTTTATAAACCATTATGACCACTAAACGTATTTTTTTTTGTTTTTACTATTAATTTAAATTATTTATATATTATTTTTGAATTTAATATGGTAACCTGTGCTACTCTTACAACACTTATATATTGTGAATGATATAGAGAGATTGATTACTTTCCTTAATTAGTTCCTATCTTTATCTAAAATTTATTGGATTGAGTGCATAATTAGAGATCTAGTTTAATATATAACTTTTGATTTATCTGTACATTGGCAAATCTTAAGAGACATCCCAATAGTAAAAACTTGAGATATCCTTATTGCAGGTCTTAAGTTTGAATCCTGAAAGAAGTGGGATCTAGAATGAGAGATAAGCAGTCTACTATACTATTGTGTCACTCAAGCATAGCATAATTACTTTTACTTCTATTGTAACTAACGATTCCTTTTATGTGGAAAAGATCTGTATCAATAATTATGATTTTACGTATGGACAATTCCTCAGCATCTTGTTCATTCACAAGAAAATATCTAGGAAAAGCATGAAAAAAATGCTCAAATGGTACGATCCCTCCCTCATCTCTTTCATTCTGGGATGATTGCGTTGTTCTTGGTCTGTTAAGATGCGCTGTTAGCTGCTCCATTAGATTTTCCCATTAATCGAAAAAATAAAAAACCTTAGACATCACACACCGTGCCTACTTTGCTAAAGTGACGGTGAATTCAGTTTTAAGACACCAAATATTATATTTAGGCTGCGAATTATGATTTTTAATTTATTTTTTTAATCATAATTATACAGTTATGCTCATTGTGATCAAATATTAAACAATTTTTCCACCAAAATCAACTATAATATTAATTAATAAATTAATTAATTTGCATAATAAGTCAGGTAGCATTAATTGAACCAGTTTTAATAATAAAAATCCAAATCATTGCATGCATGCAAGCAGCACGCGCCGCTCGTGGTAGGTCCACTTTCATTTTTGGGTATAGAAAATGGCTCCTTTTTCTTCCGTATGCAACTCTCTATTTTATTCTCAACGCGATCCACGAGCTGCCCGCCCCTATATATTATATATACTCCTCATGCCCTTTCCTAAAAGATTAATATGTATTATTTAAATTATATATTAATTTTAATTTTTGTTCTTCAACAAATTAATTTCTTATATATATATGCATTAGCATCATGGCATGCATGGGGTACGTGCCTATGCCCCTGCGTGAATTTCCTTTTTCAAGAAATTAAAAATTGCATGGGTACGAGATTTTCGTTTCTAAATTCGGTAAAGACAAGGAGAGCTCACATTAAAACTATCGTTGTTATTTTTTATGTTTGTGGTTAAATTTTGAGATAGATCTTTTGAAACTCGATCTACTATCATGTGAAATTTTATATTGTGATAATTGAATCTTGAAATGTTATATATGCTACTTCTTTTTTTGTTCGTTTAGAGATTTCACCTCGTTAAAGCTAGCTAGTTTAAAGTTGAAATTTTGATTGTTATTTTTGCTATTTCGTTATTGTGTCTATTTATAGTTTTGTATAACTGTACAAGAATGTATATTAATATCATTACATGTTTCTGGAGATTTTTGATATTTTATATTATTAAAATAACATCATATGATATGCATG
The DNA here is from genome assembly GCF_029873635.1 of Malania oleifera. Lineage (NCBI taxonomy): Eukaryota > Viridiplantae > Streptophyta > Magnoliopsida > Santalales > Ximeniaceae > Malania > Malania oleifera. The sequence continues at coordinate 70,800,934 of NC_080424.1, read as the reverse complement.
TCGTATCAAAATTTATAGTATTGTGTTATAAGAAATCTTGATAAGCAAATTAAATAAAAATATTCTAGTAAGATAGTAATCTTAAGTATATAGTGTGATAATCTCTTGTGATTTTGAGTTTTGAATAATCCCTCTCTTAAAGGCATTGTCCTCCTTCTGAATTGCATATATAATTAAAAAAATTAATAAAAAGAATTAAAATTACAAATTTATTTTAAAGAGGTTACGAAGGTAGTACTGTCATCCCAAATAAATACTATCGGTATATTGTATTTAGTTTTTAGGGTAAAAGATACTAACCTCCTTTGAGATTTGGTAAAAAGATAGGGATCTCCCTTAAAGTTTCAAAAATTATAGAGACCTCTCCCATGAGATTTCAAGAATTTCGAGATCCTCCTCTGAGGTTTTCCAAAAAGACACAAACTTCACGTACCCTATATTTTTATAAAAGACAAGTCTTTTGAGGGGAGGTTTATGCCTTTTTACCAAACTTCAGGAGAGATTTACGACATTTTTGAAATCTTAAGAGAGATTTCTGAAATTTTTGAAACCTTTGGAGTGGGTGTCTTTTACCCTATCTTTTTAATATATTGAGAACAATATTATCCTTCGACTAATACTTTCAAATAATGATTTTCACTATATAGGTGAAAAGGTTAAAAAAACATAGAAGAAAAAAATTCATTATTTCATTGTGTGATAAAAAAGTAATAAAGCGCCAGGATTGTTAAGCTTTTTGAGCGTCAATACCATCTCTATTTTAAAAGTTCTTATGATAATAATATCTTAGGAGTCAATCACATACAATTTTTATTTTTTATTTTTTACCCCTTTGAATTTGATACTTGTCTCAAAAACTGATGATTGCACCTCCCCTACTAATAGAATTATCTTAATTCCAAAAATTAATAGTTTCATCTCTTTTACTACTTGGACTCAATTTGTTCTCCAACTCAAATTGACTTCATTATGTTTCAGTATCTTAACGAATCAAGTTCAACCTTACCCAATCGAGATTTTAAGTTTTATTATCTTTACATTATATAAGTTATAGAATGATATATTTTATACATATATATATATATATATAATATTAATATATAATCAAATTAAGCTTAATGGAGCGAAGTTTATATTTTAAGAACTTGCAATTTTGTTAAGTTTGAATTTAAAAATTTAAGAACGATTAATTTCAAATCGAGTTTCGAGCGTAATATTGTTGAATCAAATCGAGTTGAGTTCAAACATCCTATTACGTCAACTTGGCTCAACTTGAATGCACAAGAGTTTGGAAGGGTTATATGTACATATAAAGTCAAAGATATGCTTGGGTGGTGTTGGCATCACATCTTGAGTCATGCATGGACCCACTACTCACGGGAGAATTAATTAAATGAAATGGATACAAACGTAGTAACGTAGCCAGCCTTTGACCTAATTGATGTATCTTTGAAATCTCCAAACGCAATGACCTTTGCTTTCGTCTTGGCTATTAATTTCAAGCTTATCTTCTAACTCCCAAGCCTTATAGAATATTGCACAAAGTAAAATCTCATTAATAATCCTTGATGAATGTTCACTGATTCAAATTTTAAAACTATGCAGGCATTCGTTAAATTTGCATTTTGACAAGTATAGAAGTATAATCTTTATTTTCCTTTTCTTAGGGAACCAAACCTCTATCTGATTCCTAATCTATACCGCTAGAGGTCATTCAAAATATTAATTTACATGTTAATCATTGTCTACTTTTAGTTCTCTATTCTATAATTAGAAATAAAAATAAATGTTACGCAATCATACACTTGATATATTTATGGACAAACAGCAAGTTGATTCAAAAGTTACTTTTTTTTTTTTTTCTATTTCAAAAAACATAATTACAAGTTAGGTATATATATATATTCAGCGTATAATATCTCCCTCATCCATGAGCTAACAAAAGTACTTGTTAGCGCTTTTTTATTTTTTATTTTTTATTTTTAAAAAAGGGCGATACCTCCTAAAGTTTATTAGAAAACTTCTCACTTATGGCGGAAAAATACCGTGATACTAATCTTGAGACTTTGGAACATTAAAAACAAACACCAAGACCCTAAAACAACCTTAACCAACACAATCATTAGGTCTTCAACCACGCGCACGCACACGCGCATACAATTTCCTCTCTACTCATTTTATTTTATTTTTATATGATAAGACCACTCACAAGCGAATATCTTCCAATTACAAGTCAATAAGTCTTAGCTTCATTCAATATGCAATTTTTTCAAACCCATGAGTCACCATCACATTTGATTAGGGCTAAGGAACTTTATGCATAGACTCTATATATGAGTCATTAAGTCCTATTAGGTCTTCAACAATATATATATAAATTCCCTCTCCACTCACTTTTTCAATGTAAATCAACTCATAAGCGGACATTTTCCAACAAAAAAATAAATAAAAGTAGATCTTATTCTAATTATAGAATTCATTAACCATGAAAGTTACATTATACGGAGTATTATTCATCTCGATTACTGAGCTTCATAATTTGCCTTTGATATTGATGATTTGAGCTCTAACATCGTACTCCGATCATCAAAATTCCCAATCAAGAAAAAATTTTGTGCATAATTTTATTCTAATTATTCACAAAAAAGCCAATGCATTTCAAATGTGGTATCAATTTTAAGAGTTACTCTCAAATTTGAACATAAATTTAAGGCTTTCAAGTCAAATATCACTTGATATTAATTATTAGTTAGCTAGAATCAGATTATATTAATACAGCCCCTGTTTTAATTCCCTCGGATTCATGGTATCCTCAACTTCTACCGCTCTCTCTTATTCAAAAAAACGTGTCATCCTTAATCCTTATTACGCAACTTCAACCCTTAATTTTTGACCAGGGCATTGGACGAGATCCCGCGCAGCTTAACCCAAACGCACCCCCAGCGCAGGTTAACACTTCCCGAAGACGGACCCTCTATAAAGCATGCACCTGTTAAGCTGCACCCGAGCTCTGTCCTGTGGCTCTCCTGCTCCGTTTGCCAACGAGATTCCAGAACATCCACTAAAATATCGACGGAACAACCAGCGAGGAGAGAGAAAGGCCGGAATTCTTAGTAGAGAGAGAAACAGAGGCTGAGAGTCCCCGGCGACGTCTTCGTAGTCCCCTTCGACGTTGACGTTGCCGTCGCCGTCGTCTCCCTCTCGTTCTTCTGGCATTTGCGTTTTCTGAGGATGGCGGATCAGTATTGGTTGGGAGCGATATTGTCTTCCCTGATAGGCTGCGTTATGCTGTACAAATTTCTCGCGAGGAGCAATGCCCGCGGAATTCCACCCCCGAGGGACGCCTGCCTCAAGAGCGCATCCGCCAAAGGAGAATGCGGATCCATTGACGGCGTCGGCGACGGCGTTGATGTCATCGTCGTCGGAGCTGGCGTCGCCGGCTCGGCTCTCGCTTACACGCTCGGCAAGGTGGTGTCTCTGTCCCCTCATTTGTTTTGAATTATTAATCATATGCTTTTGGTTCAATTTTGAAATTAATTTGTTGATTTGCTATCTTTTAAGGATCTTTCGTGATTATGTATTTGTGTATATTCGGGGTTTTCCAATCCTACGGTGTTCGATTGGGATAATGGATATGATGTTTAAAGTGCCGAGTTAGTCATCAGGGATTGTGCACAACATTCATTTCAGAGTTTGTCTTTCTCTGGATATGGTGGAGTCATATGAGGATAGCAGTGACAATATCCAAGCTGAGGGATGGTTATTGGTAATCGGATTTTTGAATCTTCCCATGCTCGACAGAGCATCCAAAACTAGCTTATAGGATTTTTGACTGTTTAAACTTTTTTTTTTTTTTCCTATCAATTTAGAATCTTTTATCAAAATTTCATTTTGTACCTCAATCTTTGTTGGATGTAGAGGAGGATGCTTGTAAAGCTTTGGTGGATGAGGCTTGCGCGTGGAATCAAACTTTTGAGATTTTCTACCAACATTAGCATTTTGCAATGTTCGATTCTTTTGAGTGCTTGTGTATTCCACCGTTTTCTTGTTGAAACTGAATGAAAGCAGAAGTAAATTTTCTAAATGTTAAAAGTATATGTTAGATTTTTTATTCATTTAGTGTGTCAGGGTCTGTACCATCATTTAATGCCAGATTGACTAATTTATCTCAGGATTAAACTTCAGATTTCTTGAATTAAGTTGCCCCGTTATATGTTTTGATTGCCTGGGATAAATTTTTGCTATGATGGGTTGCGAGAGTACATATATTTGAGGGTGGGTGTCTTCCTTTCTATAATACAAGTTTTCACAAGCTGATGTAGTTTTAAAAAGCAGGATGGACGTCGAGTGCTCGTGATTGAAAGAGACTTGGCGGAGCCTGATCGAATTGTTGGTGAACTGCTACAACCAGGTGGCTACCTCAAATTGATTGAGCTTGGTCTTGAAGGTAGGCTTAAGCAGAACATTGTAACCTAGTGCAGATGAATATGTTTCCATTAGTTTCTAGTCGTCGATGAACTATTAAACATCATAGAGTTATTATTCTTACTTATTTAGATCATTATCGATTGTTGCCTTACCTTCTAGTATGTTTTACTAGTTGGTAAATGAAGCATTTATTTTTTTGACTACAGATTGCGTGGAGGGAATTGATGCTCAGCGGGTGTTTGGCTATGCACTTTTCAAGGATGGAAAAAATACTAAACTCTCTTACCCGTTGGAAAAATTTCACTCAAATGTGTCTGGGAGGAGCTTTCACAATGGCCGTTTCATACAAAGAATGAGGGAGAAGGCAGCATCACTTTCCAAGTACGTCTTTCTACCCAATGGGTATTCATTACATTTTGGTTTATGTTGTTTTTTTAGTTCACAGAGCCTTTTGTTGCATATGGATTAATAATGTGGCACGAAGCTCCAAATGCCTATGCATTTTAGGAATTTGATTTCTTTCATTTGAATTGTGCATATACTCTTGACTAAATTCTTTAGTTAGCATTTATTTTATTAGATATGCCACTTCAAGAGTAACTGTGATGCTCAAGTCACTTCTATTCAGCAGCATTTTCTATTGAAAAAGCACAAGAACATGCTCAATAATATTTTTCTTTGGAGTAGTTTGGTTGTTTAGGCATCTGCAGCTATTTGACTGATGGATTTTTTTATGTAATTAAGCTCTGCATAAAGGATGTTTTTCACACACACACGCGCGCGCGCGCGCATGTATATTGATGTAGTTGTCCTTATTTTTATTGGTGTTTAACATATTAATTGCAATTTTCTCCAGTGTACGGTTGCAGCAAGGAACAGTTACTTCTCTGCTTGAGGAAAATGGAACCATTAAAGGTGTACAATACAAAACTAAAACAGGTCAAGAACTGACAGCATATGCACCTCTAACTGTTGTATGTGATGGCTGTTTTTCAAACTTGCGTCGCTCTCTTTGCAAACCTATGGTGAGATGTCCTCTGAAATCGTAATGCCTTCTTTCTGTTTTTATTTATTTACTTATTTTTTGGAGGGAGGGGGGAGAAGGTTTTCAAAGTTGTTTGTAGTCTGTAAATTAGCTGTTAAAAATCAAAATAAATGTTTTCCTTCTGTCCTGCGTGGATTCTTTGACAGCTTTCATCTAGAGTTTGGTAGACGTATAGTTTTGAAGTTTCAAACTTGCATTTCTGCACAATCATGTCTGCTTGTAACAAACAGTGTCATACTGTCTTGCAGGTAGATGTACCTTCTTGTTTTGTTGGTTTGGTTCTGGAGAACACTGACCTTCCCCATGCGAATCACGGGCATGTTATTTTAGCAGATCCATCCCCCATACTGTTTTATCCTATCAGTGGTACAGAGGTTCGCTGTCTGGTTGACGTCCCAGGGCAAAAGGTTCCTTCTATATCGAATGGAGAAATGGCCAACTACTTAAAGTCCGTGGTAGCTCCCCAGGTAGACATACGTCCTCTAATTTCTACCTTGCATATAGGATTTTATTTTGTTATTTTATTTTCATTTGAACTTCAACTCCAAAATTGTGGTTTTTTAACAGTTTCTGAATGTGATGCGTTGCGTGATGTTTCTGTTTCAGATTCCTCATGAGCTCTATGATGCCTTCATTGCTGCAATTGATAGAGGAAACATAAGGACGATGCCAAATAGAAGCATGCCAGCTGCTCCCCATCCTACTCCTGGTGCCCTTTTAATGGGGGATGCATTCAACATGCGCCACCCCTTAACTGGTGGAGGAATGACTGTAGCACTCTCTGATATAGTTGTGCTACGAGATCTTCTTAAGCCTTTGCGTAACCTGAATGATGCATCTGCACTCTGCAAATATCTTGAATCTTTTTATACCTTGCGTAAGGTTGGTTGCATTCATATCTGGGGCACTGGGTGTTTGGGAAGTGTTGTGGCTTTAGTTGCATAGGCATATTTTTTTGTTCTCTAGGGTTGATATGTTATGGGACTCTTGACAAGTGAGATACTAAAAGAAAATGAGCATACTTGGGACAATGTTCATTTATTTTTTTTTCCAAAACATTTGGGAAACTACTGGCCCCAAAAGATCAATATTACTCATTTCCATATCTAAATGCACAATGGGAAATTTTTTAGTATTTATTTTGCTCAACCCATTGCTAGATTACAAAGTTGCACTTCTATTTTTTCTTGGGGTGTCTAACTTTGGTGTTCTCGTCTGCTCTTATATGCAGCCTGTGGCATCTACGATAAATACATTGGCAGGTGCCCTGTACAAGGTGTTTTGTGCTTCGCCTGATCAAGCAAGAAAAGAAATGCGTCAAGCTTGCTTTGATTATTTAAGCCTTGGAGGTGTATTTTCCACAGGACCTGTCTCTTTACTTTCGGGGTTGAATCCTCGCCCGTTGAGCTTGGTTCTCCATTTCTTTGCCGTTGCAATATATGGTGTTGGCCGTTTATTATTGCCATTTCCTTCTCCAAAACGAATGTGGATTGGAGCCAGACTGATCTCGGTATGTTATTCCATCTATCCCCTTCAGCAATTTCCATCGAATACATTGAAAATGGTTTGATAAGATTACTTTTAATAGGAGAAGTCAGGAATGGATTTTTTCTTCATTTTCGGAACTCTCAAATATGAGCTTATTTTCTTTTGTTGCAGGGTGCATCAGGCATCATCTTCCCAATTATAAAGGCGGAAGGCGTTAGACAAATGTTCTTCCCTGCAACTATTCCAGCATATTATAGAGCTGCTCCTGTTAAGTGAGATCCTGAAAACCATTAGACAAATAATCTGTATTGCCATCTGCCTTCCCTCACTCAAAACTAAGAGGAAAAAAGGGTTTTGAGTTTTCATGTCGGGGCAGAGATGATTGTGCATTCTCACTTTTTCAGGGCAACTGTGACATCTTCCCAAAATCAGAAGTATGTAAATCTTTTCTTTTAGATATGTTGGATTATGTCGGTGATTGCAACCATCTTCTCGTCTGTTTAGTGTTAAATTACAGCACTCGGTCAATGGTAAGCTTGTTAGCGTTTCATTTACGATAATGTGGAAATAAAGGAACATTTTTGTTTTATATGTTAAAAAATTATCTTTTTGGTTTGAAAAGTATTTCCTTTGGTTTATGCACAAGGGAAGTTTTTTGGGAAATTTTGGAATTTTAGCAGTCAGGTGATAGGAATCCTAAGCCCTGAGCCACAAGTCACCACCTTTAATTGGAAAGATTTTGAATGGCGTCACCTTGTGGACCACCATCGCTATCATTTACATGGTACACTTTAATTTTGTTCATTTGCTGTAATGAGTTGCATTTGGTCATTATCAAGGGACAGTATGAATCTGTCAATCTATTTATAGAGTAATCATGTTATTATTATTTTTTTAAATAAAATTAAAAAAAATTGTGTTTGAGATTATGAATTTTAGATTTTGGGTTTTGATTTATATATATTTAAATTGAATGCAGTATGGTTTTATATCAAATTTTCTTTAAAATTTTGCATAAATTCAAAAAAAAAATTGATTTTTAAGTTTTCTATTAATATTGACTTTAAGATTTTGAGAAATTCTTTACAAAAATTAATGTTTTGAGTGTTAGGTTACAACTTAAGAAGGTCAATGAATCTTACAAGCAACTCATAAGCACTTCAAGTGACCTTAGTAGGTAATGAAAGGACCAGTAATTTTTAATGAACTTTGAAACATCACTACGACAAGACATCATTAACCAATGGAGCAGGGCAAAAATTATGCATTTTGGACCATGATGTGATGGCATTTGTACCTATCCTATTTGAAAAACCCAAGTTGAATTGGTCATAAAGAAAAAAAAATAATGGGATAATTAAACTCAAAAGAAAAATCATGATCATGAATTTTGACTTAAAAATTAAGCTCCACGCTGCTTATTTATCTTGATTAGGAATTGGGAATTGGGAATTTAATACAAAGTAGTTCATCAATCGTAGGGGAAGTGATCAAACTAGTCCTAACCGCATGCATATTAGAAAGATGGTCAATTGATTTAAAGAAATCTTTATTGTCTTGCAAGGCTACAATTGAATGAGAATTGAATTAGAGAAGAAGGCTTGTGTTGCTTTGAAAATCGTTGTACAAATTGATCCTGGAAAGTCTAGTGATCTTCTAATTGGAATCTCTTATGATTGATCACTGATGTTGAAGCCTTACTTCAATCTCCCGCGAATTCTCCACTCAATTTAGTACTTTGTTTTTTTTTTTTTTTTGGTTAGTAAATCAAGAACAACTCACACTCGTCTAGTTTCAAATTAGAGCATCACACCCCTGGTTTTCAAATTCAATTCATGCACAAGTGTCTTTTCACCCCTCGGTTTCGAAAATAGAATTATATGCATACAATGCTTTTTATATTTTTCAATACAGAGTTAATGATTGCCTACAATTTTTTTCCAATCATCAATCACTTGTTACTTTCATTCTGCTTGTGTAGCATTAAATGTCACTGTTATCCTACAAACAGTCGATCTCAAGCTCGAATAAAGGAGTAAGGTTGCTTTTGGTAGTTGAAAGCTATGTAAGAATCGTAAAATATGTTAATCTGACATGAATCCTTTTCAAGAATTCTCTAGGGTGGCTCTTATGAACGATGGATTCCACATATATCACCCGAATGTAGCGAAAAATGAACAAAGGTGGACTTGACTAGGGCCATTCTGGTTGGAAAGGTGTAAGAATTTAATACAAGCAACTAAGATTGGATTGGAAACTTAGAATGTATGGACTCTTATGAGCATAAGTATGGCGATAGTGGATGCGATGAGAATAAAAAAATAATAATAACATTATCTATATTCAAGAGACCAAGGTCCAAGTGCCATCTGATATACGCCAAATATATCACCTACTTAGAAGAGACCAGAGCGTAGCATTATGAGGATAGTTACCGCCCAAGCCAACCGCCTTACTCAAGCAATTGACGTCCGCCTTATAATAAATAGAGTGATTCACACCAACGAGGTAAGAACCGGAGCAATTCACACCCGCACCATAACTCGCTAATAAATGACATTATACCCTTGGGTCAACCTACGTCACTATAAATAGGGATTTGGAGAAGAGGCTAAGGTATCTCATCCTAACACACTTTACTGTTGCATAAAAACCTCTTAAGCCCATCCCTTACCTAAGCATCAGAGAAGTCCCCCGGAGTACACCCTGGGTCCTTCAAGCCACTTTTATTTGTCTCTTTTTAGGTAGTCGTGATCAAGGATCGATTCGTGAAGATTGTTCTGCAACAGTTGGCGCCGTCTGTGAGAACTTCTTGAGAGGTTTTCTCTTTCAATCCTTGATCATGACTACATCAAATAATTGAAAGTCGATGCATTGGCTCGATTGAGATCGTCCAAAATGTCGTCGTCTGACACCTAGACATACTTGACGCTATTCGATCCATCGCCGATCGGGACCCTACCCAGTGCAAACTCTTCATTCGCGGCCTTCGATGGGACACTACCATCAAGAACCTCCGCAATCTCTTCTCCACCTATGGTGACCTCAAAGAAGTCGTTGCAATCCTTGGCAAGGTCACCGAGAAAAGTAAAGGGTACAAGTTTATTATGTTCAAGCATGTTAATGGCGCTTTGCTCGCGTTGAAGAAGCCAAGTAAGAAAATTGATGGACGAATTACCGGGGACCCAGCTTGCGATATTGGGAAATTCTGGATCTAATGAGAATCTGACTACAATTTATGTTTCTATGTGCAAGATTTATGTAGCCAACGTGCCTATTCTCAAGGCATGATTTTTTCTCCATCATACAATAATAATTCTAAAAAAAACAAAAAGATGCCACAGTTTCAATGCTTGAAGAGCTCTGCCTTAATGGCTAATAATAATTAATAGGATCTTCAAGTTATTTAATTGATTGAACAATGACCTATGCACCAAATGCATAGTGGAGTCATAACAGCTGCACTGTCAATCAAATAAACAAAGCCAAGCTTTGAAATTCCAATGGATTGGCCGAATGCACCATGGGGTCGGCAATAATGACTCTTGTACATTCATGTGTGTTGAATAGTGTTCTAAACAATGAATTTGAAATTACAATTGGAAATTTGAGTTGAAATTGCAACGCACACTAAAGTTGCATAATTGTAGCAACTGAAATCGACAAAACCCCAAATAGCAAAATCGAGCTCCTTAGTGACATTCTATCGAGCACCTGGAGCCCAATCAGCCGAAAAATCCACACCATAATCAAAACAAACAATAACAAAATCACCGTCGTCAATGGTAGAGATCTCGCAGATCTCAATTTCAAACTTCAATCTGCCATTGCACTCACAACCCCATGTCCAAAAAATCCAACATGGGACTCATAAATCAATTGGGAAACAATCGAATAATCTGAGTTTATAGACCCCACAGATGACACAGACGACAAAAAAATAGTTTGCAAAATCTATAACACTGCACACTCACCTATAGTTCCCTTTACTACAAATGATCGAACACTTGGTGCATACATGTCCAAACCCTTTGAAACAAATCCATCCTGAACCGATTTCAAATCCTAACTGATATTGAAAATAACAGAACTCACATCTTTAACCCCAATGAAATCAAAACTGCAAGAACCTGTCAAATTGAACAACCATCCCGGCATTATAAATTACTAAAATGTTACTCAAGATATAGCCCAAAAGATGTGCACAGCTCATTAGGCAAAGAAGAATCGGCCCAACTGATGAGCAATGCTCGTGAGGCCAGAAGATTGCCCAAAAAATGAGCACAACTCATTAGGCAAAGAAGAATAGGTCCAACTGATGAGCAACACTCGTGAGGCCAGAAGACTATCCAAAAAATGAGCACAACTCATTAGGCAAAAAAGAATCGGCCCAACTAACGAGCAACGCTCGTGAGGCCAGAAGACTACCCAAAAAATGAGCACAACTCATTAGGCAAAGAAGAATCAGCCCAACTGAAGAGCAATGCTTATAAGGCTAGGAGACTACCCAAGAAATGAGCACAACTCAATAAGCAAAGAAGAATCGTCCTAACTGACAAGCAACACTCGTGAGGCCTAGAAATGGCCCAAAATATGAGCACAACCTCATTAGGCCAAAAACAGCAAAAAAGAAAAGCATGACTCACTAAGCCACAAAAAACCAAAAATGCCTCAAGAAGGGCTGCTCAACAAAAAAAAAAAAAAACAACGACAACAACAACTTTGAAACTTTGAAAGCCAGCTTCAAAAATTCAAACCTAAGGGGGGGGGGGGGGGCAACCAATGTACCCCAAATATATGACCTACCTAGAAGAGACTAGAGTGCAACATTATGAGGGCAGTTACCACCCAAGTCAACCGCCAAACCGGAGTAATTGACTCCCGCCTTATAATAAGCAGAGCGATTCACACCAACGAGATAAGAACCGAAGCGATTCACGCCTGCAACATAACTCGCCAATAAATGGAATTACGCCCTTGGGTCAACCTACGTCACTATAAATAGGGATTTGGAGAAGAGACTAAAGTATCTCATCGTAACATACTTTACTATTGCATAAAAACCTCTCAAGCTCATCCTATAGGCCTCAGAGAGGTCCCCCGGAGTACACCCCGGGGTAGGGTGATAGTTTCAGTTTTTGTGAGTGTCTATGATAACTCTAATGTAATTAAGTTATGTTTGAAGTCCCTAGATATGTAATATGGTCGTATGGACTGGGGTAGCTTTTTTTTCTTTTGGTTGGAATGTAATATGGATATTGAGAGACTTCTATGTATGTTAGTAGTTTAGAACTCTGGTAATGTACTTTGGAGAATGTATCATTTATTTTCGCCGCTTTAATATGATGAATATGGTATTAGGTACACAGACGTCACTAAAGTAGCATCACGAGCCCCACGTGGTGGGTCGAGGCGTTATAGGTGGTATTAGAGCTTAGGTTTGCTAGGTTCTGCAAACTTCGATGGTTAATAATTACCAGAGTATAGTTTGAGATAAGTTAAGGATAGGAATGGATAGATTAGGTGAGTTTTGGTCTGAAAGCTTAGAAACGGAGACCCTTTGACGATCTTCTGTGTTTGTATTGGAATGGCGATTTCAAGAAAACTATGGTAAATCCATCGATGGTTTCATTTCTGGGTTGAGAGACTCGAACTTGAAAATTTAAGTGGGAATGTTAGGTTGGTTGAGTATGTGCGTAGTGTCGGTGTTATGGTTAGAGGCCGGTACCTTGACGATTTTGTAGTAGAATTATGTAAATGATTCTTTTAATTACAAATTCATATGTTATATTATTTCTTCATTCCATACTTGTATCAACCATAATAAATGTGAAATTTCTAAGTCGGTTTCTATCCTATCTTAAGGATGGATTCCAGGGGGAAGGACATCGTAGCTGGAGGGGATAATCATGTGGATACTTCCAATGAGAATGATATGGATGTTTCGGCAGTGTTGCAAAATATAGCGCGGCGGGCCAGGAAGGAGAACCAAAGGGACTCTAGAGAGTAGGATTAGCCACTAGTTGGTCGGGGCTACACTTTTCAGCAATTTACCTAGACAAATCCGCCGATTTTTGCAGAAGGAGCGAACCTGGTCACAGCTGAAGATTGGATTTAGGAAATAGAGGAACTGTTGGGTGTGCTGGTGTGCACATAGGAGTAGAAGGTGTGGTATGCTACTTTTAAACTAGTAGGGGAAGCGAAGAGGTGGTGGAAATCAACAAAACCGATGGAGGAACAGTGGCAAGGACCTGTGACTATATCCTGGAGCCGTTTCAGGGAGGTCTTCTTCGACAGGTACTTCCCTATTGCCATCCGAGAGGCTAAAGAAGAAGGGTTCCAGAATTTGACTCAGGGACACTTGACCGTATAGCAATACATGGCCAAATTTATGGAGCTATCCCGCTTTGCTCCATACATGATCCCGGACGAGCCGAAGGCCCAAAGGTTTAAGAAAGGTTTGAGGTAAGGAATACGCGCGCAGGTGGTGGTATTGATGAAGAGTTTTTCTGAGTTGGTGGACAAGGTCATGGCAGTTAAGGCTAATATCTAGGAGGGTGAGAGACTAGCAGTACACCAGAAGAAGAGGCCCTTACCTCAGGGATTTCATACTAGTACTAGCAAGGGTACATGGAGGAGACCTGGTAATTTCACAGGCTAGCAGTAGGAGATGGGATATCGAGGCCATCAAGAGTATCCACCACGTCTTACCTATCCCAAATGCCATCATAGGCATTGGGGCAAGTGCAGGGGTGGACCAGCTGGCAGCACAACGTTGTTTCACTCTCCTCCATAGCATCAGTATCGGGGAGGTAACCAGGCACCTTGTGGTGGTCACTAAAGGGGCACCGCCCAGTCGCTGGTGTACTCGCTTACGCTGGGAGATGCGGAGAATGCCGGGAATGTGGTAATAGGTACTATTTCAATTTTTTTGAATGGTGTTGTTGTGTTGTTTGACTCAGGTGTGACGCATTCTTTTGTATCTCAGAGATTTGTTAAATTGTGCGGGGTAGAGACTCAGTTGTTAGATGTCGAGCTAGGTGTAATCACACCGGCAAGATCAGTCGTGGTGTGTAGTGAGGTGATCAGAGACTACCCAATGGAGATTCAGGGGAGAATGCTGCTTGCTAGCTTAATTGTTTTTGACATGCATAGGTTCGACATCATTTTGGGGATGGACTGGCTAGCATCCAGTTATACGAATATCGATTGCCACAAGAAGGAGGTAGTGTGCAAACCTCTAGAAGAGCAGGAGTTTAAGTTCGTTAGGTCATGTGTGCGCTTTGCACCATAGACCTTTTAGCAATTTAGGCAAGAGGTTACTTTTAGAGGGTAGTCAGGGATACCTTGCATTTGTAAAAGAAGCACCGAATGAGGGACTTAAGTTGGAGGATATCCCAGTGATAAAGGAGTTCTCAAATGTTTTTCATAAAGACTTATCGGGATTGCCTCTTGATTACAAAGTGGAGTTTGCCATTGATTTAAACCCAAGAACAGCCCCAATTTCTAAGGCTCCATACAGAACGGCTCCGACTGAATTAAAGGAGCTAAAGGAGCAGTTGTAGGACCTACTTGACAAGGGGTTTATCAGATCAAACGTTTCACCCTGGGGAGCGCTTGTTTTGTTTGTGAAGAAGAAGGATGGGTCGATGAGGATATGCATCGACTACCGAAAAATTAATAAGATGACAGTGAAGAACAAGTACCAATTACCTCGTATTGGCGATCTATTTGACCAGCTAAAGGGCACACAAATTTTTTCCAAGATCGATCTGCAATCCTGGTATCATCAGGTGAAGGTTAAATCAAAGGATGTACCAAAGACGACTTTTCGGATCAGGTATCGCCATTACAAGTTTTTGGTTATGCTATTCGGTTTGGCATATGCTCCTGTAGTGTTTATGGATCTGATGAACTAGTTCTTCCACCAGTATTTGGACCAGTTCGTAGTAGTTTTTATTGATGATATATTGGTGTATTCAAAGAGCCTAGAGGAACACGAGGAACACCTGAGGATAGTGCTTTAGGTGTTAAGAGAAGGAAAGCTATTTGCTGAATTTAATAAATGCGAGTTCTGGTTGGA
Organism: Malania oleifera; assembly: GCF_029873635.1. Taxonomy (NCBI): domain Eukaryota; kingdom Viridiplantae; phylum Streptophyta; class Magnoliopsida; order Santalales; family Ximeniaceae; genus Malania; species Malania oleifera. The sequence goes on along the minus strand of NC_080424.1, from coordinate 70,785,890 downwards.
ATATGTTGCATTTATGGGACATGTAGTGTCTAGGAAGGGAATTTTAGTGGAGGCAGTAGTTGATTAGGCGAGACCGAAAAATGTGCATGAGATTAGAATTTTCTTGGGTATGGTAGGATACTATCGCCGATTCGTTGAGGGGTTTTAGAGGCTATCAGGTCCTCTGACGCAGCTTATGAGAAAGAATAAAAATTTTGAGTGGACTAGTGAATGCAAGCAAAGTTTTCAAGAATTGAAGCAATGACTAGTCACCACCCCATTGTTGACCATTTCGTCAGAAGAGAGTGGATTCGTGATCTACAATGACGCATCTCAGAAAGGAATCAGGTGTGTCATAATGCAGCAAGGAAAGGCTATTTCGTACACTTCTCACCAACTCAAGGAGTACGAGAAGAACTATCCTACTCACGACTTGGAGCTGGCAGCTGTAGTTTTTGAACTAAAGATCTAGAGGCACTATCTATACGGTGAAAGGTGTGAGATCTTTACTAATCGTAAGGGCCTTAAATATTTTTTCACCCAAAAGGAGTTGAACATGAGGAGGAGAAGATGGCTTGAATTGAGTAAGGACTATGATTGTACCATTAGTTCCCATCGAAGAAAAGCTAATGTGGTAGCGGATGCATTGAGTTAGAAGTCGGTGGGTGCGTTAGTTTCAGTGGTTGTTGTACAACATCAGATCAGGATGGACCTAGAGAAGTTGGGTGTAGAGTTGTTGTATGGGGATCCACAATCGTTCATTGTCAGTTTGATTATTCAGCCAACCTTATAAGAGATTAAAGCCGCTGAGAGGAAAGACGCGGAGTTAATGGAAATTGTGGAGAAAGTATGGAGTGAGCAACAACTGGACTTTAATGTTTCTAAAGATGGAGTTCTCAGATTTCACCCCAGATTGTGTGCACCTAACGATGCAGAGATTAAAATATGATTCTGGAGGAGGCTCATCGCTTTATCTATACTGTTCATCTGGGAAGCACGAAGATGTATAAAGATCTGTGAGAATTCTTCTGGTGGAGTAACATAAAAGGGAGATTTCCAGATTCGTAGAATAGTGTCTGAAATGTCAGCGGGAGAAAGCAAAGTACCAGAGGCTAGCGAGACCACTTCAGCCACTTGATATCCCTAAGTGGAAGTGGGAGCATATCTCGATAGACTTCGTATTGAGGTTGCCTTCAGCGGTGCATGGACAGAATACCATTGAGTAATAGTGGATCAGATGACGAAGACTGTGCACTTTGTTCCAATCAAAGTTAGTTATTATATAAATAGGTTGGCAGAGCTTTATATGTAAGAGATTGTACGACCTCATGGCGTCCCAATTTCCATTGTTACAAATTGAGATCCACGGTTCACCTCTCGGTTCTGGAAGAGTTTGCAGGATGCCTTAAGATCTCAACTCACTTTCCGTACCGCGTTTCACTCGCAGATGGATGGACAGTTTGAGAGGATTATTCAGATTTTAGAGGATATGCTGTGAGCGTGTGTGCTGGATTTTGAGGATGGTTAGGTAAAAGGATTGATTAGCGAATTTCGAGGACAAATTCTTTTAAGGAGGGGAGAATGTAGTAACTCGGGAAAAAATTATATTTATTATTATTTTTTAAAATTAATTAATTTATTAAATATTATTAAATTGAGTTAACTAAATAAATAATATGATATATATATATGTATGTATATGTATATAATATAATAATGATATTTTATATTATTATAATGTATATAGGTAAGGAAGAATCAGGAAGTTTAAGCTCCCTAATTTAAATTGGAGCCAAATTGCCGCACCTCTCTCTCTCTCTCTCTCTGTTTCTCAACTTTCTCTCTCCTTTGCCTTTTCTCTCTCTCTCTCTCTCTCTCTCTCTCTCTCTCTCTCTCTCCTCGATTTCCTTGGCCAAACATGCACCGATCGAAGAACGAAAAATACCATTGGGTTCCATTCTTTGCCACCAACATTTTAACCGAAATGGATTTGTCGTAGGAGCCTCATAGGCACCCCACATGGGATAAGGTAAAACCACACTCTTTCTTCAATTTTTTCTCAAAATTTAGCCAAACTGACAATCAGAAACCACCACGATGTTCTAGGAGCATTTCTCTACAAGTCTAGCGAAGTAGATTTTTGAACTAGGCTTTCTAGGCACCACTCCAATGCTAGGGTAAGATTTAGGGAATTAAACAAATTTGATGTTTTTGGGAGTTTAATCATTTATTTGGACTTTGTGGCCTAGGGGATGTTAAAATAGTATTTTACCTATGATTGAGTTGATTAAACTCGGATTTATGAATTTAGGGTTCATGTGAGCTTCGCAGGCGCGTAGTTTTAGGATCCCTGTAGGCGTAGTTTTGGGAAAACAGGTAAGGGGATTAAGTTAAGTCAAGTTTTTAATAAGTTTGAACCGATTAAACTGCTTTATATATAAGTATACTATGATTTCAAAGGTTGTTTCAAAAACCAACCATTCAAAAAGGGATTCTTCAAATATAGGATATATGATATGGTATTTTGAATAAAATGAACGGTGAAAAGCTTGCTTATTAACTAAATATACTATGAGGTACTGGTTGGTTATTCACGGATTATGTTTAAATACTGAAATTGTGTGACAGGTGAATAATCGGTATAGTTATTATGTAACCATATTTAGGGTATGTTTGTGAAAATATTGAACTGCTTGTGAAACATACTGGAACTGCCTTTGCAAAATATTGGGATTTGATTTGAAGCTCGGGGGTCGGGTTTTACTTTACGGTTGTGAGCCAGGTTTTATTTAATGGTGGGGGGTCGAGGTTTTATTAAATGACAGGTTCTATATGAAATGAGATTTATACTGCAGTGTTTACTATTTAAATTGCATGATATGGTTTAAGAACGGTGAGGACCAGTTGTATTGTGAGCACGGTACCATTGCTATGGAATTATTATTAAGACCGTGTGTGCCCACATTGTACTGAGAGGTGTAGGGTGGTCTCCGCCTTTTAGCCTGTGTAAGGATGAGTACCTTTCCTAGGGACTCGAGCCAGGAAGTGGTAAGGCTAGCGAACCTGCAACTAAGTTGTAGATGTCTACAAACGTACTTGCAGATGGTTACTTTGACTATTTCGGGGCTAATCCCCCAGGGCATAAGTCCAACATTCGGGTTGCACAACCCGTACCATGGGGGAAGTAAATATTGTGTTAGTCCCAGGGAGTGTCTTCTATGCATATCTATTAATTTATGTAAAAGGTATTATTATTTATTGAACTGGTTTATACTGAGGAAGCAAATGCATATTTTTCAATTGTAAAGGTGTGAGTATTTGCATATGAATTAAAATGAATAAATGTTTATAGCGAAGTAAACTCTCCATCTGATGGCTTGCTGAGAAAAGCGATTACCCAAATAACTCTCAGCTGAAGCCATACCAAGTTGCATAACGTATTAGAGTAGAGGGGAGCTACATGTATGGGCGTGTAATCTCCCCTATCCTCGGGAACTTTCGTTGATAAATAATTGTGTGAGTGTGTGAGTATGGTAAGAGAATGATTTTATAACTGTGATTAATTAACAACTGATGATACTTTGCTTACATTAAAACTCACGTTGGCCACACACTGATATTAACTTAATTTGCCTTACTGAGAAGTGTCTCACCTCAATATACAAATCATCTTTTCAGGACCATTTCGAGATAGAGCTTAGCAAACTCGGGGGCATGGTGATAACTAGTTTTAGTTTTTGTGAGTGTTTGTAATAACTCTAATGTAATTAAGTTATGTTTGAAGTCCCTGGATATGTAATATGGTCGTATGGACGGGTAGTTTTTTTTCTTTTGGTTGGAATGTAATATGGATATTGAGAGACTTCTACGTATGTTAGTGTTTTGGAACTCTAGTAATGTATTTTGGAGAATGTATCATTTATTTCTGCTACTTTAAAATGATAAATATGGTACCAAGTACACAGACGTCACTAAAGTAGCACCCCAGGCCCCACGTGACGAGTCGGGGTGTTACGACGTACTTTAGAGAGGATACAAGCAGAGGTATTTATGCACTATTACATGATATATGTAATAATTATAAATCCCATGATTTGAGATAAGATATGCTTTGTTGCCATATATCCTCTTCTTTTCTTTTTCTTTTTTTAAATCAATAGGCTTTGATTTGTAAGCATATATGACCCTCAAACGTTGACTTCGGATATTTGACACTCCTTAGTATTTATTGTGATAATTTGCCTGAGATCTTCCTCAATTAAATTTGTAGCGGACAAATGTGACCGTCGACGGTTTGATGTAACCGTTGATATGCATTGTTAATATGTACGGTGTTTTATTAGACAGAAGAGGAGAAGTTGTTCTATTTATTAAGTAAGCTACTGTGAGAACACATTCACTCCAGAAAACAAGGGGTAAATTGGCATGGAATCTAAGATATTTTGCCACATTTAATAAATGTTGATGCTTACGCTCAACTACACCATTGTGTTAAGGTGTAGCAACACATGTTTTCTGATGCAAGATTCCCTCAAAAGAATAGAATTAAGGCATATCAAACTCAACACCTCTATCAGTCCTTATAGTTTTGATATGAATATCAAATTATGTCTCTATGAGCTTAAAAAATGATTGAACTAGAAAGCGAGTGTCAAATTTATTTTTCATTAGATATACCTAAGTACAACGTGAATGATCATCCACAATTGTAAGAAAATGTCTAAAACAAGTAATTGACTCAACAGAGAAAGGACCCTATATGTCACAATGTACTAAATCAAAAATTTAATTTTTGATCGAATGACTAGTATTGAATGACAATCTTTTATGTTTTACTAATGGACATACATTACAATTGAAATCTAAATGAGTATGTATATCAGGAAACATCTTTTGTATTGTTTGAATCGTATGAAGAGAAAGATGACCTAGTCTAAAATGCCAAAGATCAAAAGAAGGAGGATTTATAGCGGAAGTGAAATTTACAGTAGAAGAAACACTAGAATTTACAGCAGATGCTTGCAGCAAATATAGTCTAGTTACTTGCTTAGCCACTCCAATCATCTTCTATGAGTGTAGGTCCTGTATAAAACAAGAATAAGAAAGAAACAACAAACACCAAGAATTTTCTATAAGTCTTTCGACTGAAATGAGGTTAAAAAAGAAAGATGGAACATATAGAACATTATAAAGAACTAATGAATATGATATTTTCACAATTCCAATATATATAACAGGAACACTTGTTCCAGTTGGCAATTTTACTGATGTGTTTTTAATAGAGGTAATTATAGTGAGCAACGAAATAGAAATGACCATGTGATCAATAGCACCACTATCAATTATCCACGAATTTGGATACTTAGAAACAAAATCAGGTAGATTAATCATACCTGATGTTGGAATTTGTGTATTCCTAAGAGGGGGGTGAATTGGGTATTAAAAATTTTCTACCTAGGTCAATCTAATCAACAGCAGTATAACACAACCTAAGGTTTGTCTATACAATCCCAAATGCGTAGATAAATATAATGTGCGAAAATTAAATCATGCGCAGCATTCACAGTCTATTGAAAATAACATAAATATGCAGTAAATAAATTGTGGAAATATAAAGTGCATACACGGTATGTTATCGAGGTTCGACCAATACTGCCTACGTCCCCGCCTCAACTTGCATGTCCAAGGATTTTACTAATGCTTGCTTACAGGGTGGAGCGACACCGTTTACAACACTAGGTCAAATTACTAGGGTTGACCTCAACCTTTACAACCTCTCCTTAAAGGGGCAAAGAAGACCCACCTTAGGCCATGCCTGAATTACAATCAATAAAGTTTTTCATACAATTAAAAGTGCTTCTAACACAAACACATTTGTAATATAATATGATCCAAATATATGCACTCACAGATGATATGGATTTAATACTCTAGTGAGATCTTGAAAATTTAATTCAAGACAATATACTCAACAAATGAATATTCAAGGTTACCTCAAAACCCTAATCAAGTATCACAAAGATATTTTATCAAATATAATCACAACATACATTTAGGGTTTAGGCTTGCAAAAGATTTATCAAATAAAGTAAGCAAGCTCTCAAGTCTTGCAATTTGAATGCAAAGACTAGGAAGCTAAAACAAGTTATTCCCAATAAAATATTTTTATACGAAATATTCTAGGAATAAACAATCAAGCAAAACTCTCAAAAATATTTTTCAAATATGTATGAATATGTGAGAGTAATGCGAAGGAAATGATTTGAAAGATGCACACAATAACCACAATCAAATCCCTACAAACTTGCAATTGATTTGCAAGAGAGGAATAATTTGAAACTCTCTACTTCAAAAATAATATTTGCAAGTAAGTGTAAGAGAGAGTATTAAAAAAAATATGCTTGGAATGTAAAGTATATATGTAACGACCTGAAGAATAATGGTATTTAAATAATAAAAGAAAGGGAAATGGAAACCGGAAACAGAAGGAGGCAATGCGTTTGTCGACAACATTGCATTTTGGAAAGGATAATCCCGAGGAATTTTTTAGCTCCTCGTCAACGAATACAGAGGACTCATTGACGAGGGTATAACAGGAGCTTGTCAACGAGGACAAGATTCGTTGACGAGAAGATACTGAAAGAGAATTTGTGGAAACCAGAAATTCATCGACGAGGGTTGAAGTTCATCGACGAACTTTTTGGAGGACTCGTCGACGAGGTGACGTGGCTCGTCGACGAATCCCACGGTATAAATAGGGTTAAACGAAAATTTTCAGTCATTTTCCTGCACCGAATCCCTCTCTTTCTCTCCCCATACGGTTTCTCCTCCTTCTCACTAAAATTTTGGGCCAGATTTCCGCCGGTTCAACGATCTGAAGCCACCACGACGCTCCTGGTAAAGTTCTCTCCAAGTCTGCTGGAACGGATCGTCGGTGGGGCTGAGTTGGAAACCATCCCAAATCCAAGGTAAGGCTTTCTACTCAGTATTTGGTTATTTGACAGTTGTAGGAAGTGTTATATGCGTAGAAATACTGAACTTTAGTTCTGGGGAATGTTGTTTCCAGGGTGTTGAGTTAGCAACCCTGCGGGTGCGGGGCAGATTTTCTTAGGAGCTTTTCAAAAATTAGGTAAGGGGATAAACTAAACTAGATCTTTTTGAGAAAATGTATGTATATATAGCATTTGATTTCAGGAAAGTAAATATGTTCATAAATATGATTTATATTTGGGCAAATACTGTTGAAAATGATGGTAAGTTGAATATACGAAAAACTTGTTAGTGTGGCATGAGTAGAAATTGTTATGAAATACTGTTTTCTGGGAATGTATTAATGATACAGATTTTTATAATGAAAAAACTGGCATATAGGCCGAGATTTTGATATATTTGTCGGCGTACTAGCCGAGCTATGTGTATGATTTGCCGGCGTACGGGCCGAGCTATACATATGACTTGCCGGCATATGGGCTAAGCTATGGATATGTTTGCCGGCGTACAAGCCGAGCTATGGAAATGATTTGCTAGCGTATGGTCTATGCTATGATTTGCCGGCGTAAGTGCCAAGCTACGATAAAATGTGAAATACCGGCATACGGGCCGATGATTTTCATAATATATATATATATATATATGCAAAATGATATGATTGATTTGATAATTAATGATATGAAATATCCATGTATCACAGTTTCAGTATATGTTATATGATATCAAAACCTGGTTGGCTTGGTCTAGGCTAGCACTTGCACGGTACCATTGCTATGTGTCCATGGTCTTCATGACCATGATATTTGTGTTAACGCCGCTGTACGAAGTGGTGTGAGATTGGATAGTCGACGTGATTTTTAAGAAGTGTGTGAGCGCCCTTGGTGTACGGACCAGGTCTAGTGGACCCATCAGATTTACAAAATATACTTTTGACTTGGCAGTGGTCGGCCAACCATTGTCAGGTCACGCCTTTTGGCCACACAACCCAGTCATGTGGGGGTAATACATGACAACAGTCAGCTAACCTACCAAGAATGTTTTTGTATTATTATTATATGAGATGAAATATGTTTATGAAAATGCAATATGTTCTGCCATGTTTTGATGATATATACGTTTTCCTAAATTTGACAAAATAGTTACTAAACATGTTATGTATGGTATATGTATAACATAGAATACTCATGTTTCCACACACTAATATTAGTTTATTTCCCTTACTGAGAGGTGTCTCACCCCAAAATTTTATAAACTTTTCAGGAGCCCCATATAGGAGATCGGGAAAAGCCCCGTTGATCTAGTGTTGTTTGTCTGCCCTCTTTGAAGGGTAAGTTTTAGTAGGGACAGTTGGATTTTGTGGGAAGTGTCCCTAGATCTTGTTTTTGGGATGTATATACTGAAATACAGTGGATATAGTGACTCTGGTATTTATGGTAATATGATGGATGTTTTCGTATTCATAATATTGTGATTGTATATTTCCTGCTGCTTAGGCTTCCGTTATGTGTTCTGATGTATCCCCGGTTCCCATGGGTCCAGGTGGATTATGATCTGCTGAGTTTGTAATATAAAAAAAAATGTGGAAATTAAGCAGGTTGTCATAGTTTGGTATCAGAGCCTAGGTTGTTAGGTTTTGTAGACTTTAGAATGCAGCGGAAACAATACCAGAGTTTTGGAAATGATTTGAGGTTTTGTTCTACAGTCTAGAGGCAAGACTTCCGTGGTAGTTTCTGTGTTTTTCCTGGGATGACAATTTCAGGAAAACCATAGTAAGCTATTGTCAGGTTGTGTTCCTAGAATGTAGGACTAGGGATTAGAAATGAGTTAGAAATGTTGAGATAAGTGGTGAGGATAGGTGGGTAAATTATAAGAATAGAATTTCTAAGTTGTGTTTGTTGTTTCTAGGATGTATCTAGTAGGAAGTAGTGCCCATGCGAGTGGCAGTGATGGAGCAGGACCATCAGGTGCAGTTGGAACCGACTCTAACGTGGTATTACGTAGCATCGCTCAGCAGGTTATGGTTGAGATCGCTAGGAGCTCGAGGGAGCAGAGTGATCCATCTGTAGGCCATTGGTGCACTATAGAAAAGTTTACAAAGATGAATCCTCCAACGTTGTCAGGTGGAGTTGATCCTGCAGCCGCTAAGAACTGGATGCAGGAGACCAAGAAAGGCTTGACTGTGTTGCAGTGTACTAAGGAACAGGGAGTTCTCTTTGCCACCTATAGACTAATAGGAGAGGCCGAGAGATGGTGGATTGTGGTAAGACTATTGGAGCAGCAGGGGGTGACTTTGATAGCCATGACATGTGACTGGTTTAAAGAGTTGTTCTTCAATAGATATTTTCCAGCTACTGTCAAGGAGGCTAAAGTAGAAGAGTTCTTGAGTCTAAAACAGGGACAGCTATCCATGCAGCAGTATGAGGCGCATTTCATCGAGCTCTCTCGTTTTGCCCCGTACATTGTTCCTGATGAAGTGAAGAAGGCGAGGCAGTTTGAGAGAGGCTTGAGGCAGAGCATATTCAAGCAGGTGGTGGTGCTGCGGATCTAGAACTTTGCTGAGTTAGTCGACAAGGCAGCCTTGGCAGAGATTGGTGAGTGTCTCGATGCAGAGGAACAAGGACAGAGGAAGAGATTTGTATCTACAAGCTACTAGCAGGGTCATAGACCGGGTCAGTGGAGGAGGGGAAATTATGGCAAAGGGCGGAGGCAGGAGATGGGAGGACGCAAGGTGCTGACAGGGCAGGGTCCTCTAGTCTTTTAGACTTGTGGTAGGAGACACTGGGGAGAGTATTGAGCATGAGGGGTGGTGTGTTATCGCTGCGGTAAATCGGGGCACATGGTGCGAGACTGCCCTACCCCACCAGATGTAGTTTTAGCTCCCAGACCATACCGGGGAGGTTATCAGGTGCCACGTGGGGGCCAGCAGAGGAACACGGCTCTAGCCAGGGTGTTTACTCTAACGCAGGGAGAGGCTGAGACAACAGGTGACGTGGTGATAGGTATGGTTATTATGCTTTATTTTAAAGTTATTGCATTGTTTAATTCAAGAGCTACACACTCGTTTGTGTCTTCGAGGTGTGTTAAATTATGTGGGGCTGAAACACAATCATTAGATGTTGAATTGTTGGTATCTACACCGACTAGATCAGCAGTGAGATGTAGTAGGGTGCTCCGAGGTTGTCCAATTAATATTCAAGGAAAGACTTCATCTACTGATCTAATAGTGCTAGACATCCACGGGTTTGATGTTATATTTGGTATGGATTTGCTAGCAGCTAATTTTTTCAGCATAGATTGCCGAGCACGAGAAGTGATATTCAGATCTCTGGGGGAAGCAGAATTCAAGTTTGCAGGGTCGCGAGTGCCATCCCCGCCTCAGCTAGTTTCAACTATTTAGGCCAGAAGACCACTATTGAGTGGTTGTCATGGGTTTGTGGCTGTTGTGAAGGAGATGACAGAGAATGAATTGAAACTTGCTAGCACGCCTGTAGTAAAGGAGTTTACATATGTTTTCCCAAACGCGTTACCAGGCTTGCCACCTGATCATGAGGTAGGTTTCCCTATTGATCTACCTTCCGGTACAGCGCCGATTTCTAAAGTACCTTATTGGATGGCGCCAGCAGAATTGGCAGAATTGAAGAATCAGTTGCAAGATCTGCTTGATAAGGGCTTCATATGACCCAGTGTATCTCTGTGAGGAGCTCTAGTTTTATTTGTGAAGAAGAAAGATGGGACTATGAGGATGTGTATAGACTATAGGGAGATTAATAAAGTGACAATCAAGAACAAGTATCCTCTACCCCGTATTGACGATTTGTTTGACCAGCTCTAGGGTACATGGGTGTATTTGAAGATTGACCTCAAATCCGGCTACCATTAGGTAAAAGTGAAAGTAGAAGACATCTCAAAGACAGCCTTCAAGACCAGGTACGGGCATTACAAGTTTCTTATTATGTCATTTGGTTTGACGAATGCTCCTGCGGTATTTATGGACTTGATGAATAGAGTCTTCCACCAATATCTAGACCAGTTTTTTGTTTTTATTGAAGATGTAATGGTCTATTCGAGGAGCTATGGGCAGCATGAGACGCACTTGAGGCAGGTTTTGCAGACACTTCGGGAAAAGAAGTTGTATGCCAAGTTCAGTAAATGTGAATTCTGGCTTGAGAAGGTCATGTTCTTAGGGCACGTTGTATCTGGAGACGGTATTTCTATGGATCCTAGCAAGATTGAGGCGGTAGTGAATTGGGCTAGATCGAGAAATGTCCAAGAGATCAGGAGTTTCTTGGGGCTAGTTGGCTATTACCATTGTTTCGTTGAGGGATTCTTAACTTTGTCAGGACCTTTGACACGACTGGCGAGAAAGAATGTCACATTTGAGTGGGACAACAGCTGTGAGCAGAATTTTCAAGAACTAAAGCAAAGATTAGTCACAGCACCAGTATTGGTTATCCCATCAAGGGGTGAGGGGTATGTCATTTACAGTGATGCATCCTTGAAGGGGCTTGGCTGTGTATTGATGCAGCATGGTAAGGTAGTGGTGTATGCATCCAGGTAGTTGAAAGAATATGAAAAGAACTACCCTACACATGATCTTGAATTGGCTGCACTAATACGCGCATTGAAAATTTGGAGGCATTATCTGTACAACGAACGGTGTAAGATCTTCTCCGACCATAAAAGTTTGAAGTACTTTTTCACGCAGAAGGAACTGAATATGAAGCAGAGAAGGTGGTTAAAGTTAATTAAGGATTTTGATTGTACCATCAGTTATCACCCAGGGAAAGCAAACTTGGTAGCTGATGCATTGAGCAGGAAATCCAGGGAATCAACGTTGGTGACTATGGAGATCCAGTATCTGATTATAATGGATCTGGAGGGTTTCGGCATTGAATTAGTTGAGAGTGGTTCTCAGGCTCACATTTCTAGTTTAGTGGTGCAGCCTATTTTGCATGAGAGAATTAAAGCCGCCCAAAAGGAAGACTCAGAATTAGCAGAGGTGATAGACAGAGTATAGAGTGGTCAAGGGGAGGAATTCAGTATTGCAGATAACAGAGCTTTGTGGTTCCATTCCAGATTATGCGTTCCTGCCGATACCAAGACCAGGAAGACTATTTTAGAGGAGGCTCACAGATCTTTGTATACAGTTCATCCCAGCAGTACGAAGATGTACAGGGATCTGCGAGAGTCGTATTGGTCGAGTGGTATGAAGAGAGAGATTGTCGAGTACGTAGCGCAGTGTCTAACGTGCCAACAGGTAAAGGATGAGCCCCAAAGGCTTGCAGGGCAATTGCAGCTGTTATTTATCCCAGACTAGAAGTGGGATCATATATCTATGGACTTTGTGTCAGGACTACCGACGGCATTACATGGCCAGAATGCCATCTGGGTGATTGTTGACCGTTTGACTAAGACCGCCACTTTATACCTATCAAGATCAGCTACTCCCTTAACCGTTTAGTGGAGATCTGCATTTAGGAGATAGTTCGTTCTCATGGGGTGCCAGTATTGATTGTGTTAGACCCACGTTTTACGTCATGTTTTTGGAAAAGTCTGTAGGAAGCACTAGGGTCTCAATTGTCATTTAGCACGACATTCCATCCTCAGTCATATGGGCAGACTGAGAGGACGATATTGACATTAGAGGATATGCTCCGTGCATGCATATTGGATTTTGGGGGTAGTTGGACTCAATTCATGCCACTAGTAGAATTTGCGTATAATAACAGTTATCAAACCAGCATTGGCATGGCACCGTTTGAGGCTTTATACGGTAGGAGATGTCGTTCTCCTTTTTTTTAGGATGAAGTGGGTAAGCGCGAGTAGTGGGACCAGAGCTTGTGTAGCAAGCGCGTGATAAGGTTCGGCTTATCAGAGATAGGATTAGTGCAGCTCAGAGCCAACAGAAAAGTTATTCTGATAATTGCCGCAGGAATCTGAAATTTGATGTGGGTAATTATGTGTTTTTGAAGATAGCTTCGTTAAAAGGGGTTATGTGATTTGGGAAGAAGGGTAAACTTAGTCCTAGGTTTATCGGTCCATTTAAGATTCTAGATAAAGTGGGACCGGTAGCTTACAAACTAGCTTTGCCACCTGTGTTGTCCAGGATCCATGACGTATTCCATGTTGCTATGTTGAGGAAATACGTCCTAGACCCTTCTTATATCATCAGTTATGATGAATTTGAATTTAGTGATTCACTGGTGTATGAGGAGGTACCAATACAGATTCTGGATAGGAAAGCACAGGAGTTACATAACAAGGAGATTCCTCAGGTGAAAGTTTTGTGGAGGAATCATACCGTTGAAGAGGCTTCTTAGGAATCCAAGGAACAAATGAAACAGAAGTATCCGCATTTATTCCAAGAAGTTTAATTAGGTAAAATGTAAGTAGTTAGGTAGTATTTCTTGTGCAAGTACATGTAATGGTTTAATTAGTGTAGCATTTTAGTTTTGGGAGAATTTTTCTTTTGTATATGTAATCTCTCAGGACCTGAAATGTAACCACGGCATTCCTCCGCCATAAGTGAGGGTAAGTAATAAAATAAGTAGAACATTTTCTTATTAAGGGATGAGAAGTTACGTGAATAGTAAATTTTTAGGATGAAATTTTATAAGGATGGGAGAATGTAACGACCTAAAGAATAATGGTATTTAAATAATAAAAGAAGGGGAAATGGAAATCGGAAACAGAAGGAGGCAGTCGACTTCGTCGACGAGAAGATACCGAGAGAGAATTTGTGGAAACCTGAAATTCATCGACGAGGGTTGAAGTTTGTCGATAAACTTTCTAGAGGACTCGTTGATGAGGTGACGTGGCTCGTCGATGAATCCCGCAGTATAAATAGGGTTAAACAAAAATTTTCAGTCATTTTCCTATGCCGAATCCCTCTCTCTCTCTCTCTCTCTCTCTCTCTCCCCATACGGTTTCTCCTTCTTCTCACTAAGATTTTGGGCTAGATTTTCACCGGTTCAATGATTTGAAGCCACCACGATGCTCGTGGGAAAGTTCTCTGCAAGTCTGCCGGAGCAGATCATCGGTGGGGCTAAGTTGGAAACCATCCCAAATCCAGGGTAAGGCTTTCTACTTAGTATTTGGTTATTTGATAGTTGTAGGAAGTATTATACGCGTAGAAATACTAAACTTTAGTTTTGGGGAATGCTGTTTCCAGGGTGTTGAGTTAGGAACCCTGTGGGTGAGGGGCAGATTTTTTTAAGGGCTTTTCAAGAATCAGGTAAGCGGATAAACTAAGCTAGATCTTTTTAAGAAAATGTATGTATATATAGCATTTGATTTCAGGAAAGTAAATATGTTCATAAATATGATTTATATTTAGGAAAATACTGTTGAAAATGATGGTATGTTGAATATGCGAAAAACCTATTAGTGTGGCTTGAGTAGAAATTGTTATGAAATACTGTTTTCTGGGAATGTGTTAATGATAGGGATTTTTATAATGGAAAAACTGACGTATGGGCCGAGATTTTGATATATTTGCCGGCGTATGGGCCGAGCTATATGTATGATTTGCCGGCGTATGGGCTGAGCTATATGTATGGTTTGCCAACGTACGGACTGAGCTATGGATATGTTTGTTGGCGTACGGGCTGAGTTATGGAAATGATTTGCCAGCATACGGGTTGTGCTATGATTTTCTAGCGTACGAGCCGAGCTATGATAAAATGTGAAATACAGGTGTACGGGTCGATGATTTTTATGATATACATATATATGCAAAATGATATGATTGATTTGATAATTAATGATATGAAATATCCATGTATCACAGTTTCAGTATATGTTATATGATATCAAAATCTAGTTGGCTTGGTCTAGGCTAGCACTTGCACGGTATCGTTGCTATGTGTCCATGGTCTTCATGATCATGATATTTTTGTTAACGCCGCTGTACGGAGTGGTGTGAGATTGGATAGTCGACGTGATTTTTAAGAAGTGTGTGAGCGCCCTTGGTGTACGGACCAGGTCTAGTGGACCCATCAAACTTACAAACTGTACTTTTGACTTGGCAGTGGTCGGCCAACCATTGTCAGGTGCCACTTTCGGGCCACACAACCCAATCATACGGGGGTAATACATGACAATAGCCAACTAACCTACCAGGAATGTTTTTGTATTATTATTATATGAGATGAAATATGTTTATGAAAATGCAGTATGTTCTGCCATGTTTTGATGATATATATGTTTTCCCATATTTGACAAAACAGTTACCGAACATATTCTATATGGTATAAGTATAACACGGAATACTCATGTTGCCACACACTAGTATTAGTTTATTTCCCTTACTGAGAGGTGTCTCACCCCAAAATTTTATAAACTTTTCAGGAGCCCAATATAGGAGATCGGGAAAAGCCCCATTGATCTAGTGGTGTTTGTCTACCCTCTTTGAAGGGTCAGTTTTAGTAGGGACAGTTGGATTTTGTGGGAAGTGTCCCTAGATTTTGTTTTTGGGATGTATATACTTAAATACAGTGGATATAGTGACTCTAGTATTCATGGTAATATGATGGATGTTTTCATATTTATAATATTGTGATTGTATGTTTCCTGCTGCTTAGGCCTCCATTATGTGTTTTGATGTATCCCTGGTACCCATGGGTCCAGGTGGATTATGATCTGTTGAGTTGAGGTTTGTGATTTTGTAATATAAAAAAAATTATGGAAATTAAGTTGGTCGTCACAATATAGCAGAAGAAGTATAAAAATTTGAGAGGAATTTTTGCTAATTACTTTTACTAATCGCGTCACTAATCAAGGCAAATGAGGGGTATATATAGAATACCTTCAAAAAATAGCCGTTGGGGAAACATTAGGTATTTTGAAAAAGTTTAATTAAATTTTTATCCCCAATTACCCTTAATTAACCACCGTAAAAATAAGGCAACCCGAGAGTTTCGGTCGCCCGGTTCTTAGGGCCAGTCGCCCGAACAGACACACAGAGAAAAGTGAACTTTTTTGACTTTAGGTGTCCGAGGATGAGTCTAGGTGGCTAAGCCAAGGCAATTTCCCAAATGTTTGAGATTCAGTCACCTGGTGAGTAGTTCAGTTTGCTGAACCTCATAATTCGATCCCCCAAGGTGATTTTGAACTAAACGTTCAGGCGCTCGGGAAAGGTAAAAAGTGAAAACTCTAAGGTTTGGTTGATCGTGGACATTCAGTTCAATTTTAATTCGGTCACCCGAGCCATAGTCAACAGTTTGACCTAGTCTGATTCGGTCAACCGAGGCATTTATAACGCTAAGGTTGGATCACCCAAAGCCCTTTCAAGCTTCAATTTTGGTCCTGATTTTGATAAGTGGTCACCCCTATTCATATACTAATAACTCTTGAGTTATTGGGGATTTTTCACAAGGTGCTTGGGGACCAAGAGTCAGTCCACGACCTAGGCTTTTAAATTAAGCCCCAAAATCCGGCGTCGGTCAACCGAAGTCCTGATTTTGACCTTAAACTTATTTAATCATGTGTGAATAAGTTATAGCATTTTGTGCTAAGGTTTTAGGGTCCTAGTGGTCAGTCTACGATCTTTTGTATCTTGAGCGTTAAGTCCTATCATGCCTATAGATGCATTATTACAGACCATATTATATTACAAACCCAAATAAAATTGAGTGCAATTACAACAAGAAAATGTGGTCTTCATTCCTTTTGCTTCTTTAAGAGCCATATGAGGCTTGATCTTTATGGATCGTATGGCTTCCTTGTGTTCCTACCATCAATGCATGCTAAGAATGAACATGTTCAAGAAGTTCAATGCACAGGTAAGATACTTTGTATTTGTCATAATCAAAATGAGATATGACTCATAAAGTTAACAATCTCCCCTTTTTTTATGATGACAAAAAAAAGATCATATGGTGACACAACTGCAATGGCTAACAATATATTTCACATTAAGATTTTCAATAAAATTTTCGCATTTAAGCACAAGCCACAAGTGTTCATAGCAGATCTAAGCTAAAAGTATTTGTGAGCATAATAAGATGAATATTTAATTTTGGATGCTCCCTCTATCGATTTGAATCATAGCTTAGATGAAATGAATTGCTTATACTAATCAAGATTTATTTCATTACGCCTAGTAGTATAAGCAACTAGTTTGCATTCCTTAAACCAACTATACTGAATATTTGTCAACTATATTTATCCTTATCAGTATAGTGGTCCTTATGGACCATAGATGTATCAAATAATGTATATTAAGCCATTTCAATAGTGCTCATAACTTAGAACAATTCATATATATTTATAGATCTTTAAGTACTAGATATAATGTTCAAGGTTTTTTAGAAGAGCCTCAATATTCAAAAAGCGAAGTGATGAATGTGAGTTCTTTAAGTTCTTTCTATAAGAATGGAGCTCAGCTCCCCTAAATGTCCTCGATGATTATGCAAGGATGAAATTTAAAATTTTCAATTTTCACTCATCCTTTCAAAAAGATTTTAACATTAATTTTATCATAATCATCTATGTACAAGGTTTTATTTTGGGAAATATTTTCGAAATTTCGGCAGCATGTCGTGCAACGACCCACTATTTAACTTGGGGTTTTTTTTTGTAATACTATAACATTTATAATACTTTGATACCAAACTGGATTAAATCCAACCATCAACCTAAGCAGCGAGAATCGGAAATCAAATAAACATATCTATATATAATTATATACAATACCAGAGTGCTAACAGGTTTCCCAAAATATACATATATGACTGTTCCCCAAATATCCTCAACTGGTGAGGGCTATACAAAAATACTCCCAAAAATATACTCACTCTCTCTGACAGGGCAGTACTGTGGCCCCTCTATCTGCGAGTCTGGTCTGCTCACCTACCTGGATCACCTAAAAAAAATGTTAAAGCAACGGGATGAGTCAACGCTCAGTAAGACGAAATATGCTATTACTAGTGTGTGGCAAATGAGTTACAATACTGTGAAATTCTATTACTATATGGTCATGTATCACTGAATCTGTAAAGTACAATACCAGTAATATAATCTTCATCGTATACCTGTTGCTTAACATTGCTGTACTTTAGGTTTCTACTCAAAAAACTGCTTATATATATATATATATTCTATTTCTTTAAACTTGTATAAACATAAAAATAACTGTAAACTTCCCTGCGGATAACTGTGTGTCATGATTTAACCCCTCATGATAGTGTTGTGCGGCACGTAGGCAGGATTTACCCTGGCTGACCAACCAGGAATAAATTACTATACTCCATAGTCTGATCAGCCCTCCTCCACCCATATCTGATGGGGAGCCTGTCGACTCGTAGGCTCTATGCGGTCGACCTTTATACCACATATTATCTGAACAAGTGGTTGCACTCTATAAACTGTATGGTCCAACAGGGTCTGATACTATATAATACATCTCTATATACCACTATCTGTTTTACTATGATTCTGTAATAACTGTATAAACCATGACGCTGTAGAAAACTATATCTATATCAACTGTGTTTCTGTAATTAACTGTAAATTTGTATGTCATGGTACTGTAAAACTGTATAATCATGGTATTTCTGTAATTGCTGTAAAATACATTCACTGTCTGTATATTCTATAAAACATAACTCAGGAAAATACTGTAAAACATATTTTTGTACTATATCATATTCTCAAGCCACACAGTATAAGTCTCTGTTGTGAATAATACTTTAGTGGAACATTTATAATTTTATGCTGAAATCATACTCAAATAACCTAACATAACATATTTCCCTTACCTGTTTCCTACTAAAAATCCCCTACTATAACGGGTCCAACACCCGCAGGGTTCTCCACTCAACACCCTAAAAACCATAAATCCCAGAACAAAACTTTACTATTTCTATGTCTATTACATTTCTTACAACTGTTGGAAACTCAAATTCCAAATAAAAAATCTTACTCTGGATTTGGGATGAATCCCAACTTCGTCCCACCGACAATCCGCTTTGGCAGACTTGCAGAAAACTCCTCCAGGAGCATCGTGGTGGCCTCAGATCGTCGATCCAGCGACTGATGGGGCTAAAATCGAAGGAAGAAGAGGGAGGATCCATAGGGGTAGAGAGAGAGAAAGAGATTATGGCAAATTTTTGCGATTAAAATCAATTTAGGGCTATTTATACTGCGGGATTCATCGACGAGTCACGTCACCACGTTGACGAGTTCTGTAGAAAGTTCATCGACGAATCTACACCCTCATCGATGAATTTCAAACTTCCCAAAATTCCTCTCTCGGTATCTTCTCGTCAACGAGGTCCTGAAGAACCCTCGTCGATGAAACCCCTATGTTCGTCGACGAGGCCTGGATGAATTCGGCTGCCTCCTTCTGTTACTAATTCCATTTCCCTCCCTTTTTATTATTATTTAAATACCATTATTACTCGAGTAGTTACATTCTCCCCTCCTTATAAAATTTCGTCCTTGAAATTTACTATCTGTATTTCCTTCTATCATCCCATAAAGACAAATGGTATACTTATTTTATTTCCTACCCTCACTTATGGCGGAGGAATACCATGGTTACATGGGTAGTTTTGGTAGATTACAACAATAAAAGAAAACTTCCCCCCAAAACCAGAATACTACCTAACATATGCTCTACATTACAATTACACTGTGTTAAACAAAATAAAATTACTATTACTTTAATCATACATCACTGTTGTATTCACTGAACAAGTGGGGATATTTCTGTCTAATCTCACTTTCAAGCTCCCACAAAGCTTCTTCAATTGCGTGATTCCTCCACAGGACTTTTACCAATTGTATCTTCTTATTGCGCAATTCTTGTTCTTTTTTATCTAAAATTTGTACTGGAGCTTCTTCATATGCTAAAGCCTCATTGACTTCCAGTTCTGTATGGCTAATGATATGGGTAGGATTTGGGACGTATTTTCTTAGCATAGAAACATGAAATACGTCATGAACTCGCAATAGAGATGGCGGTAAAGCTAGCTGATAGGCTACTGACCCTATCTCCTCAAGTATCTCAAATGGGCCAATGAACCTAGGGCTCAACTTACCCTTCTTCCCAAATCTCAAAATCTCATTCAGTGGAGTTACTCTCAGAAATACATGATCACCCACTTCAAATTTCAGTTCTTGGTGGCGAGTATCCGTGTAGCTTTTCTGCCCACCCTGCGCTGCACTGATCCTGTCTCGAATAAGTTGGACCTTATCATATGCCTGCTGTACTATTTCTGGCCCCGCAACTCGCCTCTCACCCAGCTCACTCTAGTATAAAGGGGAACGACACTTCCTACCATAAAGCGCTTCATAAGGAGCCATACCTATGCTTGCCTGATAGCTATTGTTGTAAGCAAATTCCACCAATGGCATATACTGAGTCCAGCTACCCCCAAAATCCAAAACACACGCTCGCAACATATCTCCGAGAACCTGAATGGTCCTCTCTATCTAACCATCAGTATGAGGGTGGAAAGCAGTGTTGAATGCTAACTGAGTCCCTAGTGCCTCCTGTAAACTCCTCCAGAACCGCGATGTGAAACATGGATCACAGTCTGAGACTATGGATACCGGCACTCCATGGGGTGAACAAACTCTTATATGTAAATCTCTGCTAACTGGTTCATAGGGTAGCTAACCTTAATAGGAAGAAAGTGCGCTGTCTTCGTCAATCTATCAACCACCACCCAAATAGCATTCTAACCATGCGACGCTGGCGGCAGCTCAGTAACAAAATCCATGGATACGTGGTCCCACTTCCACTCGGTAATAAATAATGGATGCAATTGACCAGCCGGTCTCTGGTGCTCAGCCTTAACCTGCTGGCACGTCAAACACTGCTGCACAAATTCTGCCATTTCTCTTTTCATGCCACTCCACCAGAAATAATCTCGTAGATCAGTATACATTTTTATACTAACAAGATGAATAGTGTATAGAGATCTGTGTGCCTTTTCTAAAATCGTTCTTCCGATGCTGGCATCCGTAGGCACACACAATCTGGTGCGAAATCTGAGGGGACCATCATCAGCAATACTGAATTCCTCTCCTTGACTATCCTGTATTCTGGCAAGCACCTCCACTATCTCTGGATTATATCTCTGAGCAGCTTTAATTCTTTCATACAGTACAGGCTATATTACTAAACTGGAAATAAGCACCTGAGGATCATCCTTCACTAATTCCATACCGAGCCTTTCCAAGTCCATCTGAATCGGGTGCTGAATTACTACTGCTAACTGCGTTGTATCCTCGACTTACGGCTTAAAGCATCAACCACCACATTTGCTTTACATGAGTGATAACTGATGGTACAGTCATAATCCTTAATGAGTTCCAACCATCTCCTATGCCGCATGTTCAACTCTTTTTGTGTGAAGAAATGATTTAGACTCTTGTGGTTAGGGAATATTTCACATTTCTCACCATATAAGTAATGTCTCCAGATCTTCAGTGCATATACAATAGTAGTTAATTCCAGATCGTGAGTAGGGTAATTCTTTTCATACTTCTTCAACTACCTGGACGCATACACCACCACCCTACCATGTTGCATCAGTACACAACCAAGCCCTTTCAAAGACGCGTACTGTAAATAACATAACCATCACCTCCAGATGGAATCGTCAGAACTGGTGCAGTGACGAGCCGCTGCTTTAATTCCTGGAAGGTCTGCTCGCATTCTTCATCCCACATAAATCTGGCATTTTTCCTAGTCAATCGTGTGAGTGGTCCTGATAAAGCCAAAAACCCCTCAACAAAACGATGGTAATAACCAGCCACTCCTAAGAAACTCCTAACTTCCTGCACATTCCTCGGCCTGGCCCAACTTACCACCGCATCGATCTTGCTGGGATCCACTGAAATACCGTCCCCTGAGGTCACATGGCCTAAAAATGCTACCTTCTCAAGCCAAAACTCACACTTGCTAAACTTGGCATAGAGCTTCTCCTCTCTGAGTATCTGCAACACCTACCTCAAATGCACCTCATGATCCTCAAAACTCCTCGAGTGCACCAGTATATCATCAATAAAAACTACTACAAACTGATCTAAATTTTGGTGGAAAACTCTATTCATCAAGTCCATAAACACGGCTGGGGCATTCTTCAGACCAAACGGTATAACGAGGAACTCGTAGTGCCCATACCTGGTCTTGAAAGCTGTCTTCGCGATGTCCTCTACTTTTACTCTCACTTGATGATACCCGGATCTGAAGTCGATCTTGGAATATACCCGTGTACCTTGGAGTTGATCAAACAAATTGTCTATACGGGGTAGAGGATATTTATTCTTAATAGTAACTTTGTTAATTTCTCTGTAATCGATACACATCCTTAAAGACCCGTCTTTCTTCTTTATGAATAACACTGGAGCTCCCCACGGTGATACAATGGGTTGTATAAATCCCTTGTCCAGCAAGCCTTGCAACTGTTCCTTTAATTCTCCCAATTCGACTGGAGCCATATGGTAAGGAACCTTAGAGATCGGCGCGGTCCCTGAAGGTAAATCTATAGGAAAATCCACCTCGCGCACAGGAGGCAACCCAAGTAACTCCTCTGAAAAAATATCTGGAAATTCTCGTACCACTGGGGTGCTGTCAATATTTAATTCATTTTCAGATACTTCTTTCACCAATGCTATAAACCCCTAACCTCCGTCCAGGAGTAATCTACTCGCCTGCACTGCTGACACTAGCTGTGTTGGAGCACGTACCCGTGAAACCACGAATCAGAATTCCTACGTACTAGGGGGTCTAAAAATTACCTCTTTCCGATGACAATCAATGTTGGTGTGATTGGCAACCAACCAGTCCATACCTAGTATTATATCAAACTCACACATATCAAATACAATCAAGTCAGCTAGTAGTACTTTCCCCTGAATTTCTATCAGATAGCCCCTAAGTACCCTCTGACATCTGATCACTGACCCTGATGGTGTAGCTACTAACAGTGTTATATCTAATAACTAGGTCTCACTCTCAAATAATTTAACATAAGATGCAGAGATGAAAGAATGAGTAGTACCTGAGTCAAAAAGAACAATGACTGGATATGATAAAATAGTAAATGTACCTGTCACCACATCCGTAGCAGTCTCAGCATCACCTGACGTTAGAGCGTATACTCACGCTGGGGCTACATTCTTCTGCTGGCCACCACAAGGCACCTGATATCCTCCCCGAGCTGCCTGATATCCTCCCCAATAGAACCTGGGAGCTGGGACCTAGTCTGGGGGACCTGGGCATACACGTGCCATGTGGTCGGGTCTCCAACATCGATAGCATACATCGCTCCCTACCCGGCACTCCCTCGGATGACGTCTCCCACACGTCTGACATACCAGGACGATCGGCGCACTCTAATTTCCCTAATGTCCAGCCATCTTCCTCTGATCTCCCCTATCGCGACCTCCTCTCCATGGACCCCTACTGGAGCCAGCCTGAAAACCCTGAGGCGCAGGTCTCTTCCTCTGACTCTGAGATGCTACACCCCTCTATATACCACTCTCAATGACTGCAGCTCTATCTACAACCTCCGTAAATGTCTGAGCTCTGAATCCAATCACCTGCTCAAACAAATTCTACCTCAGTCCCTTCTCAAACTTTCTTGACTTTTTCTCTTCATCAGGTGCGAGGTGCAAAGCAAAATGCAACAACTCGATAAATCGAGCTGCATACTGGGATACAGTCATCTGTCCCTGTACTAGATGCATAAACTCTACTGCCTTCACACTTCGAACGATAGCAAGGAAATACTGCTCGAAGAACAGCTCCTTGAATCGGTCCCACGTCACTAGTATTGGAACCGGCCTCTGCCCCTCTATCAGTCGCGCCTCTGCCCCTCTATCAGTCGCGCTGATCTCCACCAGTGCTTTGCCTCCCCTATCAACTTAAATGCTACAAATACTACCTTCTACTCGTCCGTATAAGGAACACAGCCAACATATCTTTAATGTGCTGGACCCAATTTTCAGCTACAATCGGGTCATCTCCTCCAACAAAAGATGGGGATTTCATCCGCGTAAACTTCTCGATCGAACATCCACGCTCCCCAGAGCTCCTGGCCATCTTAGCCATCACCTGCTAAGTGACGCTACGCAGTAAGCATCTGTATCTCCTCCACCTATGCTGAAAGGTCCTAGCCTATCCTCCCCAGCATTCATACCACTGCTTCCTAGGTCCATCCTGAAAACAAGAAACACACTTAAGTACCTCATATCCTACAATGACCTATCCTAAACCAATTCAAAATTAACTGCCTTCCCTGACCTTAACTCAATATCTAGTTCTGTCACCTAGACACACGACCCGATAATAGTTTACTATGGTTTTCCTGAAATCGTCACCCCAGGAAAAACACAGAAACCACCACGGAAATCCTGTATCCAGACAACTGAACAAACCTCAAATCCTTTCCTATACTATGGTATTGCTTCTGCTGCACTCTAAAGTCCACAGAACCTAGCAACCTAGGATCTGATACCAAATTGTAACGACCTGCTATTTAACTTGGGGTTTTTTTTTTATATACTATAACATTTATAATACTCTAATACCAAACTGGATTAAATCCAACCATCAACCTAAGTAGCGAGAAGCGAAAATCAAATAAACATATCCATATATAATTATATACAATACCAGAGTGCTAACAGGTTTCCCAAAATATACATATATGATTGTTCCCCAAATATCCTCAACTGGTGAGGCCTATACAAAAATACTCCCAAAAATATACTCACTCTCACTGACAAGGCAATACTGTGGCACCTCTATCTGCGAGCCTAGTCTGCTCGCCTACCTGGATCACCTGAAAAAAAAATGTTAAAGTAACGGGATGAGTCAACGTTCAGTAAGACAAAATATGTTATTGCTAGTGTGTGGAAAATGAGTTACAATACTGTGAAAATCTATTACTATATAGTCATGTATCACTGAATCTGTAAAGTACAATACCAGTAATATAATCTTCATCTTATACCTATTGCTTAACATTTCTGTACTTTAGGTTTCTACTCAAAATACTGCTAATAAATATATATATATATATATATATATATTCTGTTTCTATAAACCTGTGTAAACATAGTAATAACTGTAAACTTCTCTATGGACAACTGTGTGTCATGATTTAACCCCTCATGAGAGGGTTGTGCGGCCCATAGCCAGGATTTACCTTGGCTGGCCAACCAGGAATAAATCACTATACTCCATAGTCTGATCAGCCCTCCTCAACCCATATTTGATGGGGAGCCTGTCCACTCGTAGGCTCTATGCGATTAACCTTTATACCACATATTATCTGAATAAGTGGTTCCACTCTATAAACTGTATGTAGCTACGGTACCATGCTTTGTAAACTGTATGGTCCAACAGGTTCTGATACTATATAATACATCTCTATATACCACTTTCGGCTTTACCATGATTCTATAATAACTGTATAAACCATGACACTGTAGAAAATTGTATCTATATCAACTGTATTTCTATAATTAACTGTAAATCTGTATGTCATGGTACTGTAAAATTGTATAATCATGGTATTTCTATAATTGCTGTAAAATACATTCACTGTCTGTATATTCTG
Organism: Malania oleifera; assembly: GCF_029873635.1. Lineage (NCBI taxonomy): Eukaryota > Viridiplantae > Streptophyta > Magnoliopsida > Santalales > Ximeniaceae > Malania > Malania oleifera. Next base: position 70,760,340 of record NC_080424.1, on the reverse strand, counting down.
TAAAACATAACTTAGGAAAATACTGTAAAACATATTTCTGTACTATATCTATATTCTCAAGCCACACAGTTGTTTTAAAACATATTAATCATACTTGATAAAATATATAAGTCTCTGCTGTGAATAATACTCTAGTGGAACATGAAATTAGGAATAGCTTCCCAAGAGGGGGGGTGAATTGGAATCTTTTTAATTTTGATAATTTTTAATATTTTTCTTAAGATACTAAAGAAAGCACAACAGATAACTAATAATCACACTTTAGAACACTTTTAATTTAAATGAACAAGACAATCAATAAAGCTAAAATAATTCAATCACTCAATCAAGAATAATTTTGCTTTTTTTGATTTCCCTGTGAATGTTTATCACCTTCTTTGAATAAGATTTTAGTATGCGCTTCTCTTGATCAATATTTCCGCAGATTAACCAACGTACTCCCTTTTGGGTTTCCGCAAATGGTTAATCGAAACGTACTTTCTAAATACCAAGAGTCTTTATTTCTTTCTCTTTGGAACCTGTGACCTGCACTTTTAAATCATACAACACAGCAAGTATAGTATGTAAAATAGAGAGAAAGATATAATATTTTTTACGAGGTTTAGCTTCAACACAGCCTACATCCTCGCCCTTGGCAAAACACCGAAGGGTTCCACTATAACAGTTCTGTTACCGGGTGGAACAACACCTGTTTACAACCACTCTTTTGATCAAGGCTAGAGCCCGCCTTCTCCAAACAATATGTCCTTGTTTGGTCAACGTTCCAACAACCTAGAATCGTCCAAAATCTACAAGAGAAATATCAAAATCTGGTGTACAAGAGAAGCTCACACAAAGAGCAGATTAGTACAAATCAAAACTATGTACTTCAAAAGATAAAATATCAAGAATGAAATAAACTTTTGAAACTTTGCAAAGAATTCACCAAAATCCTTTTCTCCAGATGAGAAATCAGTAATTCTTCAGGATTTGATGAACAAAAATATCAGAATAACAGTACTTTCAACTTTACAAGAGATTGATCAAAAGAGATTTTAAGAGCAAGAGAGCTTTGAGAGAATTTCAATGCTTGGGATAATTTTTTGATTCACAAGAACCATGTATTTATAGGCTTCCAGTAGGTTTCCTTGTTGCAAGAGTTTCCTTAAAGAGTTTCCCAAGTTGTTAGAAAATTTTGGGTTCAAACGGCTATAATTTAAAAATAAGAGTTTTAAAATTTTTGCCCATTGAACAGTGTTCAGACGTCTGAGGATTCGAGGTCAGACGTCCAAAGTTTCTGAATCCCTTTTAAAATAGAACTAAATACAGGGTCAAATGTCTGAATTCTGGGTTCAGACGTCTGAAGTTTGGGTTCAGATGTCTGAAATCGCAAGTTCAAACGTTTGAACTGCTACTGCAACTTTCTGTCGTGTTCCATTAATTCTTTAGACATCTACACTTAATCCTTAGACATCTGCACTCAATCTTCAGACATCTGAATTAATTCTTCAGATGTCTGAACTTAAAGTTCAGTCATCTGAAGTCTCTACTTTAGTCATCTGAACTTAAAAGTTCAGTCATCTGAGCCTTTAGAAATCCTATTTTATAAATATCTTTCTTTTAAAAACTAATTTGCTCTCTTATTATCTTTATAAAACTTAATTCAATACTCTTAAATAGGGCCTTAAATCTTTATAAACTCTTGAAAAAGCTTCAAAACATATTTCAAATGATATTTTGGCTTTTGAAATACTTACAAATATGTTTCCTAAGCCATCATTCTTTAGTTCTCATTGCTCTTGAGATTCTTTGAATTAGTTGCTTGAGCTTCAAATATGTTGGACTCTCTTTGAATCATTGAAAAATTGTCTTCATACTTGACTTATACTTGATCTTCTCTTACACCATACTTGAGCTATATTTGAAGTTTACTTTGAACCACACTTGATCCATATTTCCTGAAACACCAAAACTCAACCTTTTCAAGTTAAATCATCCTTTGTTTGTTATCACCAAAACCATTTGAAAGACCTTGTTAGGTCAACAATATCCCCCTTTTTGATGATGACAAACAAGGAGTAAAGATAAAAGATTTATGTAAATGAATTACTCCCCCTTACTATGAACATTAACAAGCAAGCCATATATATATATATAAAAAAAAAAACTCCCCCTAGCTATAAGCCATAGAAAATTTTAAGTTCATATAGTTCATATATCCATGTAATTCCTATATAACCAAGAACCAAGTTCTTATGTGAATTCACATATATTCAAAATCAAGTTCACACATGGATCATCAAGATCAAATTCACATATATGTTGCAGTTCATTCGTATATAGCATTTATCTATTTAGCCTGAAAGTATCATTTTTCAAGTTCACATGTTCTTTTACTTTATCTTTACTAAATACTCTTTCTCCCCCTTTTTCAAGTTCACATGTACTTGTACTTTTACTTTATCTTTACTAAGCACAAGTACTCTTTCTCCCCCTTTGTCATTAATCAAAAAGAGTAAAACAATAATAAAGAACCATCAAAATGCATTCTCCAAATATATATATATATGATCCATACACCAAAAAGTTACATTTTAACAAGAGTACAGATAATTTGAGATACATAAGGTGTGATTCTTGTAAACAAAAAGTTACATAGGAACCTAAACAAGAGAACATCTAGCTTTCCTAGTCTTCTTCTTCAGAACCATCTCCTTTCTCTTCTTCTTCTCCTCCTTCTTCCTGAGCCCCTTCTTCTTCAGTGTTTTCTTCATCACCTTCATCTTCAGAATTTCCTTCTTTTTCTGCAGAAGCATCATCATCATCATCATCATCACCATCATCATCATCTCCACTCTGAGGAGCAGAGCTAATGTCCATGGGATCACTGCTCTTAGAGTTTTTGGCATGATATTTTTCTATATGAGTGACCCGTTTGTCAAGTGATGTGACCTTTTCTTTAATATTCTGAAGACCAGTGCATACTTCAGAAGAAAAACTAGAGAAATCTTGTTGAAAGGATAAGAACCAAGAAGGTGCTTCTGGAGAAGAGCCAAGTTCTTGCCTGGAAGAAGATTGAGCAGCTGTTGATACTGGAGCAGAGGCTGAGGCTGAGGCTAAAGCTGAAGCTGCTGTAGATACAGGTGGTGCATGTGTAGTCCTTGCAGCTTTCAAATACCATCCGGAACGTCCGTTATCATATCCCATTTTCTTGATAGAAGTTTCATTAAAAAGATCATATCGGGTCCTTTTTATGAAAAACTCAAAAATATTGGTAATGTTAAGGTGAGTAAAGAGAAAAGTGAGAATTCCTCAATAAGGAAGAATAACTCGATTTGATTCTAGCTTGGTCCACATCCACCCAACAATTAAACTGGCCAAGTCTAGTTTCTTGCCTTTAAGCAAACACCAAAGAACAAAGCATTCGATATAAGAAAGATGATCAAAAGAGCCTTGTTTTGGTATGATATTGGTTGAAACTAGTTTATGGAGAATCTAGCCTTTTAAATTCAGTTGCTTATATAATGGAAGATGTGCAAAATAGATAGGTTCATTTGTCATGATTAATGAAAGAAAAGCTTCAGGAGTAAAACCTTGTTCAAGGATCCAAGATTGAGCAAACATAGGACAATTAAACTCTCCTGGAGTAATTTTGAAAACGGGAGATAGTATTTCAGAATTCAGTAATATTTTCTTTCCTTTAACTTCTGAAGAGAAAATCCCATCTTCATAATGCATATTTTTCACTAAATGAGGAAAACAACCCTTGGGTTGTTGAGTGATAAAATCAAACCATCCAATATCACGAAACAATGTAAGGATATCTGGAAATTCAGTGACAAAGAATGATACATCCAAGACTTTACTTAAGATTGGTTCTACAGAGCTCAAAGAATTTTGATAACAGAGTCGAGTTTGAGGAGCAACTAACCATTTATCAATATTTTGAGTTTCCCTCCCTGATGAAGGACCTCTGTTTGTAGTCTCCTTAATTTGAGGCATGAAGAAAAAAAGTTTCAGTAACCCTAAGTTTCGTGTGATGAATCTGAGTAGGGTAGAAGTTTCGAAGTGAAGGGAAAGTGAGGGAAGATGAAGATTTTGAAGTTCGGATGAATGAAGCAAGGAACTTCAGAAGTCTAAAGTCAGGGTTTAGTGCGCTGAAAATATATAAATCTCGTAACTTCAGATGTCTGAAGTTAAGTACAGACGTCTGAAGTTTTAAAAACCTGGAAGTTTAAAAGTTAGTATGAGTTCAGACGTCTGAAGTCCTAGGTTCAGTCATCTGAACTCTTCTGCTACAGTGTTCAGACGTCTGGGGTGTGAACATCAGACGTCTGAAGTACATATAAATTCTGAAATTTTACTTCTAATATACTTCTCTATTGTGGATTAACCCAAGTTCCCTCCTAATATGTAAAAATCTTTCTTCACTTAGAGGTTTTGTAAAAATATCAGCCCATTGATCACTTGTATTTATAAATTTAAGAATTATATCCTCCTTTTGAACATGATCTCTTAAAAAATGATGTCTTATGTCTATATGCTTAGTTCTTGAGTGTGAAATTGGATTTTTAGATATATTTATGGCACTTGTAGTATCACACTTTATCGGAATTGTTTTATATTCTAAATTAAAATCCTTTAATTGTTGTTTCATATATAGGATTTGTGCACAACAACTTCCCGCTGCCACATATTCAACTTCGGCTGTTGATAAAGCTATAGAATTTTGTTTCTTTGAAAACCATGACACCAATGATTGTCCTAGAAAGTGACATGTGTCACTTTTACTTTTTCTATCAATCTTACAACCGGCATAATCAGCATTTGAATAACTTATCATATTAAAATCTATGTCCTTTGGATACCATAACACTAAATCAAGTGATCCTACCAAGTACCTAAGAATTCTCTTGACGGCTATTAAGTGTGATTCCTTGGGAGTTGATTGAAATCTAGCACACATACACACGCTAAACATAATATCTGGTCTACTAGCAGTTAAATATAATAAGCTACCAATAATTCCTCTATAGTGTGTGATGTCTACTTGCTTTCCTTTTTCATCTCTATCAAGACTTGTAGTTGTGCTCATGGGAGTTCGTATAGGTTTACTTTGTTCCATGTCAAACTTTTTAAGCATATCCTTGATGTACTTAGTTTGATTTATGAAAGTTCCATTTTTAGCTTGCTTTATTTGTAATCCAAGGAAATAATTTAACTCCCCCATCATACTCATCTCAAATTCTTTTTGCATACTGTGGCAAATTCTTTACATAGATCTTCATTTGTTGCTCCAAATATAATATCATCCATATACATTTGAACTATTAGCATATCTTTGTTTTTGGATTTAATGAATAAGGTATTATCAACTTTTATTCTTGTAAATTCATTTTTAAGTAAAAATTTACTTAACCTCTCATACCAAGCTCTTAGAGTTTGTTTCAAACCATAAAGAGCTTTTGTCAATTTGAATACATGGTTTGGATTTTTAGAATTTTCAAAACCTGGAGGTTGTTTAACATACACTTCTTCATTTATATATCCATTTAAAAATGCACTCTTTACATCTATTTGATATAACTTAAAATCCTTATGGGCAGCATAGGCTAAAAGCATCCTAATAGCCTCCATCCTTGCCATAGGTGCAAAAGTTTCATCATAATCAATTCCTTCTTCTTGATTATACCCTTGTGCCACTAGCCTAGCTTTATTTCTTACAACAACTCCATTTTCATCCTTCTTATTCCTAAACACCCATTTAGTTCCTATAATTGATTTATCTTTGGGTTTTGGTATAAGTTCTCATACTTGACTTCTTTCGAATTGATTTAATTCCTCTTGCATAGCTATAATCCTTGATTCATCATTTAAAGCATCTTCAATATTTTTTGGTTCATCTTGAGATAAAAAGGTATAATGATTACAAATATTTTTTAGTGAAGCTCTAGTTGTTATCCCTTTTGATGTTTCACCAAGTATTTGTTCTTTTGGATGATTTTTTTCATATTTCCACTCTTTAGGAAGATTCAGATTTTCTGTAAAGTTTTCATTTCAAGCATCATTATCCTTTTCCTCTTTTATTTCAAGGTCTTTTTTCTTTTTGAGACATAACTTCTTTTTCATCATTCATATCTTTGATGTCATAACTATTTGTTTCACCAAAAGTTATATGAATTGATTCCATGATCGTAGAAGTTCTTTTCTTATAAATCCTATAAGTTTTACTAATTGTAGAATAACCTAAAAAGATACATTCATCTGACTTTGCATCAAACTTTCCTAGATCATCTTTAGTATTTAATATAAAGCATTTACAACCAAATACATGAAAGTAGGAAATATTAGGTTTTCTATCTTTCCAAAGTTCATATGGTGTTTTATCTATTTTTGATCTCATTGATACCCTATTTACAATTTAACATGCAGTATTTACAGCCTCTGCCCAAAAATATTTAGGCAAATTATTTTCATTTAGCATTGTTCTTGTCATTTCTTGTAAAGTTCTATTTTTCCTTTCAACAACTCCATTTCGTTGTGGAGTTCTAGGTGCTAAAAAATTATGAGTTATTCTATGTTCATTACAAAATTTATCAACTTCCCTATTTTTAAACTCTCTTCCTTGGTCACTTCTAAAACTTATTACATTGTAACCTTTCTCATTTTGTAATTTCTTACATAAGGTTAATAATTGGTTACAAGCTTCATCTTTGTTTGCTAAAAAGATTACCCAAGTGAATCTTAAATAATCATCTACAATAACAAAAGCATATTGTTTTCCACCTAAGCTTAAGGTTCAAGTTGGACCAAATAAGTCTAGATGCAAGAGTTCCAGAGGTCTTTTGGTGGATATGTATTTTTTCTTCTTAAAACTGGTTTTTACTTGTTTTCCCTTTTGACATGCATCACACATCTTGTCTTTTATATACTTAGTATTTGGTAGTCCTTTTACAAGATTTTTCTTAGATAATTTGGATAGTAGGTCCATACTAGCATGACCTAGTTTCCTATGCCATAACCAGCTTACTTCATTCATAGCTGTTAAACAAGTTGTGTTTTGATTTGCTAATTTCTCAAGATTTATGCAATAGACATTATTTATCCTATGAGCCATAAACAAAGTTTCTTTATTTTTAAGATTTTGGATAACACATTTTTCTTTCATGAAAATTACTTCGAACCCTTTATCACTTAGTTGACTAATACTTAAAAGATTATGTTTTAGTCCTTCCACTAATAACACATTATCTATAGTGAGTAAAGGTTCTTTACCAATTTTTCCGATACCAACAATTTTACCTTTGGCATTGTCACCGAAAGTAACGTATCCCCCATCCATTTGTTTTAAAGTAGTGAACTTGGTCTTGTCACCGGTCATATGCCTTGAGCATCCGTTGTACAAGTACCTTTTGTCCATTGTCATTGTTGTCCTAAGACAAACCTACAATGAGGGACACTATGTATTAGTTTTTCGAACCCAAATTCTTTTGACTTTCTTTGTTTTGTTGTTGGTTCCATTATTTGTTTTCCATTCTCCTTGAACTTTAACATATTTTCTCTTTAATGGATAATTGAACATCACATGACCTTTAGTTTTGCACATATAGCAAGTGGTGTGTTCATATTTGTTATTTGACGAAGTGCTAGCATAAAACTTAGCTTCATTAACAAAATATCCCATGTATAGCTTTTTATTCCTTTTATTTGTTTTACCATTGTATCCTATTCCTTCTTTGTTTCCATAAAGCCTTTGTTGTCCAATCATTTTTTCAAAATTTTCTTTACCTTTAGTAAAATTATAGACAATCTTTTCTTTATCCTCAACTATCTTTTTGAGTTCATTTATTTCTAAATCTTTTTTATTCAAGTCATTTTTATGGGTTTTATTTAACTCTTGTTTTGCTATTTTTACTTCTTCTTCCAACTTCTTAATATGAGTATTTCTTTCTTCTTCAATAGCTTTGAATGATTCAAGTTGCTTTATTAATTCTTGATTTTGATCTTTCAAAGTTATATTTCTTTTAGACACTTTTATAAATCTTTTATGAAGTGAGAATAATTCAGTTTGTAATTCCTTATAAGAAGGCAAGCTATCACATGACTCATCACAAGACTCGTTTTGAGATTCAGTTGAAGAAAAGTAAGAGTTTACCTCTTCATTGTTCGCCATAAAGCATATATTCGTCATCTCTTGTTCACTTGATTCAATTTCAGTTTCGCTGGAGCTTGAGTCATCCCAAGTAGCTTTCATTGCTTCCTTCTTTTTCTTCTTTTCTTTCTTGAACAATGGACAGTTCGGTTTGATATGCCCTTGCTTTTTGCAATGATAACAAATTGGTAATTCATTCTTACCTTTACTTTCTTTCCTACTTGTCTCTCCTTTTTCAGTTTTCTTTTTATTAAACTTTCTAGGAAACCTTTTATTTCTTCTATAGAATTTTCCTAGTCTCTTAGTAATGAAAGCCAACTCATCTTGATTTAAGTCACTTGCTTCGCTTTCTTCTTCACTAGTGCTATGGCTAGATGCTTTTAGAGCTATGGATTTTTTATGCTTTGGTTCAGGATTTCTTTCTTTCAATGTCATTTCATATGTGAGAAGTGAACCTATAAGTTCATCTAAGGAAGTAGTCTTTAATTTTCTACCTTCCGTGATGGCTGTGGCCTTTGGTTCCCAAATAGAGGGTAGGCCTCTTAGAATTTTTCTGATCATTTCATATGTAGTATAGGTTTTTCTTAAGGCACTTAAGGAGTTTATTATGTGAGTAAATCTAGTGTACATGCTTGATATCGTTTCATCAAAATTCATTTTGAATGCTTCATATTCACTCGTTAACATGTCTATCCTATTATCTCTAACATCAATGGTTCCTTCATAAGTTACTTCTAGTTTATCCCAAATCTCCTTAACTGTTTTGCAGGCCATGACTGGGTTAAACTCATTAGCATCTAATGCACAATATAACGCATTTATAGAACTTGCATTTATTTGAAGCATTTTATAGTCTAGGTCAGTCATATCTTTCTTTTCTTTTGGAATATGTTTTCCATCAACTATTTTAGTGGGGATAAGATTTCCATCCATAACTACTTCCCAAGCTTTCCAATCCATGTGTTAGAGATATATTTCCATTCTCTTTTTCCAGAAAGTATAATTGTGTCCACAAAAGATTGGTGGACGGGTTGAGGATTGGCCTTCACCAAAGGGTGCTACTCCAATATTTGCCATTAGATCTTTTTATAGTTTCTTGTTAAGAATTTCTATAACTAGACTCTGATACCAATTGAAATTAGGAATAACTTCCCAAGAGGGGGGTGAATTGGAATATTTTTAATTTTGATAAGTTTTAATCTTTTTCTTAAGATACTAAAGAAAGCACAACAAATAACTAATAATCACACTTTAGAATGCTTGTAATTTAAATGAACAAGACAATCAATAAAGCTAAAATAATTCAATCACTCAATCAAGAATAATTTTTCTTTTGTTGATTTCCCTGTGAATGTTTATCACCTTCTTTGAATAAGATTTTAGTATGCGCTTCTCTTGATCAAGATTTCCGCAAATTAACCAACGTACTCCCTTTTGGGTTTCCGCAAACGGTTAATCAAAACGTACTTTCTAAATACCAAGAGTCTTTGTTTCTTTCTCTTTGGAACCTGTGACCTGCACTTTTAAATCATACAACACAGCAAGTATAGTATGTAAAATAGAGGGAATGACACAAGATTTTTTACAAGGTTCGGCTTCAACACAGCCTACGTCCTCGCCCTTGGCAAAACATCGAAGGGTTCCACTATAACAGTTGCGTTACTGGGTGGAACAAAGCCTATTTACAACCATTCCTTTGATCAAGGCTAGAGCCCGCCTTCTCCAAACAATATGCCCTTGTTTGGTCAACATTCCAACAGCCTAGAATTGTCCAAAATCTACAAGAGAAATATCAAAATCTGGTGTACAAGAGAAGCTCACACAAAGAGTAGATTAGTACAAATCAAAACTATGAGAGAAGCTCACACAAAGAGCAGATTAGTACAAATCAAAACTACGTACTTCAAAAGATAAAATATCAAGAATGAAATAAACTTTTGAAGCTTTTCAAAGAATTCACCAAAATCCTTTTCTCCAGATGAGAAATCAATAATTCTTCAGGATTTGATGAACAAAAATATCAGAATAATAGTACTTTTAGCTTTGCAAAAGATTGATCAAAAGAGATTTTGAGAGCAAGAGAGCTTTGAAAGAATTTCAATGCTTAGGATACTTTTTTGATTCACAAGAACCATGTATTTATAGGCTTCCAAGTAGGTTTCCTTGTTGCAAGAGTTTCCTTAAAGAGTTTCCCAAGTTGTTAGAAAATTTGAGGTTCAAACAGCTATAATTTAAAAATAAGAGTTTTAAAATTTTTGCCCATTAAACAGTGTTCAGACGTCCGAGGATTCGAGGTCAGACATCTGAAGTTTCTGAATCCCCTTTAAAACAGAACTAAATATAGGGTCAGATGTCTGAAGTCTGGGTTCAGACGTCTGAAGTTTGGGTTCAGATGTCTGAAATCGCAAGTTCAGATGTTTGAACTGCTACTGCAACTTTCTGTCTTGTTCCATTAATTCTTCAGACGTCTGCACTTAATCTTCAGACATCTGAAGTCTCTACTTCAGTCATCTGAACTTAAAAGTTTAGTCATCTAAGCCTTTAAAAATCCTATTTTATAAATATCTTTCTTTTAAAAACTAATTTGCTCTCTTATTATCTTTATAAAACTTAATTCAATACTCTTAAAGGCCTTAAATCTTTATAAACTCTTGAAAAAACTTCAAAACATATTTCAAATGATATTTTGGCTTTTGAAATACTTACAAATATGTTTCCTAAGCCATCATGCTTGAGTTCTCATTGCTCTTAAGATTCTTTGAATAATTTGCTTGAGCTTCAAATATGTTAGACTCTCTTTGGATCATTGAAAAATTGTCTTCATACTTGACTTATACTTGTTCTTTTCTTACACCATACTTGAGTTATATTTGAAGTTTACTTTGAACCACACTTGATCCATATTTCCTGAAACACCAAAACTCAACCTTTTCAAGTTAAATCATCATTTGTTTGTTATCACCAAAACCAATTGAAAGACCTTGTTAGGTCAACAAAACAATTATAATTTTATACTGAAATCATACTCAAATAACCTAGCATAACATATTTCCCTTACATGTTTCCTGCTAAAAATCCTCTACTATAACAGGTCCAACACCCGCAGGGTTCTCCACTCAACACCATGAAAACCATAAATCCTAGAACAAAACATTATCATTTCTACATCTATTACATTTCTTACAACTGCTAGAAACTCAAATTTCGAATGAAAGACCTTACTCTGAATTTTGGATGAATCCCAACTTCGTCCCATCGACGATCCGCTCCGGCAGACTTGCAGAGAACTCCGCTAGGAGTATCATGGTGGCCTCAAATAGTCAATATGGCAACTGACGGGGCCGAAATAGAAGGAAGAAGAGGGAGGAGCCGTAAGGGTAGAGAGAGAGAGAGAGAGACTGTGGCAAATTTCTGCGATTAAAATTAGTTTAGGGCTATTTATACTACGGGATTCGTCGATGAGCCACGTCACTTCATCGACGAATCTGCACCCTCGTTGATGGATTTCAGACTTCCCAAAATTCCTCTCTCAGTATCTTCTTGTTGACGAGACGAGACCTCGTCGACAAGGTTCTGAAGAACCCTCGTCAACGAAACCTCTGTGTTCGTCGACGAGGCCAGGGGAAATTTCTTGGAATCATTACCTCCAAAATGCAATGTCGTCAATGAAGTCGACTGCCTCCTTCTGTTACTAATTCCATTTCCCTCCCTCTTTATTATTATTTAAATACCATTATTACTCGGGTCGTTACATGTCGTTTGTAAATTGGACATTTTCCCATAAAACATTTACCTAATAGATTCAAGCAAGCAATATATAATTCAGTTTAAGCATGCAAGAACCTATATCCACTACTAGCATGCAATACACATCACTACATCTGCTATGCAGGAGGCATTCAATACAAGCATGCAATTCAGTAGGTCAAATATATGCTATCCAACAAATGATATAATCATTAGACAAACAATGGTGCAGAGTTATTCTCAACAAGGCATATAAGCGAATAATAATGTGAGAGCATTAAATTTATATAGATGTGAAAGAGAGATGCTCCCCCTGAGTTATGCACTTATTCATTCTATGTCTTTCTTTTATCTTTTCAATTTCTCAAGTTCTTTAGCCCAGTGTTTTAAGATTTTCAAAGATTTAATCTTGGCTTTACATGCTTTCGGCTTAGAGGACCAAAAAGTCCCAATTAATATTTCTTAAAGTATACTAAGCCAAAATTGCCTCTATTGTTATGAGCTTCAATACGTGTGAGAGGCGCAAATTCGAATGGCTTTGAACTTTTGTGCCCGTGTATAGGTTTCCTTTAAAATATGTTTCTTCTTCTATATTGAAACCTAATGCAATCACTTGAGCCATTCAACCTGTTCAAAGGAAATGAAGCTCTAAAGGATTTTATTAAAATTTGAGAGCTTATGAAAGAATTTGAATAAAAACTCTTAAGGATTAAATTTCTATTAAGGTCAGAAGAGTATTCATTACAAGTGAACATGAATCAAAGTATTTTCGTGGAAGTAATCATGTCCTGGCTTGGGCAAAGAGTGTATAGGAGAATATGAATATTTTTTAACAATGCTCTTTGGAGAATGGCAAGTACCCTTTGGATATGATCATAATTTATGTCAGTATACGAGCCGATGGATGGATGGAACTTTACCACATGTGATTGTGGTTTGGCAAGGAATTCCTATAGAGGAGACGATGAACCAAGATTAGAGGACTTTTATATTTCAAGATCAAAGGGAACATTTTGATTAATCTGTGAAATTAGAATCCCTTTAGTGGTTGCCTCTAATTTTGATTATGAGGAATGTCTTGTTAATTAGTACTAGTAGATATGAAATTTATTATCATTGGTGCTTATACCTAGAGTGATGACTAGATTTTGATTAATGAGATTAGGGTTAAAGTTATATAGAATAGGATGGATCCCTAAAACTCATCTCATTGCAATGGACAACAGATGCTTAACTTAAGATGTTTAAATTCAAGTATGGATTAAGCATTAAGAAATAAATACCTAGCAAAGATGCCTTGTCCAATTGGAAGTGGATTTTCTAGATCATGCTTTAGCTAATTTTCACATTTTATCCAGCCATTATGATATATATACGTATTAAGTTCAAGTTGGATATATTACTTGAATACTCATATTGACTTAGTTATCTAAGATTCTTAGTATTCAATATAGTGTATAGTGAATGCATCTACTAAGAATTTTCATTTTAAGCACCAACCACTTCCTAAGCCTACTGACATCACTACCCCCTATAGCTAGTCCTATGCACTATGGAAGAAATTGATAATTATGTAATTTCAATTTTAGTCTGATCTTCCTTTGGTCCTAAGGGGTCTGCCTTCATAATTACCCACATCATCTCTTTATCTAAGCCTCAGGCACTAGATGGACAAGTAGATTGAATGTGCCATTTCATTTTTTGAAATAAGCAAGTTTTGGATTCCGTGAAGGGATATGCTTATTTATTCTATTTTTATTTGATGAGGCATGACTGTGGGTTTGATAAAGAGAACATGAACCCTTTTTGAAAACATTTTTCCTTTTAACTGCAAAAGGTTCGTTATGATTATTCTTTTCATTTTCAGCTTTGATTATAACACTAGAATAATCCTATGTTTCTTCCTTTAAGCAGAAAATTCTCAATATCTTTTCAATCTTTTTTTCTTTTTAAAGATGGCATTATACTCTTTTAATTTGTCTAATTTACGCACCAACCAATTCCCAAGCCTATAGACATCACAAACCCCCTATAGCTAATCCTATGCACTAAGGAAGAAATTGATAATTATGTAATTTCAATTTGAGTATGATCTTCCTTTAGTCCTAAGGGATTTGCCTTCATAATTGCCCACACCATCTCTTTATCTAAGCCTCTGGCACTTCTAGATAGATAAGTAGATTGAATGTGCCATTTTATTTTTTGAAATAAGCAAGTTTTGGATTTTCGTGAAGGGATATGCTTATTTATTTTGTTTTTAATTGATGAGGCATGACTGTGGGTTTGATAAACAGAACATAAACCCTTTCTGAAAACATTTTTCCTTTTAACTGCTAAAGGTTCATTATGATTATTATTTTCATTTTAATCTTTGATTATAGAAATAGAATAATCATTTGTTTCTTCCTTTAAGCATAAAATTCTCAATATCTTTTCAATCTTTTTCTTTTTAAAGGGCATGATACTCTTTTAATTTGTCTAATTGCTTTTCCATCCTTTTAGTTTCATTTTTCAACATTTTCTTCGTAGATAACCTAACTAGAAATTTATTCATTTTCATTAAAGCATTTTCTAGTTTTTCATTATAGGCCATACTTTCATCATTGAATACAACACATGATTCATCACAAAATTTAACACAATCATTATATGAATCATTGCATGTGTCATCATCAGGATCATCACAACATTCAACAAATGATTCATCAAATAATGTGTTGCAAGAATCAACAGATGAATCATCACATGCAATATTAAGTAAATAAGAAGGTGAGACATATACCTCCTCGTTGGTTATTGCGGTTAGCTCATGATTTGCCACTACCTGATCATCTAATCTTGGAGCTTCTAGAGTGGCAATCTCCTTTTCCTGGGTCTCTCCATATCTCTTTTTCAGTTCAACCCAGATCTCCTATGCACTTCTACATGCCATGATCTCAAGAAAAATGTTAGAATCTAAGGCGTGATATAGCATATGCATGGCATTAGAATTAATCAAGTTGAAATCATTTTCAAATATTTGTGCACCACTTCCTTTAGCAATCACTTGCCAAGCCTTCCAGTCCACTGGTTTTATAAATATGCTTATTCTAAATTTCAAACCGGTGTAATCAACACCACAAAATAATGGAAGACTGGAAGGTGATCGTCCCTCTACAAATGGGGATACACCAATGTGAGTCATTGCAACCTTTTGCACAAACGTTTAAGTCTATGCAATGAGGCTCTGATACCAATTGTTGGAATTTTTGTATTCCTATGAGGGGGTGAATTTGGTATTTAAAATTTTCTCCCTAGGATCAACAACAACATAACACAACCTAGGGTCTGTCTATGCAATCCCAAATGCGTAGATAAATATAATTTGCAAAAATTAAATCATGTGCAACATTCACAGTCTATTCAAAATTACATATATGTGAAGTAGATAAATTGCGAAAATATAAAGTGCACACACGGTATGTAATCAAGGTTTAGCCAATACTACCTACATCCCCACCTATTCTCGCAAGCCCGAGGATTCCACCAATGCTCGCTTACCGAGTAGAGCGCATCGTTTACAACACTAGGTCAAATTACCAAGGCTGACCTCAACCTTTATAACCTCTCCATAAAGAGGCGGAGAAGACACGCCTCAAGCCACACCTAAATTACAATCAATAAAGTTTTTCTTACAATTAAAAATGCTTCTAACAAAAATAGATTTGTACAATAATATGATCCACATATATGCACACATAGATGATATGGATTTAATGCTCAAGTGAGATCTTGAAACTTTAATTCAAGACAATATCTTCAACAAATGAATATTCAAGGTTACCTCAAAAACCTAATCAAGTATCAAAAAGATATTTTATCAAATAAAATCACAACAGACACTTAGAGTTTAAGCTTGCAAAAGATTTATCAAATAAAGTAAGCAAGCTCTCCAGTCTCGTAATTTGAATGCAAAGACTAAGAAGTTAAAACAAGTTATTCCTTATAAAATATTTATATACGAAATATTATAGGAATAAAATGTAACGACCTGCTTAATTTCCATATATATATATATATATATTCACATAATAACATACATAATATCCATCTAGACTGTCATAATCATGGTCAACCTAGGGATATATTTGTCATAAAACTCTGATACCTAAGCAATGGGAAACATACAATCATATACATGCCATAAATACTAGAAACCATACCAGAGTCCAACTAAATCTGTCATATTCATATACATACAGTCATCCATCAAAAATACCGAAAAGTACTCCTAGGGTCTCCACCAGAAAATCCATTTGGCCCTAGCTCATCAACTTACCCTATAGACAGGGTAGCTCAAACCACTTCTACTACTGTAGGGCTCTATCTGCCCTCCTACCTGGGTTCCCTGAAATGTTTATAATGCTGGGGTGAGACACCTCTCAGTAAGGGAGACAAATTAATATCAGTGTGTAACGACCCGAAGAATAAGGGTATTTAAATAATAAAAAGGATAGAAATGGAAACAATAACAAAAGGAGGCAGCCAACTTCATCGACGAAATTTTTCCAGACCTCGTCAACAAATACAGGGGTTTCGTCGACGAGCGTTCTTCAGGATCTCATCAACAAGGTCCCGTCTTGTCGACATGAAGATACCAAGAGATTATTATTGGGAAGTCTGAAATTCATCAATGAGGGTGCAGGTTCGTCGACGAACTTTCTGCAGGACTCGTCGATGAGGTGACGTGTCTCGTCGACAAATCTAGCTTTATAAATAGATGAAAGTTGGATTTTTACGCAGAAAATTTATAGAAATTCACTCCTTCTCTCTTTGATTTCGGCCCCGTCGTTTCGCCGGTTCGACGATTTGAGGCCACCACAACACTCCTAGGGAAGTTCTCTCCAAGTCTATCGAAGCGGATCATCGGTGGGACGAAGTTGAAGTTCATTTAAAATTTAGGGTAAGGTTTTTTAAGCAAAATTTGGCTTTCTAACAGTTATAAGAAATGTTGTAAACGTATAAATAGTGATCTTTTGTTCTAGGATATATGGTTTTCAAGGTATTGAGTGGAGAAACCTACGGGTGTAGAACCTGTCACGGTAGGGGGATTTTAGCAGAAATCAGGTAAGGGAAATATGCTATACAAGGTAATACTAGTATGATTTCAGTATGAATTATATGTTGTTATTAGATTATTATTTCACAGCAAGAATTTATATAGTGTATCAAATACGTTTAAAATGTTTTAAATTACTGTGTGGCATGAGAACATGGATATAGTACAGAAACATGTTTTTACAGTATTTTCAAGATTCTGTTTTACAAATTATACAGACAGAGAATATATTTTATAGTATTTTCAGAATACCATGATTATACAATTTTCAGTACCATGACATATAGTTTTACAGTTTATTTCAAAAATACAGTTGATACAAATACAGTTTATCACAACGTCATGGTTATACCGATATTACAGAATCATGGTAAAATAGATAGATTGTATATAGTAATGTATTATTTAGTATTAGACCCTGATGGATCAGATTCAGCAAAGCACGGTACCATTGTTATATACAGATACTCAGTATAGAGTGCAACCACTTATTCAGATAATATGTGGTAAGTAGGTCAATCAAATGCCCAGGAGCGGACAGACTCCCCATCAGATATGGGTTGAGGAGGTCTGATTAGACTGATGAAGTATAGTGGTTTATCCTCATCGGCCAGCCAGGGTAGATCCCGCCTTCGGGCCACACAACCCTGTCATGAGGGGTTAAATCATGACATACAGCCATCCAGGGAAGTTTTCAGTTATTATTATATATATACAGTTTTACAGTAACAGTGGGGGTACTTATGTACAGTAGAAGTATTATGAATGGAAAATCTATAAAAACCGATATGTTAAGCAACAGGGGTACAGGTGGTGATTGTATATGTTATTTGTACTTGTATTTTCATATTCAGTTATACATGATTATTTGGAAACAGATCTTTTAAGTACTGTAACTTAGTTGCCACACACTAGTAATAGCATATTTCGTCGTTACTGAACGTTGGCTCATCCCATTACTTTAGCATTTTTCAGGTGATCCAGGTAGGTGAGCAGATCAGGCTCAGAGGGGCCTCAATACCGCCCTATCAGTAGAGTGAGTATTTTTTAAGAGTATTTATGTATAGCCCTAACCCAGTTGAGGGTATTTTGGGAAACAAACTTATATGTATATTTTGGGGACACATTTTAGCACTTTAGTATTGTATATTTTCTTGATGGTGTTTATATGGATTCCGATTTTTGCTGCTTAGGTTGATGGTTTGGTTTAATTTAGTGGGTATCAGAGCATTATAAATTTTATAGTATAAAAAAAAAAATCAGTAAGGAAAATAATTAGTAGGTTGTTACAATTTGGTATCAGAGCCTAGGTTGTTAGGTTCTGTAGACTTTAGAGTGCAACAAAAGCAATACCAGAGTATAGGGAATGATTTAAGGTTTGTTCTGTTGTCTAGGTACAGGATTTCCATGGTGGTTTTTGTGTTTTTCCTAGGGTGACGATTTCAGGAAAACCATAGTAAACTATTGTCGGGTCGTGTGTCTAGGTGACAGAACTAGAAATTGAGTTAAGGTCAGGGAAGTTAGTTAATTCTGAATTGGTATAGAATAGGTCTGTATAGGAGCTAAGGTGTTTAAGAGTGTTTCTTGTTTCAGGATGGACTCGGGAAGCAGTGGTACGAATGCTGAGGACGACAGGCCAGAACCTTCCAGCATAGGTGGAGGAGATACAGATGTTGTACTGCATAGTGTCACTCAGCAGGTGATGGTTGAGATGGCGAGGAGCTCTAGGGAGCATGGCTGTTCGACCGAGCAGTTTACGCCGATGAAGCCCCCATCCTTTGCTGGCGGAGATGACCCGATTGCAGCTGAGAATTGGGTCCAGAACATTGAAGAAACGTTGGCAGTGCTTCCTCATTCGAATGAGCAAAAGGCAGTATTTGTAGCATTTAAGTTGACAGGGGAGGCGAAGCACTGGTAGAGATTAACGCGATTGATAGAGGAGTAGAGGTCAGTTCCAGTACCCGTGACGTGGGACCGATTCAAGGAGCTGTTCTTCGAGTGGCATTTCCCTACTATCGTTTGGAGCACAAAGGCAACAGAGTTTATGCATCTGGTACAGGGGCAGATGATTGTACCCCAGTACGTGGCTCGATTTATCAAGTTGTCACATTTTGCTCCACATCTGGTACTTGATGAAGAGAAAAAGGCAAGGAAGTTTGAGGAGGGACTAAGGCATAATTTGTTTGAGCAGGTGATTGGCTTCAGAGCTTAGAATTTTACGGAAGATTGTAGATAGAGCTGCGATCATTGAGAGTGGTATACAGAGGGGCATAGCAGCTCAGAGTCAGAGGAAGAAGCCTGCGCCTCAGGGCTTTCAAGCTGGCTCCAGTAAGGGTCCATGGAGAGGAGGTCGTGATAGGGGAGATCAGAGGCATATAATAGGACCTTGTGGGAATCAGGGTGCGTCGAATGCCCCGGTATGTCAGATGTGCGGGAGACGTCATTCAAGGGAGTGCCTGACAGGGAGAGGTGTATGTTACCGTTGTAAGAGACCCGGTCACATGGTAAGTGCATGCCCAGGATTTCCAGATCAAGTCCCAACTCCCAAGCCCTATTAGGGAGGATATCATACGCCTCGTGGAGGATAGCAGAGGAATATGGCCTCGGCGAGGGTTTAGGCGTTGATGTCGGGTGATGCTGAGGCTGCTACGGATGTGATGACAAGCACATTTTACTGTTTTATCACATTTCGTTATTATTTTATTTGATTCAGGTGCTACTTATTCATTTGTCTCTGCATCGTATGTTAAATTATTTGGAAGTGAGACTCAATTATTAGATATGGAATTGTCGGTAGCTACACTATCAAGGTCAGTGATACAGTGTCAAAGGGTTCTTAGAGGTTATCCTATAGAAATTCAGGGGAGAGTGCTACCAGCAAACCTGATTGGGTTTGAGATGTGTGGCTTTGATGTAATACTGGGTATGGATTGGTTGGCTGCTAATCACGCTAGTATTGATTGTTCTCAGAAGGAAGTAATTTTCAGACCCCTTGGTGAGCAATAATTCCAATTTGTTGGCTCTCGTGTGTGTGCTCCCTTGCAAATGGTATCAGCTATATAGGCGAGTAGACTACTCCGAGATGGAAGTCAGGGGTTTGTGGCTTTTGTAAAGGAAGTGTCAGAGAATGAATCGAAGCTAGACAATACCCTAGTTGTACGAGAATTTCCAAATGTTTTTCCAGAGGAGCTACCAGGGTTACCTCTCGAACGTGAGGTGGATTTTCCCATATATTTACCTCTAGGGACAGCACCGATCTCTAAGCTTCCTTATCGTATGGCTCCAGCTGAATTAGGAGAATTGAAGAATCAATTACAAAACTTAATAGATAAGGGATTTATATGACCCAGTGTATTGCTATGGGGAGCTCCAGTATTGTTCGTGAAGAAGAAAGACGGGATTGTAAGGATGTGTATTGATTACAGGTAAATCAATAAGCTTACTATTAAGAATAAATATCCTCTATCCCATATCAACGATTTGTTTGATTAGCTCCAGGGTACACGGGTGTATTCCAAGATCGACCTCAGATCAGGTTATCATCGGGTGAGAGTAAAGGCAGAGGACATTGCAAAGACAGCCTTTAGGACCAAATTTGGGCACTACGAATTCCTCGTTATGCCATTTGGTTTGACAAATGCCCCAGCTGTGTTCATGGACTTGATGAACAGAGCTTTTCACAAGTATCTAGATCGGTTTGTAGTAGTTTTTATTGATGATATACTGGTGTACTCGAGGAATTTTTAGGATCATGAGGTGCATTTGAGACAGGTTCTATACACACTCAGGGAGGAAAAGCTCTATGCCAAGTTTAGCAAATGTGAGTTCTGGCTTGAGAAAGTTACATTTTCAGGCCACATGATCTCAGGAGACGGTATTTTAGTGGATCCCAGCAAGATCGATGCAGTAGTGAATTGGGCCAGGCCGAAAAACGTACAGGAATTCAAAAGTTTCTTGGGACTAGCAGGTTATTACCGTCGACTTGTTAAGGAGTTTTCAGCTTTGTCAGGGCCTCTCACGCGGTTGACAATGAAAAATTCTAGGTTTGTGTGGGATGAAGAATGCGAACAAAGCTTCCAGGAATTAAAGCAGCAACTCATCACTGCACCAGTACTGACTATTCCATTAGGAGGTGATGGTTATATGATTTACAGTGACGCGTCTTTGAGAGGACTCGGGTGTGTACTGATGCAACATGGTAAAGTGGTGGCGTATGCGTCCAAGTAGTTAAAAGAATATGAAAAAAACTACCCTACTCATGATCTGGGATTGGCTGTGGTTGTACATGTACTGAAGATCTGGAGACATTACTTATATGGTGAGAGGTATGAAATATTTTCTAATCACAAGAGCCTAAAGTATTTCTTTACACAGAAAGAGTTAAATATGCACCAGAGGAGGTGGTTAGAACTCATCAAGGATTACGACTGCACCATCAGTTACCACCCAGGTAAAACAAATGTGGTGGTTGATGCTTTGAGCTGTAAATCAGAAGATACAGCACAGTTAGCAGCAGTGGTTCAGCACCCAATTTAGATAGACTTGAAAAGACTCAGCGTGGAATTAGTAGCAAATGATCTTTAGGTTTTTATTGCCAGTCTGGTTGTACAGCCTACACTTTATAAAAGGATTAAAGCCGCTCAATGGAATGATCCAGAATTGACAGAAGTGATAGCCGGAATACAAAATGGTCAGGAAGAAGAATTTAGCATTTCTGACGATGGGGCTTTGAGATTTCGCACCAAATTGTGTGTTGCCTAAAGATGACAGCTTCAGGAAGACAATTTTAGAGGAGGCATACAGATCTCTATGCATTGTTCATCCTGGCAATACAAAAAATGTATAAGGATCTGCAGGAATATTTCTAGTGGAGTGGCATAAAGGGGGAAATAGTAAAATTTGTGTGGCAATGTTTGACGTCCCAGCAAGTTAAGGCTAAGCACCAGAGGCCGGCTGTTCAGTTGCAGCCACTTTTTATTCTCGAATGGAAGTGGGACCACGTATCCATGGATTTTGTTACTGGGTTACTGCTGGTGCCGCATGGTCAGAATGCCATATAGGTAATTGTTGATAGGTTGACAAACATAGCGCACTTTCTGCCCATTAAGATTAGCTACCTTATGATCAGGTTAGCAGAGATTTACATACAGAAGATTGTTCGACCCCATGGAGTGTCGGTATCCATAGTCTTGCACCGTGATCCACGTTTTACATCGCGGTTCTAGAGGAGTTTGAAGGAGGCGTTGGGGACTCAGCTAGCATTCAGCACCGCTTTCCTTCCTCAAACAGATGATCAGACAAAGAGAACTATTTAGATACTTGAGGATATGTTACGAGCGTGTGTATTGAATTTTGGGGGTAGCTGGACTCAGTATATGCCATTGGTGGAACTTGCCTACAACAACAGCTACTAGGCTAGCATAGGCATGGCTCCTTATGAGGCACTTTATGGTAGGAAGTTCCGTTCTCCTTTATACTGGAGTGAGCTGGGTGAGAGGCGAGTTTTGGGGCCAGAGATAGTTCAGCAGGTGTACGATAAAGTCTGACTCATTCGAGATCGAATCAGTGCAGTACAGAGTCAGCAGAAAAGCTACACAGATACTCACCACCGAGAACTGGAATTTGAAGTGGGTGATCATGTATTTTTTAGAATCACACCATTGAAGGGAGTCATGAGGTTTGGAAAGAAGGGTAAGTTGAGCCCTAAGTTCATTGGCCCATTCAAGATAATCGAGAAGATTGGATCAGTTGCCTATCGACTGGCTTTACCGCTATCTCTATTCAGGATTCACAACGTGTTTCATGTCTCTATGTTAAGAAAATATGTCCCACATCCTTCCCATATCATCAGCTTTTCGGAATTGGAAATCAGTGGTGATCTAGCATATGAGGAAGCTCCAGTACAGATTTTAGATTGAAAAGAACAGGAATTGCGCAGTAAGAAGATACCATTAGTAAAAGCCTTGTAGAGGAGTCACACGATAGAAGAAGCTTCTTAGGAGCTTGAAGATGAGATCAGATGGAAATACCCCCACCTATTTAGTGAATATAACAGTGATGTATAAATAAGGTAATAGTAATTTTATTTTGTTTGAATAGTGGCATTGTAATGTAGTGAATAGGATAGGTAGTATTTTGGTTTTGGGGGAATTTTCTTTTACACTTGTAATCTCTCAGAACTACCCATGTAACCATGGAATTCATCCGCTATAAGTGAGGGCAGGTAATAAAATAAGTAGACTGTTTTGCCTTTAAGGGATGATGAGCTTTATGAACAGTAACAGAAGGAGGCAGTCAACTTTGTCTTGCGTTCGTCGATGATGTTGCACTTTGGATGTGATAATCCCAAGAAATTTTTCCAAGCCTCGTCAACGAACATAGGGGTTTCGTCGACGAGGGTTCTTCAAGATCTCGTTGACAAGGTCTCGTCTCGTTGATGAGAAGATACCGAGAGAGAATTTTTAGGAAGTCTTAAATTCATCGACGAGGGTGCAGGTTCATCGACGAACTTTCTGCAGGACTCGTCGATGAGGTGATGTGTCTCGTCGATGAAACCGGATCTATAAATAGTTGAAAGTTGGATTTTTAAGCAAAAAATTTACAGATTTTCACTCCTTCTCTCTCTCCTACGGCTACAACTCCATCTCTCTTCGATTTCGGCCCCATCATTCACCGGATCAACGATCTGAGGCCACCACGACACTTTTGGGGAAGTTCTCTCCAAGTCTGTCGGAGTGGATCGTCGATGGGACGAAGTTGAATTTCATCCCAAATTCAGGGTAAGGTCTTTTAAGTAAAGTTGGCTTTCCAACAGTTATAGGAAATGTTGTAGATCTAGAAATAGTGATCTTTTGTTCTAGGTTATATGGTTTTCTAGGTGTTGAGTGGAGAACCCTGCGGGTGTAAGACCCGTCACGGTAGGAAGATTTTAGCAGAAATCAGGCAAGGGAAATATGCTATGTAAGGTAATACTAGTATAATTTCAGTATGAATTTGTAACAACCCGAACCGTGATATATGAGTTTAAATAAATAAGAGAGGGGTAAAATTGGTATTTGAACAAGCTTCGTCGACGAAGCCAGAGTTCGTCGACGAAGGTCATGCATTTCTCGTCGACGAAATTCAGAGGCTCTTCGACGAGGAGAAGCCGAGGAGTTTTGGGAACCGGTGATATCAGGGTTCATCGACGAATTCTCTGCCTCGTTGATGAGAGGACTATAGAGCCTCGTCGACGAGAACACCATTTCGTCAACGAATTTGCTCAGGTCAAAGGGCTATAAATATCATTTTTCATTGCTTAACCATTAAGAAACTCAAATCCCAT
The DNA here is from genome assembly GCF_029873635.1 of Malania oleifera. Lineage (NCBI taxonomy): Eukaryota > Viridiplantae > Streptophyta > Magnoliopsida > Santalales > Ximeniaceae > Malania > Malania oleifera. The sequence goes on along the minus strand of NC_080424.1, from coordinate 70,736,040 downwards.
CTCTCTCTCTCTCTCTCTCTCTCTCTAGAACTCTCTCTCTAGAACTCTCCCTACTCTTTATATCTCTAGATTTATTCGTCGATCGTTGCTAGAATTAGGAATCTGAAGTTGCCACAAGGATCGTGGAAGGATTCTCTACAAGTTCTATGGATCAAAATTTCGTTTCGGGGATTTTTGGGTTTCGGCGTAAAATCGAGGTAAGGCTCGATTTTCATTTCTAATCTGGTAATTTTGTAGGAAACAGTCTTGTGAGTACATTCTATACTGTGATTTGTAGGTTTTGGAACTTAGTTCGCTGTTTAGGGGCCTTGGAGTTCAGGATTTGCTATTTGGGGAAAAGGTAAGGGGAACTATGTTTATATTGGTTATTTTTGAAATTGGACTCGATGGAACTGTGGTTCACAGTCCTGTGTGTGTTTTAGCTACTCATTTTGGGGGATCTAATGGGAAAAACTATGGGTTTTTCATTATTACAGTCTTAAGAAAAAAAGGGCAACGGGCTGCATCCCCGGTTTTGTTGAAAACCGAGCGTATATGGTGATTTATATTGTGATATTGGGATGGTCGTACCTTGACTTGTTTAAACTGTATTTGTTTGGAAAACCATGATTTAGATTACCAAATGGGTGTGGTTTGTTTGGTTATATGAGCATGCATGTGTGTGTGACCGTTGAAATGCTAGTAGGAACGGGGTTCCGAATTGTTCCAACTAGTGAGAGTGTCCGGCTCTATATCCGAGGGCATGTGTTTATTGCCTGCCACGTAGGTAAGAGTGTCCGACTCTATATCTGAGGGCGTGAGCCTATACCGACAGATTAGGCCGAAGGGTGTGGATCCACCAATTAGCGTCGGTACGATGCCATGGGAGTCGGGGACTAGCCATGTGCCGGTGGCGTCGTGTTCGCGGGTTGGCTACGGGCCAATGCCATATGTTGCAGGCCGGCTTTGGGCCAAAGGGTGTGACGACACCAGGATTTCTAATCATGTGTATGTGTGCATGTCTGCATTGTGTAAACTAGTACTGGACTGTATTTAACTATGTGTATGTTGCATCATGATAACACTCAAATGCCACAACTGATATAACATGTGTTCTTCCTTACTGAGAGGTGTCTCACCCCTATTGTATGTACATTTTTACAGGTCCTTAGAGTAATCAAAACTAGTGTCATGGTGTAGGGAGCGTAGTGGCCGGTATACTGCAGTTAGTGCTTGGGTAAGTGTTAGGACTGTATTTTGGTGGGTTGCCATTTTGAGATGTATTTGGGCACCCGTTTGTACGTTTGTGATAGAGTCGTGTTCTGCTCTTATATAGACTCTGGTATGGTACTGCATATGTATATATAGAATGACCTTTTTTCACTGTATATATGATTGTGTTGGATGTGTTTAGGGTTCCTGGGAACCCCACGGGGTCATACCCTCTTCCTTCGTACTGTATCTTTGGATGTTTTAACGGATACAGGGACAGGTTAGATTACATTTTCACCACTAGGTCCCATTTCGGGGTTCAGGGCGTGACAGAATTATATGTTGTTATCATATTATTATTTCATAGTAGGAATTTATACAGTGTATCAAATACGTTTAAAATGTTTTAAATTGCTGTGTGGCATGAGAATATGGATATAGTACAGAAACATATTCTTACAATATTTTCGGGATTCTGTTTTACAAATTATATAGACGAGGAATATGTTTTATAGTATTTCCAAAATACCATGATTATACAATTTTCAGTGCCATGGCATACATTTTTACAGTTTATTTCAAAAATACAGTTGATAGAGATACAGTTTATCACAGCGTCATGGTTAATACAGATATTACATAATCATGGTAAAATAGATAGATTGTATATAGTAATGTATTATTTAGTATCAGACCCTGATGGATCAGATTCAGTAGAGCATGGTACCATTGCTATATACAGATATTCAGTATAGAGTGCAACCACCTATTTAGATAATACATGGTAAGTAGGTTGATCAAATGCCCAGGAGCAGACAGGCTCCCCATTAGATATGGGTTAAGGAGGGCTGATTAGATTGATGGAGTATAGTGGTTTATCCTGGTCGGCCAGCTAGGGTAGATCCCACCTTCGGGCCGAACAACCCTGTCATGAGGGGTTAAATCATGACATACAACCATCCAGAGAAGTTTTCACTTATTATTATGTATATACAGTTTTATAGTAACAGTGGGGGTACTTATGTATAGTAGAAGTATTATGAATGGAAAATCAATAAAAATCTATATGTTAAGCAACAGGGGTACAGGTGGTGGTTGTATATGTTATTTTTACTTGTATTCTCATATTTAGTTATACATGAGTATTTGGAAACAGATCTTTAAAGTATTGTAACTCAGTTGCCACACACTAGCAATAGCATATTTCGTCTTACTGAGTGTTGGCTCATCCCATTACTTTAACATTTTTCAAGTGATCCAGGTAGGCGAGCAGATCAGTCTCACAGATAAAGGGGCCTCAGTACCGCCCTATCAGTAGAGTGAGTATTTTTTAGAGTATTTATGTATAGCCCTAGTCCAGTTGAGGGTAGTTTGGGAAACAGTCTTATATGTATATTTTGGGGACACATTTTAGCACTCTGGTATTGTATATTTTTTTGATGGTGTTTATATGGATTCCGCTTTTCACTGCTTAGGTTGACGGTTTGGTTTAATGTAGTAGGTATCAGAGCATTATAAATTTTACAGTATAAAAAAAAATCAATAAGGAAAATAATTAGCAGGTCGTTACACAATGTGTGGCAACATGAGCATTTTCCATGATATACATATAAACAGTACATAATTCATAACTAGTATAACAATTGTATCCTATTTGAATAAAACATAGATTATCATAACATAACATATCATACTAAATTTCTGTACTGAGAAATCATCTTATATAATCATATCATACTTAAATTATTACCCATGATAGATAGTTAGTTAGCTATCGTCATGTCTTACCCCCCCACATGACAGGATTGGGCAACCCGAAGGCGGGACCTAGCAATGGCTAGCCGACCATGCTAAGTCAAACATAAGTATATGTAAGTACGATGGGCCTGTTCCACCTATGCCAGACTACCAGGGAAACTACGACACTCCCATAAAGCCACATCGACTGCCATCTCCCACACTCTACATAAGATGTGTGGTAGCACTAACATATTCATAATCATAAACATTTAGCTATGGTATCGTACTTCATAAAACTGAACTAAGCTATCCGGGTTCTGATAACATATACATTCCATATTAAAACATAATTGTCTCGTAATTCAGAGTAATATCTGACATAAACATATTTCATGATTTCTTACATATCGTACATAATCACGACATCAACGTCGACATAATTCATAACATAAGAATCACTGCATTTACGTCGGCATAATTCATAACATAATATTCACGGCATTTACACCGACTTATTTCATAACATAAGGATCACGACATTTACATTGGCATATTTCATAACGTAATAAACACAATTTCTTACACTTTTCAACATACTTTTAAAACCATAGTTCCTGTACTGTTTTTAGGGTTTTCCTGAAAACTGCTATAACATACTTATCTGAGAAAACTCATAATATTTCAATATAGCATAATTTCATGAAAATATTGTACTTATGCCACAAAAATATACATAACCTATACTCATAATAAATTCTGAAATCATATTTCCACATAATACATGCTTAAATAATTTCCCTATTCAATAGCATCATTCCCAAATATAGTTCTAAATCATACATATTTTTCTAGAAAATAAATGTTGATTAACTCATAATAATTTTTTGAAAAATACTGACTTAATTTATCCCCTTACCTAACTTACTGGGAAGCCCACAAAATACTCCAAAACTACACATGTGATGTTCCCAGCTCAACACCCTGAAATACCAAATAAAACTTCAGTATATTCCATTTACTACACTTTCCTTAGTCCATAAATACCAAATATCTTATAAAATATTAAAATAACAAACTTACCCAAATTTTGGGATGGTGTCCAAGTTGGCCTAAGCAACGATTTACTTCAGTAGACTTGAAGAGAATCTTCCCAGGAGTAACATGGTAGCTTCAGATCGTTGATCCAGCAAATAACAAAGCCAGAATTCTAGAGAGAAGGAGAGGGAGATGAAGTTAGAAAGAGACAGAGGGGGGGTTTTGCATGAAATTCTCTCGTAGAAAAGTGATTTTTGGACTTATATAGAGTGTTTGTCCACGTGGCCTCGTCGACGAGCCACGGCACCTCATTGACGAGTTCATGAAGGAGGTTCATCGACAAGCACTTGACCCTAATCGACGAATTTCATATCCAAAAAATAGCCCTCTCAGTAAGTTCTCATCGACAAGACACGCGTCCATGTCAATGATCCCAAGAAGCTTCTTGTTGATGAGCACTCTGCACTCGTCGACGAGACTCTGTTGAATCCATTTTTAAAATTTTTTTTTCTATCATTTCTCTTGTTATTTAATTACCATAATTCTTTGGGTCTCTACATTCACCCCTCCTTATAAAATTTCGTCCTCGAAATTTACTATCTGCATTAAACACCATCCTTTAAGGAAAATGGGCTACTTATTTTATTACTTACCCTCACTTATGGTGGAGGAATACCATGGTTACATTCAAGATTCTAGGAGATTACATAATATACATAAACGAAAAATTCTCCCAAAACCAAAACACTACCTATCCTTCAACCTATAATATCACTTATACATACATTACCCTGCTTAGCATAAAATAAATCAAACTTTATTTACTGAGCATATAATTCTCCCTCTATCTACTGCTGGTCCCCACTGAACAAATGTGGGTACTTATGCCATATTTCTTATTCAAGATCCCATGAAACTTCTTCCACCGCATGATTCCTCCACAAGACTTTTATTAATGAGACTTTCTTATTACGTAATTCCTGTTCTTTCCTGTCTAAAATCTGCACTGGTATCTCCTCATAAGCCAGTGATTCTCTGAGTTCTATTCCTGCATAACTGATCACATGGGAGGGATCTAGGACGTATTTCTTCAGCATAGAAACATGAAATACGTCATGTATTTTGGATAAAACAAGTGGTAAAGCTAGCTAGTAGGTAACTGACCCCACTCTCTCCAGTATCTCGAAAGGGCCAATAAACCTAGGGCTCAGCTTACCCTTCCTCCCAAACCTCATAGTACCTTTCAATGGCGCTATTTTAGAAATACATGGTCTCCTACCTCGAATTCCAATTTTCGGTGGTGATTATCTACATAGCTTTTCTGCCGACTCAAAGCTACACTAATTCTATCTCTAATAAGCTGGACTTTATCCTATGCCTACTACACTATTTCTAGTCCCAAAACATGTCTTTCACCTACCTCATCCCAATATAAAGGAGAATGACATCTCCTACCATATAGCGCCTTGTAAGGTGCCATATTGATGTTGGTCTGATAACTGTTATTGTATGCGAACTCTACTAACAGTAGATATCGGGTCCAACTACCCCCAAAATCCAACACACATGCATGTAACATATCCTTTAATATCTGAATCATCCTCTTTGACTGTCCATCCGTCTGAGGATGAAATGTCGTGCTAAATGACAACTGAGACCCCAGAGCCTCTTGCAAACTCTTCAAAATCGTGACATGAAACATGGGTCCCGGTCTGATACTATAGACACTGGCACGCTCTATGATCGTACTATCTCTTGAATATATATTTTTTCCAGTATGTTCATGGAGTAGTTGATTTTAATGTGAATAAAGTGAGTGGTCTTCGTCAATCGATCTACGACCACCCAAATAGCATTCTACCCATGTCGTACTGGCGGTAAACCCGTCATGAAGTCCATAGAAATGTGATCCCATTTCCACTCTGGGATATAAAGTGGCTATAGCTGGCCCACCGGCCTCTGGTGTTCAACCTTAACCTGCTAGCACGTCAAACACTGCTACACAAACTCAATAATTTCTCTCTTCATACCGCTCCACTAGAAATACTCTCGAAGATCCCTATACATTTTAGTGCTACCTGAATGTACCGTGTACAAAGACCTATGAGCCTCCTCAAGCATCGTCCTTCTGATATCCACATCTGTAGTCACACACAGCCTAGTATGAAACCTCAGAGCTCCATCATCAGAAATACGGAACTGCTCTCTCTGTCCGTCCTGCACCTTCTCTATTAACTCTGTCAACTCTACATTATTCTTCTGGGCTATTTTAATCTTTTCATATAGCGTAGGCTACAACACCAGGTTGGCAAACAATGCCTAGGGATACTCTCTACGAAATCCACGTCAATCCTCCCCAAGTCCATCTGAATCAGGTGCTGAATTATTGCTACTAAATGTGTTGTTTCCCCTGATTTTCGGCTCAAAACATCAGCCACCACATTAGCTTTACCTGGATGGTAGTTGATGGTACAATCATAATCCTTGATGAGTTCCAACCATCTTCTTTGCCGCATGTTCAACTCCTTCTGCTTGAAGAAGTACTTTAAACTCTTATGATCTAAAAATATTTCACATCTTTCTCTATACAGATAATGCCTCCAAATCTTCTGCATCAATACACATTCGAGTCCCCTCAAAGACGCATCACAATAGATCATGTAACCATCACCTTCTGATGGAATAGTCAATATTGGTGTTGTGACGAGCCTCTGCTTCAATTCCTGGAAGCTCTGCTCACAACTGTCATCCTATTCAAACTTGGCATTCTTTCTAGTTAGTCGTGTCAAAGGCCCTGATAATGTTGAGAATCCCTCTACAAACAGACAGTAATAACCTGCCAGTCCTAAGAAACTTCTAACTTCCTGTACGTTCCTCAGCCTAACCCAATTCACCACTATCTCTATCTTGCTAGGATCTATAGAAATTCCATCCCCTAATATAACATGCCTCAAAAACGTAACTTTCTCTAACCATAATTCAAATTTGCTAAACTTGGCGTACAATTTCTTTTCCCTAAGCATCTAAAGTACAAGCCTTAGGTGCATCTCATGCTCCTCAAAACTCCTCGAGTATACCAATATGTCATACGAACTGGTATAATACTGGTAAAAGATTCTATTCATCAAGTCCATGAACACAACAAAAGAATTCGTCAGACTAAAAGGTATAACTAGAAATTCATAATGCCCATACTTGGTCCTGAAAGCTGTCATTGAAATATCTTCAATTTTAACTTTCACCTGGTGATAACCTGACTTGAGGTCAATCTTGGAATAAACCCGTGTACCCTGAAGCTAATCAAATAAATCGTCTATACAGGGTAGAGGATACCTGTTCTTAATTGTTACTTTGATTATTTTTATGTAATCTATACACATCCTCATAGACCCATCCTTCTTCTTCACAAATAAAATCGGAGCCCCCCAGGGTGAAACACTAGGTCTGATAAACCCTTTATTTAATAAATCCTACAACTGATCCTTTAATTCTCTTAATTCCACTGGAGCCATTCGCTAAGGATCTTTACAGATCGACGCCATCCCTAGAAGTAATTCGATAGTAAAATCTATCACGCGGTCGGGAGGCAACCCAAGTAATTCTTCTGAAAATATGTCTGAAAACTCCTTAACCACTGGTGTACTGACAAGCTTCAATTCATTTTCTATCACCTCCTTCACATAAACCTCTGGCATCCGTCCAGAAGTAGTCTTCTCGCCTGCATGGTTGACACTATCTGAAGTGGGGATTGCACCTGTGATCCCACAAATCTGAATTATGGCTTTCCTAGTGGTCTAAAAATCACCTCTTTTAGATGACAATCGATACTAGCATGGTTAGTAGCCAGTCAGTCCATACCTAGTATTACATCGAATCCATACAAATCTAGCACAATTAGATCAACTGGTAATACTCTCCTTGGAATTTCTACTAGATAGCCCCTGAACACCCTACGACACCTCACCACTAACCCTGTCAATGTTGCTACTGAAGGTTCAATATCTAATAATTGTGTCTCCATACCAACCAATTTAACATACCCCGCAAATATAAAAGAGTGAGTGACACCTGTATCAAATAAAACAATAGCTTGATACGATAAAACAGTAAAGCTACCTATCATAATATCGCCTATGGCCTCCGCGTCTCTCGGCGTCAAAGCATAAACCTTTGCTGGGGCTACATTCCTCTGCTAGCCTTCATGAGGTACCTAATAACCTCCTCGGTGCAGTCTGGGAGCAGATGTGGTACCAGGTGGTGTAGGGAAATCTCCTACTAAATATCCTGGTACACCGTAGCGATAGCAAACTCCTCTCCCTGCTCGACACTCTCCAAAGTGTCTCTTCCCACATTTCTGACAAGTTGGGTAGACCTACATACCCTAAGTCTCACGACCTCTCATCTCCTATCTTTGTTCCCTGCCATAATTACCACTCCTCCACTGACTCCGACTAGATCCATATTCATATCCTAAAGGCGTGGATCTCTTCTTTTGTCCCTGCTTCTTAGCACCCATCCGCTCACCAGCCTCAGCCATAGCTGCTTTGTCTACCAGTTCGACAAAGTCTTGCGCTTTCAACACTGCCACCTACTTATAAATTTCTCGCCTCAGACCCCTTTCAAACTGCCTCGCCTTCTTTGCCTAGTCGGGTATGATGTACAGGACGAAGCGAGATAACTCTATAAACCTCGCCGCGTACTGTTGGATTGAATGTTGTCCCTACTTCAAATTTAGGAACTCCTCCACTTTGGCCTCCCTGATAGTGGCCGGAAAGTACCTGTCAAAGCACAAATCTTTAAACTGGAACCAAGCCATAGTTATAGGCACCGCCCTCTGTTCCTCCAATAATTTCACCATAGACCACCATCTTTCAGCCTCCCCTGTCAGCTTATAGGTGGCAAATAAAACCCTCTACTCCTCCGTGCACTACAGAATGCCAATACTTTCTCTATTTCTTGCATCCAATTTTTGGCGGCTGCAGGATTTGCTCTTCCTGAAAATGTCAGAGGATTCATCTTTGTGAATTTCTCTATCGTGCACCCGTGGCCTACAGATGGGCCTTTTTGCTCTCTGGAGCTCCATGAGATCTCAGTTATGACCTACTAAGCCACACTAAGTAATACTACATCTGAATCAACTCCACCTGCACCTGAGGGCCCTGCACCCACACTACTGCTCACATGAGCACTGCCACTACCTGGGTCCATCCTGAAAATACAATAAATATAGCTTAGGGACCCCATCCTTATAACTTACATATCTAACCAAAACTCATATTATCCCTCTATCTTGACATCCTTGTCTTAATTCAAGATTCAGTCCTACACTTCAAAAACACAACCCAGTAATAGTTTACTATGACTTTCCTGAAATCGTCATTACAGGAAAGACACAGAAACCACCACGGAAGTCCTGCCTCTAAACTGAAGAACAAAACCTCAAATATTTTTTCCCATACTCTAGTATTGTTTTCGCTACACTTTATAGTCTACAGAACCTAACAACCAAGGCTCTGAAACCAAATTGTAACGACCTGCTTAATTTCCATATATATTTATTTATTTATTTTTCACATAATAACATGCATAATATCCAGCTAAACTATCATAGTCATGGTCAACCTAGACCCATGGGTACCAGGGATATATCTGTCATAAAACTCAGATACCTAAGCAGTGGGAAACATAAAATCATATACATGCCATAAATACCAGAAACCATACCAAAGTCCAACTAAATCTGTCATATTCATATACATATAGTCATCCATCAAAAAGAACGAAAAGTACTCATAGGGTCTCCACTAGAAAATCCATCTGGCCCTAACTCATCCACTTACCCTATAAACAAGGTAGCTCAAACCACTTCTACTGTTGCTGGGCTCTATCCGCCCTTCTACCTGGATTTCCTGAAATGTTTATACTACTAGGGTGAGACACCTCTAAGTAAAGGAGACAAATTAATATCAGTGTGTGGCAACATGAGCATTTTCTGTGATATATGTATAAACAGTACATAATTCATAACTGGTATAACAGTTGTACAATATTTGAATAAAACATAGTTTATCATAACATAGCATATCATACTAAATTTATGTATTGAGAAATCATCTTATATAATCATATCAAACTTGAATCATTACCCACGATAGATTGTTAGTTAGCTATCGTCATGTCTTACCCCCCCCCCCAACATGATAAGGTTGTGCAGCCCGAAGGCGAGACCTAGCAATGGCTAGCCAACCATGCTAAGTCAAACATAGGTATGTGTAAGTACGATGGGGCTATTCCACTTGTGCCGGACTACCAGGAGAACTATGACACTCCCATAAAGCCACAGCAACGGCCATCTCCCACACTCTACATAAGATGTGTGGTAGCACTAACATATTCATAATCATAAACATATAGTTATGGTACCGTGCTTCGTAAAACTGAAATAAGCTATCCGAGTCCTAATAACATATAATACATTCCATATTAAAACATAATTGTTTCGTAATTCAGAGTAATATCTGACATAAACATATTTCATTATTTTTTGCATATCATACATAATCACGGCATCAACGTCGGCATAATTCATAACATAAGAATCACGACATTTATGCCAGCATAATTCATAACATAATATTCACTGCATTTATGCCGGCTTATTTCATAACATAAGGATCATGGCATTTACACCGGCATATTCATAACATAATAAACATAATTTCTGGCACTTTTTAACATACTTTTAAAACCATAGTTCCTGTACTGTTTTTAAGGTTTTCCTGAAAAATGCTATAACATACTTATCTGAGAAAACTCATAATATTTCAATGTAGCATAATTTCATGAAAATATTGTACTCATGCCACACAAATATACATAACCATATAAACTCATAATAAATTTTGAAATCATATTTCCATATAATACATGCTTAAATAATTTCCCTATTCAACAACAATATTCCCAATCATAGATCTAAATCGTACATATTTTTCTTGAAAATAAATTATAATTAATTCATAATAATTTTTTGAAAAATACTAACTTAATTTATCCCCTTCCCCTCACTTGACTTACTGGTAAGCCTACAAAATACTCCAAAACTACACCTGTGGTGTTCCCAGCTCAACACCCTGAAATTTACATTTCCCCAAACAAAACTTCAATATATTCCATCTACTACACTTTCCTCAGTCCATAAATACCAAATACCTTATAAAATATTAAAATAACCAACTTACCCAGATTTGGAATGGTACCCAAGTTGGCCTAACCAATGATTTACTCCAGTAAACTTGAAAAGAATCTTCCTAGGAGTAACGTGGTAGCTTTATATCGTCGATCTGGTGAATAAAGAAGTCGTAATTCTAAAGAGAAGGATAGGGAGATGAAGTTAGAGAGAGAGAGAGAGAGAGAGAGAGAGAGAAGGGATTTTTTGGCTTATATAGAGTGCTTGTCCATGTGGCCTCATCGACGAGCCGATTTTGCCTTATATAGAGTGCTTGTCCATGTGGCCTCATCGACGAGCCACATCACCTTGTCGACGAGTTCATGAAGGAGGTGAGTCGACGATCACTTGACCCAAGTCGACTAATTTTAGATCCAGGAAATAGCCCTCTCGGTAAGTTCTCGTTGATGAAACTCGCATCCACGTCGACGATCCCAAGAAGCCAGTTAGTCAATGAGCACTCTACACTCGTCAATGAGACCTTGTTGAATACCTTTTTAAAATTCCTTTCTCTCTCCTTTCTCTTATTATTTAATTACCATAATCCTTTGGGTCTCTACATAATTATCAAGCAAAACTCTCAAAAAGATTTTTCAAATATGTATGAATATGTGAGAGTAATACCAAGGAAATGATTTGAAAGATGCACACAATAACCACAATCAAATCCCTACAAACTTGCAATTGATTTGCAAGAGAGGAATAATATGAAACTCTCTACTTCAAAAATAATATTTGCAAGTAAGTGCAAGAGAGAGTATTAACAAAATATGCTTGGAATGTAAAGTATATAGCAAAATAAGTATAAAAATTTGAGAGGAATTTTTACTAATTACTTTCTCTAATCGCGTCACTAATCAAGGCAAATGAGGGGTATATATAGAATACCTTCAAAAAATAGTCGTTGGGGACACATTAGGTATTTTGAAAAATTTTAATTAAATTTTTATCCCCAATTAGCCTTAATTAACCACGGTAAAAATAAGGCAACCCGAGAGTTTCGGTCGCCCGGCTCTTAAGGCCTGTCGCCCAAACAAACACACAGAGAAAAGTGAACTTGTTGACTTCGGTTGCCCAAGGGTGAGTCCGGGTGGTTGAGCCAAAGCAATTTCCTAAACGTACGAGGTTCGGTTGCTTGGTGAGTAGTTCAGTTTGCCAAAACTCACAATTCAGTCGCCTGGGGTGATTTTGAACTAAACGTTCAGGTGCCCGAGAAAGGTAAAAAGTGACAGCTCTAAGGTTCAGTCGACAGTGGACATTCAGTTCAATTTCAATTCGGTCACCTGAGCCAAAGTCAACAATTTGAACTAGTCTAGTTCAGTCAATCGAGGCATTTATAGTGCGAAGATTCGATCACCCGAAGCCCTTTCAAGCTTCAATTTTGGTCCTGATTTTGATACATAGTCACCCCTATTCATATACTTATAACTCTTGAGTTATATGGGATTTTTCACAAGGTGCTTGGGAACCAAGAGTCAGTCTATGGCCTAGACTTTTAAATTAAGCCCAAAAATCCGGCGTTGGTCGACCGAAGCCCTTTTAAACTTATTCAATCATGTGTGAATAAGTTGTAGCATTTTGTGCTAAGGTTTTAGGGTACTAGTGGTCAGTCTATGGTCTTTTGTATATTAAGCATTAAGTCCTATATGCATGTAAATGCATTATTACAGACCATATTATATTACAAACCCAAATAAAATTGAATGCAATTACAACAAGAAAATGTGGTCTTCATTTCTTTTGCTTCTTCAAGAGCCATATGAGGCTTGATCTTTATGGACCGTATGGCTTCATTGTGTTCCTACCATCAGTACATGCTAAGAATGAACCTATTCAATAAGTTCAATGCACAGGTAAGATACCTTTTATTTGTCATAATCAAAATTAAATAGGACTCAAAAAGTCATCACCTGATAAACTCAAAGGGTTTGAAGCAGCAAATGATTTGCCTATAGCATTCATGGTTTAGGGTTCAGGTGTCTGTGAAAAGGGTTGTAGAAAAGGAAAAAGTTGTTGGTGCTATTCTTTAGTGAAAGGTAACTGAGGATTTGTGGTAGAACAATATGAGTCATTGGAAGATAATAAAACTTGATGTGCAAAAGATGTATTGGTTCTTAAATTCTAACGATATCCCAAAGGATATCCATGTAACTTGTAGCATCTATAAATTGTATGCCCAGTGAGACCACAATGAGTACAAACTGGCTCGGGACGTTGCTTCTGATGATTCTTGGCCATTGTTCTAGAAACATTCTTACTAAATAAAGCAGCAGTCTCAGTCATCAAAGATGATCCCACCACCTTTCTTTGCTTTTCTTCTTGTAAAGTGAGAGATAAAACTCTATCAATGGATGGCATTGGATCCATGAGCATAATTTTTCCTCGAATATGTGTAAAATAATCATTTAGAACCATGAAAATTTGAACAACGTATTCCTTTTGATGTTGCTCAATTACTATTTTTAGAGCTCCACAAGAACATCCTTGATTACAATAACAGCTGGGAATGGGCTTCATAGAGAAAATTCATCCCAAACAACTTTCAACTTTGTGTAATAAGAACTAACAAAATATTGATCTTGAACTAATGAATTAAGATCTTTCTAGAGTTGAAATAAGCTGGGGTCATTACCTTGCGTGAATCTAATTTTCATATTCCTCCAAACTTCTTCAGAAATTGAACTACTAATAACACTGGCAGCAATTTCTTATGTGAAAGAATTCAAAATCCATGAAAGAACCATAATGTTGCAATGAAACCATACAATGTACAATGGATCAGACTGATCTTCAGGCTAAAAAAATGTTTTGTTCTTGCCATTGAGAGTTTTCAACATTGATTTGCTCCATGTATAGTAATTCTCACCATTTAAAGGTTGAGAAACCAAGATTGAACCAAGACTTTATCCATGATGGAGAAAATATGGATTGGAAACATCTCCAATCAAAAAACTAGAACTTTGCTCCAATACCATGTCAAAAATAAAAGAATAAATATATTGTAGGAAAAAAAGAAGTAAAACTAAATCTTGGAGAGAAAAACAAATCTCCAACTTGTATTTATCTCTTGCATACTTACATGTACATCATAGACATCATACATATATACGTAGAATTGTAACTAACAAACCAAAAAACTGCTAAATTAACAAGAAACTAATGCTGAAAAATAGAAGGAATTAACTTAACAGAAAGGAAATCGTTGATGATTTCAAACAGAATAGAAACCGTCAATAAAGAAAAAGGAAACCATCGACTGTTACAAGGCAAACCATTGATGGTTTTAGGTAGAAAGTAAATCGTCAATGAAATCATTATAACCATCAACGGTTTCATCGACGGTTTTGTCCTTAAACATCCTAAAGCTTGCCTTTATACACCATGTTGGCTTCCATGCTAGCTTCTTCATTAATATAAGTCATAAAATTTGATATTTAAAGTTTGGTGCACTAGGAGGGAAAAACATAAAAGTGGGGTAGGAATCATTGTAAATAAAGACCTAAAAGACAATGTGGTAGGTATCAAAAGAATAGGGGATATACTAATTAAAATAAAGATAGTTTTAGGCTTACAGAAAATAAAAGGCACTAGTGAATATGTTCCCAACTAGGATTACCAGGAAACCTCAAAAAAAAATAATTTTGGGAGAGCATGGATACTATTATACAAGGAATATCAGGGTCTAAAAAATTCATAAAAGCTATAATCTAGGAAGGACAATAAAGACTATAAGTGGATACATGGAGGCCGTGTATATAAACATAAAAATGAGCCTATCGATTTAGTTTTAGATTTTGTTATGTTCTATGATTTGGTTATATTAAATACATGCTATACGAAAAGAGAAAAACTTAATAACCTTCAAGAAAGGAGAAAATAAAAGTCAAATATTTTATTTTATTTTTTAAAGTTAGGAGTGGGGATTGTTTATTTTATGAGGATTATAAAGTTGTTTTAGGTAAGAACTTGAATACACACCATACAGTTCTAGTATTAGATATATGTACTAGGAATTGGAAGACAAAGAACAAAATAAATCAGTGTAAAAGGTCTGTGGAGCTTGAAGAGAGAAAATATAGTGAATTTAAAGATAAAATGATGGATTGGATAATAGGGGATAACGAAGATGCGAACAATATGTGGAATAGGATGCTTAAATCTATTAAAAATATTAAAAGATATTTTAGATGAATTTAGAAGAAAATTCCTAGGCAATAAAGAAAGTTGGTGGTGGGATCAAGATGTCCAAAAAACCTGAAAAACAAAAAGAATTTGGCACAAAAATGATAAAATTGTAGAAACATAAAAACCTTGAAGAGTATAAAGAGGACAGAAAAGATGCAAGAAAAGATTCTTAGAGAAGCTAAATGTAGAGTTTATGATAGTTTATATACTAGGCTACGTACAAAAGAAAGAGAAAAGGTACATATATAAACTTGCTAGAACTAGAGAAAATAAGTATAAAGACTTAGATAAGCTAAAATGTATAACGGATTAGAATGATAATGTCTTGGTTAAAAATAAAATAAAAGAAAGGTGGTGAAAATATTATGATAAATTATTTAATGAAAATCAAGTTGAAAGTTTGAGCTTAGATTTGAAAAATGAGAACAAAACTAAAAATATGATATTGATCTGTAAAATTAGAATTAGTGAAGTAAAGATATGATGTTTAAAAAAGATAAGGAGTAGAAATCTATAGGTTTGGATAACATCCCAATTGTTGATTCGAATGCACAGCGGAAACCCAGACAACTCGAATCCGAATGAGTAATGCAAGCACTCAACGATGAATATACGAAAATTAACAATCAACCACAAAGAGAATAAAAATCAAGCAATAAGAACACACGACACAAGAATTTACGTGGTTTGGCAATCTGCCTACGTCCACCAGAGCAAGCAGCTGATTTTCACTATCTCATTAAACAAAGGTTGCAAATATATTTTATATACTAATCTTATGGTATAGAAGATTTAGAATACACCTAAAACACTCATATAGCAATCCCCAGAGGAAAATCCTCTAAAATCTCTCAATCTATTGATCTCCTGATTCAAAATTCGTAACTTGTGCCAAACAAAACCACCAACAGTTTCAGAGAAACCGTCGACAGTTGGCCACCGAGAGTAAACCGTCGACGGTTTTCCTCCTGCAGCCTCCTTCCTCGTTCTTTGCATCACTATGCTTCCCCGACGCATGCGTTCCACTCAAATATGATCCACATCTCCAACAATCTCCACCTTGGCGAATATTCACCACTTAGGAGAAATCCAAAAGCATAACCCCGCTTCTCCATGTGGGATAGTAGATTGGGACCACCTCCCATCTAGAACCTAGAGACGTTAACCAAGTACAAGCAATGCTTGAACTTGTTGTGAGGATTGGTGTTATCCCAAGAAGGGGGTGAATTGGATATTTAAAAAATTTAGCTAACTATTTAGCCTTTTTCCAAACAATATCAAGATTAAATTTAAAGCGTGTATAACATTGACAACAATATTAATATAAACATACACATGCATAAAAAATAAAGAGAGTATGGATAGGGAGAATGACACCATGATTTACAAGGTTTGGCTATCCCCGCCTACGTCCTTGCCTCAAGCGAACCACCTGAGGATTTTCACTATCTTGCTCCTTTAAACCAGGGCGGAGCGACCACTACAATCCCTCCTTACAAGAAGAGAAGCCTCTCCAAGCAATATACCCTCACTTGGTATGGTTTAAATCGTAATCCCTCCTTATAGGCGGAGATACCTCTCCACATGATATACTCTCACTTGGCGTAGTTCAAAACCCGAACCGCAAAGAAATGAATGGAAATAATTTTTGCGTACAATGAATGCTCCTTCAAGAGCTAATTAGTACAATGAAAAATATTTTCTAATGCACTCTCAAATGATTTGAAATATGAAGTTCAATAGAGTACGGAAATGATTTTCTCAAAATAGACTTTTAAAATACCAAAAGTAGAAGGCTTTGATGTAGTAAATGTGTGTAAAAGTATGCTCAAGGCTTTCAAGAATACCTCAAAATATTTTCTCCAAAAATGTTTTCAAAATAAGAGTAGGAGAAATTTGAATTTGGTCTTCAAAATGAGTTTCAAATATGAACAAGAATCAAAGAATATTCAAATATGCTCTTTAGATAATTTTCTCTACTTCTCCAAATGATTTAGCTTGGTATTTATAGGTAAAACCAAGATATATCTGTTATATGACCATTGAGGCTTTAAAATATATGTTTATTTTGAAAACTATCCATTTTCTGGCCATTACGGCACTTTTACCGAGAGGTTCAGTCGACTGGGGCATAGATCCGGTCGACCGAGGTGAAGATTCGGTCGGCTAGAATCTGGGTTTTTGTTGCAGACACCCTTCAGTTTTTTGGGCATAACATCTCCTATACAACTCTAAATTGGACATTCTTGGTATCAACATAAATTTAAGAGAAAATCCCACAACTTTCATGTTGAATAGTCTTTACGATGAGAAGTGATTAATTGAGAAAATTCCTCATCACTGAGGCGGTAGAAATATGAAGGGAATTTTCTGCTGCAGACACCTTTCAGTATTTTGAGCATTATTTTTTCTAGAAAAACTCCAAATGGAACGTTCTTGGTATCAAAGGAAATCTAAGAAAAAATTTCACAACTTTCATGTTGAACATATTTTTAGATGAGAACTAAATGATTGAGAAAATCGCTCATTAATACAGCAATAGAAACATGAAAGGGATTTTGAAAAACTTGTTTTGGAGTTTTTCATTCCAAAAATGATTTTTGCACTTGAAATAATTTTTGCACATTTGTAAAATGATTTTCAACACTTTGAAACAATTTTTGCATATCTTAAAAATGATTTTCCATGAAATATAGAATGCCTAAGGTTAGTCTAAGGTCATATGAGAGCTTCATATCAAATCAAATGATATATGCATGCACAATTGAAACTTAAATACATTACAACTGAAAAATACATGTTTTCAAGAATTGCTCTTCAGTTTTCCATGGAATGTGCCAAAAGATGTCTTTATTTGAGTATTTCATGGCTTCCATTTTGTATCGGTCATTTGTACTTTCTGAAACTTAAATCTATTCAAATACTTAACACACAAATGAGATAATGCAATTCATCATTATCAAAATGGGATAGGAATCAAAAAGTCAACACTTGTCCTTGGTAACAAGAACTCCACCTAACTGAATACCCAGCTCCTTGAACGATCCTTTAAACAACAATGCTACTTTGGCAGTCTCAACCATTGCCAAATACTCTGACTCAGTTTTTGAAGATGCAACCTGAGACTGAACCCTGAACTTCCAAAAATTAGGTTCTCCCATAATAAACCCTATTGTTGACCTTCTGTCATCCAAGTCCCCTATGTAGTCTGCATCCACAAATCTCACAACTGACGGATTACTCTGTTGTCTACCAAAACACCCTATTGCACCAGCATAGGGAACCTTGGACACATCTCGAACATCATCGTCCATCCTTGGGTACTGAGCAATAGACAAATTAAATTGATTCTCCAACGGTGTACTGGTGATCAGTTTAACTACCTCTATAACACTTTATCCACAAAACCACCTTGAGGTAACCACAATCTCCTTCCAGTTTTGTCAACAAAGCCACTCTGAGATAATCCCAACCTCCCTGCAGCTTTATCCTTGTAAAGCTCCAACCCTAGAATCCTCTTGACTACACCCAAAAGCTTCATGTCAAATTCCTATCTCAATAGATTTTCCAACTAATTAACCTCAGTAAAAATATTGCTTGCAATTAGTATGTCATCAACATGAAACAATTGAATAATTACCCACTTGCATCCTATCGACATCTTCCCTTCTGGAAGCTCCACCAACTCTCCTATCTGATTCTTATGCAGTAACTTCATCTGCTCCACCATAGCACTCATCCATCTATTTTTCCCTTTGCTGTGCACCGCATCTTGAAAAATAGTAGGAACCTTGCTAGTAGTAATGAATGCATAAGAAATCATATCATCAATTTTATACCTGGTCGATAGCCTAATAGTGCACCTGGGCCCATTATGATCTTGTTGGTCTCCCGAGTTAGAACTCCGTGCAATATGAATGATGTCATCTCTACCTTTGAGTCTTTAACTCCACTTACATCACAATCTACTTTCAACCATAGTTTATATTGTGATACTGCTGGTCTACTAAGCTAGAACTCCTTGCACTTCTGCCTTGAGTCGCCAACTCCACTTGCACAACATGCTCGTTATTGCTGCAGCTTTTTGGCACCTGTCTCTCTTCGGCTACCTAAGTACGCTGCACTATGGCTTTAATCTCAAAAACCATGTTTCCACTAATCACCACCTCGTTTTCCCTTGGAACACACAACTTGAACCCACAAATATTATACCCTAAAAAAATGTATCGTCTAGACATTTCACCAAGCTTAGATCTCATTTCACTAGAAATGTGCATGGCTGGACCTCCAAACTCTCTCAAGCCAGAGAAGTCTACAGTATAATCTATCCAAGCCTCTCCTATAACTTTCCCATCTAGTGATACCCTTGGCGATCGATTAATCGAGAAACATAACATACTCACTAGCTTTACCAAGAAGTTCCTTTCAAGCCCTGCATCCAACCTACCATGCTCAAAAAACTCCTTGAACACCAGCGTACTCAGTTCCAATTTCTAATCGGAGGATATTTCTCCTGATTTGATTTTCCACCTCAACCACAAGTTAAACTTTGCAAACATCTCCAACTTGTGCCGCATGAAGTACCCCCATACTTTTCGTGATAAACTCACGAAGCACCTACGTCGAACTCATGATGCCGCCCTCACGGGTCCCCCAAACATCTATAACAATGTAGTTAAGAATACCCTTTGTTTTTTGTGTGGTTGTTTTACACAAAACAGTATTACCTGACTCATAATTCGTAGCTACAACTCCACCAACAACTGTGTTACCTAGCAGTGTATAGATATTATCTGCTAACCTCTATTCCTTCATCACCATCAAGATGCCTTTACACACCTTCATTATATCATTTTCAAATTTGTAACTATACCCATTACAATCTAAAGTGTCCAATGAAATCACATTCTTCTATTGATTAGTACATGCCTTACATCATATAACTTTCTTACCACACCATCATACATCTTGATTCTGATATCCTTCATTCTAACAACTTTGCAGGCTGCATTGTTTCCCATCAGAATGGAACCAAAACTCACCAATCTGTAAATGGTGAACCAGGCTTTGTTGGGCGTCATGTGAAAAGAACATCCCGAGTCTAGGATCAAAGAATTCATGAGACATTTTAAACCCAATAAAATAGAAAGCATATCACAATCACTACTCCTTGAGTCTCCTTCTTTCACTACATCCACAGATTTTAATGAACCCTCTTGATTTTCTATATTCCCCTTCTTCCACTCTAGACACTTCGGTTTTATGTGCCCAATTTTCCTGCACTTAAAACATCAAACGCTCTTCCTCCTTCTAGACTGCGACTGAGTTTAATTATTACTCAATCCGCTCTAGAACTTGCCTCTCCCACAATACTGATTACCCTTCTCCATGAGCCATTCACCTTGTAAACTCTCAGCACTGGCCTTCTTCCTCTGATGGAACCTCAACAATGCACTTGTGATATCCTCCAACTCCAGGATTTCTTTTCCCTATGTCAAAGTCGTAACCAGATTCTCGTATGTAGGAGACGTAGGTAAGGAATTCAGCAACATCAATGCCTTGTCTTCATCCTCGAACTTCTCATCAACCTGTTTCAAATCGTTAATGATCTAATTTCATACATTGATGTGTTGATTCAGGTCCAAACCCTCTGCCACATTAAGCGCGTAAAGTCTTTGTTTAAGATACAACTTGTTTGATAAAGCCTTGGACATATACCGGCTCTCCAATTTCAGCCAAATTGTTGCCAGTGATTCCTTATCCATGACGTGACACACCACGTCATCGACCATACAAAGTCTGATAGTAAATACAATGTAAGAACCCGAACTATGAGAAATGGGTTTAAATAAATAAGAGAGAGGCAAATTGGGAATTTGGCATATTTCATCGACGAAGCCTTTGTTCTTCTCATCGACAAAATTCGAAGACTCGTCGATGAGGAGAAGCCGAGGAGTTTCAAAAATCGAGAATATCAGGACTCGTCGATAAGGCCACCGATTCATCGACGAAGGCTGTGGAATATTCGTCGACGAGAACACCATTTCGTCGACAAATTGGGCCAGGTCAAAAGGGCTATAAATAGAATAGTTTTTACTTCCAAGCTAAGAAACTTCAAATATCTCTCTCTCTCTCTCTCTCTCTCTCTCTCTCTCTCTCTCTCTCTCTCTCTCTCTCTCTCTCTCTCTCTCTCTCTCTCTCTCTAGATTTCTTCACCGATCGTTGATGGAATCATAAATATGAAGTTACCACAAGGATCGTGGAAGGATTCTCTACAATTTCTATGGATCAGAACCTCGGTTCGGAGATTTTTGGTTTTTGGCTAAAAATCAAGGTAAGGCTCGGTTTTCATTTCTGATCCTATAGTTTTGTAGGTAATGATCTTATGAACATATTCTGTATTGTGATTTGTAGGTTTTAGAACTCGGTTCACTGTTTAGGGACCTTAGAGTTCGGGATTTGCTTTCGGGGAAAAGGTATGGGGAACTATGTTTATATTGGTTTTTTTTGAAATCGGACTTGGTGGAACTGTGGTCCACAGTCCTGTGTGTGTTTTGGCTACTCATTTGGGGGGATCTAACGGGGAAAACTATGGGTTTTTCATTATTACAATTTTGGGAAAAAGGGGGCGACAGGTTGCATCCCGGGTTTTGATGAAAACCTATGTATATGTTGATTTATACTGTGTTATTGGGATGGTCGTGCCTTGACTTGTTTAAACTATATTTGCTTGAAAAACCATGATTTAGATTACCCAATGGGTGTGGTTTGTTTGGTTATATGAGCATGCATGTGTGTGTGTGTGTGATATGTTGAAATGCTAGTAGGAACGCGGTTCCGAATTGTTCCAGGTACTGAGAGTGCCCGGTTCTATATCCAAGGGCGTGTATTTTACCGCCTGCCATGTGGGCAAGAGTGTCCAGCTCTATATCGGAGGGCATGAGCCTATTTCAACAGATCAGGCCGAAGGGTGTGGATCCACCAGTTATGCGCCGGTGTGATGCCATGGGAGTCGGGGACTAGCCATGTGCCGATGGCGCCATGTTCGCGGGTTGGCTACGGGCTAACGTCATATGTCGCGAGCCAGCTTCGGGCCAAAAGGTGTGATGACACCAGGATTACTGATCATGTGTATGTGTATGGGTGCGTGAATGCACTGTAGAAATTAGTACTGGAATGCATTTAACTACATGTATGTTGTATCATGATAACACTCAAATGCCACACACCAGTATAACCTGTGTTCTTCCTTACGGAGAGGTGTCTCACCCCTGCTGTTCATACATTTTTACAAGTCCTTCGGGTAACCGGAAGTAGCGTCCTGGTGTAGGGGACGTAGTGGCCGGTGTACCGCATTTAGCGCTGGGTAAGTGCTAGGACTGTATTTTTTATGGGTTGCCATTTTGAGATGTATTTGGGCACCCGTTTGTACGTTTTTGATAGAGCCATGTTCTAATCTTGTATCGACTCTGGTATGATATTGTATATGTTGATATAGAATGACATTTTTCCGCTGTGTATATGATTGTGATTGGATGTGTTTAGGGTGCCTGGGAACCCCACGGGGTCGGACCCTCATCCATTGTACTGTTTCTTTGGATGTTTTATCAGATACAGGGACAGGTTAGTTACATTTTCACCCCTGGGTTCCATTTCGGGGTTCGGGGCGTGACACACAACCATCACTTCCAACTCCTTCCAACTCATGTCATTCATGCATTCCAGCTTCTTTCCATATAGTGCCTTCACCATACCTTGCTGCACCAACACGTCCTTAACCCTCCTCTGCCAAAGTCCAAAATTTCCCATTCCATCAAACTTACTGATCTCGAACTTCGCCGAAGAAATCCCAGCCATTGCAACCAATAGCTCTGATACCAAATGTTGATTTGAATGCGCATCAAAAACACACACAACTTGAATCCGAACAAGTAATGCAAGCATTCAATGATGAATATATGGAAATTAACAATCAGCCACAAAGAGAACAAAAATCAAGCAATAAGAACACATGACACAAGAATTTATGTGGTTCGGCAATCTGCCTACGTCCACAGGGGCAAGCAGCTAATTTTCACTATCTCATCAAACAAGAGTTAAAAATATAGTTTATATACTAACCCTATGCATACAGAAGACTTAGACTACATCTAAAACACTCATGTACCAATCCCCAAAGGAAAATCCTTCGAAATCTCCCATATCCTATAGACAACTGAAATCGTCGACGGTTAACCACCGAGAGTAAAATGTTGATGCAACTGTCGATGGTTTTCCTCCTGCAGCCCCCTTCCTTATTCTTTGCATCACTATGCTTCCTTGGTGCATGTGTTCCACCCAAATATGAGTCATATCTCCAAAACCAATCAAAGCCTAAAAATGTTAAGGGTTGTATTGTTAACAAATATTTTCTATACTATAATAAAAACCAAGAGAATGCCAGAGGAGTGGAGGAAAACTACAATAATATCTTTATACAAAAATAAAGATGATATTTAAAACTATAATAACTACTATGGAATAAAACTTATGAGTCATATGATGAATTGTGAGAAAGGATAATTACAAAAAAGAATAAGATTTAAAATGAGGTTCTCAAAGAATCAGTTCGATTTTATATATGGGAGGTTGAAACAGAAGTTATTCATCTTCTAAGAAGGTTAATGAAAACGTTTATAAAAAAGAAGAGAGACTTGCATATAGTTTTTATTGACCTTGAAAAAGCTTATGTTAGAGTATTTAGGGAAGTCCTTTAGTAAGTTTTGAAAAAGAAGGGAGTATGCAGTAGATATACTAACGCCATTAAGGATATGTATGATAGAGTAATGACCAATTTTAGGACTGAAGGAGAAGAGTCTAAATATTTTCCAATCATAATACGGGTACATTATGTCACGCCCCGAACCCGGCAATGGGACCCATGGTGTGATGTAGTAACCTAACTTGTCCCTATATCATACAAAACACACATGATATTATAATGAATGAGGGTCCAACCCGGTGGGGTTCCCGTACACCCTATACATTTTCACATACACAACATATACGCAGCAAAAAAGTTCATTCCATACATACATCGTACCGTACTAGAGTCTATACAAATAGAGTCTAAGCTCCATGCTACAAAACATAACCCAGGGTGCCAGCAATACCAAAAATGACAACCTTGTTACAATCCTAGTACTTACACAAGTACTCCACCTAGTAAACCGACCACCAAGCTCCCAACACTAGGATGCCAGTTCTGGTTACTCGAAGGACCTGAAAACATGTACGTACGATAAGGGTGAGACACCTCTCAGTAAGGTAGAATCAAGTTATATTGGTGTGTGGCATATGAGTATTATCATGACATGAAACATACACAGTTCAGTTCTAGTATTTTCACAAAACAGTTCTAGTATAGTACTCAACACACGCATGATCAATCAACCCAGTGTCGTCACACTCTTCGGCACAAAGTCGGCCTGTATTACACGGCGTCCCCGACACATGGCGTAGCCCCAGGCTCCCATAGCATCATACCAATACATCTGGTGGATCCACACCCTTCATTGATCAGCCAGTAAGAGGCGATATTTCACGCCCTTGGATATAGAGCCGGACACTCTTGCCACTGGCAAGGGTATTTCACACCCTTAGATATAGAGCCAGACACTCTTTCATAACCTGGAACAATTCGGAACACACGTTCTTATATCTCATTTCAGGAAATCACAACTCAATGCATATTCATATAACAATTCATTCCACACTTATTTGGTAATCACAAAATCATGATTTTCAAAATACAGTTTAAAATAAATTAGGGCACGGCCATCTCCATAACACAATATACTCAACAATATATCCACGGTTTTCCAGTGAAACCAGAGATGCAACCCGACGCCTCCTTTTTCCTAATATTGTAACGTGAAAACCCCGTAATTTCTACCTGTTATATTTCCCCAAATAAGTAGTCAAAACACACACAAGATCGTGAACCACAATTCCACCGAATCCGATTTCAAAAATAACTAATATAAACAGAATCCCCTTACCTTTCCCCGAAATTCCAAACATGAACTTTACGACTCCTAAACGGAAAACCGAGTTCCCAAAACCTATAAATCATAATACGATAATTACTTACAAACCTACTCTCTACAGCTCTACTAAAATAAAAATGAAAATCGAACCTTATCTCGATTTTTGGGTCAAAACCTGAAGTCCTCAAAACAAAGATTCGTTCCACAGAACACGTAGCGATTCCTTCCCTATTCCTCGCAGTAACGTTCGTCGATTCTAATGACGAATGGCGAAGAAATCTAAAGAGAGAGAGAGTGGAGCTTCAAGTTCTAGAGAGAGAGAGGGAGAAATTTGGATATCTTAGCCAAGAAGCAAGGAAATGGATATTTATAGATCCTTTGACCCGGCCAACCTCGTTAATGAGGCGGCGTCTTCATTGACGAGCTAGCGAAGGAAGTTCATCGATGTAGTGGTGGCCTCGTCGATGAGCCTGAGATTTCAGGATTTCCTAAAACCTCTCGGCTTCTCCTCATTGACGAACCTCTGCATTTCATCGCTGAATAGTAAAAGGGCCTTCGTCAATGAAAACACTGGCTTCGTCGATGAAACCTACGCAAATTACTATTTAACCCATTTTCTCAGTTATTTATTCCATATCTCAAGGGTCGGGTTCTTACAACCTCCCCTCCTTACAAAAATTTCATCCTCGAAATTTGTAATCTCTCATTTACGAACTCATTCACACAATCGAATATACATACCCGACTCTAGGAAGAGCCAGCGGCCACTTACAACACAACCTCATCGCAATACATACATACCCTCACTTATAGAGGAGGAATACCGTGGTTACATACATATACCGTCTTGGAAGTTCACAATAACACACACTCGTAGAGACTAACCGCCTAGCACAATACAATAGCAACATTATTCACACGTACTTAACTGACTTTACTATCCAACTACCTCTCAGAATAGCTGTGGATACTTCCGGTGTATCTCCGCTTCCAGTTCCAAAGAAGCTTCCTCAACCTCATGATTCTGTCACAATACCTTCACTAACGGTATATCCTTGGTACGTAACTTCTAAACTTTATGGTCCAGAACCTGAATGGGTACCTCCTCATACACTAAAGCATCCCCAATTTCCAAGTTCTTGTAACTAATAACATGCGACGGATCTAGCATGTACCTCCTCAACATGGATACGTGGAAAACATCGTGGATCCTCAAGAGCGCTGGGGGTAGTGCAATCCTATAGGCTACTGGACCCGCTCACTCAAGAACCTAGAATGGTCCGATATACCTCGGGCTTAACTTGCCTTTATTCTCGAATCTCATCACCCCTTTCATCGGAGCAATTCTTAGGAATATCTTACCCCTCACCTCGAATTCCAACTCACGGCAACGAACATCCGCATAACTCTTCTGCCGACTCTGAGCCGATTTAATCCTATCCCGGATCAAACCCGCCTTCTCCGACGCCTGATGCACGAGTTTAGGTCCTAAAACTTGACGTTCACCAACCTCGTCCCAATACAGAGGAGACCAACACCTCCAACCATACATAGCCTAGAACAATGCCATCCCAATACTAGCCTGGAAGTTATTGTTATAGGCAAACTCTACTAGTGATAGAAACTGCATCCAACCACCACCGAAGTCTAACACGCACACCCGTAACATATCCTCCAAGATCTATATTGTTCTCTCTGACTATCCATCTGTCTGGGGGTGGAACAATGTACTGAAAGTAAGCTTCATCCCCAGTGCTTCCTGTAAGCTCTTCCAGAATCAAGAGGTAAACCTCGGGTCTCAATCTAACACAATGAACACTGGTACCCTGTGCATTTTGACTATCTCATGCACGTACAGGTCTGCTAACCAACTCAAAGGGTAGCTAACCTTTATCGATACAAAGTGAGCAGATTTCTTCAACTTGTCTACAATTAGCCAAATGGCATTCTAGCTGTGAAGCGCTGGCGGAAATTCGGTAACGAAGTCCATGGAAATATGCTCCCATTTCTACTCCGGAATAGCTAAGGGTTGTAACGGCCCTGCTGGCCTCTGATGTTCAGTTTCACCTGCTGACATGTCATACACTGCTCCACGAACTAAGCAATCTCCCTTTTCATACCACTCCACTAGAAGGTCTCGTGCAAATCCCGATACATCTTTGTGTTACTAGGATGTACTGTATATAAAGAACGATGCACTTTCTCCAAAATCGTCCTTCTGATCTTGTCGCTGTTTGGAACACACAGCCTAGTTCCAAACCTCAACACACCTCCCTCAGAGATGTTAAAATCTACAGTCAACCCCTGCTGCACTTTCTCTACAGTCTCAACTAACTCCGCATCACTAGCCTGCGTAGCTTTAATTCACTCAAACAAAGTTAGCTGAATCACCAAGCTAGCAATGAAAGCCTGATGATCTCCGGCCACCAACTCTATACCAAGGCTTTCCAGATTCCATCTGATGTGATGTTGAGCTACAACTGTAGACGTTGCCGCATGCTCCGACTTCTGACTCAATGCATCAACTACCACGTTAGCTTTTCCCGAGTGATAACTAATGGTGCAATCGTAATCTTTAATCAATTCAAGCCACCTCCGCTGCCTTATGTTCAACTCCTTCTGTATGAAAAAGTACTTGAGGCTTTTGTGGTCGGTGAAAATCTCGCACTGAACACTATACAAGTAGTGTCTCCAAATCTTCAATGCATAAACTACAGCAACCAATTCCAAATCATGCATAGGGTAATTCTTCTCGTATTCCTTGAGTTGCCGAGATGCATAAGCTATTACCTTACCTTGTTGCATAAACACACATCCCAAACCCGTCAGAAATGTGTCGCTATAGATCACAAAACCACCATCCTCAGAAGGAATGGTCAAGACTGGAGCAGTAACTAGTCGGTGTTTCAACTCCTGGAAACACTACTCGCAGTCATTGGTCCATTAAAAATTCACACCCTTCCTAGTCAATCATGTCAGAGGCCCAGACAACTTAGAAAATCCCTCCATGAACCGACGATAATAACCCGCCAATCTTAGGAAACTCCGAACCTCCTACACACTCTTCGGTCTCACCCAGTCGACCACAGCTTCAATCTTGTTAGGATTAACTGAGATACCACCCTCAAAGACCACATGGCCTAAAAACGCCACCTGCTTCAACCAGAACCCACATTTCTTCAGCTTGGCATACAGCTTCCTCTCTCGCAGAATCTGCAGTACCAACCTCAGGTGGTTTTCATGCTCTTCCGGACTCCTCAAGTATACTAGAATGTCATCAATAAACACCATCAAAAACTAGTTCAAGTACTCATGGAGAACCCTATTCATCAAATCCATAAACATTGTCAGCGCATTAGTCAACCCAAAAGGCATGACTAGGAACTCGTAGTGGTCGTATCTGGTTCAGAAAGCAGTCTTCACAACATCCTCAGATCTAATCCTCACCTAATGATACCCTTACCGTAGATCAATCTTCGAAAAGATCTGCGTTAGCTAGTCAAAGAGATCATCAATATGAGGCAACAAGTAAGGGTTCTTCATTTTCTCCTTGTTAATCTCGCGGTAATCAATGCACATGCTCATCGACCCGTCCTTCTTCTTCACAAATAAAACTGGAGCTCCCTAGGGTGAAACACTAGGTCAGATAAAGCCCTTGTCCAATAATTCCTGAAACTGTTCCTTCAACTCCTAAATTTCTGCTGGAGTCATTTGGTATGGAGTTTTAAAGATCGGTGCTTTTCCAGGTAGCAACTCTATCACAAACTCCACCTCATGATCTAGACGTAAACTAGGTCTCCTTCAACTCTTGAAGTTCTGCTAGAGTCATCTGGTATGGAGCTTTAGAGATCGGTGCATTTCTAGGTAGCAACTCTATCGCAAACTCCTCCTCATGATCCAGACGTAAACTGGGTAAGTATTCTGGAAACACATCTGAGAAATCGTTAACCACTCAAATATCCTCAAGCTTCAATTCATCCCACGGTGGTTCCTTCATGCAAGCTAGGTACCCCTGACATCCATCCAAAAGTAACCTTCTCGCCTGTAATGCCAATAGAATTTGTGGCGTCGAATGCACACACAATCCTACAAACTCATACTCCTACTCCCTAGGAGGTCTAAACACTACTACCTTTCCACGACAGTTAATCACAGCATAACTGGAGGATAACCAATCCACCCCAGTATGATGTCAAAACTAGACATATCGTACACCACAAGATTTTTCAGTGGCAGCCTTCGTTGAATTTCCACTGGGCAGCCTCCTAACATCCTCTTACAAGACGTTACACTCCTAGACGGTGTAGCTCCAGATAACCCCTAATTCATAACTTGGGTCTCAACCCCACACAGCTTTACAATGCTCACAGATACAAAAGAATGGGTTGCACCCG
This sequence comes from Malania oleifera, assembly GCF_029873635.1. Classification (NCBI taxonomy): domain Eukaryota; kingdom Viridiplantae; phylum Streptophyta; class Magnoliopsida; order Santalales; family Ximeniaceae; genus Malania; species Malania oleifera. The sequence goes on along the minus strand of NC_080424.1, from coordinate 70,706,239 downwards.
AGTCAAATAAAACAATAGCTCTATTTGAAAGCAATAACAAGGTACCTGTCACTACATTCCCCACACGGTCCGTATCCGCTAGAGTAAGAGAATATACCCTCACCGGAGCTGTGTTCGCCTGGATGGTTCCCCGAGGTATTTGATTGCTACCCCGGTTGACACTGGATGCAAGTGTGTCTCTCTTCGGTGCGCAGCTGTCACGAGCCATGTGGCTTGATTTGCCACAACTGTTACAGTTACCCCCAAATTACTGGCACTCACCTTCATGCCATCTGTGGCACCTGATACAACGATTGTGCGACTGATCCCCCTAAGAACCCTAATGTTTGGTATTCTAGAGGTAACCCAATCTCTTGTTCCTCTTCTTCCATGATCCCTGACAAGAACCAAATGGCACTGGCCTCTTCTGCGGTTCCTAATCCACCTCATCCTCTCGGATGTCGATCTCTATCACAGTGGCCTTATCCACCAAAATCGAAAACTCACAGGTCTGCAGCATATCCACTAATCTGAGGATGCCTTTCCTCAAGCCCTTCTCGAACCTCTGAGTCTTCTCGTACTCATTCGAGATCAAGCACAGCACGAAACGGGATAACTCTGTATACCAAGCAGCATGCCCCTGCACCGTCATATCTCCCTGTGTCAAAACAGAGAACTCATCCACCTTAGCATCGCGTGTGGAGGCCGAGAAGTATCTCTTAAAGAACACTTCCTTGAAGCGGCTCCACGTCATCTCGGTTGAACCGGCTCTCTGCTTCTCCAGCAGACTCACTGCAGTCCACCATTGCCCAGCCTCCCCAGACAATTGGAAGGTAGCATAGAGGACTCTCTGCTTATCCGTGCAGTGTAGAACCTCCAGAATCCTTTCGGTCTTCTCGACCCAGTCCTCTGCTATTATCGGATCGGGTCCTCCTGAAAACGTCGAAGGGTGCATACGTGTGAAGCTCTCAATGGTACACCCCGTAGCAATAGGAGAACGTTCACGTATCCTAACACTCCACCCGATTTCCAACATAACCTGCCTCGTCAACCCTCGAGGCACAAAAGGAGACTCTTCGCTCGCAATCTCCTCGGAGCCACTATCCAAGTTGTTATTCTTAGGCTCCATTCTGAAAATAGAATAGGAATCGGTTAGAATTCCTACGTCATATACAGTTTACACAGTCATTAACATCTAATCAAGTTAACTACAAATCTCACGGGTTCAAGTATGTCCTATCACATCGACACGAAACCATCAATGGTTTGCCATGGTTTTACTAAAATTGTCATTCTAGGAAAAATACAGAATACCATCAATGAATTTATGTCTAGTTACAAGGCAACCCTCGACCCACTCTACCCATTCACGACATCCTATTCTCTGGTATGTACACACACTAACCCCTAACCAAGTCTACAACACCTAGCAACTTGGTTAGCTCTGATACCAAGCTGTCACGCCCCGAACCCGGCAATGGGACCCAAGGTGTGATGTAGTAACCTAACCTATCCCTGTATCATACAAAACACACATGATACTATAACGAATAAGGGTCCGACCCCGTGGGGTTCCCGTACACCCTATACATTATCACATACACAACATATACGCAGCGAAAAAGTGTACTCCATACATACATCGTGTAATACCAGAGTCTAAACAAACAGATTCTAAGCTCCATATTACAAAACATAACCCAGGGTGCCAACAATACCCAAAACGACAACCCTGTTACAGTCCTAGTACTTACACAAGTGCTCTAAGCAGTAAACCGACCACCATGCTCTCAACATTAGGACACTAGTTTAGGTTACTTGAAGGACCTGAAAACATGTACGTACGATAACGGTGAGACACCTCTCAGTAAGGTAGAATCAGGTTATATCGGTGTGTGGCATATGAGTGTTATCATGACATAAAACATACACAGTTCAGTTCCAGTATTTTTACAATATAGTTCCAGTATAGTACTCAACACACACATGATCAATCAACCTAGTGTCATCACACTCTTCGGCACGAAGCCTGCCTGCATTACACGGCGTCCACAACACATGGCGTAGCCCTAGGCTCCCATGACATCGTACCGGTACATCTGGTGGATCCACGCCCTTCGGTGATCAGCCGGTAAAAGGCGATATTTCACGTCGTTGGATATAAATTCGGACACTCTTGCCACTGACAAGTGGTATTTCACACCCTCGGATATAGAGTCGGACACTCTTTCATAACCTAGAACAATTTGGAACACACGTTCCTATATCTCATTTCAGCAAATCACAACTCAGTGCATATTCATATAACAGTTCATTCCACACTTATTTGGTAATCACAAAATCATGATTTCAAAATACATTTTAAAATAAGTCAGGGCACAGCCATCTCCATAACACAATATACTCAACATATATCCACAGTTTTCCAACGAAACCAGAGACGCAACCCGACGCCTCCTTTTTCCCAAAACTGTAACGTGAAAACCCCGTAATTTTTATCCGTTAGATTTCCCCAAATAAGTAGCCAAAACATACACAGGATCGTGAACCACAGTTCCACCGAATCTGATTTCGAAAATAATCGATATAAACAGAATCCCCTTACCTTTCCCCAATATTCCAAACACGAACTCTACGGTTCCTAAACTACGAACTGAGTTCCCAAAACCTATAAATCACAGTACGATAATTACTTACAATCTTACTCTCTACAGCTCTACCAAAATGGAAATGAAAACCAAACCTTACCTCGATTTTTGGGTCAAAGCCCGAAGACCTCAAAATGAAGATCTGTTCCATAGAACACGGAGCGATTCCTTCCTTGATCCTCACAGTAATGTCGGTTCATCGATTCTAACGACGAACGGCGAAGAAATCTAGAGAGAGAGAGTGGAGCTTCGAGTTCTAGAGAGAGAGAGAGGGAGAAATTTGGATATCTTATCCAAGAAGCAAAGAAATGTGATATTTATAGAACCTTTGACTCGGCCAACCTCGTTGACGAGGCGACGTCTTCATCAATGAGCCAGCGAAGGAAATTCGTAGACGTAGTGGTGGCCTCATCGACGAGCCAGAGATTTCAGGATTTCCCAAAACCTCTCAGCTTCTCTTCGTCGACGAACCTCTGCATTTCGTTGCCGAATAGTAGAAGGGCCTTTGTTGACGAAAACACTGGCTTCGTCAACAAAGCCCGCTCAAATTACTATTTTACCGCTTTTCTTATTTATTTATTCCATATTCCAAGGGTCGGGTTCTTACACATTAGGGTTCTACGTTGAGTTCATATATTTTTGCTTTAGTGATTGATGAATTTATTAGGAATATCCAAAATGATATCGCATAATATATGTTGTTTGCAGATGATATTGTTCTAATTGATGAAAGTAGGAGTGGTGGAGAATATAACTAATAACTATGGAAAAAAAAAAAGAAAAAAAAAAGCTTTAGAGTCTAGAGGCTTTCAAATAAGTAGAAATGAAACGGAATATATGAAATGTAACTTCAGTCACATAAGAGGTAACGTTGGAGATAAGATTAAAATTGATAATCAAGAAATTAATAGTACTAGTAGATTTTGATTTCTTGGATCTATCATACAAGTGGAGGAAGAGAGATATTATAGCAATTTGGGTAAAATGGAGGAGTACTTCAGGTGTGTTATGTGATTGTAGAGTATTCCAAAAATTTAAAGGAAAACTTTATGGGATGACTATAAGACCATGATGTATGGATTAGAACATTGTACAACTAAGAAATAGCATATCCAAAAAGTAAAAGTTATAGAAATGCAAATGTCTCATATGATTGATATGGCTTTAGAAAAAATTAAGGAACAAATATATTCTTAATAAGATAGGCGCGCTAGCAGAAGATAAGATAAAAAAGTGACAACTCATATGGCTTGGGTATTTGAAACGTATGCAAAGTAATGCTCCTATGAGATGGAGTGAGTTATTTATTATTAATGGTAGTAGAATGAGTATAAATAAACATCAAATAACTTGAAATGGGGCAGTGAGAAAGAATCTAATAACTCTTAAATTAGTTGAAAAAAATGTATTGAATCATGTGAATTGACAAAAAAAATAATTCATATATTCGACATCACCTACTAAATTTTAAAAGCTTCTTATTATTGTTGTTTTGATTAGTAATACTTAATGATCCATGGACTCTCAATATACTATTTATAGGAGCTCAAGAGCAAAAAGGTCGAATCAATTGAGTAAAGGAGAAAACCAAAGGCAATCATTAGTTTTAAGGATACCTGCTTTTTGGGCCTTTTGTCCCCTCCTTTTTATCATTTTGGACCCTTGGCTGGATATGGTTGAGTTGGTCCATTAAATGCCTCGTTTTGGACATATTTTTTAATAGAGCTATGGCTATTAATTTGTATCAAAAGTAAAAAAGGAAATTGATTAATAGCTAAGGATAGGGAATTTTTTTTTTGTTGGGGGGGGGGGAGGTGGGGTTGGTTCTCTTTAAAAAAAAATAAAAAGGTTGCGAGGGGTGTAAGAAAATTATTGAGAATCAAATCAAAACTAAAAACTACTTACATTTTGATTTTGTTTTTCAATAAAAATGTTGGTTTGGAATCAATTCTCAATTTTAAAAAATGATCAATTTAATTTAATTTTTAGTTTTGACTAAAATAGATAAGTGTACACAAGAAGGCAAATTGATGTCTCTGATTTTGGGCTTTGCTATTCATTAGTCATTGTTATGACTAGCTAAACTTTGTACTTTATGCTACGTGTGTGGATATGAATTTTGAACTTTAAATTTGAATTTGAAAAGATTTAGACCAATTTCAATACAATTTTTTGTTATATTTTATCCAAATTCAAAACAAATCTAACTTCAGAATCTCTCCAAATATAAAATTAGTTAGTAAATCTCACATACATTTGTTGGGTTTTAAGCTTCTTACTCAATGCTCTCTCCTTTTGATTTTGTTTCAATGAACTTCTCACCTATAATAATAATAATAATAATAATAATAATAATGAGTCCCATATCTTTTTTAAAAATTATTGTGATAACTTTCTTATGATTAATATATTTTTTCCTTAGATTTAAAATAAATATTTCTCTTATATTTAAAAAAGGTCTTAAATTTAAATTTATATAGATTTAAAAAAGTTACAATATAAAATTATATTAATCTTATTTTAAATTCACCACAATTCAATAGTGACATTAGTGGACCCCCAAGCTGTGGTTCAGGTAGTAGTGCAGGCTGCGAGAGTATCTCTCACGAGATCAGGTGTTCAAACCCTCTCGAACTCATTTTCGCCCCTGGACTCCTGAATTTATCCTCCCTTTAGAGTTGTAGGGCCAACTTTAAGGGACGCAAGATTAGTCACATGGACCGTAAAACGGACACTTAGATACTCGGTGCATATTCCAAAATAAAAAAATAATAGTGACATTAGTGGAAAGCCTCGTTTAAAAGATCTCACGAACTGATGGGTGATAATTCGTATTAATTCCACCAGAGAGGTGAGAACAAATAAATAAGAATTAAACGGGATAACACGAATTCAATGGACCACTCAAAAGTAAATTACAAAACTATTTCCCATGTTCACATCACTTGAGAGAGAGAGAGAGAGAGAGAGAGAGAGAGAGAGAGAGAGAGAGAGAGTGGCACTTTTGCACGCAACTTGCAAAATTGAATTTAGATTATTGGGCAAAGATTATGCATGCAAGGAGGTAAGCTTCGTGCTTTTTAAATACAAACGCAGCCTCGCTGCATATGCTATACTCAAAAAATAACAACTCATCTCTTGGCAAAGACCTAAGTTACAGCATCAAAACCTAAACTCTGAAAAGGTTTCAGAGAAGTATTTTTTTTGCAGCTCCTCTTTCTGCTGGATATACCTCCATAAAGCCAAGGCAGGAAAAGCACAGCTGATCTTTTCAGGACAGCCTGCACATTTAGAACCTCCGCATCTCTTGGCAGAGTTTACCACTTCATGACTTCATGTTCTTTCTTTCCGATTTGATGGCCTCGTAGGACATCAATACCTCTTTGAACTTTGCTTCAGCAGCCTCTGCAACATGAAGCAAGAAGTTAACTTTGAACCCCCAATGCGAAGCAATGGAATTGGATGCGAATTTTGAGTTAATACTGGTCAACTACAACCCACCTTTATTATCCTGGTTCTGATCTGGGTGGAATTCTTTTGCCTTTGCCCTAAAAGCTGTCTGCATTAAAGGAAGAGAAGCGAAATGTTCTTTCCATCACAAATGCGTGAATGACAAAATGGAAAAGACACTAAACAAACAGGTAGCATTCTTTCACTGTTAGGCTTTAGAGTGCTCAAGAAGTCGATATCTAAAACGAGCTCACATCAGTAACTTTAATATCTATAACAAGTCCATTTAGTATGATCATGGGAGCAAAAAAGTAGACATCCCAGAGCATCGCAGTGCAACAAAAAATCACCAGCAATTTTCAGTACAGCATGGGTTAGGTGTTAAATTGAAGTGACCAACTTGGCAAACTCACCGGAGCGTACTTTCAATTTATTGACATGTTATTATTGCTTTTGTTTTGCTGTCTCCTGTCTCTAATGAGGAATTTCCAAGGGTGTATTGTAACAACCACCACAATTTTTCCAAACAAGGAACTCATGAGGCCCAATTGGTACATAAATTTATCTTTACGTTTGGTTTCAATTATGTATCTTTTTTTTCCTTTTTAACCAGCAAAGATCTCAGACAAAATGTAATAATGAAATTACTATTCAGGAAACTATAATAACTAGTTTCATTATATAATTTTGATATTCTGTTCTGCTCAGCTCTTTGTTCTTTTCTTGTTAAATTCAAGTTTCTAAGTTATGCTGTTTTCACGTGCCCTACCAGCGGCCAGCTGACCCAATCGGACCTGTTTATAGCACACAGTACATGGCACTGCCATGTTTGGGACAGGAAAAGCGTTGGCAGGGTAATTTGGAGATGCCCTTTCCAAATCACTGCCTTTATCATCCCTTTTAGCTATGTGCACCTTGAAGTTCATCAAAGATATTCTATAAAGATACACAGAAGTTACTAGCCAGCAACTGAGCATTTAAACGTTACCAAAAGCTCCGCAAGATTTATAAGACAATGACATATTTGAACAATCATGATACAAAGGTCCCACTCTGAATGAATGAGAAGTAAATGAATGAGAAAAGAGAAAGAGCACCGAATTTGTAGCTAAAACAGCGATGCAAAGAGATCAAATTGACAATGGGGAATACCTTAATCTCAGCCTCAGTGTATGGTTTTGATCTCGACCTGATGCGGAGAAAGATACTAAAAAGGTCAAGTTCAACACAACAATTAAAAATAACTTTCAAATAAAATAAAATAAAAATACTTTTAAGTGCGAAAAGAATACAGAATGCTGAGGATAAGAAGTCCTTCAATAAAACAGCTTATTGAACTAGAAATGATCAACAAGAACAATGGAGAACAAGAAATTCTCAATCATGAAAACAAACAAAAATAAATCAAACCAATTTAATAAAGCCACTCAACCTCGGTGGACATCTTGAAAACAGCCCCCATAACATAATGTTAAGCCCAAAGGGAAGCCAAATACTATACCAGCGTACCCTATCCCAAAGAAGCCCCACAGATAATCTCTTTCCAGAAATTGAGCATTCCTCTCTATTGATGCGCAGCGATTTTAATCTTCCGATCAACAAAATAAATCACAAAAAGAACATTCACAGAAAAATGGAGACAAGAGATTTTACGTGGTTCGGCAAGATTGCCTACATTCACAGAGCATGCACCTGGAGAAAAATCCACTATGAAATGATAGTAGTACAAGATCCGATTAGTCTCTCCCCGATCCCAAATCCCCTGTACACTCCTTCACCTTCAACCCGTTGAAGAAAAGTTCTTCCTAGAGAGAACCCCTCTCTAGCTCTCCTTCCACAAAATGACAAGCAATGCCTATTTCCCCATGGCTTACAAATATATATATGACACCACACAACCGTTGGATTTAGAGACGATCCAACGACTGTGACAAAAGCCACAATAAATAAATAAAAATAAACATTTTTTAACAATCTCCACCTTGGCTTTTAATCACAACCAAGCACAACATTTCATCCCCACGCTCTAGGATGCTCTGTCAACAATCAACAAGAGACTGCATTAACTAAGTCCAAAGAGCGCTTGAACTTAGCTAATGTAACAGGCTTCGTGAGCAAATATGCAGCATTTCCATCTCTGTGGATCTTCAATAACTGGAACTTACCACTTTCAACCTAACCTCTAACTGCATGGTACCGCACATCAATATGCTTCGTGCGAGAGTGATAGACCTAATGCTTTGCCAAGTGGATCGCACTCTGACTATCACAGAATACGTGTAACCTATCCTGCATAACACCAATTTCTTGAATCAGTCCAGTTAACCACAAAGCCTCCTTACCTGCCTCTACCAAAGCTATGTATTCAGCTTATGTAGTAGACAAAACTGTAGTAGGTTGCAACATAGCCTTCCAACTAATGGAACCACCAGCCATGGTAAAAATGAAGCCAGAAGTAGACCTCCTCTTATCCAAATCACCTGCATAATCAGAGTCTGTTGATCTTATAGGTCACGCCCGGTTTTGATTAATGACAAATACTCATTATATCTAATGGGTACTTGAGGCTTTGTGCAGGAACTTAAATTGACAGATCATAATGCACATTGAGAGAGTAAAGCTTGAACACCAAATTTCTATTGAAGACCCAATTTTTATGTTGTAGTATAATTCATTCACGTAAATTGTCTGTAATAGTAATTAGGGCTTTTTGTATGTAATAATCACACATCATATGCATGGCCAAATACGTAAGCTCAAAATAAAAATGACCTTAGAAAGACCTTAGGGATTACCCTTCGGTCGACCAACACCAAATGTTTTCGGTGTCTTCAAAAAGGACCTGAAAGTGACCCTAGAACACTCACCATTGAACTTATATGTATTAGGCACTTAAATAGGGTGATTGTGAATTAAAACAGTACCAAAATGCACACTTTGTGCACTTTCGGTCGACCGGCCCATGCAGTTCATTTTGCCCCGGTCGACCGAACTAGTTTAGTTCAAATACACCCGGTCGACCGAACATCCTAGGAGTCAACTTTTTGACTACCTGGTCGACCGAGCACAAAATGTACTCCAACGCTCCGGTCGACCGAGAGTCCTCGAGAGACGTCCCAAAGGTCTGGTCGACCAAATCACCCAATTCAAATATCCCTGGTCGACCAAACCGTGCAAGTTAGGAAAATCGCCTCTCCCAGTCAACCAACCCTGAAGTTCAAAATTAACCTGGTCGACCGAGCCATATGAACTTCGGTCGACCGAAAGTGTTCTGGTCGACTGGGTCTCTCGGGTTGCCCTAAATTTTTTACCGTGGTTAATTTTTTAAAACAAAGTTAAAATAATAAAAACATCATTAATCTTTTCTAATAATCTCAATCTTGTCCCCAACGATTATAATTCTTGGCGTGTCTATAAATACCCCTTCATTTGGGAAAATTAGTAGAGGATTAGGCATATCAATCGGGAAAAATACTCTGAAATTCCAAAATTTATAATACTCCCTTTTTGAGCCTCCAACACTTATTTTATCAGATCTTACCACTTGAATATCCTCTGTAAGTGTGATTTAAGTGTTGTTGTTCTATAAGGTTTGCTCTCATTGTTTGTTTGATTGAAACGATTTTAACGAGAGCTAAACCTAAGTTCTCTTAGGGGGCTTTGTTCATAAGCCTATCCTAAGAAGACTAACCTAAGCTTCTGAGTATTGCATTTGTGTTGCAATATTTTAGGAAGCTTGTATTTGGTTTTTGGGTTCCAAACGTTTTCAAAACTTACTCAAATATCTTGCGTGTTTTATATTTGATATATTTGTGAGAAGATATTTGCATTTGTGATATTAATCTTTGTTGAAATATTTATCCACTCACATATTATTTGCTGAATACAAAGATTACACATCGTTTGCAAACCAAGCATATACATTATCTAATATTTACGTGATTGAGATATCCCGGTAATTGATATCCTTGAGGCTTGCTTGACATCTTTGTGTGAACACAATTGATTGAATATTTTGAGAAACAAAGATTGTTTGTTGACACTCTCACGTACTCATTACACTGATAACAAATATTTGAAAGTTGAAATATTAGACCACACTGAGCTTACATATTAAATCATATTGTGTTGTATGTGACTGAGCGTATCTGGGTACACATCTGCTCTACTTGAAAGCATAATCACTGTACCATTCTATTTAATTGCAAATCTATTGTATTTCCAGGCACGGGCCTGAAGAGGGAGACTAGCCCTTTGAAATAGTCCCGGATTGGCTTAGACCCGGTTAGGAAAGCTAAGTGCACCATCCTGTTAAGGTGTAGGTTGAGGTCAGCCTCGCTAATTGACCTGGTTGTAAAGGTTGAGGTCAGTCCTGTGTTAATTGACCTAGTTGTAATCGGTGCCGCTCCACCCTTGAGTGAGCCTTTAGTCGAATCCTCAGACTTGCGAGCAAGAGGCGGGGATGTAGGCACAATTGGCCGAACCCCGATAACATATCGTGTGTTTGTTTATATTTCCACACTCTATATTTACCACACGTGTATGTTATGGTGTGAATGATGCTTATAATTTAAATTTCCGTACATTATATCTATTTGCGCATTTGGGATTGTATAGAAAGACCCCAGGTAGCTAAATCATATTGATTTCTGATTTAACCTAGGAGAAAAGTTTAAAATTTCAATTCACCTCCCCCCCTCTTGGGAATACACCAATCTAACAGAGTCCATATAACCCTGAACATTACAATCATCAGTACTTTCAAACAGGATACCATAATCAGAAGTGTCACGCAAATATCTGAAAATCAATTTCATCGCATTCCAATGCATTCTACCTAGATTAGCCATATATTTGCTTACCAAACTAACTGTATATGACAAGTCTGGTCTACTACATATCATAGCATACATCAGACTCCCTACTACACTGGCATAAGACACAATAGCCATATCCAACTTATCCTCATCAGTAGAAGGACACAGTTTAGCAAACAACTGAAAATGAGCAGCTAAAGGTGTACTTACCGATTTAGCCTTATCCATGTTAAACATTTCCAACACCTTCTCAATATACTTACCCTGTGACAACCACAGCTTCTTCTGTTGTCTGTCCCTCCTGATTTCCATGCCAAGGATCTTTTTAGCTGCACCAAGATCCTTCATCTCAAACTCATCCTGTAACCTGGCTTTCAACACATTCAACCCATCAATACTGTTAAAGGCAATCAACATGTCACCCACATATAGCATAAGGATCACATATACACCACTATTAAGCAATCTGAAGTAAACACAACTGTCATAACTGCTTCTAATACCCAATCCCCAACATATAAGAATCAAACCTCTTATACCATTGCTTAGGGGATTGTTTTAAACCATAAAGAGACCTATTCAACTTACATACTAGGTGCTCTTTCCCTTGTTCCACAAACCCCTCCGATTGCTCCATAAAGATATCTTCCTCTAACTCACCATGAAGGAAAGTTGTCTTTACATCCATCTATTCCAGATCTAAATCATGCATGGCAACCAATGCTAACAAGGATCTAATAGAAGCATGTTTAACAACAGGGGAAAAGATTTCATTATAATCTATACCTTTTTTCCTGTTTGCATCCTTTTGCTACTAACCTGGCCTTATATTTTATCCCTTCTAATTCTGAAGTAGGTTCTTTCTTTTTGAAAACCCACTTACAACCAATCAACTTCCTGTCCTTAGGCTTTTGAACCAACACTCAAGTGTCATTCTTATGAAGAGACTCCATCTCCTCAACCATGGCTCCAAGCAAACTATCTCGTTCAGAACTCTGAACAGCTTCCTGAAAATCAGAAGGATCTCCACTACTAGTAATCAAAGCAAATGCAACTAAGTCCTCAAACCCATACCTGACCGAAGGCTTCACATTCCTCCTTTCTCTGTCGGGGGCTAGCCCTATAGGCTCATGTCTATCACCTGTCTGAGGAATCTCCAGCTCCGCCTGAATAAGTACTCCCGTTGAATCAGACTCCACCTTCTTATCAGCATTCTCCTTCAATATGGCTTCCTCATCGAAGACCACATCCCTGCTAATGACCATCTTCCATGATATAAGGTCCCACAACCAGTATCCCTTCACTCCTTATTGGAAACCAAGAAATACGCACGGTTTGGACATAAGAGTCCAACTTTGATCTGTCATGTTCCTGCACATGCACATACGATGGACAACCAAATATTCTCAACACAGAGTAATCTACTGGCTTACCTGTCCATACCTCCACAGGAACCTTTGTGTCAATAGCTGCAGAAGGAGACCTGTTTACCAGGTAGCATGCCATACTTGCTGCTTTTGCCCAGAATAACTTAGGCAGATTAGTCTGAATCCTCGTACACCTTGCCCTCTCTAGTAATGTTCTGTTCATCCTTTCAGCCACCTCATTCTGCTGTGGCCCATGTGGAACTGTATAGTGCCTAGTGATCCCCTCTTCCTTACAGAAGTCAATGAACTGGTTGTTTTTGTACTCCAGTCCATTGTCAGATCTCGGAAACTTCACTTGTTTCCCTGTTTGCTTCTCTACCTAAGCTTTCCATTCCCTAAACTTACTAAATACCTCACTCTTGTGCTTCAAAAAATACACCCAGACTTTCCTGAAAAAGTGATCAATAAATGAGACAAAATAAATAGCACCATTGTGAGACTATACCTGTACTGGACCCCATACATCTGAATGTATGTACTCCAGCACCTCCTTACTCGTATACTATCATGTTCTGAAACTCACCCTGCGTTGTTTACCAAACAAACAGTATTTACAGAACTTAAGCTTACAACAAGAATTACCTCCCAATAAGTTCCGTCTGTGCAGCTCCTTTAAACCGCACTCACTCATGTGACCCAGCCTCATATGCCACAGAGTAGTATCATCTGTATCTGTATCTAAAGAGGTACTAACTGCAGCTCCACCTGTCACTGTGCTACCCACCAGAGTGTACATTCCTCAGATGACCCTTCATTACTACCAATGAACCTCTAGCCACTTTCAGCACACCATCCCTAGCTAAAAAAGAGAAACCATTACTATCCAAAGAGCCCAAGAAAATCAAATTCTTTTTTAGATCTGGAACATGCCTCACATCCCTGATGATTCTAACCACACCATCAAACATCCTGATTCTGACCGTTCCAATACCAAGAATACCACAGGAAGCATCATTACCCATTAACACCGTCCCTCTAGAGATTGGTTCATAGGAGTCAAACCAATCCCTGTATGGACACATATGATATGAGCACGCCGAATCCAAAGTCCAGGTGTCAGCTAACTAACTAGAACCTATAGTAACATCCAAAAGATCCCCATCAAAAACTGATGAACTACTCTCCACTACAATAGCCTGCTCAGTCTTCTTCCTGTTCTTTTTCTCTAAATCTCTTTTCCTCCTTAGAAAGTCCTTCTTCATATGCCCTTCTTTCCCACAATAAAGACAACCACTCCTCTAGTTCCCACTTTTACCCCTGGACTTGGATCGAGATTTCCCTCGATTCCAATTACCCTTGTTAGAACTCCTGCCCCGCTGTTGGCTAGACTCACCCTTAGCCACCAACCGATCTGGTTTGTAAAAATTCTCACTCTCCAGAATGGCAATAGTCACCTCATCAACTGTAAGAGTCTCCTTACCTAACAGTAGTGTGGTTTTCAAAGAATCAAGTGAACTGGAAAGCGAATACAACAGAATTAGTGTTTTATCTTCCTCCTCAATTTTTACCTCAATACTCAGCAACTGCGTGATTATTTTATTGAAATAATTAAGGTGGTATCTGACTTCTATGCCCTCAGTCATCCTCAACTGATGTAATTGTTTCTTCAAATATAGTCTATTAACTAGGGACTTGGACATATAAATATTCTCCAATTTTTTCCAAAGCTCAGCTGGTGATGTTTCATTCAACACACTGTATTTAATTTCAGGAGCTAAACTTAAGAGAATGGTACTTACCGCTCTCATTTCCAGCTCCTCCCACTGATCATCTGACATGGTCTCTGGCTTCTTGCCTTTCCCATACAGTGCCTTAATCAGTACATGTTGGACCAACACATCCTTCACAGTGCTCTACCACAGACTGAAATTATTTTTCCCATTACAGGGCTCCACCTCGAACTTGACCGTCGAAGTACTCACCATTAAAAAAAAAATTCTTTTTTTTTCCTCTCCTCTAACGTCAGCAGTGACGTCAGCACCTGTCAGGATGATGTCAGCAACGGCGCCTGCATCAGCTTCTACATCAGCGTGATGTCAGCGCTCCACGGGGAGGATCCGCGCCTCGATCCGCGCTCCGACCCAATTCTAAATCCGGGTCTAACACCTAATTCTGGTACTGTTCATCATGTTTTTCATCCGCGAAAAAAAAATTTTTCTTCCAAATTTTTTTTTCACACCTTCAATTGAAAAATGATCCTCCTTTAATTGAAAAATGACGGAATAATTTTCCGATACCTGATCTGAATCTTTGTGTACCTCAATCCAATCTGAACGAACCGCTCTAATCTTGAGCACTCCCACGAAAAAATTTCAGATCCAAAAAATTTCTTTCAATCTGATCTGATCTATCAGATCTGCACCCAATCGAAACCGTGTTCTAATACCACTTGTTGACGCACAGTGATTTTAATCTTCCGATCAACAAAATAAATCACACAAAGAACATTCACAAAAAAATGGAGACGAGAGATTTTACATGGTTCGGCAAGGTTGCCTACGTCCACGGAGCATGCACTCGGAGAAAAATCCACTATGAAACAACGGCAGTACAAGATCTGATCAGTCTCTCCCCAATCCCAGAGCCCCTGTACACCCCTTCACCTTCAACCCGTTGTAGAAATTTTTTTCCTAGAGAGAACCCCTCTCTAACTCTCCTTCCACAAAATGACAAGCAATCCCTATTTTTTCCCATGGCTTACAAATATATATATGACACCACACAACCGTTGGATTTAGAGACAATCCAACGGCTGTGATAAAAGCCACAATAAATAAATAAAAATAAACATATATTTTTAACACACTCCATCCAAATTCACCATAACATAGGAAAAAGCGCACACACACAATCTTTCTCATCTTTACCTTTCCCAAACCAGTAGAAGATATAGATAAGAGCTCCTTCACTGACTTTGGACAAACCTTCACAAGAAATTTCAAAAATAGTATTCTACAAATCCCAAGCAAAAGAGTCCATGTAAAAACAAATGGGAAACATCCCAAACATATTCCCACACAAGAGACACATGAGGGTCAAGGGTTTAGTCGGCCTCCTACTCTGCAGTAGATAGTTGGTGATAACTCTTTCAAGTGCCACTAGCCAAACAAATGCCTTTACCTTAGAAGGAACTTTAGTCCCACAAATACCCCAATAGAGAGGAAAATCCACATCCACCCTTCAATAAAACAACAAATTACAATAACAAAGGAAAGAAAAACAGTCGCATCAATCAAAATATCCTGCCAATCATGCTATAGATCAGAAAAACAGATCCCCTTAAACCAACAAGCAGAAAATACTCAAAGAGATGGCAAAAACCATATCCAATCACAAAATTCTTGCATTACTCTTACAACCATATTCCCACAGAACAGCAAAAACCGCACATCTACAGAGAATACTAGCTTCCTTACTCCTCCCAAAATCCCTAAAAGAAAATAGCAAAAAACCTTTAACCAATTCTAGACAAACTCGACTCCCTCCAAACAAACTAAACAATCTACTCCACAATCCCCAAGCAACAAAACAAAGCCAAAAAAAAAAAAGGAATGAGAAGCAGTCTCAGAATTCTCACAATGCCAAAAAAACACAGATCTGGGAACAAGCATCTAATAAAGAAATCAAAGATGCAAGCTCCTTAGCTTCCTGGTCATTAAAGTTCCTTCCAAAATGGAAGTCCAAACAAATAGAATCACCAATTCTTAACAGAAATGAAATATAGACATCATGAATCATGGAAAGATGGAAAAAAGACAAGACAAATATTAGAGAAAAAAAGTATCATCCACCCAAATATCCAACAAAAAACGAAAATGAGAACCATCTCCCAATTTCTACCCAATGCAAGGGGGAAAAAAAAGAAGATAAATATGTGAAAGTAAACCTCCAAGGGCTCTTATGAGTATTTCTCAACCCCCTATGAGCATTCCATCCATTCTTGTGCAAGCAATATTTACTTTTAATCACTTTGTGCCAAAAGGAATTCATCCCATGGGAAACTCCCATAACCAATTATCCAACAAAATGGTATTTTAAGACAACTTAGTGCGAACCCTCCCCCCACTCCAGACCAAAATAAACTCACATAATCTTCTCTATCTTACCTGCTATGCTGATCAGAATCCTAAACAAAGAAAAAAAAAGTGGCGAGTCACACCTAAATTTAAGTAATACGACCACACAAAGAAACCAAGGCACCCTTCCATCTGTCAATGCTTAAATATTTTAGGAACTAATGGGTCCCAAAAGCCTAATGACCTAATTTCACCACCCAAAAAAAGCCAAAGAAACTCCTAAATAAGTAAAGGGCCAACCTAAAATGCCACAGCCTGGTAAAGAAGAAGCAAGTTCTGAAGTCCCAGACCCAAACTAATTGCAGCTACACCAATTTACCCATGTTAATTTTCAGACTAGACATCCTTGCAGAAATCTGTATAGTGGCAAAAACATTCAAGAAACATTCTTCATGGTCAAACAAGAAAAAAACTAGTATCATCTGCAAACAGCAAATGAGACACAACAATAATCTCATTCCCCATCACAATTCCCTCCACTAATCTTCTATGCACAGCCCCATATATGAAGATACTCAAAGCCAAAACATCCACTGCAAGTCTACACTCACACACAAACAAAAGACAAAGGATAGCTGACAGAAGGCTGCTTGCCTCGCCTTTAAACATTTTTATAAGAGACATAGGTTAAAGAAAGAAGAGATTTTATATTAATTTGGGAATTGAGACATTACTTATTTAAAGAATTTTAGTTATCTTAGCTTTATTTTGATATTTAATAGTATTTTGGACTATTTTATAACTTTCAATTGTTTTATCTTTAGGGTTTCTTAATCAATAGGCATATGTATGATGTAAGGAATTACTAATTTTTGATTAGTTGAACTGCTTAACCTCTCTCTCTC
The DNA here is from genome assembly GCF_029873635.1 of Malania oleifera. Classification (NCBI taxonomy): domain Eukaryota; kingdom Viridiplantae; phylum Streptophyta; class Magnoliopsida; order Santalales; family Ximeniaceae; genus Malania; species Malania oleifera. The sequence goes on along the minus strand of NC_080424.1, from coordinate 70,688,997 downwards.
TCTCTCTCATGTTTCTTCGTCACTTTCTTATCTTCTATCTCTCTCCTCATTTCTTCCCTCCCTCTTTTCTCTCTTATCTTTTATTTTGCTTTATTCTTTGGTTTCTTATATTCGCCTTTTTTTTGTCCCACATCAATTGGCATCAAAGCACAGTTCGTCCCACTCACAAAAATCTCTGTTGCCACTATTATAGCAATCACCTGTCACTGTCTAGTTCCTGTTTCCATCCCAGTCCTATCTTCCACTGTTGAGCCCCTTCAATACAACCCCACAGACACAACCCAAACTTCAAATCCTCTATAAGAAGTTGATGTCGTGCTGCAAAGAGAACAGATGGAGTAGCAGAAGAAAAAAAAAGAAAACGCAGCTGCTACTTCATGTGCCATCAGAAAGAGAGCTAGCATATACCTAGGTAGCTGGCCTACGAGTATCATGATAGAATTTCCAATAGGAGTTATAGGACACCAACCTTTGGTCATGAAGAAATGAAAATTATGGGAATATTATTAAGAGGGTAAAGACAAATGTGTGTACGAATGATGGTAAGTTAGATCCCATTACCTTCTTAGATTGGATAGAGTATGGTTTTAAATAACAGTCACAGGAAGTGGCTGCAGCAGCTGTGAATTTTTTTTAAGCACAACTATGCCTATATTAAAAAATAAGCATATCATCTTGTAAATTATGATTTTTAATGTATTTTGGATAACTTTATTCTACCTAAGTATGCTATTTAGTTATTAAAATAGATTTTATGTTAATTTTAGTGCCTTTTTTGTAAAAATAGAAATTATTTTTCACTTTGACTACCTTAATGATCAATATATTTAGAAATATGATTAAAATAGAAAGTAATTAATTGAGAACATGACGCAAACAGATTAAAAATTATTAAAAATAAATTAGATAATTGTGCTATTTATGTTCAAATATATACAAAAAAAATGTATATCATTTACTACTTATTGAATATATTATTAATTCATATTTATTTGTAACTGTATAAATAATAATCTCTGGACAAAAACGACTTTGCACCACAGAAAGAATCAAAGAAATTTAAAAAAAAAAACTTTCACCAAGTTTCAGAAGGTTGATGAGACAGCCTTTTCTCTTCAACACTACCAGACTTTGGTAACTATGAAGATCCAAAAGGCCACAGGGACCCACGCGACTCCAGCAAGCCTTGCTCCCCAGCATTCGCTCTCTCTCTCTCTCTCTCTCTCCCATTGGCATCAAGCAATGATTGCTGCAATGATAACTACTGATTCATGGTTACCAAAAACAGCTTGATTAATCAATCTTCCTTCAGGTCGATCTGGCTCTTTTGTTGGACAATCACTCCATTCTCTCCATTCTCTTAGGGATTGAAAATGGAGGCTTGGTTCAGATCAAATATCTTGGAGGCTGTCAGCATAGCCAGCCATTACCGCCCATAATGGAACCGTAATGGCCGTTACGGTTAAAAAAACTTGCTAATCCAGCTAGAAAGTATTAGCAAACTGTTCCTCCAATGACTAGATTAACCTTCTATTACCCAGTGGAGAGTCACGACAGAGGCTGAAAGAGTACCTTCCTCCTCCCTATACCCACCCGCAAGACCCTGCACTAAGCCTTTGCCGACTGCCCTATTAGTCATCTTACATGAGAGCCACTAGAATAAAAAGAAAAGGTAACAACATATCCCTACAAGCACCCTAGAAGACAAAAACCAAGTGATGGAGAACTTCAGATGTTTATACTGTAGCTAGGTTTTATAGTTTAGTTGGGAAAACTCTTGTTATTTTAGAAGTTTAGGGGTCGTTTGGTAACACTGTCAAAAATTGAAGAAATGAAAACCAAAAACCAAAAGCCAAAACAAAAAACTAGAAACTAACAACTTGTTTGGTTAACATTTATAAAATTAATACAAATTAAAAACTTATTTAAAAAATGCTCATTTTCATCTTTAAATCAAAATATTATAAAAATAATAAATTAACAAATAATACACATTAAAAAATTACTACAAGAAAAAAAATTTATTATAATTATTTTACTTAATTGTTTTACTTTCAAAATTTACTGTACAATAAAAATTTTATTAAACATGACAATTGAAAAATAGTAAAAGTATTTTGTAATTAGCTTTATTATTATTTTTTAAAATGTGTCTATTTTTTTAATTATATTTAAATTTATATGATCATTAATTTTGGTTTTAATTTTAAAAAGTGGATAAATGAATAATTTAATCCAAAAAATCTATTTCTAGATATTAAAATTTCTAGAAACATGTTGCCAAAACAACTAAAAACCATAAAATCTGATTTTTCAATTTTTTGGCAAGCAGCTGAAAACCAGCAACAGAAATAGAAAACTGACAATAGAAACAAACGCGTTTTTATAATCAGTTTTTTCACTGTGGAGAAACAAAAACAGAAACAAGAGACAACAACGATACCAAACAGACCCTTAGTTTATTTAGGTTTATTTTGTGAATTTAAGTACTTCGTGGTCATTTTGTAACTCCTTGTTTTGAAAGGGTTTTCATGTAAATATGTGTTACCAATAGTGGGTATAAGTCCAGGACATGTAAGTTATTGTTCGGCTATCGTTTCTTCTTCATCATTTCCCACTCCCCCCTTCTAATTTTCTCAATTCTCTCCCTATTTCTGAGTTCCATTACTTATCCTATATCAAATTGGTATCAGGGAAAACAGTGATCACCGTGCAGTCCGTCAAAGTTCAGAAATTGCAAGCACTGTTCACCTGCAGCTTTTCCCGGAAAATTACAGTTGTGCCACTAGTTCAAAACCCTAGTTTCCAGTAAGAGTTTCACAACATCTACAGTATCACAGATAGATACCACCAAGAAAACACACCTCCCTGCAATTCACATTCACCCAACAAGGTGGTGGGTCCACGTGCCACCTGAAACTTTCCCGGCTGACGTCTCTCAGATTTTTACACTTCCTGCGGTTTCATTAATACACCATCACCCTCACGAGAATCCCAACCTATCGATCTGCCACCAGCTGGAGCACCATCGCTGGCGGTGCACATGTCCCACCCACTGGCAGCCAGTAAGTGGGAAAACTTCCAGAGTGTTTTCCTGCTTCCAGATTTGTGAGAAATTGCCTCCAGCTACAAAAATTTCAGTTTTCCTTGAGATCTTGAAGTAAAATTTAGGAGAAATTCAAGTGTTAGTCTGCAATAAATGTTTGGAAGATAATTTCAGCACCAACACTGGATTCAGAGTTCATTTGCAAAACTTGATAAATTGGGAAGTAAGCTTGAGATGTTCGACTGCCAACACAAAATTTTCAGAGTTTTGAAGGCTTGCCAACATTTAGATTGAGGCCCAGCCACTGCATTTTGAGATTTACTGTGACAAATTGGTTGTCCTTCTCAAGATTTTGATGTTGGTTTGAAGAAATCCATCTTCCATTGTTTAATACATATTTTTGGAGGATCAGTTCTGTGCTAGGGTATCCAAGTTTACAAGTGGAGTTTTCTTGAAGCATCTGCGAGAAATTGAAATGAAATATTTGAAGAATATTTTCAAACAACAAAGTATGAGCAAGGACCTTTGGTAACATTGTATGAACTTACACAATTTTGATTCCATAGAAATTGATTTAATGTTGTTTATCTATTTGGCACTTGACCGAATTTGCATTGGTCCATATGTACCCTCCGGTTGGGGAAAAAAATTAGTCAATTCCCTATATGTGGTTCCTACTTAGTTGGCAGTTCTCAAAAATTACTAGACCAACTGTGAATTCCTAAACAACTTTCTTCTAGTGTCACCAATTATTACCTTAAAATTTGGAGACCTCATTTATTAGTGTGCTCTTAGTAAGGAACCTAGAATGGTACCTTGTTCAAAAAAGGATTGAGGGATGAAATCAGAAGGTATATAAATGTTGAAAACCGTTCCACTACTTCATCTAAGGCTTCCCACATGGCTTTAGAAGCTAAGAGATTTCTCTAGCTACCAACCCATGACACCCCGTCATATTTTAAAGAATTTCATCAATCTAGATCATATTCTCCATGGTCACAAGGTATTCCTAGATCCTCCCAAGATGTTAAAAGAGAAAACTCAAGTTGTTGAGGATAAACAATCAAATATCAGAGATTGAGAAGCGCCCCTGCAAATGGTTACATTATTGAGTATCATGATTACATAAATGGTTTGCATATAGCTAGTGCAAATTTTTTTTATTCTTCTTCAGACATGAGTCATGAATCTATCCAAAATGAGACCATAGACCAGTCTTTAGGGACCCTAAACTTTATTGGAGCCTCTAGACCAGAGATGGACCTTCACTTGTAGCCAAACTTGGTTGCTAAGACTTCAAAGGAACATCAAGATGAGTTGCCAACTACTAGGACCAATATTTGTCAATGACGTTGCTCTTTGACCTCAATTTCCATTTCTAACCCAATGAGTTAGGAACAGTCTGTTGCTCTAAAATTTGTTGAAAATTCTTTAACATGGAACCTATTGTTGAAAATACCCTTTAGATTATTTCTCCTCAATCCAAAAAACTCGTGCCTCCATCCCTTGCATCTTCTCCCTCTACATTTTACTTAACCAAATCTAATGAAACATTGTCCATCATCCTAGAACATGCATCGAATGCATATTTTCTTAGCTGCCAATCGATTTGGATATTAAATTGATTTCTTGTTTGGAGGACTTGTTATTTTATCAGAATTCCAATATTGCAGCCTTCTATTCTACTTGTAGTTGGAGGATCATCTCCATTGGTGATTGACAAAGCAATACAGATCATGCCTCCTCTTGATTTACCTACATGTTCAACTTTGTTCTAATGGAGTCAAAGCTGCTATGCCATTTTTAGAGCTCAAGGTTGAGTTTTCTCTAACAAGGGGAGTTCGACAAAGAATCGCCAATAAAGAACTTTGGACGTTTATATTATAGCGAAATTAATGTTTTAGTTTGAGAAAACTCTAGTTATTCTAGAAGCCTAGTTAATTTAGGTTTTTGTGTATTTAAGTACTTCGAGGTTATTTTGTAATTCTTTGTTTTTTTTTTTGGTGGAGGGGGGGGATTATGTAAATATGTGTTAGCAATAGTGGGTACAAGTGCTGGGCATGTAAGTTATTGTTCAGCTATCATTTTGAAATCAGATTGCTGCAGTTTCCCTCTCTCAGTCTATTTCTCCCACAAGAGTCCTGCTTCCCTTCTTCTTCTTCCTCTGTCATCTTTGTTCTGTTCAGCCTCTATTTCTGCCTTTCTTTTCTTCTGTCCTGTTCAGTCCTGCTGCTTCTTCTTCTTTCTTCTTTCTTCTTTCTTCTTTCTTCTTTCTTCTTTCTTCTAGTTCTCTCCCCTAATTCTCTCAATTATCTCTCTATTTCCAAGTTCCATTACTTGTCCTAAATCACCAAGCCTTAAATTTTCCATTAATTATAACAAAAAGGAAACAGAAGACAAACTCTTAATCCAACATATCCACCTCAAACCAAAACCGTTCCTCCAAAACCTTACCCAATAAACACCAAGTACTTGATCATAAACTTTGTCCAAATCTAACTTCAAAACATGGCCTTTCCTAAACCTCCTCACGTCCTCAACAACCTCATTAGCCAACAAAACATCATCTAAAATATGCCAACCTCCAACAAAATAGTCCATGAACTAGAAATAGTGGCACCCAAAACTTCGTTGGAGACATGATTGAACTTTAGTAATAGTCTCATGGACGACCAAGCTATCAGGTTTAAAATCTTTCAACTTAATAGACCAATCCTTCTTAAGCACTAAGAAAAAAGTAGAATTCATGCTTTTACTAATCAATTCATTAGCATAAAACTCCTAAAAGACCTTTGAAAGATCAGCCTTAATCAGTTAATCACATCACAACACTCCTGAAAAAAAGACAAGTTAAAACCATCTAGCTCTGTAACTTTATCACCTAAAAATTGATTTTATTGTGCATATTTGGGGGCATGGTGCATAAGTAAATATCTTGTGGGTTCTTAATTAATTGGGCATATTCCTTAAAACAAAATCCGTATTTTCATCTAAATGAGGTGAACAATGAGGTCATTCTGACCATTAATTTCAACTTCCACAAGAATCCAAGATAAACTATGGAGGGATGGGTTTAGAGTTTCCATATTTTGTGGGAATATAGGATTCCCATGAACCCTAGATGCCCACCATGGAGGATTCCTAAATCGAGCCAAACATGAGCATACAGGATTCTTGAACTCACATAAAAGATCCCATGAACGAAATGACCCATAAGAGATAACCAGAGCCAATAAGATCATATCACAATCACAGAACAATAATGTTAAAGCTTGATGTACATTGTTGACCCACAAACTAACAGTAAGCTTTTAGGTAAAGTGGTAATCTAGCATGGTATCAAAGTTGATTACCAAGAGGTCTTGGGTTCTAGTCTCATTGCTCGCATTTAACTAAAAGGTTATTGCATTCCTTGTAATGGGATATTATCTATCGTGTGTTTATCTCTCCACATGCTGTCAGACTGCAAGTCTAGGAAAATGTTAAAGCTTGATATAAATTATTGACTCACAACCTAACAGTTTAAGCTTTTAGGTAAAGTGATATCGAACAAATAAGATAAAGAACCACTTAAAAGGTCCAATAAATTTCTGATGATGTAGGCAACCCACTTTTCATAATCACTTACCAACCCCAAAAAAAAAAACTATCTCAATGTTCAGAAGAGAAAATAATATAAAATTATTATTTCCCATCATTTCTTGTTTGCTAAAAGTTGCACTTCTATGTCAACCAAGGCTACTAGTCAAGACAAGATGGGGTTGCCAACTCCAAGAAATTCAAAATATTTATGGCAAACAGTTATGTAAGACCGATCATTACCTGTCAAGACCCAAAACTGAGTAGTGATGTGATAATGGATAGGTTGCCTTGTCTCTTAGTGTTTCCCTGGCATTGGTCCTCCAGTTTTTGTAAGATGTATCAGTCTTCCAATACCAATCATCCCGCTGGAAATGCTGATGATATGCACCTGGACCATTTTCCCTCCAGCTCTCGTAGCTCCTCTGGTATTTGTTCCTCTCTCTGTTGAAAACACTTTGCATACGCCTAATACGCTCCTACAAAAGAACCATCATAACAAAATAATAATTTTAATATGACAATTCAAGGAGAGTGCCCTAGTAAGCATGAGCCAAGATTTAAGAAGTCAAGGAAAGGCTTTAACATCTTGAAGACAGGGTCTTAGCACTTCTATTATAAAGTCAATAAAATCTAAAACATATAGCAGAGTAGCACCTCTTCTGTTTTTGGAAAAGAACTGTTCATTAAAAGCACAGTACATCTCACTCAGAATAGCAAACATCCTTACCTACAATCCACCTAAATGGGGGAGGTAAGCTTTCAGAATTGAGAACCAGAAAAAATTATGACCTAAACTAGTCACATAGCATGGTCCGACATCCCACCGCGCCAGTCTTCCTCAAATCTGACTTAGGGAGCAGAATGACCATTTTTATTTGGAAATTGAATTGGTTTTGAATTAAGGTTTTAACCCTTCAGGTGTCAGGATGTTGGTCCTGTATCAGTTGGCATCAGACCAGGTCAGCCTGCTGCCACCACTGTTGACATGTGGTGTCGCTGTCTCTGACATCCATCAAATTGCTACACATTGAGCTGACGCACATCCAAAAAACAAAACCCTTCCTCAACCAAACAACCCTGTCCTATTGAACCCAATCTAATTCAAAAACTAAATCGCCCAAATTGAAATCTTAGCTCTCAATTCTCCAAAATTAAAATCCCGGGCTCCCCAGTTCATTAATTTTTTCTTTAAACCGAAAGGTCTGAACCACCATCGGCATTTTCAATCGACCTCTAAACAATAAATGCCGATTTGGATCAACTTTACAACAGCTTTAGCCTCCATTTAACCACAAATCAGAACCCTAACAGTTAATGCTGATTATCTGCAACAAGGAATTAAGTTACAATTTGAATGGAAATTTAGAGGGTCTCAATTTACAAAAAAAATGATTTTGATAGAAATTTTTAGATTGTGATTGAAAGAGACAATAGAAACTGTCGTGTTCATGATATGGAGTTGCCCATTTACTCTGTTTTTACTGAGTAAAAAAAAAAGAGGTCGTAATTTCACAAGGATGAGCACTATATCTGTCATGTCTGGAACCACATTTTAGAGAGGAATATGATGTACAGGCACAAACCAACCATGCACGTTAAAACATGGGCTTAAAATGGGAAAATTAATCGTCTAGAGACTCCAGACCCAAATTTAAGAAAATAAAGTCCAGTTTCAATCCAAAATTTTCTAGGTTCAAGATTCTAACATCGGCTACCCCATACAACTTGATACTTGCTTAAAAGCAGCAAAGGTATTTATGTTACATAAACTTTCAGACATAGGCTTTCAGTGACACGGATGGTATAAATAAATACAATGGCTTGTTGGCTTTTCAAATATCACAACGTTGTGATTGTGAAAATCAATTTTGCATATGAAGTTATAACTTCAATAACAAACTGAAATCTTATTTGGCTCAATAAATACACAATATCAGAAACAAAATCAGCAAAGATAAAAAATTTCACCACTCTCTCCATTTCTTCTTCATATTCCTCCTGCATCCTGCGATTGTATTTTTTCCATGCTTCCTCCTGAAAAGTTGATCGGAAAGAACTGCCTGTCGCTCCCTTCCATGATGACTGCGACCTGGTCAACTTTCATCGGGCAATTATGCACAAGATCAACTTAGTAAGTTACATCATCATAAACCACATTTCTTCTCAATAAATAAAATATTATTTAACTTTAAAAGCAAAAAACTCCACTGTCTAATACTTGAAGATGCAAGTTAGCATTTGGTGGCTAACAGATATTCAAAGATGATAAGACCACAAGATAATTTATTTTTTTGTCATCTCATGAAATTTTTACTTGCTTGTGAAAAATATTGCAATCCAATAGTTTCATAAGGGACAAAAACATATGCTCCAGAAATGATACAACAAAGCCCAGTCAGAAGAAGAAGTCTAATCTCTTGAACTCAATTCATTCAGAAAAAGAAAAAAGAACTACATAAATTGTTCATTTTAAGAATCAGACCTGAGTAAGAATTTTTTTAAAAAAAATAAAAGCTAAAAAATACAATAGAGAAGCTAATTATTTATACCTGGGCATAAAACCAATCAAAAGTTCTCCGAACCTGTCCAACCTGCCCCCAATGGTGATGACAATCAGAAGCATTCTCTAACACGCTGGTCCTCTAAATGGACAATGTAAACTTACAGGCAAAAATTATTAAAAGAAAGGTCCTCTCACATAAATAACAAAAGATCCAAAGAGGAAACAACCATATATATGGGCTATCTTTTCTACTTGGGAAGTGGGAGCCACAGAGATGATGCGGAAAACCAACACATTGTAAATTAGAAAACCGCAATTAAGGTCTACACCAAATGAATTGGTGACTAAGACTCCATACCTTAAACTCATGGATAAATTCCTTGAAAGCTGCTAACAATGTGTTAATCACATTTGGCAAGTAATGCAATACTAATTACACTACATTTGGCAAGAGGGCAAGGCAGAAAGGAAAAAAAAAAGCAAAGTCGCTGATTGAATTTCACGGTGACCCACCTCTGTGCCTCCCAAATTTATGTGAAACTAGTGCAATAGTACAAGCAAACATTATATATGCTTTGAGCGAGACCTGAGGAGCCTTTTCACAGTGAGACCCTATTCAGTATAAAACCCTACGAGTATATTTTTATTCCTTTGTGATGAGACCCTCAGGCTTTCCATGTAAGTACAGGGCAAGTGATGCCACAGTTTGGGGCCTGTCGAGAAAGATTCTAAACTAACACAACAACAAAAAATTACTTACTAAGAAAACTAAATATTCAATTGAAATTTTCCAAGTATAAGTCTGTTTGCAGAAGAGTTCTTAATAATAAATTATATAAAAGAAGTTCAATAACGTATAATTAGTGTTGAGAATCTCATGATCGTTCTACAAACAATGATGCGCAATTAATAAGACAATCTTTTAACCAAACAATTAGTTGGAGGAAGTTAAAAACAAAAAAAATGACAAAATACGAGATTTACGGCTAAGGTGGTGGCAGTGGCACCAATTAAACCGAAGATGAGGATTCCCCAAAGCCTCATGCTTTCCTCTTTCTCTTCGGGGGGCCTGCTTGAGGAAGGCCATGGATTGTTTCGATTCCGATTTTCGTTATCGTCTCGCATATTATTGGGCCTGCAGATAAATTCACCAAATTTTCCTACGCAATGATGGGAGTGCTGAAATTCGAAACCCTAGAAGCATGCTTTTGGGTTGAATATGGCTTTCTGGTCTCCGTTGGGTTGCGTTCCTTGCGTCAGTTTTAGCTTGCGAATTGCAAATGCGAGTTGAAGAATGAGTCGGGTCCCTTCTCGGTCGGTTGTCCAATTTTCCTCAACAGGATATCGTTGCTCTGACTTGAAAGATAGCAATATAATAAATTAAACGAAAATTTAAAATTAGAGACAGAAATTAAAAATTAATAATTAATAATCTATTTTAATTAATATTTATAAAATTAATATAAATTAAAATTTTAATTAAAAATAATCATTTTCAATTTTAAATCAAATAATATTATAAAATATGATTAAAATAATAAAATCACAAATGATACATATTAAAATTTTACTAAAATAAAATAAAATTTATTATAATAATTTTTCTTAATTATTTTATTTTCAAAATTTATTTTATAATAAAAATTTTGTTTGACACAATAATTAAAAAATAATAAAAAATTTATAAATAGCTTTATTATTTTTTAAAAAAAATTTATGCACAATTTTTTAATTATATTTAAATTTATATGATCACTTAATTTTAATTTTAATTTTAATTTAAAAATGTATAAAATTAAATTTTAATTCAAAAAATTTATTTCTAAATATTAAACTTTTTGAAAACAAGTTGCCAAAATAATTGAAAATTAAAAAATAAAGTTTTCATTTTTTTTGCAAATTGTTTAAAACCGACAATAGAAATGAAAAATCGACAACATAAACAATGACATCAAATAGACCCTTGGGTTTTAGAAAATTCACACTAAATAGGAAAATCTATAACGCCCCGACCCTTTATACGACCCCGGAGTGCTACTATACCTGTATAATACAATTGTCTTTGAATGAACATACATATACCACCCACCCTTAATAGGGACACACGGGTGTTTCATATTGATATCCAAACTCATGCACAGCGGAAAACATAAACATTTATATGGAATCTAATAGACAAAACCAGAGTTTCTAATTGTATCCTCAAATACATACAATCGTACTTAAAACATAACATGTTCTTACAATCTCCAAAAGATATTCTGAACTGAGTCTATTACACATACAAAACACTTACGTAAGCTAAAATCAAAACGACACTCCAAGTCCCTCTAGCAACTAAGACCGGCGCCATGTAGGACCTAAAACAAAAGTTGTATGTTGGGGTGAGACACTTCTCAGTAAGGTGGAAGATAATACATCAGTGTGTGATTATACATATTCAAACCAATAGAAAGTGGTTACATATATATAACATATTTTCAATATTGTAATATAGGAGATATGTAAACATAATTCCTACAATAGATGGTTTAGCATCATAACAAGCGAGAGTTCCCGACGTTAGGGTAGGGTACAGGCCCATACAATGTACAATCCCTCCGCCTGGTACTCAAACCTGTGACTTTACCCATTTTAGTTTTTAAATCATGTATATGCATATTTAGAACACCGTCCAACTTAGAAACCATAATAACAAATGCCAACACTACCCTTTGGCTCGGGTTGTGCGATTTACAATAGTCCGACTGAAACCACCTGGTTCATTAATCCACCAGTGGCACACTCTAATCCAGCCAACTATCTCGATACCCACACAGAAAATCAAATGTGTGGTTGCATTGTAAATGGTACCTATGACTACATCACCAGCATTCTTTGCATCGCCTAGAGTTAGGGAATACACCCTAGCCTGGGTTGTACCCCCTATTGACCACCACGCTGCAATTGCGTACCTCCCCTATATGGCTGTTGTGGGGTTCCAATGTTCCCCCACATGCAACAATCTTTCGCCTAACATCCCTGCTTACCACACCACAAACAAGCCCCTGTAGTCCTCCAACACTGCCCAGAGTGCCCTTTACCACACGTAGGGCAACCACGATAGGATGTGGTGCTCTGAGATGTACCACTACTATTCTTCTTCCAATTGTCGTGCCTTGCACCAAAAGAAAAACTGGGAAGTGCTGGCCTCTTCTTCAGAACCTAGACCTCTATGTCCTCCAGTAAACTCTCCTCTGCAACAGTGGCTTTGTCTACTAGTGTAGCAAAGTCTTGCAACTACAAGATTGATGTCTGCCTCTGGATCTCCTTCTGCAGACTCCTCTGAAACTTCCAAGCCTTCATTGCCTCATCCAGTATCATGAATGGAGCAAATCGGGATAGCTCCTGGAATCTGGCAGCATACTGCTACATTGTCAGCGACTCCTGTGTCAAACTCATGAATTCCTTCATTTTCGCGTTTCTGACCGTGACCAGAAAGTACTGTTCAAAGAATAATTCTCAAAAATGGGCTCGCGTCATCGCAATTGGTATCGGTCGGTGCTCCTCCATTTTATTTATCGACACCCACCATCTCTCCGCCTCCCCTTACAACTTGAATGTTGTAAAGGTTACTCTCTGCTTCTTTGTGCAGTTCAGAACATCCAGGTGCTTCTCGATCTCCTGGATCCAATTCTTAGCTCGAATCAAATCTGCACTTCCTATGAAAACAGAAGGCTTAAGTCTAGTGAACTGGTCAATGGAGCATCCCGTCTTAGTTATGGGATGGTCCCGCCTTCTATTCGTTCGCACCACCTCAACCATAAGCTGCTGTGCGAAATCCCAAAATACACTCGTGGAGTCACTACCAACCTCATGGCCGACTCCCTCGCTACTACTGCCTTCCACGTTGGCAATATTATCCCTAGACTCCATCCTGAAGAATCAATTTAAGAACATCGATTAGAAGCTTAATAACCTAAGTATCAGCTAATACTACAATATTATAGACTCAGTTCCCTAATCCACATTCATAATATTAGCGTACTCCAATTATTTAACATTCCCATTCTAACTCAAGTTCTACCCTTCCACTTAAAAACAAAACCGTCAATGGATTGCTGTGATTTTCTGAACCTTACGATTGATCCATAAAAACACAAAAGTCTATCAATGGATTTCTGTCTCAAGGTATACAAGCAAAACTCAAATGTCTTATCCCAATCCTAAACTCTGGTATAGTCTAATCTACAGAACCTAACAACCTAAGCTCTGAATATTTCCATAACCAGGCAGTGTGAACCATATAACACTTTCGGCTGGTTAAGGTTATGATACCAACTATAACGCCCCGACCCTTTATACGGCCCCAGAGTGCGACTACACCTATATAATACACCTGCTTCTGAATGAACATACATATACCACCCACCTTAATAGGGACACACGGGTGTTTCATACTGATATCTAATCTCATGCACAGCGGAAAACATAAACATTCATATGGTATCTAATAGACAAAACCAGAGTTTCTAATTGTATCCTCAAATGCAGACGATCATACTTAAAACATAACATGTTCTTACAATCTCCAAAAGATATTATGAACTGAGTCTATTACACATACAAAACACTTAAGTAAGGTAAAATCAAAACGGCACTCCAAGTCCCTCTAGCAACTAGGACCAACGCCATGTAGGACCTAAAACAAAAGTTGTATGTTAGGGTGAGACACTTCTCAGTAAGGTGGAAGATATTACATCAGTGTGTGACTATACATATTCAAACTAATACAAAGCAGTTACATATATATAACATATTTTCAATATTGTAATATAGGAGATATGTAGATATAATTCCTACAATAGATGGTTTAGCATCATAACAAGCGAGAGTTCCCGAGGTTAGGGTAGGGTACAGGCCCATACACTATATAATCCCTCTGTCCGGTACTCAAACTTGTGACTTTACCCATTTTAGTTTTTAAATCATGTATATGCATATTTAGAACACCGTCCAACTTAGAAACCATAATAACAAATGCCAACACTACCCCTTAGCTCGGTTTGTGTGATTTACTATAGTTCGACTGAAACCACCTGGTCCATTAATCCACTAGTGGCACACTCCAATCCAGCCAACAATCTTAATACCCACACGGAAAATCAGATTTGTGGTTGCACTATATCTAGAATATAGCAACGGAACCGCACTTAAGCTTTTTAAGGCTTCATATAACGTTGAGCTTTTAAAGGCTCTCATATAGCGGTGAGCTTTTTAAGGCTCTCATATAACGGTGAGCTTTTTAAGGCTCTGATAGTAACAAGCTGCGGTTTCAAATATCATACATACAATTTATGATAAAACTAATTAATTTGTTTCAAATTCACAAATCACCTGTACAGTTCTAGTATTTTCACAACCTTATTCATTCATACTGTGGCATAAACCGACACACAAACTCTCGGTTTAACCCTTTTCATATATAAAGCTCTGTATATAACCGGCACTTATTTTCCACATTTTCAAATAGCAAAATGGAACTCTAGTTTCCATAGTTCATATACATATTTAAACAGGTTCACATATTCCATTTCATATCATATGTCACACTCTTTTGGTCAAAATCCGTTATATAGCATATAACTTGATAAATATCATTTAAATGGAGAATGAAGGATTCAAGCATCTCCTACGTTAAGAGTAATATAAATAAAGAAGTTTTGAAAAGTTTGGAGATCATATGTCAAAACCCTCATTTTTACCAAAATTGTAAAATAGTAAAATTGACATTTTTACCCGGTGAAACTTCGCAAATAAGCAGTCAATACGTTCATATAAACATAAGCTAACTTTTTAGTGGTTTAGTTTTCTAAAAAAAACAGATGTAAAAAAATCTCCTTACCTATTTTTCGAATATTGAAACATGAGCTACCTGGCTCCAAAAGAGCGAACCAGGTTCTCAAAACCTATAAACCGAAGAATGGTACTTAAATACAATCTTATTTACTACAAATCTACCAAACCAAAAATGAGCTTAGATCCTTACCTCGATTTCGGGATGAAACCTGGAAATCCTCGATTTCCCCGGATCCTCGTAGTAACGTCGAATCATGGGTTCAGGTGACGAATAGCGAAGGATCGAAGAGAGGGAGAGAGAGAGAGAATTTTGAGTTTCTTAACCCTTAAGTAACCAAAAATGATATTTATAAACCCCTTAATGCAGTCAAACTCATCGACGAATGGTGCCTTCGTCGATGAGCCACAAAAGGCTCTTCGTCGATCAACCTATTCCTTCGTTGACGAACCCTTGTCCGATATTTTTCCTGTCGGTCAAGATCTCTTTGTCGGCGGGCTCTAAATTTTGGTGACAAACTGCAAAAGGGCCTTCATCGACGAGAAACTTGGCTTCGTTGACGAAGCATGCTAAAATTACCTTTTTATTTTTTTCCTATTTTACGAGTTCGGGTCTCTATAAAATCTACTTTATTGTCATGCCATGAACTCAATGGGGGTCTAGAGTGCGACTTTCTATAAATTTTTCTATAGGTGACGTAATAAATAATGACAGCAGAAGTAATAAAACATCTCAAATGCTTTTATACTAGAGTGTTATTTAACAACATTACAAAAGTATCTCCAATATCAAAATTACTATTGTAATGCCTTGACCAACCACGTGGGGCCTGGGGTGCTACTTTAGTGACATCTGTGTTCCTGATACCATATTCATTATATAAAAGCAGTAGAAATAATTGATACATTCTCCAAATACATTACTAGTGTTCTAAACTGCTAACATACATAGAAGTCTCCCAATATCCATATTACATCCCAAACAAAAGAAAGAAAGCTAATTTAATCCATACGACCATATTACATATCCATGGCTCCAAACAAAACTATAAATACATTAGAGTTATTATAGACATTCACATAAAAAGAACTAGCCATCACCTCGCCCTGGAGCTAGTTAAGCTCGATCTCGATATGGTCTTGAAAAATGATAAATTGTATATTGGGGTGAGACACCTTTCAATAAGACGAATTAAATTAATATCAGGGTGTGGCCAACATGAATTTAAGTAAACATATATATATATATATATATTACCCAAATTATTAAATTTGATAAACATAGCATTTACATATCATACTCACACCTACATAGTTAAAAAAATACACTTCCATGATACCACCTATAAATCAATTTAATAAATATCACCATTCACATAATATATATACGTAAAAATACCCCTGGGTCCAACAACATGTTTAACCCCTATGACGAGTTGTGCAGCCCAGAGGCTGGAATTAGCCTGAGTGATCAGCCCAAAACTAACTCAAAGTAACCATCTGCAAGTGCGTCTGCAGGCATCTGCAACCCCGTTGCAAGTCCAATTGCCTTATATTACGCCACCCTTACGTAGGTCAATGGGCTACTGAGACCACCATACACTTCCACTATAGTGTGAGCGCATATGGCCAAATATTCCCCTAGTTACGATACCATGCTCACAATACAACAGGTCCTCAAGGTTTTTAAAATCATATCATGCAATTTTACATAATAAAATAGTATTATAAATATATGTTTCAAAATCCAATATAAATCCATTGTATCAATCCCGGCTCTTAGCCGCCAATAAAAAAACCCAGCTCTTAGCCGTCATATAAAAACCTTGTATTTTACATAAGTAGTTCTAGTAAGTTTCACAAACAGTTCCAATATTTCACAACCATTTCCATATCTGGTTACTACAATAAACCATACTAATTATTTACCTGCCACACAAATTTCATATTTGAACATAACTCGATAGACAATTAAGAAACACAGTATTTTAAATCCATATGATAAAACAAGCTTTCCACCGTTCGTATAATTCAAAATACTGTACCATATGTCCTATATTTGCAAAAATCCATTTTGAACGGTCAATTTTCAAAATAATCTTGAAAATTAAGTATACATATATATAAAGCAGTTTAATCAGTTCAACTTTAATAAAAACCTGACTTAATTTAATCTTCTTACCTGTTTACTAAGATATTTCCTGAGAAGACCCTAAAACCAAACCCATGACGCTACGGAGCTCAAAAACCCTAAAACCACATTTCCCAGTTCCATCAGTTCAACCCCAAAATTATAATTTCTTTAATATTCCTAAGCTCACAAAATTCTCAATAGCTATTTTAACATTTCCTAAGCCTATAAACTCCAAATAAATAATTAAATTCTCAAAAATAGCAAATTTGCTTAATTCCCTAAACCTTACCCTAACTTTGGGGTGGTGCCTAGGAAACCCAAATTGAAAATTTACTCAAATTAAAATGACGACATTCGAGGCTAAGACCCCGTGGTGGTGTCTGATCGTCGATTTGGTTAAAGATTTAAGGAAAAACTATGGAAAGTAAAAGAGTTTATTTTACCCCAGGAGTGGTGCTAATGTCGCTCCTACAACAAATCCACTCTAGTAGGAATGTCGATGGCGGAAAATGGAACTCAGGGATATTTTCCGTTTTTCGATTGGCGCACGATTAGCTGACGAAATCAAGGAGAGAAAGAGAGAGAGAGAGAGAGAAGGCGGAGGAGAGAGAGAGGTGTTGAGAGAGACTGAAGAGAGGCGCAGAATTGCTTATGCAGTTTGCTTCTTCCTTAAGGAAGAACTTAACTTACATATATATATACATATATATATTATATCATATTCATATATTAATAATTATTATTTAATTAATTTAATTTTAATTTTAATTTTTAATTTTAATTTTTTTTACACTTCCATGTATATTAATTTTCTGGGGCATTACAACTATCCTTAAAAATTGTACTATATTAATATTTATTGTAAACTACTCTTTCTAATCCCACCCACGTGCTTGCTATATTTGATTCCTAGTACGTTTTTCAAATTTATCTATAAGGTGGAATAATAATTAGGTGAAACGACGCTCAGTAAGTAAGAAAGAGTATATCAGTGTGCAGCTTAAGATGAGCTTTTACTACGATACCCCATGGAATAAAAGCTTAAAAATGATTTATGTTACTATCCATATTAACAAGGTGCACCTTTCTTTTCAGGAGCCTCCCTATAAGAACTCCATGATTAAGCATGCTTGACTTGGAGTAATCTTGAGATAGGTGACCTTCTAGGTAGTTTTCTCAAGAAGTGTTTGAGTGAGGACAAAACACACTGAAAAGGACACATGTTGGTCTATGGGGCCATTCATTAGTCCGATAAGGTCCACCCCCTATTGTCTGGTCTAGGTAGAGGAGGAGAAATGCAGTGCTTCCTGCCAGACCCAAGTTGAGGTGTTACAAAATGGTATCAGAGAAATTACCCAGCCAGAAGTGTGATGAGATTCACATCGTCTAGGTCATTAGTCTGATAAGATCTGCCTCCTATTGTTTGGTCTAGGTGGAGGAGGAGAGACGCAGTGCTTCCTAGCATACCCAAATTGAGGCGTTACAAAATGGTATTAAAGCAATTACCTAGTCGGAAGTGTGATGAGATTTACATCGTCTGGGTCATTAGTCTGATAAGGTCCGCCCCCTATTGCCTGGTCTAGGTGGAGGAGGAGAGACGCAGTGCTCCCTGCCAAACCCAAGTTGAGGCATTACAAAATGGTATCAGAGCAATTACCCAGCCGGAAGTGTGATGAGATTCACATCATCTGGGTCATTAGTCCGATAAGGTCCACCCCCTTATTGTCTGGTCTAGGTGAAGGAGGAGAGACGTAGTGCTCCCTGGAAGACCCAAGTTGAGGCGTTACAAAATGGTATCAGAGCAATTACCTAGTCGGAAGTGTGATGAGATTCACATCGTCTGGGTTTGGAAACGTGCCCCCCTTGTTGTCTAGTCCAGATGGAGGAGGAGAGACTGCTCCATCGCAAACCCAGGTTAGGGTGCTACATAAAAGTATCATAATTTTGTAATAATTAATATCTAACTATAGCTTCAAAAACTGAACTAAACTATAAAGCATTTTATATATTTCTGCATAAAATTATTTTCCATCAAAATATAGCTACAAACTTTGTAAACATATACTATAACTGTAATACTTATATATATACGCCCCGATTTTTCATACAAATTTTTCTCTTTTTTCACATATTAGCAAACATAGCATATCGGCCACATCACCATCCTAATACCATTTAGACACAACCCGGCCCGGGGTGGATACTAGGTAAAACGGTCATACTAGTATTCTTATCAGCGGAAGTCACAAAATATATACATACATCATAGTGAAAACACATACCAGAGTGTCAACTAACCAGAAGTTTACACATCAACATACATCCCAAAAATAACAAAACTATAGGGGAATCTTCCATCCCTAGTTACACACTCACCCTATACGTTAGGGTACTAGCTCCACTCTATCTGGAAGCTCTATCACCAACTCGATCTCAGTTTCCTGAAATATTTAAATGATTGGATGAAACTCATCTCAGTAAGATGGAATAAATTATTTACAGTATGTGACAATATGAGATTCATTGTTTCACAGCATATAACATATCAGTGATAGTATTTTCAGAGAAAATATTACATTTCCAAAACCATAATCATATAAATATACAACACAAGCTTTTGTAAGCTTTTATTTCCATTTCCAAAATCATTCACTCCTAATCCATTATTTCTCGCGAAGTTTCCTGAGAATAGGGAAACTTACCCGCCTATACAAGCATTTTCAATCTACTTTGAAACCGTTTACAGCCTAGCCCGATATACTCGGGTTCAACTACAACTGATACTTATCAGATCACTCACCTTACTTGGTAAGCCCTCAGGCGGTGTATTTTACTTCGCTTTAATTATTGGTTAACTCACACTATTTCATTTCTTATTTCCTTTTCTTTTCCATTTTCTATTTCCATATCTTTTCCATTCTCCATTTCCATTTCTAGCACATGAGTATCCTCGGTAAACCATACTGCCATGTCTGTAACTCATGGCTACCCTGAGGATTATTCTCCACGCCATGCTTCCCCCCATGGTTAGGGTTGTGCGGCCCGAAGGCTGGATCTAACCACGGTTGGCCGACCTGGTTAGATTAAATAATACCATATACCTGTCTGTAGTAATGAATGGCCTACCAAATACCCTGGACTGGAATCCAGGGGGCAATATACAACCCTTCTCTGGCCCATTCGTGCTGCCTTGCCGCACGCTCCGCGAGTCCGTGTGGTTGCACTTTTCATCCGCTAGCATCGGTACCGTGCTCAATATCATAACCCATCGCTGGGGTTTACATATCCATTCCATCAAGGTTTTCTTTTCCACTATTTCACTTTTCCTACATCAGCATTTCCAAATTCAATATACATTGCAGTTGTTAGTTGCAATGTTCACATTTACCATTCACAATTCAGTATTTACCAATCAATATTTTCATTTCAAAATTCCCAGTTTCATTTCATAATAATATGCATATATATATATATATATATATATATGAAAATATATTACATATCGCATGTTTCATCATTTCCAGTATACACATATCAATATTACAAATTTTCCCCATTTCATAAAACCCTTTCCATATTTCACATATTTCCACATTTCTCTATATTCACAAATATCAGCATTTCATACTACCACTGTTTTCACAAAAATCATTTCTATATATCCTTTATCCCATTTCCTTATTATCCAAAAATCACAGTTAGCATTTCCTCATTTTCATATAAACATATGCCACACAGATTTCGTTTGTTAATCATATCATAATAATTTCAGGGAAAATACTATAATTCATTTCACATATAATTCACCTAGTATTGCACAAAAATACCTGCTATAATTTATTCCCCTTACCTGGCTTACTGAGATGCTTACAACAACACCCAATTTGATGCTCCTCGACATTCCCAACTCAAAAGCCTAAAAACCATATTTTTACCAAATTAATCACCTCATTTCCCACAAAAATTTCAGTATAATACTACCTACATTTCAAATACTTCAAACAACTCATAATACCCTTAAATCCTTTACTTACCCTGATTTTGGGATGGTGCCCAAGTTGGCCTAACCAACGAACTACTCCAGCAAACTTGAAGAGAATCTTCCCAAGAGTAGCGTGATACCTTTCGATCGTCGATCTGGGCTTTAACGAAGCCGAAATTCTTAAGAGAAGGGGAGAGGGATGAGTTTTAAATAAAGAGAAAAACGAGCTGCATGAAAATTTCGCTGAAATCCGAAAGTTGGTGCTTTTATAAGGTGCTGATTCGTCGATGAGACACGTCACCTCGTCGATGAGTCCATGAAGGAAGTTCGTTGATGAACTCGTAACCCTCGTCGACGAAACTCAGGCTTCACCAAACCTCTCTTAGTAAGTTCTCATCGACGAGACACACATCCACGTCGATGAGCCCAACAAGCTTGATCGTCGACGAGGGCTTTGCACTCATCGATGAGACCCTGTTGAGTCCCCTTTTAAAAATCCTTCTCTCTCCTTTTCCTTTATTATTTATTTGCTATAATTCTTTAGGTCTCTACATTCTCCCCTCTTTATAAAAATTTGGTCCTTTAAATTTACTATCTATAATATACACCATCCACTGAAGGAAAATTGGCTACTTATTTTATTACTTACCATCACTTATGGCGGAAGAATACTGTGGTTACAAAGGGGTTCTGGGAGATTAGAACCATTGAAATAAAATTTTCCCCAAAACCATTAAAATCTAAACACTACCTAACCTACACTATACCAATTAAATTACATACCTTATCCCTGATTTCCGTCGAACAGGTGCAGATATCTCTGGTGCATCAGCTCCTCAAACTCCCAGGAAGCCTCCTTTACTACATGGTTGCGCCACATAACTTTTACTAATGGTATACTTTTCATGCGCAGCTCCTGTTCTTTCCAATCCAAAATATGCACTGGCACTTCTTCATAGGACAAAGCATCACTGAGCTCCAGTGCCTCATATCTGATCACATGGGAGGGGTCTAGGATGTATTTCCTCAACATCGAAACATGAAATACATCATGAATTCTAAACAAAGCAGGTGGCAGAGCCAACCTGTAAGCAACTAGAATCTCATAATACCTTTCAACGGTGCCACTTTTAAGAACACATGATCCCCCGTGTCAAACTCCAACTCTCGCCGGTGAGTATCAACATAACTCTTCTACCAGCTCTGCGCTACACTGATTCTATCTCTGATGAGTCTAACTTTTTCCTGAGTCTGTTGTATCAGCTCTGGCCCCAATATGTGTCTCTCGCCAATATCATCCCAATATAATAGGGATCGGCACCTCCTTACATATAACGCCTCAAATGGTGCCATCCAAATGCTGGCTTGATTGCTGTTAATATACACAAACTCAACTAATGGTATAAACTGTAACCAACTGTCTCCAAAGTCTAGCACGCATGCATGTGGCATATCCTCCAATATATGTATCATCCTCTCCGTCTGTCTATCTGTCTGAGGATGAAATGTAGTGTTGAACGACAGCTGAGAACCCATAGCCTCTTGCAAACTCCTCCGAAAATGAGATGTGAACCATGGGTCTCAGTCTGACACTATGGACATAGGCATGCCATGCATTCTTACTATCTCCTAACTATACAACTCTGCCAGTCGGTTTAAAGAGTAGTTAACTCTGATAGGCAGAAAATGGGCAGTCTTCGTAAGTCAATCCACCACTACCCAAATGGTATCCTGTCCATGAAACGCCAATGGTAACTGAGTGACAAAATCCATCGTTATATGCTCCCACTTCCACTCAGGAATATACAGCTGCTGTAATGACCCCACCGGTCTCTAATGCTCAACTTTCACCTGTTGGCATGTCAAATACTGTGTTACAAACTCAGCAATCTCTCTTTTCATTTCACTCCACCAAAAAGAATCTCGAAGATCCCTATACATTTTAATGCTACCATGATGTACCGTATACAAGGATCAGTGTGCTTCCTCCAAAATCACTTTCTTAATCTCAGGATCGGCAGGTATACATAACCTAGTATGGAACCTCAAGGCCGCATCATCTAAGATATTGAAATCTTCCTCCAGACCATCCTGTACTTTCTTTATCAGCTCTACCAATTCTGCCTCACTCCTCTATGCCGCTATAATTCTTTCCTGTAAAGTCGGTTGCAACACCAGATTGACAATAAAGACCTGATGGTCACCCTCCACGAGTTCTATCCCTAGTCTCTCCAGATCCATCTGAGTCGAATGCTAAATCTCCACTACAAATACTGATGCACCCACTAATTTCTAACTCAAGGCATCAGCCACCACATTTTCCTTCCCCAGGTGGTAACTGATGGTACAATCGTAATCCTTTATCAGCTCTAACCATCTTCTCTACCTCATGTTCAACTCTTTCTGCATGAAAAAGTATTTCAAACTCTTATGGTTAGTAAAAAATTTCACTCCTACCCCAAAAAGATAATGCCGCCAAATCTTTAGTGCGCACACTACCGTTGCCAGCTCCGAATCATGGGTAGGGTAATTCTTCTCATATTCTTTCAACTGACGTGAGGCATATGCTATAACTCTCCCCTGTTGCATCAGAACATAGCCAAGCCCTTTATGCGATGCATCACTTTAAATCACGAAACCCTCCTCACCTGAAGGAATCATCAACAATGATGTAGTGATGAGTCGCTGCTTCAACTCCTGGAAGCTCTGCTCGCATTCATTTGATCTTTCAAATTTTACCTTTTTCCTAGTTAACCTCGTCAATGGACCTTAGAGAAACCCTCAATGAACCTGTGGTAGTATCCAGCCAATCCCAGAAAACTTCTAATTTCTCGCACATTCTTTGGTCGTACCCAATCTACTACGGCCTCGATCTTACTCGGGTCTACTGAGATACCACCCCTGGAGATCACATGTCCAAGGAAGGTAACCTGCTCTAGCTAGAATTTGCACTTCTTAAATTTTGCAAATAGTTTTCTTTCCCTCAGTATTTGAAGTACTATTCTCAAATGTTCATCTTGTTCCTCTGTGCTCTTTAAATACACCAGTTATTGTCGATAAATACCACCATGAACTAATCCAGATACTGGTGAAATACCCTATTCATCAAATTCATAAACACGATAGGAGCATTTGTCAACTCAAACGGCATAACCAAGAATTCATAATGGCCATACCGAGTCCTGAATGTTGTCTTAGAAACATCTTCTTATCTGACTTTTACTTGATGATACCCAGACCATAAATCTATTTTTGAGAACACCTATGTCCCCTATAACTGATCAAATAAATCATCAATGCGAGGAAATAGGTACTTATTCTTGATTGTCACTTTATTAATTTCACTGTAGTCGATGCACATTCTCATCGACCCATTTTTATTTTTCATAAATAATACTGACGCTCCCCAGGGCAACACGCCAGGCCGAATAAATTCCCTATCTAACAATTCCTACAACTGGTTCTTCAATTCCTTTAATTCTGTCGGTGCCATTCTGTACAACACTTTTGAAATCGGTGCTGTCCCCGGTACTAGATCAATAGAAAACTCTACCTCACGATCTGGAGATAGTCCCAACAAATCCTCAGGAAAAACATCAAGAAAATCATACACTACTTGAATATCGTCAATCCTCTACTCTCCTTCTAAAATTGTCTTTACACAGGCCACAAAACCTTGACAACCATATAACGGCAACCTCCTCGTCTGAATGGAAAATAGTAACTGTGGTGGAGTACGCACACAAGATCCCACAAACCTGCACTCTTGTCCCCTTAGAGGTCTGAACACAACCTCTTTCTAATGAAAATTTATACTGGCATAATGAATGACTAGCCAGTCCATACCCAACATCACCTCGAATCCATGCATATCCAAAACAACTAGATTAGCCATTAAAATCCTCCCCTGAATACACACTAGATAATTTCTAAGTACTTAATCACATGTCCCTATAGCCCCTGTCAGCGTAGCTACTAATAAACTAACCCCTACCGTTGAGTTTCAAACCCACACAATTTTACGAATTCTCGAGCGATAAAGGGATGGGTCGCCCTTGAATCAAACAATGCAGTAGCTTTAAATGATAGAATTGAAATGGTACTTGTCACGACGTCTCCAGCCGCCTCCGCATCTCCGGGTGTCAACGCATAAACTCATGTCAGGGCGATATTCCTTTACTGACCACCACGAGGTGCCTGATGACCTCCTCTGTACGGTCTCAGAGCAGGCACTATCACTATTGGTGCACGACAATCCCTCGCCATATGTCCCAGCTTATAACACCGATAGCAGACCATCTCCCTGAGCTGGCATTCTCTCGAGTGCCTCCTATAATATGTGGGGCAAGGAGGGGGTATCTGTCTACCATATCCTGCTCGATTACCCTCCGGTCTCCATCCTCCTATATTGTCCTGCCTCCTCCATGGTCCCGGACTGGACCCTGCCTGAAACTCTGAAGGTACCGGCCTCTTCCCTTGACTTTGAGCTGAAACACCTCTTTGCATGCCACTCCCGATCACGACAGCTCTGTCTGCAACCTCAGCAAATGTCTGGGTCCGAAAACCTATGACCTACTCAAATACATTTTGTTTGAGGCCCTCCTCGAACTTTCTCTAAAATTAGGAATAGCTTCCCAAAAGGGAGGAAGAATTGGCTTTTAAAATTTTCTTTTAATTCCTTTTGAGATACCTTAAACTTCCTTTATTTCTTTTAACCAATTCTTGGCTTGTTTGTTTGATTCTTTAATCAATCGAGAACTTAGTTCCTTTATCCAATCAATAACACAATTAAACAACCAATCAATTAAACAATATCTTCAAGCCAAACAATCAATTTATTTGCCAAGTACAAGTTAAACACCAAACAACCAAACCAAGATATAAAGTATTCAGCACTTTGGTAATATAACAACTCAAGATGGTTGCTTGTTTATATTTGCCAAATTTGAACCAAGCCCTATAATGAATGAGAATTTATGCTTGCTAATATAAAGCCTTGTATAGATGAATCAAATCACTCTTTCCAAATATTTAGAACTCAAATAAACTCTTGGTAAATTTATCTTTGGGATGTCAACCAAGTAACGTACTCCCGTAAGGTTTCCGCAAGATATGGCGTAACTAACGTACTCCCTTTCGGTTTCCGCAACCCAAATCAAAATTAAACCTTAAGTTTGTTTGATTTCCAAATATATGTAGTTTATATGATTTTCAAATTTAAACCATCCACGTAATTTAAATATGCTGAAAATAAAGAGTAAGGGAAAGAGAGAATTAGACGGAGATTTTTACGAGGTTCGACTTATACCCAGCCTACGTCCTCGCCTTTGGCAAACTACCAAAGGATTCACTAGTTTAGTTCCGTTGATGGGTGGAACAATACCGATTACAACACTCCTTGGTTAAGGCTAGAGCCCGCCTTCTCCAAGCGATATCCCCTCGTTCGGTCACTCCTTACATAGGCTAGAGCCCGCCTCTCTAAGCAATATTTCCTTGCTTAGCCAACGATCCAAACAACCCTTGGAACGTCAAAGAACTATAAGAAACACAAGATAAGATCTACGTACAATTATACTCTCTCAAAGAGCAAGTTAGTACAATTTCAGCACTATATACTTTGAATGTAAAATATCAATATGAAATACAATGAAGCTCAAGTGTAGAATTCACCAATATCCTTCTTAGAAGAGGATTAGCAGTAGGAGCTCAGAGAAAGAAGGATCACCACTTCAGAATTCTCAGCAGAAGAATTTTTCAATGAGTGAACAAGAGAGCTTTGGAAGAATAAGAATACTTTCAGCTTTACAAGCAGATTTTTCAATTCTTGGATGAGTTTTGATTTGCAAAACCATGTATTTATAGGCTTTCAAACTTGTTTCCATGTTGCAAAAGTTTCCTTTAAGTGTTTCCCAAAATTTTAGAAAGTTTAGAGCTCAAACGGCTATATTTTAAAAACAAGAGTTTTAAAATTTTTGCCCCTTGAACAGTGTTCAGATGACTAAAGGTTCGAGTTCAGTTAGTTAAAGTTCCTTAAATCCCTTTAAAATAGAGCTAGATACAGGGTCAGATGTCTGAAGTCACAAGTTCAGTCGTCTGAACTTGCTGCTTCAACTCTCTACCTGTTCTGTCTTGTTCTCTGTCAACAATGACCCCGCTTCAATATTTTGGCCATAAATTTTTCTGTATAATTTCAAATTATGTGTTCTTGGTGTAAAAAGAAAGCTAAGAGAAAATCCCTACAACTTTCATGTTGACCAATTTTCAAAATAATGATGTTTTGATAGTGAAAAATGCACCTTAATACTGCTGTATAAAATCTGACAACAAATGGAAAAACTCTTTTTGATGCTTTTCATTCCAAAATGACTCTAACCATTTTAAAATAATTTTTGACCTTATAAAAATATTTTACAGGTATTTTAAAAAGTATCTAGGTCTAAGTTAACCTAAGAGCTTCAAAATATTTCAAACAATATTTTAAACATTTAAAGTACCTACATGAAAGCTTCTAAAACTTTTCTCATTCTAGGTTCTTGAGTCTTTTTGTTTCTTCAAGCTTCCATCTTTTCTTCAAGCTTTCATATTCTTTGAGCTTTAGGTTCTTGAGTCTTCATGTTTTGTTTCTTCAAGCTTGCTTTCATATTCTTTGAGTTTTATCACTTTGCTTTCCTTTGGCTCTTTAGACTTTAATATGCCTTGGATTTCAACAACTCATTCATGTCGTCATATTCTTCAAGGTTTCATATATCATCTTTAAATCCATGCTTTGACTCATTTAAGCTTCATTTGATCCTTGTGAGCACTTTGACCTTGCTTTCATCATATTTGATCCTTATGGGCATTTTAACCTTGCTTTCTTATATATGAGCCTTGAAACAACATTACTCACACAAATATGTTAAATTCCACTTGTTTGTTAGCATCAAAACAAGAGAAGAAGATTTTAAGCCTTGTAAGGCCAACATTCTCGTCTTCTTCCCCTCATCTGGTGCCAAATATGGGCCAAACCATGATAGCTCAATAAATCGGGCTCCGTACTGCTGCACCGTCATCTGCCCCAGAGTCAGGTGCAAGAACTCTGCTGCCTTCGCGCTTCAGACGATAGTTGGAAAATATCACTCGAAAAATAATTCCTTGAATCGACCCCACGTCACCGACACAGGATCCGGTCTCTACTCCTCAATCAACCTCGCTGATCTCCACCAGTGTTTTGCTTCCTCAGTCAGGTTGAATGTTGCAAATGACACCTTCTGTTCATCGGTACATGGGAGCACCACTAGCATGTCCTCAACGTCCTGAACACAATTCTCAGCCACTATCGGGTTTGCTTCTCTAACAAATTATGAGGGTCTCATATATGTAAAATGCTTGATCGTGCAACTCCACTCCCCTGAACTCCTGGCCATCTCACCCATTACCTGTTGAGTGACACTGCGCAATACTGCGTCGAAATTTCTACCTCCCATACTAGAAAGTCCTGCTCCATCACCCCCTTCATTCGTGTCACTATTCCCAGGATCCATCCTAAAAAGGAAACAAGCAATCTCAAAATTCCATCATTATCACACAATCAATATATTCATCAAACTATAACTTGTAAAACATCCTTCTAAAATAATCTATTTTATTATTCTAAATTCCCATTTTGAATTCAGCCCTACCACCCAAAACAAGATCTAGGGATAGTATCCATGGTTTTCCTAAAATCGTCACCCCAGGAAAAATGCAAAAACAACCACGGAACCCCTGCTTCCAGGTCGCAAGAGAGAACCCTAAATTCTAATCTCATCCTCTAACAACAACTAACTTATATCTCAACAATATCCATTCCTATACTCTGGTAATGTATTCTGTTGTTTACTAAAGTCTGCAGAACCTAGCAAACCTAGGCTTTGATACCAAACTGTGACGCCCTGATTTTTCATACCAAATTTTTATCTTTTTCCACTTATTAGCAAACATAGCATATCGGCCACGTCACTGCCCTAATACCATTTAGACACAACCCAACCCAGGGTGGATACTGGGTAAAACGGTCATACCAGTATTCCTATTAGCGGAAGTCACAAAATATATACATACATCATAGTGAATACACATACTAGAGTGTCAATTAACCATAAGTTTATACATCAACATACATCCCAAAAATAACAAAACTCTAGGAGAATCTTTCATCCCTAGTTACACACTCACCCTATAGGTCAAGGTACCAGCTCCACTCTATCTGGGAGCTCTATCACCAGCTCGATCTCGATTTTCCAAAATATTTAAATTATTGGGTGAGACTTATCTCAGTAAGTCGGAATAAATTATTTACAGTGTGTAGCAAAATGAGATTCATTGTTTCATAGCATATAACATATCAGTGATAGTATTTTTTGAGAAAATATTACATTTCCACAACCACAATCATATAAATATACAACACAAGCTTTTGTAAGCTTTTACTTATAAAATCATTCATTCATACTCCATGATTACTCGCGAAGTTCTTGAGAATAAGGAAACTTACCCACCCATACAAACAACTTCCCTTTGCCCTAAAACCATTTGCAGCCTAACCTGATTTACTCGGGTTCAGCAACAACTGATACTTATCAAAGCACTCACCTGACTCAATAAGCTCTTAGGCGGTGTGTTTTACTTCGCTTTAATTATTGTTTAACTCACGCTATTAAATTTCTCATCTCCATTTATTTTCCAAATTCAATATGCATTGCAGTTGTTAGTTGCAATGTTCACATTCCCAATTTTCACATTCACCATTCACAATTCATTATTTACCAATCAATATTTCCATTTCAAAATTCCCAGTTTCATTTCATAATAATATGCATATATATATATATATATATGAAAATATATTACATATCGCATGTTTCATCATTTCTAGTATACACATATCAATATTACAAATTTTCCCCATTTCATAAAACCCTTTCCATATTTCACATATTTCCACATTTCTCTATATTCACAAATATCAGCATTTCATACTACCACTGTTTTCCTAACAATCATTTCTATATATCCTTTATCCCATTTCCTTATTATCCAAAAATCACAGTTAACATTTCCTCTTTTTCATATAATCATATGTCACTCAAATTTCATTTTTTAATCATATCATAATAATTTCAGGGAAAATACAATAATTCATTTCACATATAATTCACCCAATATTACACAAAAATACCTGTTATAATTTATTCCCCTTATCTGGCTTACTGAGATGCTCACAATAACACTCAATTTGACGCTCCTCGACATTCCCAACTCAAAAGCTTAAAAACCATATTTTTACCAAATTAATCACCTCATTTCCACAACAATTTCAGTGTATACTACCTACATTTCAAATACTCCAAACAACTCATAATACCCTTAAATCTCTTACTTACGCTGATTTTGGGATGGTGCTCAAGTTGGCTTTACCAATGAACCACTCCAACAAACTTGAAGAAAATCTTCCCAGGAGTAGCGTGGTACCTTCCAATCGTCGATCTGGACTTTAACAAAATTGAAATTCTTGAGAGAAGGGGAGAGGGATGAGTTTTAGAGAGAGAAAAAACGAGCTGCATGAAAATTTCGTTGAAATCCTAAGGTTGGTGCTTTTATAAGGAGCAGATTCGTCAACGAGACACGTCACCTCGTCGATGAGTCCATGAAGTTATAACCCTCCTCGACGAAATTCAGGCTTCACCAAACCTCTCTCGGTAAGTTTTCGTCAATGAGACATGCGTCCACGTCGACGAGACACGCGTCCACATCGACGAGCCCAAAAAGCTTGTTCGTCGACGAGCACTCTGTACTCATTGATGAGACCCTACTAAGTCCCCTTTTAAAAATCCTTCTCTCTCCTTTTCCTTTATTATTTACTTGCTATAATTCTTCAGGTCTCTACATATATATATATATATATATATATATATATGCACACACACACACACATACACACACATTATCTTTTATTTATTTTGCAAAATATCTCTTAGGCCTTTTAAATGCTATTCTCATATATAAATATATATATATATATACTTATTTTTTAAAAACATCCATTAGGCATGTTAACTATAAGTCATATTTACCTTCCTGACAGGGTTGTATGGTCCGAATATTATACTTAATTGGCTGGTTTAAGTCCTCATTTGGAACTAGGTGTGCACTCGGGAGAAATTCACTGTTCTGTAAAATTACTCTATAAAGTAGCGTGTGTAACGCCCCAACCTGGGTCTGTTAGGGAGCACTGCGTCTCTCCTCCTTCACCTTAACCAGACAACAGGGGGCTGGCCTTATCAGACTAATGACTGGCCCCATAAATCAACACGTGTCTTTTTTAGTGTGTTTTGTCCTCACTCACACACTTCCTGAGAAAACTTCCTAGGTGGTCACCCATCCCAAGATTGCTCCAAGCCAAGCACGCTTAACTATGGAGTTCTTATGGGAAAGCTCCCGAAAAGAAAGGTGCACCTTGTTGATATGGGTAGTAACATATAATCCTTTTTTAAGTCTTTCATCCATGAGGTATCACATTATGTATCACTGTATCTGTAGGGAACTGTAACGACCTGCTTAATTTCCATGTTGTTTTTTTTTTCAATCATAAACCTAAGCAGCAAGAAGCGGAAATCGAATAAACATATCCATATATAATTATATACAATACAATATCAAAGTGCTAACATGTTTCCCAAAATATACACATATCACTGTTCCCCCAATATCCTCAACCGGTGAGGGGTATACAAAAATATTCCCAAAATATACTCACTCTCTCTCTAACAAGGCAGTACTGAAGCCCCTCTATCTGCGAGCCTGATCCGCTTGCCCAATTAGCCCACCTGAAAAATAATTCAACACTGGGATGAGCCAAAGTTCAGTATGACGAAATTTTATATTACTAGTGTGTGGCAATTGAGCTACAATACTAAGAAAATCTATTACTATATAGTCATGTATCACTGAATCTGTAAAGCACAATACTAGGAATATAGTCTTCATCTTTTACCTGTTGTTTAACATTTCTGTACTTTAGGTTTCTATTCAAAATATTGCTAATGTATGTATATATTTTCTATTTCTGTAAAACTGTATAAACATAATAATAATTGTAAACTTCCTTGTGGATAACTGTGTGTCATGATTTAACCCCTCATGACAGGGCTGTAGGGCCCGTAGGAGGGATTTACCCTGGCTGGCCAACCAGGAATAAATCATTGTACTCCATAGTTTGATCAGCCCTCCTCAACCCATATCTGATGGGGAGCCTGTCCACTCGTGGGCTCTATGCGATCGACCTATATACCACGTATTATCTGAATATGTGGTTGCACTCTATAAACTGAATGTAGCTACGGTACCGTGCTCTATAACTGTATGGTCCAACAGGGTCTGATACTATATAATACATCTCTATATACAACTATCTGTTTTACCATGATTCTATAATAACTGTATAAACCATAACGCTGTGGAAAACTGTATCTATATCAACTGTATTTCTGTAATTAACTATAAATATGTATGTTATGGTACTGTAAAACTGTATAATCATGGTATTTCTGTAATTGTTGTAAAATACATTCTCTATATATTCTGTAAAACACATCTCTAAAAAATACTGTAAAACATGTTTCTATACTATATCTATATTCTTAAGCCACAGTAATTTTAAAACATATTAATCACATTGGATAAACTATATAAATCTCTGCTGTAAACAATACTTTGGTGGAATATTTATAATTTCATACTAAAAACATATTCATATGACCTAGCATAGCATATTTCCCTTAACTGACTACTGGAAAGCCCCTATGGTATACTGGCCTAACACCCGCAGGGTCTCTTACACAACACCCTGAAAACAACATTTGCCAGAGCAGAATATCAGTATTTCTCTACCTATATAATTTCCTATGACTGTCAGAAGGCCAAAAATGGACTAAAAGGCCTTACCCTGAATTTGGGATGAAATTCAACTTCGTTTCACCAACGATTTGCTCTGGCAGAATTGTAGAGAACTTTGCCCGGAGCGTCATGGTGGCTTCGAATCGTCGATCCGGCGACTGGCCGGGCCGAAATCAAAGAGAGAAGGGAGAGAGTCCGTAGGAGAGAGAGAGAGAGAGAGAGAGAGAGAGAGAGAGAGAGAGAAAAAAAAAAAAGCCTGAAAATGTGATAAAAATATGATTTTTCACTACTTATAGGGCCAGATTCGTCGACGAGACACGTCACATCGTCGACGAGACACGTCACATCGTTGACAAGTCCTTCAGTAAATTCGTTGATGAACCCTACCCTTCGTTTACAAAATTCAGAGTACCCCAAATCCATCTCTCGGTATTTTCTCGTCAACGAAACGGGACCTTGTTGACGAGATCCTGAAGACATTCGTCGACGAATCCTGGAAATTCTTGAAGTTGTATTCTCCAAAATGCAATTTTGCGTTCGTCAACGAAGTCTACTGCCTCCTTCTGTTACTGATTCCATTTCTCTCTCTCTTCATTATTTAAATACCATTATTTTCTGGGTCGTTATAGCGTGAGTGGATTTTGTAAACTGTAAACTGTAAGTTACGGTACCGAACATGTGTAACCTTGTAATCTCTAACCCATAAGGGCTTTTAAAACATACTTGTATAATTTATGCAATAAAAATAACATAAAAAAATTTTTCATTATTGATCATTGTATCATAAAACAGGTAACGTATTTAAAATAAAAATAATCTCATGTCATATGATTTGCATGCTAAAAATATTTATTTCTAATAAAATAACATATTGTTGTAAATTATCTGAGAGAATTAAAATATATTAACGAAATAAACTTAGGTATAGTTAAAAAAACATGATATAATTAAACTCGGGTATAATTTATAAAAAAAAATTGATATAATCAAACTCAATTAAACTCGAGAATATTTTATAAAAAAAAAGAAACTAACAAAATCAAACCCACTTACTTTAATTTATTTCGTGTATATTTTATTAAAAAAACTGACATAATATGTTGACTCTATCAGTCAAATAATTTTTTGATAATGACAAATCACCTAGTATCTTACCTATGCATTGAGATTGTAAACAGAATCATTGCTTAGTATGCACAGAAGGTAAGGAAGTCATGGAAGCCATGAGGAACTTAAAGCATATACAACCTGACACACTCCATGGAATTAGAAGAGCGAAAGGAAGAAGCAAGCTACAAGTTTTCAATTGTAATGGGTATTTAGGTTTGATTGTACTTACATATCTCACATGATAGAGTTGGAAGTTCAATAACAAATAGATGGACCTTAGGTCTCATGCATTTCATGAAAAATCTATTTACATTAGTTCTAGGTTGGGTGGACATTTTATAGGCAAAATAATTTTGGAAACTAGAGGCATCGTCGACGAACGTTTTGTTCTTGTCGACGAGAAAATACCGAGAGCTCAAAAATCTCAGACAGTCCTCTCGTCGACTAACTCATGTTCTTGTTGATAAATGAGTATTGAACACTCATCGATGAATGTAACCACTCGTCGATGAAGTTTGCCGCACTAAACAATGCTCCAACGCAAACACTGACGGAAACCCTTTATTTTTAAATGATTCAAAGGCCAGAATTTGATCAAATGTCGAGAACTCTTATAAACATAAGTTCTAAACCCTAGAGTATCACTTTTTGCATACTTTTGAGAGCCTTGAACATATTGAAAAACTCTTGCATGCACTCAAAACCATTCACATCAAGTTTGGGCATCTGTTACGTTGATTTTCAAGATCAAAAGGCGTTCACATACATATTTTGCAAACAACGTGGGTACTGAGGTTTGGTAATCAAAGTATTTTAAGCATTCAAATCCTAGTTTCTTTTCTCCCATACTCATTTTATTTAATATATTTCTTGGGAACAAAAAGCTAACTTTGTATTTTATATTCATTGATTAAAAAAATACTTGAGAAAAGCTTTCTAGGCCTTAAATCTTTGAGATATTCAAAGCTATATTTTTATTCAAAGATTTGATATTTTGCTATTGCAAAAACTATTTGATAGCAATTTCTAAGAGCTTCTAAATACATAGTCTTGAGAAATCTTTTCTGGAAAATATTAAAAAAAGTTTAGATCTTTGGAGCACATATTATATATATTCTTTATTTTTAAAGATCATATTGTTGAATAGATCATTGGAGTATATTTCACCTGCATATTTTATACAACGATCATTCATCACTTATTGCAAAAGGTTTCATTGATCATATTACATAGACTCAACTGAGTTTCATGTTATATCATCTGAGTATGTATTAGGATTTCAATTGTACGCACTAGCTTGTGTAGAAGCATTTGAGTTTTTGCAGAAAATTGTAACTTT
The DNA here is from genome assembly GCF_029873635.1 of Malania oleifera. Lineage (NCBI taxonomy): Eukaryota > Viridiplantae > Streptophyta > Magnoliopsida > Santalales > Ximeniaceae > Malania > Malania oleifera. Next base: position 70,653,550 of record NC_080424.1, on the reverse strand, counting down.
ATTGTTGTATTAACGGTTCGGTTGTGAACTGGGGTGAGGAGGAAACTACGCCTTTTGTAAGCAGCGGACTGTAACGGGAAGTTCCATCCCAGTTAAAGGAGCGGGATCAGTGGAATCCTTGAGTGGGTTGCTTAAGGCGAGGACATAAGTCGTGGTAGGTCGAACCTCGTAAAAATAGTGTTTGTATCTCTCTTTCCCTGAACTCTTTTAATTTTCGCTTGCACTTAAATTATTTGTTTATTGCGTATGTGTTTGTGAGTATTCAGACATTATTGTTTGCTTGATAAAGTGACACATTAAATTAATAAATTGTGAAACACTTAGCTAATTGTCAAGCAACTTGTAATTGGGTAATTGTAAGTTTTCAAAATTGGGACTTAAGGATTTAAATTTTAAAATACCCAATTCACCCCCTATTGGGATTACACCGGAATCACATTTGGTATCAGAGTAAGGTTACATAGACTTAACTATTATTTTTGTAAAATATCACAATGGCATACATCAGTGTAACCCCATTCGGTGAGGGATACTCATCCACTCGACCACCAATTTTTTTGTGGTGTAAATTACACCTATTGGGAAACAAAGGATGAGTATATATCTTCTAAATGCTTATTGGAAAGTGTGGAGAGTAGTCTCCAAAGGAAATCATGTTCCTATGAAAATGGTATGAAATTAGGAATGGCTTCCCAAAAGAGGGGGTGAATTGGTTTTTAAAAATTTCTTTTAATTCCTTTTTAGAATTCTTAAACTTATTTTATTTCTTTTAACCAATTCGTGACTTGTTTGTTTAATTTGTTAAGCACTCAAGAACTTAGTTTCTTTATTTAATCCTTAACCATACAAACATCAAATCATTCAACCAAACCAATCAACTATAATTAGAAAGCAAACAACCAAGCCAATACACAACACTTATGTAATATAAAAACTCAAAATGGTTGTTTGTTGATATTAGCCAAATTTGAACCAAGCCCTGTAGTGAATGCAATTTAATGCTTGCTGATTTAAAGCCCTGTATAGATGAATTCAATCACTCTTTCCAAATATTTAGAACTCAAATAAACTCTTGGTAAATTTATCTTTGGGATGTTAACCGAGTAACGTACTCTCGTATGGTTTCTGCAAGATATGGTGTATCCAACGTACTCCCTTTCGGTTTCTGCAACCCAAATCAAAATTTAAACCTTAAGTTTGTTTGATTTCCAAATATACATAGTTTATATGATTTTCAAATTTAAACCATCCACACAATTTAAATATGCACTGAAAATAAAGAATAGGGAAAGAGAGAGTGAGACGAAGATTTTTACGAGGTTCGGCTTCAACACAGTCTACGTCCTCGCCTTTGGCAAAACCACCAAAGGATTCACTAAACCTGTTCCGTTGATGGGTGGAACAAATCTTTACAACACTCCTTGGTTAAGGCTAGAGCCCGCCTTCTCCAAACGATATCCCTTCATCCGGTCACTCCTTACATAGGCTAGAACCCGCCTCCCTAAGCAATATCCCCTTGCTTAGCCAACGATACAAACAACCCTTGGAATTGTCAATCTATAAGATACAAATCAAATATCTGTGTACAAGAACTTGCTCCTAAAAGAGCTGATTAGTACAACAATTCAAAACTATATACTTCAAAATAAATAAGAATATGAATATTCAAATTGAAGCTCAAGGAAGTATATCACCAATTTAATTCTTTCAATGAATGAAATATTGAGAATTTGTAGCACAAGATTGGTGAGTAAAATCAACAAGAACTCAGTAAGCTTCTTGCAAGTTGAGAGCAAGAGAGAGCCTTGAGAATTTGAGAGCAATTTGAGAGAGTTGTTGAATTCTAATTCTTGGTTGTATGATTCAATAATCTTTGAGGCTTATTTATAGACTTTAAAAGGTGAGTAACTTGGTCCCCAAGTGTGTTAAAATATCCCCCAAGTTTCCATAAATTTCGAGCCATAAACAACCCAATTTAAAAATTTGACCGTTATGAGAAAAATCAAAACAGCTGCGTGGCAGTCGCCTGCCCATTCCGCCAGTCGCCTGCCATGAAATTATTTAAAGGAACAGAAGGAGCAGTAGCCTGGCAGTCGCTTTCCAGAACTAAGGCAGTCACCTTTCATGTTCACGTAGGCGCCTGTCCTGTTTAGGCAATCGCGTGGCATGCATACATGCTGCTGTTAACTTTGAGTACCCTTCTGTTTTTCGGTCATAACTTTTTTTGTTATAACTCCAAATTTATTGATCTTGGTGTTAAATGAAAGCTAAGAGAAAAGCCTACAACTTTCATATTGAACATTTTTTAAAATAAAGATTTTTTTATGGATAAAAATACACCTCAATGCAGATGTATAAAAATTATCAGCATTTTGAAAATCTTCTTTTTAATGCTTTTCATTCCAAAAATGATTCTAACTTTTTTAAAATAATTTTTGACCTTATAAAATATTTTCGAAGTATGTTCAAAGGTATCTAGGTCCAAGACATTAACCTATGAGTTTCATGTATCCATATTAAAATTATTTGAAGTACTTACATGAAATTTCCTATAAACTCTTTCAAATTTTCAATTCTTGAATTCCTTGAGATCTTTATGCTTGTTTCATCTTTCTTTGAGCTTTCCATGTTGATCACTTGGGCTTTCATTCTTGAAACTTTTTCTTTAATATCAATGCTCTCATGAACTTCAAGTTTTAATCCATGCCTCAAGCTTTAATATAATCATCCTTCTTTGAGGTACAAGCTTTCATGAATTCTTTAACAATGCATTCATCATTGAGTCCTGAAAATACATCACTTTAACAAAGCATGTTAAGTTCTACTTGTTTGTTAGCATCAAAACAAGATGTTAAGCCTTGTAAGGCCAACATGATAGATAAAGAAAATGTACCTAAAACTGAAGATGAGTATACGAATGATGATTGGAAATTAGTTCAAATAAATTCTACTGCAATAAACCTTCTATATTGTGCACTAGATGTAAATGAGAGGGTGATGGCTTGTAAAACCGCTAAGGAGATATGGGAAAAATTAGAAGTAATGTATGAAGGTTGTAGACACCCTATTTTTGCCCTAACCAAATAGAACAAGGGTTCTTTTCTCATTGTATTATTATTATTATTATTATTACCTTATTTTTATTATTATTTTATTACCATTATTATTTCATTATTATTACTATAATTTTTATTGTTATTATTTATATTATTATTATTTTTTATTTTCACTATTATTATTATTATTAATTATTTTCCTATATTGATATAAGTAATTTATTATTATTACTATTATTTTATTAGTATTATGTATTTTCCTATATTGATATAAGTAATTTATTATTATTACTATTATTTTATTATCATTATTTATTTTCCTATATTGATATAAGTAATTTATTATTATTACTATTATTTTATTATTATTATTTATTTTCCTATATTGTTATAAGTAATTTATTATTATCACTATTATTTATTTATTTATTTATTTATTTATTTATTTATTATTATTATTATTATTATTATATCATTATTACCATATTAGTAATTATGCTCATATATATTCCATAAAGGTATAAAAGAAAAAAATATAATAAAAAATAAAAAAAACCAAAAAAGGAAAAGGAGAGGAGCTAGGGTTTCTAAAATTTTTTATAAAAAGGCCTTCTTCTTCTTCCTTCAGGGGGCAGAGGCGCAGCACACAGCCAAATAAAAAAAAAAAACAACTTTTCTATTCTTCTTCTTCTTCTCTTTCTTCTTCCTGATAGTCTCCCGCTGCCTCCTGCTCACGCTCACGCAGCCATCATCCCCGGCCAACTCCACCTTCTCCATCACTCTCTCTCTTTCATTCTCACGACACCCACCAGCCACTCCTCAATTCTCCCAGCCACGACAAAGGTCCTGGATCATGAACAGCAACACACCAACCGACCTCGCCTACAACTCCGGCCATGAGATTCTCCAGCCATCATCCTCGGCCATCACCCGCATAAACCACTGCTTTAGACCAACCTTCGTCCGTCACACACGGCAGCAGTAGCCCCGCCGCTGCTCCCTGCAGATCCAGTCACGCCAGCCTCCGGCCACGCACAGCGACTCAGTAGCTCCGTCATCGTCCTTGTCGTCGCCGTCGCCCCCTCACTCTTTCCGTCGTCTCCTATTGCCATGCCACATCTTCTCCGACAGTAGCAGCAGCCCTCAAATCCAGTTGCAGGGGAGCCTTTACTGACATACACACTCTTTTCTTCCCCTCATCACTCCATTCTCTTACTCTTTCCTTTGCACGCAGGGCACCAGCTGTACGGAATCACAGTCGCAACCACCGCAGCGTCACATAAAATTTTGTTGTCATCCCCAGCAACTCAGGCGACCCCTGCTTCTCACGGCTCCCAAATGTCCAGTTGAACAACCATCCAGCATTGTCATCTTCCCTACAGGTAGCCACCGCCACCAAAGACAGCCGTGAGCCCTCTCCTTCTCCAAAGGTTTGATTTTTAGGTATTGAATGTATTTTAGGGGAATTTTTTATTATTATTATTTACTTGGTTATGTTTTGTATATATGCGGGATTGTATATTTATTTTTGCAGGTATTAAATCACTGGTGTGTATTCATGTTATTTTTGTATTATTATTATTTTGTATCATCATATTATTGTTATTGTAGCGTATGTTTATGTTATGGTATATTCAGAATGTTTTTATTATGGTGTTCTATATTTATATTGCATGTTTACTTATTCTGTAGGTTCAGATTATTATGGTGTTCTACATTTATGTTATTTTATTTTGTATATTTATGCTATTATGAAACTACGGTGTATTAATGCTATTGGTATATTTGTATATATTTTCACATATTTGTGTTATTATTAATGTGCGATATATTTATGTTATTGGTATTTTAATGTATATTTAATTTGCATATGTATTATTTTCATTGCCTTAATTGTTTATTGGCATATTTATATTATCATTTAATTGCATGGGTAGTTTGCATATTTATTATAGTGATTGCCTCATGTAGTTATTTGCATATTTATATTATTATTGACCGTGCATTTTATTGTGTTTCTATTTTAGATGTTTGCTATGTTTCCTAATTATCACATTTTTTCCATATTGTATATGTATACATTTGCATAATAGATTTGTAGTTTGAATTATTTCCATAATTTTGTTTGCATGTTCATATATTGTATACTATTTATGGGATTTAATTATTTTTACATTTGTATTGTCATATTTATATATAATATTCGATGTGCGTACCAACATTATTATTATTAGTATCATCATCATCATCATTATTATTATTATGGTAGGAAGCATTATTATAGTATTTTTATATATATATGGTATATATTATGGTATTATTACTATGTTTGTGGTTAGTATTACTTATTAGGATATTTTTAGTATTTTAATATATATGGTATTACTTATTATACTGTATATTTATTATTTTTTACTATGGTACTTATTTTTATATTTTAGTATTATTGTTATTATTTTTAAATAATTTCGATTTTCTTTATCCCTATGATTTTAATGCTAGGGTATTAGCCTTCGGTCTTCACGTACCTTTAAGCTCTGAGGGAATATATATATATATATATATATGTATATATTTATTTATTTATTTATTTGTCATATGTATTTATAAGTTCATAAAAAGGAGTAATTTAAAGACTTATTAGGTTAACTTAGGGATAATTTCAAATTAATTAGGTACCGTTCGTAAGAACGGGCGCGTAGGGGGTGCTCGTACCTTCCCCTCGCGTAACCGAACTCCCGACCCCAACTCTGGTAATGTAGACCGATTCTACCCCTAACGGGGTAGTAATCATGTGTTCTAACCGCACTAAAAGGTTAGTGGCGACTCCGACATTCATGTTTTTCCTTGAAAATTAAAATTGACTTTTATTTCGCCGCCTGGGGCACACGCGCTCCCGGGACGTCGCGACAAAGGTACTAAAGAAGTAAAAGATAATAGAATAGATATGCTCACCAGCGAATACGAAGCTTTTAAAATGACTACTGATGAATCTATTCAATCTATGTACACTAAATTCACCCACACCACAAACTCATTAAATGCTCTTGGTAAAACTAACCCCACTTATGAGATAATCAGGAAAATTCTTAAGGGACTACAGCTAGTTTGGGAGGCAAAAGCCACTATCATAGCCAAAGGAAGGAACCTAAAGGAAATGTAGGTAGATGAACTGATTGGATCACTCATCACTTATGAGTTAGTAATAAATTAAAGGAAAAGAGAGCAAAATAAAGCAAAGAGAGTTACAACTCTTAAGGCATCTTCTAGTAGTTCTAGTGAAGAAAGTAATTCAAAATTGGAAGATGACATGACATTGTTAACAAAGAAGTTCGGAAAGTTCCTAAAACAGAATAAGAGGTTTGATAGAAAATTCCGAAACTCGAAAACAAAAAAGGGAGAGTCAAGCAAAAGGAAACAAAAGGATGATCTGCCAACTTGTTACAACTACAGAAAGGTTGGACATATCAAGTCTGACTACCCTAAACTAAAGAAAGCCTCCAAGAAAAAGAAGAAGGCACTAAAATTCGGTTGGTACACGCATAGCACCAACAACTCAGACACTGAGTCCAGCGATGATCAGGTTGCCAATTTGTGTTTAATTGTACATGATGATTATGAGATACAATCATCTTTCTTAGCATCATCTTATTATTCTAGTAATTCTGAAAATGAAAATAGCATGCTTTCTTATAATGAATTGCAACAGGAATATTTGTATACCCTTAAAATGCTTGAGAAGAAGATTAAGAAAATTTCTGATTTGAAATGTAAAGTAAAGGAACTCTCAAAGCTTATTGAAAAATAAAATGAGTCTCATGCATCTGTGATAAAGGAAAATGATTTAAAAATTGTGGAATTGGAAAGAAATTCAAAAGACAATTATAAAATTATACATAAGTTCACAGAAGGCCAAAGTAATTTTGAAAGACTTCTTAGGGCTCAAAGGAATTCCCTAGATAAAAAAGGACTTGGTTTTAATGGAAAGGAAAATATAAAACAAAAACATCTCTACATGGGTTATTTTGTAAGAGAATCAAAAGTTTATATTTCATCAAAAGACTCCTATAAATATACTACATGCTTTAAATGTAAAAGGATAGCTCACATAAAATTTGATTGCCCTTTCAAGAACTAAGATGTTAAAATTAAGAAAGTCTGGAAAGTCGAAGGAGAGTCTAGCACTAACCCCCATGGACTCAAGAAAAAATGGGTACCAAAAATAGTTACTTAAATGTCTATTGCAGGTATGCTTAAGATCATCCTCCTCAAAGGATAAATAGTATATGAACAGTGGGTATTCACGACATACGACTGGAGATAAAGCTAAATTTGCATCTATTACATCCAAAGATGGAGGATTCGTTACATTTAGGGATAACTCAAAAGGTAGAATCATTGGAGTTGGTAAGGTTGGTAAGGAACCTTCCCTTGTTATTGATAACGTGTTATTAGTTGATGGTCTAAAACATAACCTATTGAGTATAAGTCAATTGTGTGATAAAGGTTTTAAAGTCTCATTTGAACATGACAAATGCACTGTAGAAAATCAATCTGAAAACAAAATATTGTTTACTGCTGATCGTCATGAAAATGTTTACACCACTAGCTTTGATAATCTTGCTTCTCAACACGTAACTTCTTTTTCTGTTATAAATGAAACTAGTTGGCTTTGGTACAGGAGATTAGGACATGCAAATATAGACTTATTATCTAAACTTGTTAAAGGAGAATTAGTTAAGGGGTTATCTAAGACAAAATTTGTGAAAGATAAAATATGTGATCACGTCATCTGGGAAAACAAATAAAATCTAGCTTTAAGAAGAAAAAAAGTTATCTCCACCTCCAGGCCACTTCAAATGTTGAACTTAGATCTATTTGGACCTAATCCAACTCAAAGTTTAGGTGGTAAATTATATGCTTTCGTCATTGTTGACGACTATTCTAGGTTCACATGTGTACAATTTCTTACACATAAAGATGAAACATGTGAACAATTTACAAGACTTTGCAGAAAAAATTCAAAATGAAAAGGGATACAAAATCACACACGTTAGAAGTGATAGGGGAACAAAATTTAAAAATGATGGTATAGAGAGCAATTGTAGCATAAAGGGTATATCTCATAACTTCTCAGCACCTAAGACTCCACAACAAAACGGGGTAGTTAAGCGAAAGAATAGGTCTTCATAGAAAATGGCTAGAACCATGCTTAACAAACATAAGTTACCTAAGTACTTATTGGCTGAGACAGTGAACACTGCCTGCTATGTATTGAATAGAGTTCTTTTAGTAACCTGAACTAAGAAAATAAAGAAATAAATAAAAGAAAAGAGAAAGGAAAGGAAAAAGAAGAAAAATGGTTTGGCCAGGACCAAACCGTCGCCGGTTTTGTGAGGATCAGAAAAAATGTCGACGATTTTCCTGCAGGTAAACAACCGAGAGCTGTTAACAAGCCAAACTGTCACTGGTTTGGTCAAGCCCAAAAAAACCGGTGAGAATTTTCCTACGAGGCTGTTTACTTAAGGGCTAAGTTACTCATTCTTATTCATAATTCACATTTGCTCTCTCTCTCTCTCTCTCTCTCTATATTCTCTCTCTCTCTCTCTCTCTCTATAAAAATTAGGGTTTTTGTAATGACTCAAAAAATAATGGTATTTAAATATTAAGAGAGAGGAAAATGGAAAATTTAAAAGGGGGATAGCAGGCTTTGTCGACGAACGCGAAGCGTTCATTGATGACATTGTATATTGGGCTCATCGGCGAGGGTGCGTCTCATCGACGAGAAAATACCGAGAGGCCATTTTGTACAGCTCTGAATTTCGTCGACGAAGGGGAGCACTCATCGACCAAGTTAAAAACTTCATTTTTGGCCGAATTCTTGCACAAACACTCCTCTCTCTCTCTCTCTCTCTCCCCTCTACGTCCCTCCTACCTTCTCTTTACGATCTCAGGCCGAATTTATGCCAGTTCGACAATCTGAAGCCACCATGACGCTCCTGAAGAAGTTCTCTGCATATCTGCCGAAGCGGATCGTTGGTGGGTTTGAGTTGAAGTTCATCCCTGGTTTAAGGTAAGGCATTTTATTCAGAATTTGGGTTTCCCATAGTTATAGGAAATGTTATACATGAAAAATACTGAAGTTTAGTTATGGGAGTTGTCATTTTCAGGGTGTTGATTGGGAATCCTGCGGGTGCAGGACGAACGTATTTACGGGGTTTCTTTTCAGTGTCAGGTAAGGGAATAAACTAAAACAGTTATTTTTCATGCAAACTATATTATTATTATTTATTAGCAAATTTATTTTTAGGAAGCATGTATAATATATATGAAGAGATTGGTAATAATGCATGTTTGGGGAAATACTGCTATTATGTTAAAATGTATATATATTAGTATAAGATGCTAGGAAATATGTTTTTTTTTTTTAGAATGGAATGTATGGTTTATTTAGAATTGTGTGGTATGAATATTATTTTACATAAAAAGTATTATGTTATGGAAATTTTACGAATAAGGAATGTTTTACAGATTATGAGATAATGTAGTACCTTATGGTTTCAAATACATGATAAATGAACGATTTATTCAGAACGATACTTATGAAATGTTCGGCGCAAGGTCATGATTGATAGCCGGTGCAAGGCCATGTATGATATATGATTTCGGCGCAAGGTCATGTGTATGATTTTGGCCCAAGGTCACAGATATGAAAGAAACGGGCGCAAGGCCCTATATATGTATGTTATTTCAGAAAATGCTATCAATATATTTATGTTAGACAAGTATATTATCATGTACTATATGTTATCGGAACCCGGATGTTAGTTTAGTTTAGTTTCAAGAGCACGGTACCATTGCTATATAGATCAGATATTATATTCAGACTTGTGCTAACCACCCCAAAAGAGGGTGGGAGATGGTTAGTCGATGTGGCTTTCAATGTAGAGTTGTAGACATCCACCTGACAGTCCAAATTAGGGTGTGGTGGGCCCATCATACTTACAGACATTTTTGACAGCCATTGTCGGGCCCCACCTTCGAGCTGCACAACTCGTCATGGGGGGTAATACATGAGATCAGCTAGCTATTCATCGTGGGTATGTTTTCAATATTATTAGCTATACCAGGCATTTTATAAACTATATGATTTATTAGAAAATACAAAAGTATTTGATTATTTAGTATGTTATGAAGAATGTTTCAAATATATGAAATGTACTGCATATGTATAATTACATCAAATATTCATGTTGTCACACAACTGTATTTAATTTATTTTCCTTTACAGAGAAGTGTCTCACTCCTGAACTTAAATGATTTTTAGGAAACCCAAAAAGACTGGTAGATCGTGGTCGCCATTGAGTTAGGTCTGTGTTACCCTGCAAGGAGGGTAAGTGTTGAACTAGGATCAACGGTTTTTGTTGTAAGATCCTCGGAAATACTTTTTTTGGTATTTTTGGATATTTTGGAGATTGTATATAAATACAGAACGTGATGATTTATAGTTAATTCTGGTATTATATATTTTGTGGTTATGAGAATGATGATTTACATTTACTACTACCTACGTTCTGCTGTGTATAACAGGTGTCCCCGTCATCCACGGGTTTTGGGTTAAATATTTTATTTATTATGTTTTATTATATGATAAGATAAGCAGATCGTTACAGTTTTGATTTTTCTCTTTCTAGCTCGGGAACTCTCCGATAGTGCTCTCCGGTTCTCTCTCCCTTCTCCTTGCATGTAGATCGTTGATTTTCGGCGGATTCGTGCGGTTAGAATTTCATGGTTTTTGTTGAATTAGGTGTAATCCCAAGAGGGGGGGTGAATTGGGTATTTTAAAATTTTTTGAATCTATTTACCACTTAATCCCTACTTGTATATTTAGCAATGATTTCCTATTACCCAATTAATCGTGTGTAATGTTATTCAACCTACACATGCAATACGAACAATTTAAATTTAATGCTGAAAGTAAATAGTAAAGGGAAGAGAGAAAACAAACGCAGTTTTTATGAGGTTCAGCCAACTTGGCCTACGTCCTCGCCTTGAGCAACCACTCAAGGAATTCACTAAAATTTTTGCTCCTAAAATTGGGATGGAGCTTCCCTTACTATCCACAGCTTACAAGAGGCATAGCTCCCTCCTACTCCGCTGCTTACAAGAGATACAACTCTCTCCTCAAACCCCAATTCTCATACTGAACCGTGAATATAACAAAATTTGAAAAAACACTCAAAAATGCTTCCAAACAAAAGCTCGTGAGTACAATTCAAATTCCTAATACATTAACATATGATAAAATCTGAAGCTCAGAATGTATGAAACGATATAATCATTTATGTATGATATGCTTTAACACACAAACCCCTTTTTATCAATTCTCCCAAAAATGTTTGTATAAAAACAATGCTTTGGAGATCTTAGGTTAGATCTTTGAATATAAAGACAACTTTGTAGATTGCAAAAATTTGACACACACTTTGTCAAAACAATATTTCTCTCAAGAGTTCGATCTCAATGAGATCTTGGTAGTATTTGCCCTAATATATATATATATATATATATATATATATATATGTGTGTGTGTGTGTGTGTGTGTGTGTGTGTGTGTGTGTGTGTATCTATGTGATGAGAATGCCAAGTATCAAATACTTAAAATATGATTTTTAGAAAATATCCTTCAATATGTATAGATCTAGTTATGCACTTCTTAGGATGTCTAATCAACAAGTTTAGAAATAACCCAAAAATCACATCTTTAACTTTGAATACACTTGAACGATCACTCTTTCAACAGTGGCCAAAAAAACTTTCTCAAGTATTGAGTTTGTCAAAAAACGATCTTTATATAAATGTGAAAACTCAATATCAAGTTTCCCTAAATATATCAAAACAGATGGTGATATGAGATTCTCTAACAAAACTAAATATAATAACCAAACCTCAAACCAAGTTAAAGTACAAGATGTATAATGGAGATCCCTTTAGATTTTCTGAGGTCATTTGCCCAAAGAAGAGGTGTAGAAACTAGAGCGTAGGCAAATGTACAGCAATCAGCTCAAGTATCTCAGTTTTCTTTTCAACAAGATGTGTTCTTCGCTTTACGTTGATTTTCTTGTGTTTAGCCCCCGTACTAGGGTTTAGATAATCAGTATTTATAGTGTCTTATCCTTAAAATTGATCTCAACCAGTGGATCAAAAAATAACTATCGTGTTTATACAATAAAAATTAAATTTTCAATCTTTCCAACAAGTTCAGATGTCTGAGGTCTAGGGCCCAGATGACCGAAGTCACTTTTATCCTTCGAAAAAATAGCCTGGACACAAGGTCAGATGACTGAGGTCAAGGTTTAGATGACCAAAGTGTTAAGTTCAGATGACCGAGGTTAAGGTTAAGTCATCTGAGGTGCTTCTGCCAGTTTCTGTTTTTCACCCAAAAATCTTCAGACGACTGAACTTATTCTTCAGACGTCTGAGGAAATTCTTCAGCCAACCGAACTTAAAATTTAGTCAACCGAAGTCCCCATTTTCTGCATTTTTCTTTTCTAATTTAAAATTCTACTTTGCTCTCCTTCTTGGATCTTTTATAAAACATACTTTCCATGATTTTAAAAGTATTTCTAAGTCCATGAAAGTCCCCTAATGATATACATGAAATGCATGAATCCTAAAGTCTTTCTAAGTTATGTTGAGCCTCAAATTAAATCATACGAAAATGTAAATACATGAGATCTAAGTACCTATTTCCAAAATGTCTTTGAACTTTGTCGCTTGCATCTTGATCTTCGTACTCTTTGAGTTCCATGGATCTTGCCAAGATTTGTGTGTTTTACTTTAAGGCTTACATGACTCGTTATCCTTCCGTGCATGCTTAATATAGTTCATGTTCACAAACTCAATGCACAGATCAAATACCAAGTGATTTGTCATTATCAAAACCGGATTGAACTCGTAGAGTCAACAATTTTGAAGGTTTTAGGCATTTTCTTCAGGAGCAGGTGAGGGGATTATACTATGTCAGTTGTTTTTGAATTATGGACCAATTAAATTGCAATTTATGTTTACAAAAACGATATGTATGATTTTTCTGAATGGTTTGAACATCTCCTATTTTCAATAAAATATGTAGTTTGAGTTAAATAAAACCTTAGAAATACTCATACCCTTGTTTTCAACAAGCGTATATTTTCTCAGACAGTTTACTTTATTTATGATTTATCAGGTGGAAAATTGTGTGGCATGAGTATGGTTTAATTGGCATAAATAAACTACTGTGATGTGATGGCTATAAGCCAATATGAGAAATGACGGCTATAAGCTAATATGAGAAATGACTGCTATAAGTCGATATGAGAAATAATGGCTATAAGTTGATATGTGATGTGACGCTATAAGTCATACGATGTGACGACTATAAGCCGAGATATGTGATGTGACGACTCTAAGCTAAGATATGATGTGATGGCTATAAGTCGAGATGTGATGTGACAGCTATAAGCTGACATTGATATGTCCATTTTATACCGAGCTAGAAAATGACAGAATTATGAACAACATATGTTTTATACAGATTTATATAAATGAATTATGATTTTTGTATTATTATGTAAATTGTAATATATGATTATAGAACCTTGTGGATATGCGATGTGATATTATGAGCATGGTACCGTAGCTATATGTGGGTAGTGAGTGCAATCACACGAGGATGGAAGTGTGATACAGGATAGTCGATTAGAGACTTGGGCATAGTACTACCCCGAGGAAAGTGTCGGGGACCCCATTCGATGTAGTGTCGGGTGACCCTTTAGGGTAGGCACCATCATACTTACAACCTTTTTCTAACTCAGCTATGGTCGGTCGGCCATATGTTAAGCCCAGCCTTCGGTCTGCACAACCCGTCATGGGGGGAAGCATGTCGTATGAGAATGTGATAGCGTGACGACGCTAATTTAGCAGCAGGTTGCGTTGTTTATACATATATGGGCATATTTACTATAAAATGGTCTATATTGAGCCGACAGATTATCATTCTGAAATTATGTATTTTCAGATATATAGTGCAATACAGTTTTAAAATGTCATTTCATATATAGTTAAATAATGAAAGTTTTAACTTCACCCGGGAACTCATACTAGCCACACACTAATAATAATATAATCCATCTTACTAAGAAGTGTCTCACACCATTATACAAATCATTTTTCAGGTCCTTCAGGGAATCATGCCTAGCTTACTACAGGGCAGGGATTATACTTTTGGGGGTGATAGATAGAGCTGGTGAGTCACCAGCGGTTACCTTTTGTGATTTTGATGGGTTATATTATTTAGACAGGTAGTTGTATGTATGTATTTGGGAACAGTTATAACTCTGGTAAAGTGTTTTGAGATTTTAGCATTTTCCGCTGCATGGTTTAATTCCATTAATGATGGATGCACCCGGGATTCCTTGGTTAGGGCAGGTTGCAATATATATATATATATATATATATATATATATATATATATATATATATCTGGTATCAGAGAGCATTTCTATATTATAGCAGGTTATAGTTGTTGGGTCATTACAAGTGGTATCAGAGCCTAGGTTGTTAGGTTTTGCAGACTATGTCGGATGATTTTACTAGAGTATAGGTTCAAGTAGGACGAGGATAAGAATGGGTAGAATAGAAATTTTGAATTTTGCTTAGTAAGCTTGGAGCCAAAAATTCCTTAACTGACTTCTATGTTTTTCTGGATCAGTCAACGGGTTCAGAAAACCACGGCAATCCATCGGCGATTTTGTTTCTGAGTGAAAGGGCAGGAACTTGGAACTAGAATGTTAATGTGAAATTGGCAGAGTATTTCATAAATTAGGGGAGAAGATTTAGGCCAATATTTGGAATTTATTTAAAGTGAGCATTTTAGTGTTATGATTGTACCAAACATGTTAGGATAATAGAATTCGAAATTCGTTTTGGTTCTATCTTCAGGATGGATCCCAGGGACAGTAACGCTATAGTTGGAGGGAGTAACAGTGAGAGGGTTACCCATGAGGGTGGCAGTGATTCTATAGTGGCGCTTTGGGATTTTGCCCAATAGTTTATGGCTGAGGTTATGTGGAATTCTCGAGAGCGGGATCGTCCCACTACTGAGTTGGGAGGTTCTATTGAAAATATTATCATGACAAATATTATTATGAAATAGCCATGTATTATTATTTGGAAATATACTATATGTTAGAAGAACCCAGATGACTTGGTTTAGGCTTTCACGAAGCACGGTACCATAGCTATATGATCACGATCATGTATATGTTAGTGCAACCACTTGTCGTAAGGGGCAGTGGGAGATCAGCAGTCGATGTGGTTTCATGGTAGTGTAGGCGTCCCTTTGGCATCTGAACCAGGAGGGGCAGACTCATCATACTTACAGACTTATGTTGATCTAGCGTGGTCGGCCAACCATTATTAGGTCCCGCCTTCGGGCCGTACAACCTAGTCATGTGGTAAGACATGACACCAGCCAATTATCCATCTAGGGTGTTATTTCATGTACAATTATATATATGAAGATTTCATGTATAGAAACTCAATATGTTACACCATGTTATGATAAATTATGTTTTTAAGTAGATATGATACAGACAGTTCTACCACATATGATTTATGTACTGTTATATGTATAACACGATACTCATGTCGCCACACACTGATATTAGTTTATTTCCCTTACTGATAGGTGTCTCACCCCCGCTATATAACATTTTAGGAGCCCCAGATAGAAGAGCAGATAAAGCTCCGCAGCGCTAGAGGTTGACCGTTCTACCTTGTTAGAAGGGTAAGTCGTTATGCTAAGGACTGATGGATTTTTGGGTTATGACCCTAGGGCACTTTTTGGTGTTTTGAGATATGTACATGTATATAATAGTTTTAGTAAAACTTTGGTATTATGTTGGTTGGGTGATTTGATATGTATATGATTTTACGTTTCTAGCTGCTTAGGTATTTGAGTTGTATTTTGGGTATATCCTTGGTACCTATGGGTCCAGGTTGATTATGTTATTCAGTGGTATAGGATTATTATATTGAATGTTATTATAAAAATAAATTGGTAAATTAGGCAGGTCTTAACACTTCTATCCAAAATAGTGTGGGCGCACATGGTCTAATAATCAATCACTAGCAATGGTATCGTGCTCACAAAACAACTAGTCCCCAGGGTTCTTAAATATCATGCAATTTAAGTAATTAAAAATTGTAGTGTAAATCATTTCGTTTCAAATTGCCATTAAATAAAAACTCAGCTCCCGACCGACAAATAAACTCGGGTTATAGCTGTCAAATAAAATCTAGCCCCCGACCATCATATAAAACCCAACTCATAGCCGTCAAATAAAACCTAGCCCCTAACCATCATATAAAACCCGACTCACAGCCGTCATATCAAATCCTTATATTATTCACAAGCAATTCTAGTATGTTTCACCAACAGTTCCAGTATATTTCACAATCATTCTCAAATTCGGTTACACGATAAACCATATAAATTTATTCACTTGCCACACAATTTCAATATTAAAACACGATCTAGGAGACAACCAAGAAAACACTGTATTTTCAGTTTGTAAGATAAATCAGATTTTCCACCATTCATATTATTCAAAATATCGTATCATATATCCTAGGTTTGTAAAATCCCTGTTGAACGGTTGGTCTTCAAAATAATCTTTGAACTCATAAATAAATAAATATATAACAGTTTAATAAGTTCTATTTAATAAAAATCCCTACTTAACTTGATCCCCTTACCTATTTACTGAGATATTTCCTATGAAGACCCTAAATCAAACCCACCTTGCCACAGAGCTCAAAAACCCTGAAACCGCATTTTCCCAGTTCCATCAGTTCAACCCCAAAATTATAATTTCCTTAATATTCCTAGGTTCACAAAATTCCAATAACTATTTTAACATTTCGTGAGCCTATAAAATCCAAATAAATAATTAAATTCCCCAAAACAATAAATTTGCTTAATTCCCTAAGCCTTACCCTAACTTTGGAGTGGTGTTTAGGAAACCCAAATTGAAAATCCACTTCAATTAAAATGACGACGATTGAGACTAGGACCCTGTGGTGGTGTCTGATCATCAATTTAACTAAAGATTTAAGGAAAAATTGAAGAAAAGAAAAGAATTTACCTTACCCTAGGAGTGGTGTCTATGTCGCTCCTATGACAAATCAACTCCGGTAGGAATGTCAGTGGTGGAGAATGGAACCCAATGATATCTTCCGTTTTTCGATTGGCGCCCGTTTGACCAACAAAATCGAGGAGAGAGAGTTGGAGAGCATGAGAAGAGAGAATGACGAAGAGAGAGGTTAAAAATTGCAATTCGCAGGGGCATTCTTAATTTGAAATCAGGCAGAAGCTTCTTGATGCTTCGTACATAAATATATATATATAAATATTTATTTCAATAAATTTTTTGTTAATATTATAATACTATTCATTTTATTTGTTTATTTAATTAATTAATTTAATATATATATTATTATTCATTTATTATTATTATTATTATTATTTCTTTTACACTTCCATGCATATAATTTTCCGGGGAGTTACATTCTCCCTTCCTTATAAAAATTTCGTCCTTGAAATTTGCTTACTTATATCGATCGTATCACTAACTCACGACCCATCTCTATCGAAGAGTCGGTAGCCACCCACATAGCGGCCCTAACCCAAATTTATTAACTACCCTCACTTATGGTGGAGGAATACCGTGGTTACACACAATGTCTTGGGAGATTACAACACTATACAAACTCTCCCAAAGGCCATCCATATACAAAATCGTAAATAATTGATAAACTAAACAACCTACCTTACCTAACATGCAAACAATATCAACATTTACCTATCTACCGCTGAACCTCTTTGACAAAGTTGTGGATACTTCTGACGTATTTCTGTCTCTAACTCCGAATAAGCCTCCTCAACTACATGATTCTGCCACAGCAACTTTACTAACGGTATGTCCTTGGTACGCAGTTCCTGTATTTTTGTAAAGACCCAAAAAATTAAAATGATTAAAATAATTAGAAAAATATAATAAATAAAATCATAAATAAATTAATTAATTAATTAAAATTATTAATCAATTAATTAGTTAAACATTATTAAATTGATGTATTAAATAAATAAATAAAGAGAAATAGTATGAAGGAAAAAAAACTAATTGAAATAAGATATATATGTATATATACATGTAAGTTATTTTATAATATATATATATATATATGTTTATAAAAAAAAGATATAATATTATAATGTTATAATATATTATATTATAGTATATTATATCTTGTATATCAATCTAGATGCTTATCATCGAGATTGAATTAGAATTTGCAGAACAAATAGAGTTTCACGCCAGAGAGTTCTTCCTACTCCTATCGTGCTCGCTTCGTCTCCCTCTCTTTCTCTCTCAATTTCTCGACGGATTTGCAGCGGATCGGAAAACAGAAGGTGTCGTTGGATTCCTAGTTCAGCCATCGACATTTCTACTGGAACAGATTTGTCGTGGGAGTGGCGTAAACACCATTTCTGGGGTAAGACTATTTTTTCCTAATTTCTCAATTTCGCTTTAAATCTGCCATTAAATTGACGATCGGGCACCACTACGTGGTCCTAGTCGTGATTGTTGTCATTTTGACGTGGGTAATTTTCAATTGGGGTTTTCTAGGCCCACTCTAAAGCGAGAGTAGGATTTGAAAATTTTGGTAAATTGGTTATATTTACGAGTATAACTATTTATTTAAAAATTATGGCCCTAGGAAATATTTAAATAATATTTTATTTAGGAATAATTTAATAGAACTAGGGTTTTTGAATCAGGGTCCGGGTGAGTGTCGCGGGCATCTGTGTAAAATTCCTATCGATGTAGTTCGAGAATTCAGGTAAGGGGAAATTACATATTATATCATAATTTATGAAATTAAAGCTAATAATTTACGTTATATTATATGTATGTTTTGGGTTGAATTATTAAAATGTTAACGATGTCAAAGTATGATTTTTGAGCTTAGGACCACTTATTTAGCTATGTATATGTGGAAATGAAGTGATGAAAGTGAAAAGTAATTTCTGAGGAATTATGTAATGAAATATATTTTCTGCATATAAATGTTAAATGTGGGTTGACTTATTTTACGAGAAATATATATGAATTTTACTGTTAAATTATGTGGCAAGAGATTTTGTACAAATATATGTTAAATGTATGAGATGCGGGTTAAGTAAGTAAAGTATTGAGAATAAAATATGAAATGGACTATGTTGCTTGTGTATGTTAAATGCAACCATGTAAACGTAAGACAGCTAAAAGACAGTCATGTTAGCAGATATAGCACACTTTTGTGTAAACTAATTGATGACAACTAAAATGAGCTATAGACTAACTGATGATGGCTAAAGACCAGTTGTAGTACGAAGGAAATGAAATGAAAATGTTATGCAATGACAATGAAATGACATGGTATGAAATGACAATGTGAATGATGTAATGTTGAAGAATTATGTAAAGTGAAATGCAATGCAATGCTTAAGCTATGAACATGAACATATGTGTGTGGTTGAATAATGTTAGAAAGGAATAATGTATTATGATATTAGAAGTATCTATGTATGTAGAACATGTTATGGTTGAGCGAGGCAAACTCTTCGCCTGAGGGCTTGCTGAGAAAGGCGAGTGTACTAGTAGCTTCGGATGTGGCAGTAACTGCATAACGCACTAGGGCAGAGGGAACCTACTTGTATGGGCGGGTAGATTTCTCTATCCTTAGGGCCTTTGCCGGTAAGCTATTGTTGAACGGTGTGAGTACAAGATCAATCTAACACTTGAGGGCTTGCTGAGTAAGGTGAGTGCTCTGGTATGCTTCAGTAGTGACCTTCGAGTTACCTAAGTATCATAGTAGAGGGGTGCTACTTGTATGGGGTGCTACTTGTATGGGCGGGTAATCACCCCTATCCTTAGGTAATCTCTTGTGTTAAATCTCTGCATGTGATTGATTACGTTCAGAAAATGATTTCAGTGTTATGTTAATGATTTGCAAATGTTTTTAAAATAATATTTATTTACCTCATGTTAGCCACAAGCTATTTTAGTATATTATTTCTTTCCTTACTGAGATGTTGTTGACCCTATGGGTCATACCCTATTTTGATTATGACAAATACTCTAGTATTTAATGGTTTGATAAGTTTGTGTGCAGGACAGATCGAACGTCTCCTATGGTGCACGCACACGACACATGAAGTGAAGACCCGAAGACCCTATTTATGTTGTATTGTAATTTAATTATTTATTTGGGTCTATAATAGTAATTAGGAGAACATGGTCTGTAATAATTAATGCCTTACCTGCATAGTAGGATTGATAAGCTCAAGACCATAGATAGACCTTAGGGTTCGGTCGACCGACACTGAATTTTTTCGGTGTCTTGAAAAAGGCATAGAAATGACCCTAGGACACTCACTCATGCATATATTTGAATGGTCATTTAAATAGGTTGTTTGCATGATTAAAAGGGACCAAAATGTTCTAAATAGGTACTTTTGGTCAACCGTACTTCACAGTACAAATACTCCCGATCGACCGAACTCGGACCTGGTCAACCGTTTGACCACAGTACGGTCGACTGAACTGTTATAGTTCAAAATCTCTAGTCGACCGAAACCTCCTTGGGTCAAAAGTTTGACCACTTGATCGACCGAACTAGGTAGTTCAAAATACCCTGGTCGACCGAATCCTCCTAACGTAAAAAATTTGACCACCTGGTCCACCGAACCAAGTAGTTCAAAAGGTCCTGGTCGACCAAAACCCCCTGAGGTCAAAAGTTTGACCATTTGGTCGACCGACCTTTTTTGTACTTCAACTGCCTGGTTCACCGGAGGGTTCTTGGAAGAATTCCCAATGGTCTGGTCGATCGAACCAAGTAGTTCAAAATGGCCTGGTCGACCGAACCTCGAAAAATTGAGAAATCGCCCACTTCCGATCGACCGAGCCCTCAATTCAAAAACTTGCTGGTCGACTGAACCATTTGAGTCCTAGTCGACCGAAACATTTCTGGTCGATTGGACCTCTCGGGTTGCCCCTTAATTTTTACTGTGGTTAATATTTTTAAACGGGGTTAACTTGGTTAAAATATAATAAAACTTTCATAATAATCCCATATGTGTCATTAACGGTTATATTTTAAGGGTAGTCTATATATACCCCCTCATTTGGAATAATTAGAAAGAGATTAGCAAATATAATTAGCCAAAATCCTCTCAATCTCAAAAAGCCCATAATTCATATTCAAGCTTTAAACTCCTACTCTTACTCATTTATATTGCAAATACCTCCTTGTAAGAGTATTCTTGTGCTTATCTCACCTAGCTTAAACTCTCTTTTGGTTGTTTTATTTGTGATCTATATTTCATAGAGAGTAAGCTACAAGTTCTCCTAGGGGGCTTCATAAATAAGCCTTTCATAGGAAAACTCCCTTGGGCTTTTGAGTTTTACATTTTCATTGCGATACTCAAGAATTCATATTGAGTTTCGGTTGCGAAAAATATTTGACAAATCATTTTTCAAATATCTCTTGTGATTTATCTTAAGAAAAATATTTTGAGATATTTGCTTGCGTGCTGAAGATTTTGTTACTATACTTTTTGATTGAGAATATCTTTTTAATACAAAGATCAAATAAATATTTTTGCAAACCATCTTTGAATATTTCTTATGGTTTATATTGAGAAATATTATTTGTTGAGATATTTGAAGTGTGCTTGTGATCTTTGTTTGTGCATTGTGACTGAAATATTATTTTCACACAAAGATCATACCATTTACACTCTCACGCACTGATTGTTATATTTGCATATATTTGAGAGTAAACACTTAGACTACATCGAGCTTATCAAATCCTATCTTTTGGTAGTGTATTGATTATACTGTGTGTAACTGGGTACATATCTGCTTTACACGAAAGCACAATCACTGTACCATTTGATTGTATTTCAAATCTATTGTATTTTCAGGCACGGGCCTGAAGAGGGAGACTAGCCTTGGAATAGTCTCGGATTGGCTTAGACCCGGTTAGGAAAGCTAGGTGCGTCGTCCTGTTAAGGCATGTAGGTTGAGGTCAGCCCCGCTAATTGACCTGGTTAAGGTTGAGGTCAGCCCTATGCTAATTGACCTGGTTGTTTAGGTGTCCTCCACCCGTTAAGTGAGCCTATAGTGGTAATCCTTGTGCTTGTTGGCCAAGGCGGGGACGTAGGCAATTTGTCCGAACCTCGATAACATTTCTGGGTGTCGTCTCTTTTATTGCTTTATTGTGCATGCCTGGTTAAACGTTTATTGCAGTTTAAATTCCATTGTATATTTACATTGATTTATTTTACATGCACTAGATTGACCTTAAGCTTGTGTAATATTGTTGTTAGTGGTTTGACTTAAGGCAATAAATTTTAAAATACTAATTCACCCCCTCTCTTGGGATTGCACCAAAGCTAACAGATGTGTCTCACCTAAATATGATTATTTCTTTTTCAGGACATCCTCGAGGTTGGGTTTAGAGAGCTCGAGGGTTTTTAGCTTTTTTGAGGAACATAAAGAGAAAGGGTATATGTTTGTTAACACTTGGGGATGTATATATTTTATGTTTTACGTCGTTATGTTTTAAGTCAGTTATGAAAGGAATGATTGTGAAAATAATGGAATGTTTGGAGAGGTATGTATTTATGGCAATGCAGGTATTTGGATGGATAGTATGGATGTTATATAGGGGTAGTAAACTCTGGTATTATTGATTATGGTTTTTATATTATATGGAGATTATGTTTATGTTTTCCGCTACGTATATCATGGATTATGGATTATCAAGGATTTTATCAGGTATAACGCGCCGGACCCGGGTTTAAGGATTCGGGGAGTTACAATTTTTCTATCCAAAATATGAACTAGTATCTCCTTGTAAGCCAAAGTATCCCCGATCTCCAAAGATTCATAACTTATCACATGCGAAGGATCTAGCACGTACTTCCTTAGCACTGATACGTGAAAAACATCATGAACTCGAGACAATGCTGGGGGTAACGCCACTCGATAGACAACTAGAACAATCTTTTCTAGGATATCAAATGACCCAATGTACCAAGGGCTCAACTTAATTTTCTTACCAAACCTCATCACCTTTTCATTGAAGTAATCCTTAGAAATATCATATCACTAATCCCAAACTTGAACTCTCGTCGGTGAGTATCCACATAACTTTTCTACCAATTCTGGGCTATAACGACCTAAAAATTCATACCATTTTTTTTTTCATAAAATATACTACAAAATAAAATACTCTAATACCCCTATATTATCTGCTATAACACCTTAGGTTCCAAGAAGGCATTGAGGGAAATCCAATTCACAAAATAACATACCTATGTAGTAGAAAACATAAAATTATCCATCAATGTTTACAATACCAGAATCCAATATTTTCCCAAAACATACATACATAATTACACATCATCCCATGATCTTCTACCCAAAAACTCTTGAATTCTACTAAAAATACAACCCCTTAATAACACTTACCCTACAGATAGGGTAGTGTAGACGACCTCTCAACCTGCGAGCCCGATCTGCTCGTCTAACTAGATCACTTGCAAAATGTTAAGTCACTGGGATGAAACAACGCTGAGTAAGAAGAAATATGCTATTACTAGTGTGTGACAACTGACTTTATATAAATAATTTATTGATAAATAACTAAACTAAGATATCATGTAAAATATAATACTGTGTAGCCCACACCTATGTGGCTTAAAATACAACTGTTTTATCTTAACTT
The DNA here is from genome assembly GCF_029873635.1 of Malania oleifera. Lineage (NCBI taxonomy): Eukaryota > Viridiplantae > Streptophyta > Magnoliopsida > Santalales > Ximeniaceae > Malania > Malania oleifera. The sequence continues at coordinate 70,629,611 of NC_080424.1, read as the reverse complement.
TCTATTTATTCATACTGCTAATATTATAATATATCTACTAATATTCTGTAAATCAGTATATATATATACATATATATATATATATATATATATATATAACTGTGAAAACTACCTTAGAAAACTATATGTCATGATTTAACCCTTCAAGACGGGGTTGCGTGGCCCGTAGGTGGGAGTTAACTATGGTTGGCCCACGAGGATAAGTCAACTGATACTCTACCAATCCTTAGACCAGCCTTACTACAATCCCTCCAAAGGCTTGGTACTGGCCTGTCCCTCGTCAAACTGCCAACCTCTACCCAGAATACTGGGGAGCCTGCAATCCCTCCAAGACACAGTTAACTGAAATCCACACACTATCTGAGATATGTGGTTGCACTCTGATCTGAAATAGTTATGGTACCGTACTCTACTGACTGAATCTGACTGAAATAATTCATCAGGGTCTGATACTATATAATACTAATATATATAATTATCTTACTGTTTCATCATGATTCCAAAATAACCATAACACTGTAAATCTAATATGAAAATACTATAATATCTGACTGAAATAACTGTAATATATGATCTGTATTATCTGACTAAATAAACTGTAATATCTGAGTGTTATGGATTTGAAATTCTGGAAATCATGATATTCTATAAATACTGTAAAATATCTGTCTGTAAAATATAAAATATATGTCTGTAAAATATCTTTTTGTATGTTATCTATGAAATATTTGTCTGAATATAATATATGTCGGTATATACACTGTAATTTATAATTTTGTAAAATCTGGTAGAACACATTTCTGTGTAAAAATACTGTAAATCATGGTTTTCTGAAAAACTGTATAAACTCTGTAATGAACAAATACCTACTAATGCCACACAATTAATAAAACTCATGTTCTGAAATCTATAAAACTGTATAATTTATACCATGTATCTTAATAAACAAATACTATAACTTACTGATAAAATTTCTAAAATTCCTAGCATAGCATATTTCCCTTACCTGACTACTAACCTCCTCTGCTAATTTTTATCTCACGCCCACGACATCCATAATACCAAAATCCTGAAATTACACACATACGTATTTCCCTGTTAATCAACTAAATTTTCAGAATAATTTCCATACTCACCTTTCCTGAATTTATAAACTATTTATCATTGACCTGGATTCCTGAGAACACCCACTAGGTTCTCTAACCTGCTTGTAGTATAAGCCCCCAAACCTTGACTTCACAACAGCCACATAAATCATCCCAAACACCAGTATAACAACATCTACTACTAAATCTAAGTTCAAAAAAACCTACAAACCAAATAACCCTTAAATAATCTACTTGCCCTGATTTTGGGATGGTTCCCAAACTTCTCAAATCAAAACTCTAATCCAGCTAAGTTGTAGAGAATCTCCCCATGATCATTGTGGTAGCTTCTGATCATCAAACCAGGGAGAAACGGAGCCGGAATCTTAGAAAGAAGTGAGAGAAACCAAATTCTAGAGAGAGAGAGAGAGAGAGAGAGAGAGAGAGAAGCAGCTGAATTTTACGTCAAAAATCTGATTTTTGCGCTTATATAGATAGCTGGCCACGCAGCTTCGTAGACGAGACACGTGGACTCGTCGACGAATCAAAAAAGGAAGTTCGTCAATGAGGATAATGAGTTTGTCAAAGAACCAAAGGGTCTGCATGTCCCCCTTGATATCTTTTTGTCAACGAGGTACTGAACTTCATCCACGCACCGTATAAGAGAGTTCGTCGACAAAGTCAGGGTGTTCGTCGATGAACCCTGCTTTACCTCCTTAAATTTTCCTTTTTTATCTTTATTATTTATTATTATTATTTTCCAAGTCTTTACATGGGCTACTTTAATCCTCTCCTTGCTCGACCTTTGCGGAGGTATACTGAACAAGTTTTGGCCCCAAAATCTTCCACTCACCTACCTCATCCCAGTACAACAGATATCGACACTGGTGACCATACAAAGTCTCATATGGTGTCATCTCGAAATTGGCCTGATAACTGTTATTGTACGTAAACTCCACCAGCGGTACATACCGAATCCAACCGTCCCCAAAATCCAGCACACACGCCCACAGCATATCTTTTAGAATCTAAATGGTCCTCTCAGATTGCCCATCCATTTGCAGGTGAAACACAGTACTAAAGGTGAGTTAAGATCCCAAGGCGTTCTACAAACTCTTCCAAAATCGAGAGGTGAACCGTGGATCTCGATTTGAAACAATGGAAATCAGGACGCCATGAAGTCGTACAATCTCCTACACATAAATCTCTGCTGGTCTATTCATAGAATAACTGACTCTGATCGGAATAAAGTGCGCAGTCTTCGTCAGCCGATCCATTATTACCTAGATGACATTTTGTCCATGCACCGCTGAAGGCAACCCTGATATGAAATCCATCGAGATATGCTCCCACTTCCATTTAGGGATATCAAGGGGTTGAAGTGGTCCTGCTGACCTCTGGTGCTCCGCTTTAACCTGCTGATATGACATGCACTGTTCAACGAATCTGGCAATCTCCCTCTTTATATTACTCCACTAGAACGATTCTCGTAGATCTCTATGCATCTTCTTGCTTCTTAGATAAATAGTGTAGAGAGAGCGATGAGCTTCCTCTAGAATCGTTCTTCTAATCTCTACGTCATCAGATACACACAGCCTGATGTGAAATCTGAGAAGCCCATCCTCAGAAACATTGAAGTCAGTCTGCGGTTGACTCCATACCTTCTCCACAATTTTCATCAACTCTACGTCTTTCATATGAGAGGCTTTAATCTTTTCCTACAAGGTTGGCTGAACAATCAAATTGGAAATGAACGCATGTGGATCCCCATCCACCAACTCTATACCCAACCTCTCCAGGTCCATCCAGATCTGATGTTGTACAATAATCGATGAAACTGACACACCCACTGATTTCCAACTCAACGCATCAACTACCACATTAGATTTCCCGACGTGGTAACTAATGGGACAGTCGTAGTCCTTTATCAACTCAAGCCATTTGCGTGGCCTCATATTCAACTCCTTCTGGGTGAATAAGTATTTAAGACTCTTATGGTTAGTAAAGATCTCGCACCTTTCACCATATAGGTAGTGCCGTTAGATCTTTAGTGCAAAAACCGCTGCTGTCAGCTCCAAGTTGTGCGTAGGGTAGTTCTTCTCATACTCCTTGAGTTGGAGAGAAGCGTGCCCAATAAATTTCCCTTATTGCATCAAGACACACTCGAATCCTTTCTGAGATGCGTCACTGTAGATCACATAACCATCATCCCCTAATGGAATGGTCAACATTGAGGTCATGACTAATCGTTGCTTCAATTCCTGAAAACTATGCTCGTATTCCCTAGTCCACTCAAACCTGCGGTTCTTCCTCGTAAGCTGCGTCAGATGACTCGACGGCCTAAAAAAACCCTCAATGAACTGACGATAGTACCCTGTCAGACCTAAGAAACTTTTAACCTCATGCACGTTCTTCGGTCTCGCCCAATCAACTACCGCCTCTACTTTTCCCGGGTCCACTGAAATTCCTTCCCTGGACACTACATGTCCCAAAAACGCAACTTGTTCCAACCAAAACTCATATTTCTTGAATTTAGTGAATAACTTCTTCTTTTTGAGCACCTGAAGCACCAGTCTTAAAAGAGCTTCGTGCTCTACAAGACTTCTCGAATAAATCAGGATGTCATCGATGAACACCAACACGAACCGATCAAAGTACTTGTGGAATATCCTGTTCATCAGATCTATGAACGCTGCCGGAGCATTTGTCAAACTGAACGACATAATCAAGAATTCGTAATGGCCATATCTGGTATGGAAAGTTGTTTTTGGCACATCCTCTAATTTCACCTTCAACTGATGATACCCAGATCGCAAATCGATCTTAGAGAAAACCTGTGTGCCCTTTAGTTGGCAAACAGATCGTCTATACGGGGTAACGGGTACTTGTTGTTCACTATCACCTTGTTAATTTCTCGGTAGTCGATGCACATCCTCATTGACCAATCATTCTTCTTTACAAAAAATACTGATGCTCCTCAGGGTGATACGCTCAGCCTGATAAAAACCTTATCCAGAAGTTCCTATAGCTGCTCCTTTAACTCCTTTAGTTCAGCCGAAGCCATTTTATATGGAGCCTTAGAAATCGGTGCTATCCCTATATTTAACTCAATGGCAAACTCCACCTCGCGATCAGGAGGCAATCCCGGTAAGTCCTCTGGAAAGACGTATGAGAACTTCCTTATCACTGGGATATGCTCTAACTTAAGTTCCTCCTTTGGTGCTTCTTTCACAAATACAAGATACCCCTGGCAGCCATCTTGAAGCAACCTCTTTGCCTGAATCACTGAAAGGATCTGTGGTGCAGAGCGCACATATGACCTAACGAATTTGAACTCTTGCTCCCTTGAAGGTCTAAACACTACATCCTTCCCGTGGTAGTTAATGCTCGCATAACTAGATGTTAGCCAATCCATTCCAAAAATGATATCCAACCCATGCATGTTAAAAACAATCAAGTTAGCAAGCAGTATCCTCCTTTGAATCTCCATTGGGTAGCCTCCGATCACTTTACTACATATAGAAACTAACCTCGTTGGTGTGACTACCCCTAACTCGGCATCTAACAACTGAGTCTTTGCCCCACACAATTTAACCAATCCCCACGACACAAAGGAGTGTGTTGCACCTGAATCAAATAATACAATAGCACTATTCGACAAAAAGGAAATAGTACTTGTCACCACGTCACCGGCGTTCTCTGCATCTCTCGGCGTAAGCGAGTACACCCGTGCCTGGTCGGTGCCCCTTCGGCGACCACCTTGGGGTGCCTGTTTACCTCCCTGATACTGAGGCTATGGAGGTGCGTAGTTCAATGTCGTACTGCAGTCGCGCGCTAGATGTCTTGCCCCACCGCACCGGTAGCAAACAGCTGGTCCTCCCCTGCACTTATTCCAATGCCTTTGATGGCATTTGGAACAGATAGGATGCTGCGAACCCCCCTGATGGCCTCGGTACCCCATCTCCTATTGCTAGCCTAAGAAATTACCAGGCCGCTTCCATGAGCCCTAGCTAGTGCTAGTCTTCTCTTTTGGTTTGCTGCTCTCTCCCCCTTCCGAATACTAGCCTCAACTGCCATGGCCCTGTCCACTAGTTCAAAGAAACTCTAAGTCAACAATGCCACCAGATATGCAGAAAAGATTTAGGCTGGACTAAGCCTGCGTGATCAACCTAAAATGAAGTCAAAATATCCCTTTGCAAGTTTGTCTGTTGGCATCCACAGCCAAGCTGTAGGCCCGATGCCCTTACTTCATCCTCACGCAGGCTATTGGTTGAGACCACTCTACACTTCTATCCATAACAGTGTGGGCGCACATGGTCTAATAATCAATCATTAGCAACGGTACCGTGCTCACAAAACAACTAGTCTCCAGGGTTCCTAAAGCATATCATGCAATTTAAGTAATTAAAAACTATAGTTTCAATCATTTTGTTTCAAACTACTATTAAATAAAAACTCAGCCCTCGACCGTCAAATAAACCCGGCTCACAGCCGTCAAATAAAATCGGGCCCCCGACCATCATATAAAACCAGGCTCACAACCGTCAAATGAAACCTGGCCCCCGACAATCATATAAAATTTGGCTCAAAGCCGTCATATCAAATCCCTGTATTATTCATAAGCAATTCCAATATGTTTCACTAATAGTTCCACTATATTTCACAATCATTACCAAATTCAGTTACACGATAAATCATGTAAATTTATTCACCTGCCGCACAATTTCAATATTCAAACACAATCTAGGAGACAACCAAGAAAACACTGTATTTTTAGTTCGTAAGATAAATCAGATTTTCCACCATTCATATTATTCAAAATACCGTACCATATATCCTAGGTTTGTAAAATCCCTATTGAAAGGTTGGTTTTCAAAATAATCTTTGAACTCATAAATAAATAAATATATAACAGTTTAATAAGTTCATATTTAATTAAAATCGCGACTTAACTTAATCCCCTTACTTGTTTACTGAGATATTTCTTGTGAAGACCCTAAATCAAACCCACGGTGCCACGGAGCTAGAAAACCATGAAACCACATTTTCCCAGTTCCATTAATTCAACCTCAAAATTATAATTTCCTTAATATTCCTAAGCTCACAAAATTCCCAATAACTATTTTAACATTTCCTGAGCCTATAAACTCAAAATAAATAATTAAATTCTCAAAAACAGTAAACTTACTTAATTCACTAAACCTTACCCTAACTTTGGAGTGGTACCTAGGAAACCCAAATTGAAAATTCACTCCGATAAAAATGACGATGATCATCTAGAACCTCGTGGTGGTGTCCGATCGTCGATTTGGTTAAAGATCTAAGGAAAAATTGAGGAAATGAAAAGAGTTTACCTTACCCCAGGAGTGGTGCTTACGTTGCTCCTATGACAAATCAACTTTGGTAGGAATGTCGGTGGCGAAGAATGGAACCTAGTGGTATCTTTCGTTTTTCGATCGACGCCCGTTTGGCCGACGAAATCGTTGAGAGAGAGTAGGAGAGCATGAGGAGAGAGAAGGACGGAGAGAGAGAGGTTGAAAATTGCAATTCGCAGGGGCATTCTCAATTTGAAATCAGGAAGAAGCTTCCTCATGCTTCATGCATTTATATGTATATATATATATATATATATATATCTTTATTCTACTAAATTTTTTATTTATAGTATAATACTATTCATTTTATTTGTTTATTTAATTAATTAATTTAATATATTATTATTATTATTCATTTATTATATATATTTTTTATTTTACACTTCCATGCATATAATTTTATGGGGTATTACACAATCCTTCTTTATATGCCCTTCTTTCCCACAATAAAAACAACCACTCATCCAATTCGCACTTTTACCCCTGGACTTGGATCGAGATTTCCCTCGATTCCAATTACCCTTACTAGAACTCCACTGATCATCAGACATAGTCTCTGACTTCTTGTCTTTCCCATATAGTGCCTTAATCAGTCCATGTTGGACCAATACATCCTTTACAATGCTCTATCACAGACTGAAATTATTTTTCCCATTAAAAGCTCTACCTCGAACTTGGCCGTCGAAGTACTCACCATTAATTTTTTTTTCTTCTCTGACGTCAGCAGTGATGTTAGCACTTGTTAGGATGACGTCAGCAATAGTGCTTGCGTCAGCGCTCCACGGGGAGGATCCGCACCTCGACCGATGCTCCAACCCGATTCTGAATCCGGGTCTGTCACCCAATTCTGGCACTGTTCATCATGTTCTTCATTCGCGAATTTTTTTTTCTTTCACACCTTCAATTCAAAAATGATCCTCCTTCAATTGAAAAATTGCGAAATAATTTTCAGGCACCTGATCTGAGTCTTAGCATATCTCAATCTGATCTGAACGAACCGCTTTGATCTTGAGCACTTCCACGGAAAGACTTCAAATCCAAAAAAGTTTCTTTTGATTTGATCTGATTTATCAGATCTACACCCAATCGAAACCGTGCTCTGATACCACTTGTTGACGTGCAGCGATTTTAATATTCCGATCAATAAAATAAATCACACAAAGAACATTCACAAATAAATGGAGACGAGAGATTTTACGTGGTTTGACAAGGTTGCCTACGTCCATGGAGCGTGCACTTAGAGAAAAATCCACTATGAAACGATGACAGTACAAGATCTGATTAGTCTCTCCCCGATCCCAGATTACCTATACACCCCTTCACCACTTAACCTGTTGAATGAAAGTTCTTCCTAGAGAGAACCCTTCTCTAGCTCTCCTTGCACAAAATGACAAGTAATCCCTATATTTTCCCATGACTTACAAATATATATATGACACCACACAACCGTTGGATTTAGAGATGATCTAACGGCTATGACAAAAATCACAATAAATAAATAAAAGATAAACATATATTTTTAATAATATTAATTAATAATAATAATAATAATAATTAATTATTATTATTATTATTTTATACTTCCATGCATATTATTTTTGGGATCATTATAATAAATTTCCGGTTTTGGTTTCGATTTTCAAAGTATAACCGAATCGAAAAACTAATTTTAATTAAAATTATATATAAAAATTAATATGATTACTTAATTATGATTGATCCATATAATAAGTTAATCTAGATTACACAATTGTGGTTAATTGGTATGTAATTTCCATTATGATGGTTTGTAGGAGCTACTAAACTACTAAGCTAGTATGAATTAGGAACAAAAGGAAAATGTCCAATAAGAGCAATATGTTCTCAATTGTCTAAACTATTTAACAAGTTTTTTGTTAAAATTATAAAACATTATAAAAAATTAAAATGCCCAATAGATTCTCAACAACCCTTGTGGAAAATAATTTTTGATTATTTAAAAAATCAGTTAAAAATTGAAAAAATCGTAATCGAATTACCGAAAGTTAAGTTCTCCATAGGATAATAAATTCGGTTTGATTTTAGTTTTGGTTCAAGCATTCAAAAAATGACAAGGTTCAGTTTGGTTTTCGGTTTGGCCCATAATCGAACCGAACCAATTATACCCCTAGTTTTTACTAATTGCAAAGACATGCTATGTGCCTATTTTGTGACTTTTGAATTATAATTATTTACTACATATAAATATAATGTAATACAATAAATTAATTAATAAATAATTATTCTAAACTCATATATTTATTTATCAATAATAAAATTTTAAAATATCACATTAAAACAAATTATTTGAGTAATTATGGGTAGTTAGGGACTTAGGGGGTATTTTTGATACATACATACATATATATATATATATATATATATGTAGGTTGTTATAGAGGTATTTATTAAAAAAATATTTATGGGCAATTATAAGAATATTTTTAGTTAACTATAAAAGTATTTTAGGATCTTAATAAGCAGGCCAAGAAAGGGGGAATCTCATCTCTATTAGGAAAGATATTTTTAATTTATACAATTTAAAAATTATACTTATCTTACTAAATTTTTTATGTAAATTAATTTGATGATTATGAATTGGAGGAAAGAAATGAAGGGAAAATCTCTCCATCTTGGATTACTTAGAATATTATTGGTTACAGAAAAAAAAAAAACTATTTTGAATTATTTTATGTTAATTATACACATGAAAAAAATTAAATTTCTTAATTTTTTTAATGCTAAGCTTATAATAAATAACAAATAATAATAATAATATAACATGTAATGTAAAAATTTAGTCAAGATGAAAAAAATAACTACTTAAAATTAGTAAACATAATTATTCCAATTAAAAATACAAAGATTAAAATAAAATTTATTGAATATTGCTAATTTATAATTTCATTATAATATGAAAATCATGGAAAAAAATACTGAAAGGCACACGTGGCACGAGTGCCCGTGACCATCACGTGCACGTGTCCTTTCGCATTGCTCATAAATATTTTTCGACTTCGGACCCGTCGCCGTCATTCTGCTGTGTGCGCGCGCGCGCGCGGAGGGAACGAAGCCAGTACTCTGTACATGACTGAAGCTGAAAATCCCAGTGGCATGGTAATTGATCAATCTGTCTTGTTGGTGTTTTATTTTCGTTCTTCTTTGATTTCTATTTTCAAAAGGTTGTTTCTTTCTTTTAGTCAGCAGACGACACAATGTATGAGAATGAGATTACAGGAAAAAGAAATTGGAGATCCAATCCTCTTCGTTTACAGTTCGCTGCCACTTGAATGTGATCCTACGCGTAGTTCTGACCATCTACCTGGTTCTTCTTAGTTAAGTGGGCCAAAATGTGAAAATAATTTTGTCATCCTATTCAACAGTAAGTATCAATTTCTCCAATTCTTGTGTGTTTCTCTTCAGAATTTTTCGCATGAATGAAACATTTGGGGAAACTGAACATGATTTGGGCCAAAGGCCCGTGGAAGTTAAGCATAATTTTGGGGTTTGAATTGGCCTTGGACCCCGGTTGGAGCGTTCTGTGTTGCAAACTTGCAATTTGGCTGAATTTTATATTTTTTGAATTTTATATATGCTTTTCTTGCGCAGAATTATTGTATTTAGTGCCCTTGGCATAATTTTGTTGTGTTATGATGATAATTAAGTTTGAGTGGCAATTCAGAATTCAATTTTGTTGAGTTTAATTAAAATTGATCCCAAATTTATTTTTTTGGTTATGCTAATTTTTAGTATAAATATAAACATGGTTTGAGTTAGAGTTGGGTATGCTTCAATGATGAATATTTGAGGATTCAAGCATGCCTTTATTTCTAAAATTCGTAAACACCAGTAGTTGGTTAAAGTTTTGGTTGGAGTTTGATTCTTTGAATTTTGTTGGGCTAGGGGAAGATGTCAGGGGCATTTTGACACTTCATTTGTGGCACTTAGACACCATTGGAAGACTTAAGAGTGCTAAGTCAACTTTAACCTTGTCCAACTTAGCATGTAACAAGAGAACTAAAGAGAGGGATGGGAGTAAGGACACTCTTGCTGCTCACTTATATGATTGCAAATGAGTTTCACACACCTACTTTTTTTTAACTCCAACTTCCCAACTAAATTAATTTGATTCTATGGTTCACAATGAACACCTAGAATGCTAGTGTTTTATCCTTCATAAGCATACATAATAAATACAATTTAAGAAGACCCTAAAGAAAATCCACATAGGCATCCACCTGATGCGTAGATATGCATTCACATGGCACCATGTAACCGATGAGTTGGCTGATTTTAACATTCTCCCTCACCTATTTTTTGACGTTGTTGCTGTAGCTTCTTGGAACTTGGCTGTCTCGTTCTTGAATTGCCACAAGTCTTCATGTTACGAACTTGCTTCATTACTGGGTTGTCCCTTCAACTTTGCTGAATACTCCATGTAGCATCAGCATGGCACAGTCCCCCTTTTAAGAATGAATTAACGAGTAAGGATGCAGTCCTTCTTCTTGTTGTAAGAAGTGGTTATGGATGTGCGAGCCCTCTTTGATTACCTTCTGTTTTGGTCTTTGATCTTCCGGTTGGCATGATGTAGTTCCACTAGGTTCACATGGAAAATCGGATGGATCCTTAGCTTTGGAGGTAGCTTCACTTGATATATCACCTTGCCAATCCATTGAATGATTGGACGACGTCCTTCATACCTCCTTAACAATCCCTTGTGCGACTTCTTGGATGCTTTAGCTCGGTGTGAAGGAGTTTCACCAAGACAAATTATCCTTCTTGATATTGTATTTGTCCTACTATTTATCTGCCTACTTCTTCATCTTCTTAGCTGCTTTGGTCCAAAATGATTTTTCTATATCAATTTACTTTTGCCACCCTTTGCAAATTTGTAAGTTGTCGGACTCTTGCTTGAATTCCCTATAACAATAGTGTTGGGCAATGGCATCAATGGTTGCACATGCTTCTTTATGTGTTGTCAAAAAATTGAACTGTGTCAAGTAAGTTTGCCCAATTCTTTTGGTTAGCAACACATAGTGCTTCGAGTATAGTTTCAATAGTGTTAACCTTTTCGGATTGGTCATTGGTTTGTGGATAAAAGCTTGTGGAGAAGTTAAAGTTTCGATCCCATGAATTAGAAGATTCCATCCCAAATGGTCCCCATCAATTTTCCATCCTAGCCACTTATTGTGGTGATAAGAACTCCCAAATACTTGGCCACTTGCTTGAAGAATGGGTAAATTGCTTCTTCCGCCAAACAATCCTTAAGGATGGGTATGAACACCCTATACTTGGAAAATCTACCTCCATCATAACGGCAGCATACCTTTGAAATCATATAAGCAAGTGATGAAGTCCATAGAAATGCTTCCCCTTGGCCATTTGGGTATGGGCAAAGGCTCTAACATCCCACTCGTTGGTTTTGATCCACCTTGTCTTGTTGGCGCAAAAGACAAGTTCGTCAAATAAAGTTTCACTCGTTTTGCGTCCTTTTGGCCAATAGTAAAAATCATTAAATAAGTTTGAGTGTACAAAGAAGCACATTTGGAGTTGTGGCACTCCTTAAGGATTTCCTTCCTTAAGTTGCCCCACCTAGGCTCATGGATACAACTTCCGTTATTGAAGAATAGACCATCCTTCAGCCAAAACCATTTCGTCTTCCCATCTTTGTTGTAGTTCATGATGGTTTTGGCTAGAGGATCTTGTTCTAATCCTCTACTTGTTTAATCCATCTAAATGCCTTTGGGGCCTATTAATAGCTGCAATCTTAGCTTTCCCTAGCTTGTACAACTGCACCTCCTCAAATTTCATCAAGTAGTCTTGCAAGCTCACTTGTTTTGGGAGAGCTTCTTTTGAGTAAGGAAGTCGTTAGTAAACACGTTGGTCTTCATCACAAATCTCATCCCTGATAGTGCCTTCTTGTATGAAGGCTAAAATTTTGTTTTCAATGGAAATTTTGAGGGTCTCAGTTTATGGAAATTTCAACAAAAAATTTGTTTTTGATGGAAGTTGGTTTGATTTAAAGAGACATCGGAAGCTTATAATAAATTATAGAAATTACGAATGAAAGTTTATGATATATTGAAATAGATGACCTGAATAATCTAGAAACAAGCTTTTGTTCATATTTATTTATAATTTTGTAAAATTTTGGTCAGTGAAAATTTGGCCAAATTTTCTAAAACTTGAGAAATTTGAGCAGAAAATTTGCAAAATAGAAATTGGACCCTAATTTCTATTCCAACCCTCAAATTTCACCCAAATTTTGATTGAAATTGCTGAAACCTAAGACCATGAATGTACCGCAGTGGTCATCTCTTTCTCTTTGATGGTATAACACCTCTCAATACATTGGGTTTGTTGCTCTTGTGGGTAATAGGTTGTCTTTCCTACATAAGAACCCGTTCGATAGAAAAGTTCAATGCGTCAATATGGACCTTGTTAGGTTTATGCAGTCAAGGTTGTTCATGATAGCTTTCTTGAGCATTTCAAAATCCATGCCCCATCTACCATCCCACTCCGATGTTCGGTTTTGGTTGAGTAGGCTTGGAAAGGGTGCCATGAAGGTTAAATGTCCCTTGATAAATTGTTGGTAGCAATTCATTGAGCCAAGGCTCAACTTGGTCACCTTCCCTAGTGGATAGAACATTTTTGGAGAAAAATTATTTCTTCAAAATATGGTCTTGACCACAATGGTCAGCCCCTAAAGAAGTTAGAGGTTCCAATGAAGTTGGAGTTTGGAGATACATTAGGTGAGGCTAGGAATGCTTTTTATGTTTTTTGTTTTTGGTGACAATTTCTAAACTCAAGCATTTTTAAGGCATGGTACATTTGTGAGTTAGACACTCAGTTTTACTATTTCATCAATGTAGGAGGTACGAGTACAATTGCTTTTTGTGTTTCATTTTTCCATTTTTTCATTATTAACAATTATTTCCTCTAGGCATGGAAGATTTCTATGTTGTGGTTTCCCCCACCCAATATTATTTGCAGTTGTGAAGAGACTTTATTGGCTAGGGTCTCCATTAGAAGAATTCCCTTTTCAAAGACACTATTCCTCATAATAAAGGCAAGATGTATTCTATTTTGTTGATTCATGGCCATTATGACGTGTGACATTGTCCCTATCATATTGTAACTGATAGTTGTGCCGAGGAATGAGATTTGGACACCATGCATCCTTATCACTTGAGAAATTGAACCCTCATACTCATTGTGTCATCTCTTATAGGGTAAAGCTCAACTAGCACATGCATGCAAGGCATCCACAATGCTAATAGTCAGTTGTTATAGGGAAAAATGTGATTTAGTGGTTCCTCGCACTATAAAGCGTTGTATTTTCCAATGTTACTTATGTTACTGCTGTGACTTCATTCCGTGGATGGATATTGGTCCTACGTAGAGGGTGTAAGAAATTAAGATGTAAGAAAAATAATAACTAAATTAAATTAGTGAGACAATTACAAAAAGAGAGGCTAAGGCGTGGTAGGGCCACTGTCCTTAAAATACTTAAAATCGATTTTGCCCCTACGGAGAAAATCTCTTAGTGCAAATAGTCATAGCGTGCACAGTCTCCAGGATTACTCAGCTAGGCTCAGGTTTGTGTTCACTCACAAACTCCAGAGCTTTAAGAGCTGTAGTATACAATTACCCAATGTAGAGGAAGGAAAAGAAACAAGAATAAGATGATAGAAAAAGAAAATAATAAAAAGATATCTACTAGAAACTACTACTAGATGATGGAGAGAAAAAAATATGTAAGAAAGAGAAGAAATATGTTTCTTTGGTTGATTTTTTGAAAGGGCTGGAGGTAGCCTGTTTATAGGCTGCATAGAGGAGTAATTTCCACCCGGTTATTGCAGCAGATTAATCGTATTTGACCATTCAAATACCACCATTAATATCTAGCTGTTGGAAGAAATTAAATAGAAAAAATAGCTGAAAATTAATACCAATAAAAAACTGCTAGAATTTGAAACATCTGCAACAATCCCCCACATGTTTCAAATTATGAAACCACAAAAGAAAAAAAAAAAAAAAAAAAAGGTAAAACAAAGCTTGGGTAACCATGAAAAGTCATGCAAAGGGTGACAATACCTTTCAGTTTGAATTGCACTAAGAGAAGGTGTGCTATGAGTTACAAGAACTTGATGAATTTTATAATCTTGAACCAACCTCTTTTAGTGTAACTCTATAAACACACAACTCACATGGCATTTCTAAATACAAGGCTCTTGCGAGTTGGTACAAATAGGCCATGCACCATACCTAGATTTTCATGAATGCTCTAGAAAGTTTTAGACCTTTAAACTTTCATAGAAAGCGGCCCCACTTCCACACTCATATAGGTGAATCCATCAAATGTGTAACTACAACTAAACACACCACCTAATAAAGGCTATGGATTCATTAAGAGATAAACTCATCCTCATTATCGTTGTAGTTGCACTTTTCCAACACCATAGAGATGAGCAAAACAAAAAAATAGTGCTCAGCAAACTACTTAATGACTTGTCATTACCCATTGAACCTAATTCATGGGATCTCCAATCACATAGGTTAGGTTGTCATTAGTAGTTTATGTTAAGGGTTTAAGACCCATCCTCGTCGATGTTTCTTCCACTAGCTTTCTAGCTAGTTCCTTTGTTAGAGGATCTGTTAAATTTCTCGCTAATCTCACATAACTCAAAGTGATCACTCCAAGTGAGATTAATTCTCTTCCTATCTTATGTCTTAGATGTATATGCCTACTCTTGCCATTATAGGTCTTATTATTTGCTCGAGCTATTGCTGCTAGGCCATCACAGCATATGGACAGAGCTGGTACTGGTTTAACCCATAAAGGAATATGTGCCAGCATATTCCTTAACCAATCAGCCTCATTAGCTGTTTTCTCCAGAGCTACAAACTCTGCCTCCATAGTGGACTTTGCTATGCATGTCTGTTTATGGGATTTCCAAGAAACAGCAGCACCGGCTAAAGTAAAAACATAGCTACTCGTAGACTTGATATCATTTGTGTGTAATATCCAATTAGCATAAGAAAATGCTTCTACAACTGCAGGGAATCCACAATAAAATAGTCCATAATTTTACCTTAAGATATTTCACCACCCTTTTTAGTGCTATCTAGTGGTCATGCCCAGGATTATGATTGTACTTACTAAGTCTACATTCTGCAAACACAATATCTGGGTGTGTATAATTCATTAAATGCATTAAAATACCCCCTATTTGAGCATACTCTTTTTTTTTTGGCATAATGTGGCTAGTATAAACAAATACCATTGTGCTCACGTATAAACTCTTATGCCTAGAATTACGTCTGCTTGTCCCAAGTCTTTCATGTCAAATTTTGAGGCAAGAAACCATTTGGTTGAGTTGACTATTTCCAAAAAGGTGCCAAATATGAACATATCTTCAACTTATAAACATATTATTACACCACTATTACCATCAAATTCGATGTGCAAACATTTATTTGATTCATTAATTTTATATCCATCACTTACAAGAATGTTATCAAACTTTTCATGCCATTGTAAAGGTGTTTGTTTAAGTCCATACAAAGCTCTAACTAATTTACAAAAAACTTTATGCTTGGCACAATCTACTTTATAACTTTCCGGCTGTTCCATATAAATTTCTTCTTCTAGATCACCATTCAAGAATGCAGTTTTGACATCCATATGGTGTATATATAGGTTATATATAGAAGTTATGACTATTCAAACTCCTATAGTTCTGACCTTTATAATTGGCGAATAAGTATCAAGAACATCTTCTCATTCTTTTTGGTTACACCCTTTGGCTACTAATCTAGCTTTAAGCTTATCAATACTAACATCTGGTCTCAACTTCTTGTTGAATACCCATTTACACTGTATTGTTTATGTCCACGTGGTAAATCTACAAGATCCCATTTATTATTTATTTTTAGAGATTCTAATTCATATTCATTTGCTTTTTTCCAAAACATAGCATCTGGTGAAATTATTGCTTGTTGATATGTAAGTGGATCATCTTCAACTAGAAAATTTGTCACAAAGTTAGATACAAAAGTTGTTTCCTTTCTACATCTCTTACTTTTACTAGGTTCAAGATTTTTTACATTGTTGTTCACTATTTCTTTGCCACAAGATGTTTTATCTATTATTTCTTCTTTATGTTTTAAATGAAAAATGTTTTCAAAAAATTTTGCATCTCATGCTTCTATTATTGTATTTGGTTCTAACACATTATTATCAGATCTAATAATTAAGAATCTATAGGCAACACTATTTTGAGCATATCCTATAAATACACTGTTACTATTTCTAGGACCAATTTTCCTTTTCTTTGCTTCTTGCAAACCTACTTTAACTAAACAGCCCCACATTTTCAAATATTTTAGATTGGGTTTATAGCCATTGTATAATTCATAGGGTATTTTATCACTTTTCTTGGGTGGTATTCTATTAAGCATATGATTAGCAGATGGAATAGCTTCTCCCTACATATTAGAAGGCAAACCAGAACTTATTGACATTACATTCATCATTCTTTCAATGTTCTATTTTTCCTTTCGGCTATACCATTTTGTTAATTTGTATATGGAGCTGTTACTTCACGTATTATTCCATTTTGTTCACAAAATTCACTTAAAAATCTTGCTTCGTATTCTCCTTCTTGAACAATTCTTAATCTTTTAATTTTCTTATCTTTTTGATTTTTCACTTTTGTTTTAAACTTAATAAGAACATCTTTAGCTTCATCTTTTTATTTTAATAAATAAACTATTGTATATCTTGAGAAATCAATAGAGGTTGTGTAATATTTTTTACCACCTCTACTCATCTATCTTTTAAAATCTCCTAAATCACTATGGATGAGTTCTAATGATTGTGTACTTCTAGTTGTGACAGATTGAAAATGTTTTCTTGTAAATTTAGCTTCTACACAAATTTCACATTTTTCTTTGTTAGAGGTAGTTAAGCTTGCTATTAGACCTAGATTCCTCATTCTTTTAATAGAAGAAAAGTTTTTATGTCCTAATCTATCATGCCAAAGATCTAAAGAATCAACTAAATAAGTAGAAGAACTAACATTTTTATTCATACTATTAATAAAATTCAACCCAAATTGTCCATTATTATAGTAACCCTTACCCAGGAAGACACCGTTACGACTCAAGATCAATTTGTCCGACTCAAAAAGCCAGTTTGATATCAACCTTATTGTGGATGGATCTAGAACCAAGTTTCACCTAATATCTAGTACATGATCATACATTAGTCAATTTTAAGGTTTTTCCTGAGGTGAGCTTAAGGTTCACAATACTTTTTCCTAGCACAGGTGAGGATTGGGCATTACCCATAAATATTGATTCCCCATCAACCTTTTCATATATATTGAAAAGATTACCATTAGTGCATATATGTTTGGTGGCACCGGTATCCACTACCCAGTCATGTGGATTTTCCAGAAGATTCACGTCAGATACCACAATAGCGATCACCTCATCTTCTACTATATTGGCTTGGGACTAATACTACTATTATTACCACCCCTGTGGCAAAACCTACATTGAGGTGCATGATGTCCATGTTTACCACAAACATAATAGTTACCTCGCGCCTTCTTTATGTTGGAGGAGTATTACTGCTACTACTACTATTATTACCACCACTGTGGCAAAACCTACATTGAGGTGCATGATTTCTAGGTTTACCCCAAACATAACAGTTACCTCGTGTCTTCTTTATGTTGGAGGAGTTGTATCTTAATTGATTGTTAGAATGGTTGCTATTCCGATCGTCTCCTCGGTTGTTGATTTGTGCAATCGATAGTTGGTTTGGTTGTTTCCTCTGGCGCTGAACCTTTTGTTGTTGTAGCTCCCCTAGCTTGTTTCTTAGTTCTAAAGTTCCCCCCTAGATCTCACCTGGCCATCTTTCACCAAGTTGGCCTTTCCCATTACTTCATTATTCTGAACTGCCATTTTTCTATTAGCTTCTTCTATCCTTAGGTAGATGATAAGTTGTTCTAAGTTCATGTCCTTTTTCTTGTGCATCAAAGTTCCTTAGTCTCATTCCAGGATGGTGGCAATTTATCAATCAGGGAAGTTGTCTGAAATGCATCATTTACTTCTATTCCCTTTGCTAACACATAGTGCAACCATTTTTGAAATTCTCGAATTTGGAGATTTACCGTGTTTTCATCTGTCATCTCGTAGCGCAAGAATTTGCTGGAAGCAAATTTCTTGGTTCTAGTGTCTTCTGTGATGTAGTTCTTGTGAAGATTTCCCATATTTCCTTGGTAGTCTCATACTTACTGTAAACATCATAAAACTTATTTGTCAAAGTATTGAGAATATAGTTCTTGCACCTCGGGTTATCTTCCTCCCACTTTAATATAATGTGGTTATTATTTCCTTCTGGTTGAGGTCGGGGAGTTTCTAGAACATATACCATTGATAGTGTTTTCAAGGCAAAATAAAATTTTGCTTTCCAACGCTTGTAATGTCCCATCAAAAGATTCCACACGGGTGAGATCGGCTAGTAGTTTCTCCGGTGTAGGATTGAAGGCAGCCATCTCCGTTTTAAGATTGTAAGAAATTAAGATGTAAGTAAAATAATAACTAATTAAATTAGTGAGACAATTACAAAAAGAGAGGCTGAGGTGTGGTAGGGCCATTATCCTAAAATTGATTTCATGCCTACGGAGAAATAGTTGCAGGCGCACGGTCTCTAGGATTACTCAGCTAGGCTTGGGTTTGTGTGCACTCAAAAACTACAGAGCTTTAAGAGCTATAGTATGTAGTTATCCAATGTAAAGGAAGGAAAAGAAACAAGAATAAGATGATAGAAAAAGAAAATAATAACAAATATCTGCTAGAGACTACTATTGGATCATGGAGAGAAAAAAATATGTGAGAAAGAGAAGAGATATGTTTCTTTGGTTGTGTTTTTGATAGGGTTGGAGGTAAACTTTTTACAGGCTGCATAGAGGAGTAATTTCCAGCCGGTTATTGCAGCAGATTAATCGTATTTGACCTTTCAAATACCACCATTAATATCTAGCTGTTGGAAGAAATTAAACTGAAAAAACAGCTGAAAAATAACACCAAGAAAAAACTGCTGCCATTAATCCACAAAATAAAGAACCAAAAAACTGCTAGAAGTTGAAACATCTCCAACAGAGGGGTCTTTGGCAAAAGCAAGGCTTTTAAGAAAGTTGGGTATTTTTGACACGGAGACCTCTTTATTTGTATAAAATTGTGCACTACCGGGTTCATGTTTTTTTTTTGGTGCCCCATAGGTCCCAACTAACTCATTGCACACTTCTTATGGGTAAATGTTGATCTCTGTATGGGATACATAGGCAGGTGTCCTATCACAAGTGAGTTCCATGATGAGGTGACATAAGGAGATTATTGGTCTCAAGGGGGTGGGTACCCGTTTTTGTAAATTTATGTTTTTATGCTTATTATCTAGTACAAAAAGAAGAAACTGAAGGCAAAAGTACTGTGTGGTGTCATCACATTAGCATCTCTTGTTGGAAGAGGGCTTATTTCTCTCTCAGCGATCGAGCCACTATCACTAATGCTTCTCTCTCTGAAATCACGATTTATTACCTCTTCTTGTTTAGAATCCCCTCAAGAGTAGCCAAATCTTTAGAGGAGCTGATGCTTGACTTCCTTTGGTTGAGTCCTAGAGGAGGGTAGGATAGACCATCTAGTTAGCTCGGAAGTTTTTAGCAAACCTAAGTTTGATGGGGGCCTTGGTATTGGGAACATGGTATCCAAAAGTATATCCCTTATAGGTAAATGGCTTTGGAGGTTCCCTATGGAAATTGAATCCCCATGGCATAAGGTGATTAAGAGTATGTACGGGATCAAACAGAATGGGCAGGAGACGAGTGGCAGCAACATCATCTCATATGCATGTCCTTGGAAATTGGTCACCTAGGCAGCTAGTTAGTTCTTTCCTCTTATCTTGTTCAACGTGGGTAATGGCAAAAAAGTCCACTTTTGGGAAGATGTGTGGGTGGGGTAGACTTTGTTAGAGCTGAAGGTTCCTTGTATTTTCAAGCTTTCACCACTTCATAATGCTCCCATCAGCTCTTTTATTTCTTTTTTTTGGGGCCCTTCTTTGTGGGGTTTCCATTTCTTCAAGAATCTTAGTGGAAAAGAGGTTGATGAGCTCACTATCCTTATTTCGTTGTTTGACCAGCACGTTCCCTTGTCTAGCAAGGATGAGAGACTGTGGAGGGGGAATTCTTTAGGTATGTTTACTTCCAAATCTTTCTTGTATCACCTTTTGAAAACCCACACCCCTAAATCTTTTTCGTTGGAATTGCTTTCTTTGGAGGGCTATGGCATCGGGGAAGATTTAGGCTTTTGTCTGGATTGTGATCTTGGAAAGGATTAACACATGATTTGCTTCAAAGGAGAACACCCTACAAAGCTCCTAGTCCTAACATTTGCTTCATGTCTTGTGAAAGAAACAAGTCAAATGCCCATCTTTTTGTGCATTGCAAAGTAGCCTCGTAGCTTTGAAATGCCCTTTTTCATTGGTAGGGGAAGAGTGGGTGGCTTTGGGAAAGGTGAGAGACTTGCTTTTGCTTAATTTCAAGGGTTTTGGAATGAACTGAAGTGTTAGAGCTCTCTAGTGTGCATCTATTTTTGCCATCCTTTAGACCTTGTGGACAGAGAGGAGAACACTAGGATTTTTATGAAGGTTGATCAACTTGCTTATGGTTTTTATGGGATAATGCAACTTTCTTAGCCACCTTGTGTTTGCACTTGTTGGGATTTTTTTGGGGTTTATCACTGTCCAACCTCATTAGAGATGGAGGACAACGCTTCTATCATGGTTTTTTTTATATTGTTTCAATGTTTTTTGTTCTTTCCATCTTGTATATTAGTTTTCTTCCTCTTTTCTAGTTTGTTGGGGAGGACTCCTTGTTCCCTAAATCATGTACTTTGTGTCTTAGGTTTAATAATATTATTTTCTTCATCTATAAAAACAAAATGATGGTTTTGAGGAAACTCATGCTATGACAATCCATCGTATGATAGTAACTCATGAAGCGAGGTAGGGCTTGAAGTTGAGATACCCTTCAAAAGATCCACTATTGCAAGAGGACACCATAGGAGAATTTTATCTTTGAATGCTTATATTTGGCAGCGTTCTTGGCTACTTTGTTATGTACATTTGCATTACGTAGCATTCGTGGCGGTTACATTCTTCCCAAAAAAATGGCTAGTTTTTATGGACAAAGGTGTGAAATTTAGCTTAGACATTCCGGTTTTCACCAATATCTACAACGGCCTCAACCAAATTACTACATGTGAGGATGGTCCCAGTGCATGCTTAGCTGCCCTCCCATGGCACTATGTCTATGCTTGGATGGGTGCCCCCATTTCGCGGTCTATGGTTGTATAGGTGCCCCCATTTCGCGGTCTATGCTATCTCTTATAGTGCTCTAGCCTCCAACTAAACCTTTGATGCCTCTTATGGCTGTTGGTTTAGAGAAAGACTTATAATGTGGTTGTAACATGGTTTAAAAACTGGATCGGTGATTGACCCGGTGTGGCTATCGTGTCGGTCAGATTGGTTGGACTAGTGGGTCAAATTAGTGGTTGAATTATAGTTGAAAAAAGTAGACATCGATGAGCGATCCCGAGCATCAACTACGATAATCAGAGTTCGAGTTAGAGTTTGAGGAACCAAGGACGAGGTTGTTATTGTTATCATTATCAAGGATAATATTATAGATATGTGGTTAGACTTATAAACATATAATATTTATGAGGGCAACAGACACCTCCCTTGAGGTTGGCAAAAGACAGAGACCTCCTCTGAGGTTTCAAAAATTTCATTGATCTCTCTTGAGGTTCAAAAAATGTCACATACCTCCTCAGAGGTTTACCAAAAAAGACACAAACTGTCCCTCTAAATAATTTGTCTTTTTTCAAAATACAAAGGGAGGTTTGTGTCTTTTTGGAAAATCTCATGGAGGTCCCTAGAATTCTTGAAACTTTAGGAGAGTTTCCCAAAATTTTTGAAACCTCAGGGGAGGCAAGTGTCTTTTTGTCAAATCTTAGGAGAGATCAATGTCTTTTGCCCTAACTATAATAAAATTAATTAGTAGAAATAATTAAGATAAAATTTATAAGGGTAAAAGACACTGACCTACTTGAGGTTTGGCAAAAAGACAAGGATCTCTCTTGAGGTTTCAAAAATCCGACGGACCTCCCCTATGATTTTAGAAGTCCCATAACCTCCCCCGACATATGATATTTGGGACACTTGCACCCCTAAAAAAGTTTGTCTTTTTGCCAAATACAAGGGAAGGTCTATGTCTTCTTCACAAACCTTAGGGGAGGTTTGGAGTTTTTGAAATCTAAGGGGAGACCGTTGGGATTTTCGTAGCCTCAAGGGAAGTCCCTTTATTTTTGCCAAACCTCAAAAGTGGTGTCTTTTACCTAATTTATAATTTTATATTTTATAAAATATTCTTAAATTTTACAAAATAGTAAAAATACCACATAAAGAGTTGAAAAAATTCAATAATAGAAAAATAAGATTTTGGATCACATTAAAGAAAATTTTATTTAAGTTGTGCCTAGGGTTTGTTGCATATGGAAATGGAAGAATAACAAGATATAAGGAATAAATTGATTATATATAGGTTTTCGAGAAAATATTCTCAAATTGATTGTAGGTTGAGTGGTGGTACAGTTCGTCCTCAAGGATGAGGTTCTGGGTTCAATACTATGTAGAATTTCAACATTCATTTTTTTCTGTTAATAAGAACCAGGTCAACCCACTTGGTTCAACGAGTTTGACTAGTTTGGTCCGAGTTGCCCGGTTTTGGCCAAGTTGATTCTTGTTCGCTGCAAATCTAGGTTAATGAGATCATCAAGATCAAAATATTTCGGTCCAATTGAGTAGGACCGGCTGGTCCAATCTGGGTTTTAAAACTATGGGTTGTAAGCTTTATTCCCCACACCAAATTTGTGATGGGTAAGGGTTGCAGCATTCGTTTTTGGAAATATATATGGTTGGGGAATGTTGTTTTGGCCACCTCTTTTCCTCACTTATTTCATTTGAGCTCAGGGAAAAATGATCCCATTTCTACTTTTATTGTAGATTCGAGTGGTCCTCTACCTTCTTGGGATTTTTGTTTTAGGAGAGCTTTGAATGATAGGGAAACTATTGAATTATCTTATTTGTTGGTTATGTTGAACAATTGTATGATGTCTTCCAAGGATGATAGTTGATCTTGGTTGTTGGATTCCTCATTCCTCAGGTGTTTTTTTTGTGTAAATCTTTCTTTGATTTCTTGGTTGGTACCAATCAATCCTTTCCACTTTACAGAGTAATCTGTAAGGTCAAAATCTTCCATAAAATTAGAGCATTTCTTTGGTTGATTGTGCTTAATATAATAAATACTAATGAATTGCTGCAGATGAGGAGATCTTTAAAGGCTTTATCCCCGGATATATGTATGCTTTGTTTTGATTGTTTATAATTTGTTTCTTATCGTTTCTTGCATTGCTATTTTGCATGGTAGGTTTGGAATAAGTAATTTAATTATTTTCGAGAAAGCTGGGTTTGTCTGAGAAAAGTGGAGGAGTTCTCGGCGATATCTTTTGTGGGGTTTGGAAGGAAGAAGGAAGGTATTGCTTTGTGGAATTGTACTTTATTTGTAGTGCTATGGGCTTGTGGAAGAGTTCTTAGTGATATCTTTTGTGGAGGAGTCCTTTTTTTGTTTTATTTTTCTAGGGATTCTTAGATTTCATTAAGGAGATGTCTTCTCTCTTGATTGTACATTCTTTCTTTATCTATTGAATTTCTTTTTCTATCAAAAAAAATTATGGGTTGTATGTCAAAAAATTCTAGAAATTGCGAGGATGCGTTGGCAATGAATCGGGCTTCATGAATTTACTGTGGGTTTTGATTCATACACCCAAGCAACAACCTAGAAGTGATGGTTTTGAGTATCTTGTGACTTGTGAGTCTTGGCCTCTGTTATTAACCTTGCGGAGAGATTATCTTTATTTGGTAGAGCCATAGAGTTTGTCACAACGTTACCTAGAACATGCAACATTTTGGTACGTGGAACAGGAATGGGATTGTGTTATAGTACGTGCTCTAAATTGTGGAACATTAGGGGTATACTTAATAGATACATTGGTGAAAAATGTGTAATTGCCTTTTTATATTTTGGAGAGGATGTTTAGGTGTTTCTAAGTGCAAAAGAGATTTTCTATGGTGGAATAGATTAGTAATGATGGAAATTGATTTAATATGAGAAGATTCCTCACTTTTAACTAATAAAAAGTTATGTTACATGAAAAACATTGAATCAAAACTTTGGATTGATAGATTTAGCGTTTCATAAAGAAAATGTGCCATGTTTTAGAACATTCATACCAATATGCGGTTTGCTAGGGTTTACAATGTTACCTAGAACATGGACATTTTGGTACGGGGAATGGGAACGGGAATGGGATCACGGATCACGGTACAATACATGCTGTAAAATGTGGAATGTTATGGGTATACTTAAATAGATACATTGGTGAAAAATGTGTAATGACCCTTGTATATTTTGGAGAGGATGTTAAGGTATTTCTAAGTGCAAAAGAGATTTTATATTGTTGAATAGATTACTAATGATGGAAATAGATTTAATATGTGATGATTCCCCACTTTTAACTAATAAAAAGTTATCTTATGTGGAAAATATTGAATTAAAACTTTGGATTGATAGATTTAGTGTTGCAAAACGAAAATGTACCATGTTTCAGGATGTTCGTAACAATACGCGGTTTTCTAGGGTTTTAGCATTTTCTAGTAAATATAGTTTAACATGTTTGTCGTGTTATTGCCAAGATCAGCGTTTTAAAAGGTGAAGGCATAAGGCGTAAGGCGAAGCATTTTAACCCTTAAGAGGCAAGACATAAGCCCAAAGCCTTGAGGCTCAAGCTTTTTGAGGATTTTATTTATAGATAAAAATATGTAGATAAATTACAAGTATTTAAAAAATAAAGAAAAAAAATCACAAACAAAATGTTGAAAAACTACGCCTGTGATGCACTTAATGTCTTAATTTTTTCTCACACAGCCAGTCCCAAGCCCGGGTAAAGGAGGAGGGTTGCGTTAGGTAGTTGACAACCAGCGTAAAATTTGTCAGATCACTATGATATGAATCCTTCACGAATATTTGCTGGGGTGTCCCCTACGAGTGACATGTTGCACTTGTACCTCCTGGGTGTAGCGAAAAGTGGGCGAGGGTGGGCTAGGTCGTCGCTCCGAGTGACGCGCCATGTTGGCGCCCAAGTACGGTTTCAAATATGCGAGGGTTCCTGCATCATTCTAGACGTGGGCAGATTAAGACGTTAGTTTAGGAAACGTGGCAAAAATGTAGAAACAGGGATAACTTTGAAAAGTGTAAGGAGGCAAGAAAAGATGCAAAAAAGGCCGTTAGTGAAGCTAAATACAAATCATTTAATAGTTTGTATGATAGATTAGATACAAAAGAAGGGGAAAGAGATATATTTAAACTTGCTAAAGCTAGAGAAAGGAAGAGTAAGGACTTAGGAAATGTAAAATGTATAAAAAGTGAGGATGATATTGTCTTGGTTAAGGACGAAGACATTAAAGAAAGATGACAAAGTTACTTTAGTAAGTTGTTTAATGAAAACCAAATAGAAGGCTTAAACTTAAATTGTCAAATGAGAAAAAGACTAAAAATATGAGATTTATTCGCAAAATTAGAGTTAACGAAGTTAAGTTTGCACTAAAAAAGATGAAAAATGGGAAAGCTATGGGACTAGATAACATCCTAATTGAAGTTTGGAAATGCTTAGGTGATAATGGAATTATATGGTTAACTAATTTATTTAATACAATTATATAAACTAAGAAAATGCCAGATGAATGGAGGAAAAAAACTTTAATACCTATATACAAAAATAAAAGGAGATATTCAAAATTGTAATAACTATTGTGGAATTAAACTTAGGAGTCATACGATGAAATTATGAGAAAGAGTAGTTGAACAAAGATTAAGGATAGAAACGGAGGTCTCAGAAAATCAATTTGATTTTATGCTTGGGAGATCTACCACATAAACTATATATCTTTTAAGAAGATTAATGGAAAAGTTTAGGTAAAAAAAGAGGAACTTGCATTTGATATTTATTGACCTTGAGAAAGCATATGATAGGATACCTAGGGAAGTTCTATGGTGGGTTTTAGAAAAAAAAGGTGTATGTAGTAGGTATACTAGATGTCATTAAGGATATGTATGATGGAGTAATGACTAATGTAAAGACTATTGATGGAAAAACTAGAGAATTTCTAATCGCCCTAGGTGTACATCAAGGATCTACTTTGAGTCCTTATCTTTTTGCATTAGTGATGGACCAATTGACTAAGAGTTTTCAAAATGAGGTTCCATGGTGTATGTTGTTTGCAAATGATATTGTACTAATTGATGAAACTAGGGACAGAGTAGAGGTTGAGTTAGAATTATGGAGAGAAGCTTTGGAATCTAGAGGCTTTAGGATGAGTGGAAATAAGACAGAATATATGAAATGTAATTTTAGTAATGATAGGGAGACAAAGTTAAACTTGATGATGAAGAAATAAATAACACTTGTAAATTTCGATACCTTGGATCTATTATGCAACTTGAAGGAGAAATTGAAGATGATGTAATGCATAAAGTTAAAGTAGGTTGGGTAAAATGGAGAAGTGCTTCAAGTGTGCTTTGTGATCGTAGAATACCCTGAAAGGGAAGTTTTATAGGATAGCTATAAGACCAGTTATGCTTTATGGATTGGAATGTTGGGCGACGAAGAAACATAATATCCAAAAAGTAGAAGTTACCGAGATGAGAATGCTTAGATGGATAAGTGGTATAACATTAAAAGATAAATTAAGGAATGAATAGGTGTAGCTCCTATAGAGGATAAGATAAGGGAGGGACGACTTAGATGGTATGGACACTTGCAACGTAGGCCACATAGTGCACCAGTGAGGAAGAGTGAGTTAGTTTTTGTGGGGGGCAGTAGAAGGGGTAGGGGTAGACTTAAAATAACTTAGGAGGAGATAGTGAGTAAGGATTTAATATCCCTGAATTTGTCAAAAGAAATGGTCCATGATTGCATAAATTGGCGGAAAATGATTCATATAGCTGACCCCACCTAGTGGGACTTAAAGTTTGGTTTTGTTGTTGTTGTTGTACAAACAAAATGTATAAAAAAAATTGAATATAATTTGTAAAAAACTAAAAATTACTATCTTGAATTCATTACATTTATTATGGCAAGAGATAGCTATAACATTACAAAGATCAAATTATTTCAAGATCCAAGATACAACTCTCAAGTATTTTAGAAAGGTTGAGGTTCAAGAGTTTTAAAAGTCGACTCATATTATGACATTCCTTTTACATTAACATGTAGTAAAATTTTCTAGCCAAATCTAACTTGAGAATCACTTCCAAAATGCACAAGCCTTAACTTAAAAAGCACAAAAGGTGTGCTTTTTGTACAAAACCATAGGCCTCTCTTTGTAATGTGTTAGCCTTTTTTTGGATTTGGTATTTTAAATTGAGCCTCAAGGCATTCATGTATGCCTTGCCTTGAGACAAGCCTCGATTGAGCCTTTTAAAACATTGGTCAAGACCTAACAATTTATATTTACCCATGACACTAGGATGACTACACTTTGACACCTTGTCTCCTTTGGCGGTCAGGGTTTTGCTTGGTGTGCCATGTGAAGCCTTGGTTCCTTAATGGTATGACTTTAGTGAGAATTTATGCTACTAAGAAATTTGTTATTTGGTATGATAATCACTGGGGATTATTTTGAACCATATACGGGTATCCTATTGAATGGCACTCATGGGGATTTTTAGCTTACTTCTTCAAAACCAGAGGAAATTGCCTACGATCATGTAAATTTGTGGAAAAGGATTCATGTAGGTGACTCCATCTAGTGGGAGTTAGACTTGATTTGTTGTTGTTGTTTCTTTGAAGCTAGAGAATTGAGTTAAGTCTTCCTTCATTCCTCCACAAGAGAGCAAATATTGAATCCCAACTCTAGCGATGATGTATGTAACAGTGATTTCTTTGGATTGAAGAGGAAGAAAAGCAATATGGCATCTAGACAGGATGACAAAATGCAGGTGTTAATGTTAAAGCTTGATATACCTTGTTGGCCCACAACTTAACAGAGCTGGTTACTAGGAGCAAGGACTTAAATTTCGATCGAAATGTCGAAATTTTGAATTTCGAGGGGTCCTAAAAGGAAATTGAGATACAGATTCAATTTTGAATAAATTCGACCGAAATTTCGAGCTTTCATTAAATTTCGAAAATTTCTGCTGTTCTTTCGAAATTTTCTGGAAATCATTGTGGGGGGGGGGGGGTGGGGAATTGGAGGTTGGAATTTTAGTGCTGTTCAGAGTGTTCTGTGACTTTATTTTGCTTTTCCCACGTGAATGTGCAAGTTGTGCAACCCGTGAGTGTATACATTGGCAAGCAGATATCTTGTAGAGATGCTCTGCAGATTCAAGCCAATAATTCCACAAATTCATCAAAGGCCTATGGGCTACCACTACACAACTTATTTCTATAAATTGGCTTCATGCAACAGTAGGATACATATCTCTGGGACTTGAGAAAAGCCTTCTTCTTCTTCCATCTTCAAGCTTAAAAAAAAAAAAAAAAAAAAAAAAAACTAGATTCCAAATTTCCAGCTGCCTCTTGCCTCCACCTTTGAAGTTCTAACTCTGAAAAGCCCTAGCCTTTGGATCCCCTCTAGTGCTCTGACCCTTTGATCCTCTGCCTCTAGCCTTTGACTTCACCACTTCACCCTCCACCTCCATCATCGTCACACACTCGCAGCCAGCAGCAAGAACTCCCATTGCTGCAATCTTCCTATTGGCTGAGGCTCTCGTAGAGCTGTGAGCAAGAAATCGAGAGACTCGAGATTCGAGTCCACTATCAGCCCCCCCCCCCCTTCTCCACGAGCAGCAACTAGCACCACGAAAAAAAGAGGGCTGAACTGAAAGGCAAATTGCTGGTTTTTGTTTTAAATGCCATGTTTTAACTTATATATTTTTTTATTTACTCAAAATCTCCCTTCTCCCCAATATATTTACGAGATTGCCCTCCTCTCCCATTTACCCCCTTAATCCTACATTGCTACTTGCTAGTAAATATAGTAAATAATAACTAGTAAGTTTAGTAACTAAATAAAATTAGAATAATTTACTATTATTATCTAATTATAGTATAGATTAATAAATTATTTCATTTATTTAAATATTTTAATTTCCAAAATTTATTACTTAATAGTAAATTTGTAAAAATTATCATTAATTTTGTAATTTTAATTTAATAATTTAATATTTCTCTTAGTTATTGATTTATCTTTATTTAGCATCTAAATATTTTTATTTTAAAATTGTAGAGTAACATTCAAATAATTTTTTTTTACATATTTAGAGTAATTTAACACCTAATCATTATAGGCTAGTAATTAAATAAATTAAAGTACTTATTAGCTTAATATAATTTAAATTATTTCATTTATTTGATTAGTTTAATTTCCATAATTTATTAGTAATTTTGTACATTATCATTAAATTTCGTAAATTTAATTTAATATTTTAATGTTTGTCTTATTTATTAGTTTTATATTGATAATAAAACATCTCAAATAATTTTCTTTTAAAATTGTTGATTAATGTAACACCTAATTTTTGATTCATTGTAACCTTGTAGGAAAGTAAAATTATCTACAAAAATGTCTGAAAGAAGAAAACAAGATCCAGTATGGGAACATGGGTACCAGATGCCCAATGTAAAGAATGGATTTATTTGCAAATATTGCGGAATACAAATGAAGAGTGGTGGTGCAACAAGATTAAAAATGCACTTAGCAAATTATGACCCATAGCATAATATAAAATTTTGCGACAAAGTACCTCCAGAAGTTAAACAAGAAATGAGAATTGTTTTAGAAAGAAAAACAATAGTTAAGGCAAAGAAAATAGAAAGAATGGATCAAATAAAAGATGAATTGCATGGGAACTGGATGCAACCACAACAAATTGATGAAGAGGATGATGTTGACGATATTGCATACCCGCCTGACATTTCTCCCTATGAAAGGTCTGCATAACGTCAAACCTTTTATGCTTCAAAACAAACGAAATGGGAAAGAGACCAATCTCGTAGGTTTGCAGGTAGCCAACAAGGAGGCAGTTTAGTGGCTGGTAGTAGTGGAGAGCGACCTTCGATGAGGCGATCTCAAAGTGTGAGAGAGTCAAAAACAGAGCCATATATTTCAAAGCCTTCTCAATATTACAAGTCAGACGCAGCAAAACAAAAAAGTTTGAAAAATTTATTCAAAGGAGGTAAAATAAAAGAAGAAATGAATAGGTTGATTTCAAAGTTTTTATATATGATAATGTTCCACCTGAGAAGGCAAAATCACCTCATTTTAAAAACATGGTATGGGGTTGCCAATCAGCTGAAACGGGATCGACCGACACCCTATGAAATCAGAACAAAATACTTTGATTTTGAGCTAAAAGAAATGGAAGGCCACGTAGAAGAAGTGAAGAAAAAGTGGGCCACATATGGCTGCACTGTAATGTGTGATGGATGGACAGACCCTACAAAATTATCCATCATAAATTTCATGGTTTACTCGAAAGGAAGCACAATTTTTCTAAAGTTAGTAGATGCTTCTGACAAAATAAAAGACCATGAATACATATATTCCCTATTAAAACATGTTGTGCAAGAGGTAGGAAAGCAACATGTTGTCCAGGTGGTGACCGATAATGGTAGCGCCTACAAGAAAGCAGGTCTAAAATTAATGAAAAAATTCAACTTGTATTGGACTCCTTGCACTGCCCATTGTATTGATCTCATTTTTGAGATCGGAAAAAGAGAGACAATAAGCATAGTGATCTTGCAGGGGAGACAGATCACTAATATTATATATAACGATGGATGGTTGTTTGCTAAAATGAGGGAGCACTATTAAGGGATATTGTGCGTTCAGGAGCCACATGATTTGCTACAAACTACATTGCCCTTGATAGCCTACACAAAAAAAAAGAAAAAAGTAGGTTTAAAATCTCTATTCACATATGATGAATGGGCTGAACATGCTCTTAGTCAAACGAAAATGGGTAGAGAAATTGAAAGCACAGTTCTTAACCATTAATTTTGGGATAGAGTGGCAAAAGTTTGTAACATTTATGAGCCTATATATTGAGTATTGCGTATAATCGATAGTGAGGTGTCGCCAACATTAGGAGTTGTGTTTGAAGCAATAAGGGTGATGAAAGAGGCCATTGAAGTAGGTGCAAGAAGTGCAAGATGGGTTCTCAAAGTAATCAATGATCGGTGGGAAAGAACCCTTGAACATCCTCCTTATTCAGCAGGTATAAAATATTTATAAATTTCAAGAAATTCTTATATCAAATTACTTATTACATATTTATATTTTACTTTATTTTATTGACAACTTATTTTTTAAATCCAAAATGTCAATACAAAGAAGGTGTTGGGGAAGATCCTTATTTTCTTGATGCAGTTCACAAAGTTTTTAACACCCTTGAGCCACATTCCTTTGGCCTGGATCAAATTGGAGAAGCAACTGCTAAAGCAGCTAGGGCAACCATGGCACCTGGTAAGTATTTATATATAAATGTACAATACAAAGCTACAAACTTCAAGTACAATCTACTAAGTACTATCTTATGTTCTTAAAATATCTTGCACAATTGCTTGGTGGATGATGTATGGATCAAGTGCTCCAATCCTAAGGAAGCTAGCATTGCGCATTTTGTCACAAACCTCATCTTCATCAGCTTGTGAACGAAATTGGAGCATATTTGCACTCATTCACACAAAGCAAAGAAATAGACTAGCCTACACCAGACTTCAGCAACTTGTTTTTTGTTATTACAACATGAAGCTTCAAATAAGAGATATGGAGGTCGAAATGGTCAAAGTGGCTGAACAAGATCCCCTAGACCTTCTTGACATATCAGTTGCATTTGGTGATGAGGATGAATATCCACTTTTCCAGTGGATTTGACCATCCCATCTTGATGAATGAGATGGAAGTCCCCATCGACAAATAGCCAAGCATGCACGAGACGACTTTGGCATTGATGTTAATTAGGTGATGGTAGAAGAAGTAATATCCAGTAGTGATGATTCACAAATGAATCTTGGGTCTAGTTATAGAACTTCATCCACTATACCCTCTGGTGGTGATGATAATAATGACGACGATGATGTTGGTGGTGACGGATCTAACCTCGGCGATAGCAATGGGCAAGGTGGTGATGGTGGGGACTATGGAGGAAATGAAGGATTACAAGATTATAGACTAGAATTGGAATATACACGTCCTCCTCAACTAGAAGATGAGGGTCCACAAAGAGAAACACGTCCAGTTGATAGGCAGTACAATCGTAAAAAGGGAAAAGGGAAGATGCATCAAATAGAAGAGGATACCTTTTCCGTTAGTATGGAATTAGTATGGAATCTATGAGTATAGGAACAGAGTATGACTCTAATAGTTATAGTGGTTATGAATCTACACAGAACAACTCCTTACAATCTACATATGACCAACCGTTTCCATATGCAAATGAGTAGGCACGACAATATGGAAATTGGAAACCACATGCCTATGGGTATGAACAAACAGGCCAAGATTATGGGTATGACTAGTATGCAAATGCAAAACAATCCTATGGACATACACAACTTGTAAAACTTGCAAGAAGACATCTTAGTACACAAAGATCTTCTGGCCGAGTAGAAACTGCCATGAATCAGATGACTATGGAGGGAGTATGAACAACACATGTACACCTATACTCAATTTTTTGGAAATTATATGACATGGAGTGATTATTGTAAACAATATATGTCATCTCCAAATCCTAATGATAGGGATAGGAGAGATGACTTTGAGCCACCAAGAAAGTCCATGTGGTATTAGATTATTAACCGTATGATATTTATTGAAAATGTAGTTGTTTAAATGATAATTTGTTGCCTTAAATCATTAAAGGAATAGCTTCAAAACTTTATAATCATTTGAATGTTCTTCACTTCATAGTTTGTTTCGCGATATGCAGTTTAATATCCTACACACTAAAAACTTGTCATATATGCATTTTTTTTAATGTATTTTGATACCATATTCAGCATAATCATCTATTCTAATATTTCCTAAAGTTTTATTGTAGATTTCCATCATTTACTTTAAATTTCCGTAATTTATTTAAAGTCAAAATTGTAATCAAAATCGAAATTTTCATCGAAATTTCTGTAAAATTGAAACCATCGAAATTTCCATCGAAATCGAAATTTAAGTCCTTGACCAGGAGGTCTTGGGTTCTAGTCTTGCTGCCTGCTTTTATTGTGTGGTGTTTAAAAATATTATTGTATTCCCTATAATGAGTGTTATCTACTATGTGTTTATCTATACATTGTTGGCCTACAACCTAACAACTTAAGCTTTTAAGTAAAGTGGTAATCTAACAGTTAACTAATCAAATCTTTGTTGAGATGACAACGAGTTGAACATGAGGAAAAGAAGCTGCCAAAAAGCCCTAAGCTTGCTATTGAGGCTACAAAGGATATTGTACGGGCTCTATTAGAGATTACCCATAAGGCAGTGCCAGTAAAACAAAAGAGCAATGGTAAAACATCTAGTATAAAATAGGTGCAGGTCTGGGGAATGGGGTGCTCTCAAGTATCATGGTGACACAGGGCATATTGCCTCACTATTGACTTACCACTGAGGCCAAATTGCTTCCAATGCTTTCATTTGTCATTGAGGCCATTGGATGTGATCTACTGCAAAAACTTAAAGTTGCTCCCTTAGTCAGGTTTTTCAAGTGCATGAGGCTACTCCTAACGTGTATGAAAGCATTAGGAGTCTCAGGGTGACCCTGCATCCTGATGGCAGCTAGTAAATTCCTACTTGAAGGGCATAAAAGATAGCCCAGAGCTCAAAATAAAGTTAACCAAATGCATTTGAGAGAGGAGTTAGAGAAAAGGAAAGCTGAAGCTTTTTAGTAGTTAAGAGCTTGCAGCATCGTCCTTTATCTCTGGCTCCTTAGCAACATGATGACTGTTTTATAATTCTAGCTGCACTTCAAAAGAGATGTGTTTTCTCTTGAGGAGCTATGATCACTTTGTCATAAGGATGCTACATTGGTGGAGAAGTTTCATGCAAAAACAACTATTTTGAAGACTATCAAGTGCGAGTTCGAGTTCGAGTTAATGCTGAAGACAGTAGTGAGCTTGATGTAGTTTTAATTATGACGGATGAGTAAACCACAATGCCTCAGGGGCGGGCTTAAATTATTTTGTCTATTCCTTGTTATGAATTCTTGAAAAGTTTCACTTTCTTATTTTCTTTGTGATAGCAACTCAATTTTTTGTTTAGCCAATTGTAATTAACCTGTAATAACTAATCTATTCCTAGGAATAGACATTCCGTGAACCAAATGTAACACTGTTGTCTTGGCAAAAAATTGTGAAACTCAAGGAAGACACTTTTAAGAGAAATTGGAGGGAAGATATTCTCCTGAAACAAAATTTAATCTTCTCCAAAGCGAATATCTGTGGCCTTCTCTTGCAAGTTAGTAGCTCTTGCACTTTATGCCACCAGCTAAGCCATAGCCATGCAACTTTCTATAAAACATGTCCACACCTCATTTCAAAAATATTATACCAATATATATGTGTATATTCAGTGAAATTAATTTTCAGTGTACATTATTTCTGTGAATAATTTTAGAATGAAGAATAGAAAAAGAATTAATGAAGAGCTGTAAAATCCATAATATTTAAAATGTAGATAATATGTATTGTTAATGGTTATTATGTGTTAAGAGTTTTGTTATTAGTAAGTGTGAGGTAGTAAGGGTATTATGGTCATTCGAATTGTACTTACATATATTATAACTAGAGGGAGAGACCTATCATTGAGTTTAGGTCTTCCATTTTACCCAATTACTCCACATGGTATCAGAGTGTGATCCAAACTAAACCCTACTCTCCTTGGCCGTTGCTGGAAAACACCATTCCTGTGGCTGTCCTTCCTAGATTCACCTCCATCCCATATTATTTCACAAAACCAACCAAACACCCATAAACAGACCCCCCAATGACTCACCCCACAAAATCCTATCACTAGAGGGTCCCCCACATGGCAGCCAAATGCCGGCAGGGCCGACCCCACACGCTGGCGCATGAGTGAATTTCCGATCATCTTCTTTTTTTTAAATTTTTTTCTCTGCCCTGCTCTGATTCCTTCTCTAGACTATATTATCAAGCTGTTGGGTCAGTTTTTTGCTAAAAAAAATAGCCTTTCTTGACTATGCACTTGTGGCATTCATTAATGTCTGTTCAAGGCTTGTGAAGGTTTCTTTGTTTTGGAGTTGTAGCAGCATTCATATATACAGTTCTGAGGCTGTGGCAGTGCTATCTCCATTGGTGTGTTGTTCACCTCATTCGTGGCGGTGTGGCACCCAAGGAATGGTTGTTTGATGCTTTGTGAAGCTGTTTAGCAATTGTTATTGAGCTTATTGGGTCTGAAACAGTGGGATTTGCTGTGTTTTCTGATCCACTATTCTAATTCCTTACATATACTAAAATATCAAGCTGTTGGGCATGTGTTTTTGCTCCAAGATCCAATCTTTGTTGTGACAATGCACTCATGGTAATTTGTTAGTTGTTGACATGTTGTTCGGTGTAGGTAATGGTCATTGGTGACCTTCTTGGGGTAGTGGCAGTGCTCATAAGCTGTTCTTTTTTTCTTGTGTGAGGCTGTGGTAGTGTTGCTTTCTTGGGGCTGCATCTGAGGTTGTTGGTGATTTGTTCATGGTAGTTTCGGTGGTTCACCTCTCCAATTGTTCTGGTGCTGAGTGTTGCTTTTTTGGGGCTGCGTGTGAGTTTCTTGTGATCATTGGTCTGAGTTTGTGAATGTTGGGATGGCGTTTGCAAATCCCAAAAGTATGCTTCCTTTGTTAATCACTTGTTGGGGGGAGTATTCAAGGTTTCTACAGTATCAATTGTCTCAACAAGCATCTTGTCACATTGCTTCTTTTGCCCAGAAAGTTAATCCTACAGTCTGCATGTCATCTAGTATCCTTTCTACCAGTCCTTGGATTATCAATTTTGCTGCCACTGACCAATAACAGGTGCAACCAATTCTGATCTCCAATATCCTAAAAATCTCCCTCATGTTACCCTAGCTGATGGTCCACTATTGCTATTAAGGGGATAGGAACAGTAAATCGCATTCCTATTTCTCTTTCTTCTGCTTTATACATTCCTAAATCTTCTTTCATTCTTATGTCAGTTAGTAAGCTTGCAAAGTCACTAAATTGTTCTGTCACATTCCTTCCTGATTTTGTGGTTATTCAGGATTTGAAGACGGGAAAGACAATTGGCACAGGATGTGAGCCTTGTGGACTTTAAGTCTCCTTCTCCACCCATTGCCTGCACAGTCGCAGCTACACCACTTCAAATCTATTGTCGCCTTGGTCATCCGTCCTTGGACAAGTTGAAACAGCTAGTTCCTACATTGAGTTCTGTGTCTAATATTGAGTGTAATTACTGTCAATTGGGCAAGCATCATCGTGTTCCCTTTGCTCCTGGGGTCGACAAACGGGTGGTTAGTCCTTTCATTCTTGTCCTTTATGATGTTTGGGGTCCTAGTCATGTGACATCAAAGTTGGGGTTTCGATACTTTGTTACATTTATTGATGACTGCTCTAGGATGACTTGGTTATATTTAATGAAAGATTGTTCTAAGTTGTTTGATATCCTTTGTGCTTTATGTTCCCAAATAAAGACTCAATTTGATATGCCAGTCAGGATACTTCGTAGTGATAGTGCTAAGGAATGCTTTAGTGTCCAATTCAGTACTTATATGACTAACTTTGGTATGATTCATTAGTCCTCTTGTGCCCACACTCCACAACAACATGGAGTTGCAGAGCGGAAAAACGAACATTTTTTTGAAGTCACCATATCCGATTGTATCATATGAAAGTCCCCAAAGCATTTTTGAGTGGTGCTGTGCTCACAACTTGCTTCCTCATCAATAAAATGCCATCCTATACCCTTGGTGGTAAAATACCATATTAAGTTATCATTCCTAAGGCTCCTTTGTTCTCCCTTCCTCCTCGTATGTTTGGTTTTGTGTCCTTTGCGCATAAGTTATCTCTAGGAATGGGTAAGTTGGATCCTCGTGCTATCAAATGTATTTTTCTGGGTTATTCCTATACTCAAAATGGATATTGATGTTATGGTCCTACTTTACATTGATTCTTTGTCTCTGCTGATGTCACCTTTTTTGAGCCTACAACATACTACTCTGATTCCTTGAGTTCTATTGACCTTGATGAGTCCCTTCCTTTGCCTTGCCTTCCAGATCCAAACCTAGTATCTGTGCCCAATCCTCCGACATTTTCATCCAGTTTGAGTCCTTCTCATCACTTGAATCATCCTAATTTGCAGGTATACATAGGGCGACTCAAGGGGGAAGTGCCTCCGCCAACTTCTACTATTGTGCCTCTAGTTCCCTCGTTAGATGATCTTATTCTCATGATGTTGATCCTCCAATAGTTGTTCGAAAAGGTAAACGCACTTGTACCCAACATTCGATCTCTAATTTTGTTTGTTATGATTTCTTGTCACCCTCTTATTACTGTTATGTTTGTACTCTATCTTCTATTGCACTTCCAAGATTTATTTTTGAAGCCCTATCCCATTCTAGGCAGAGGATGGCAATGGTTGAAGAGATGCATGTGCTACATGATAATGATAGTTGGAATTTGGTACCTCTTCCTCCTAATAAGTGTGTGGTTGGTTGTTGCTGGGTGTACAATGTGAAAGTCAATCCTGATGGCTCTTTGGCTCGTCTAAAGGCCTGCCTTGTTGCGAAGGGGCATACTTAGGTGTATGGTTTGGATTATTCGGACACATTCTCCCTGGTTGCTAAACTTGCCTCAATACGTTTGTTCATTTCTTTAGTCACCACTTGTCATTGGGCTCTACATCAGTTAGATGTGAAGAATGCTTTTCTACATGGTGATCTTCATGGCGAGGTATATATGGAGCAACCCCATAGGTTTGTTGCTTAGGGGGAGTCAGGCTTAGTATGTCGGCTCAAGAATTCATTGTATGGATTAAAACAATCTCCGAGAGCATGGTTTGACCATTTTATTGCTGTAGTACTTGAGTTTGGCCTTCATTGGTGTGCAATAGATCACTCTTTATTTTATCGTCATACTCCATCGGGCAGTATTTTGCTCATTGTATATGTGAATGAAATTGTGATCACTGGTGATGATGATCGTGGCATCGAGGACCTAAAGCTTTTTCTACAGAGTAAGTTTCAAACCAAAGACTTGGGACCATTGAAGTGCTTTTTGGGTATTGAAGTATCGAGATCCCGTACGAGAACTGTCTTGTCACAGAGGAAGTATGTTCTTGACCTTTTAGATGAGGCGGGCTGTTGGGGTCCAAACCTGTTGATACACCCATGGATCCTAATAGTAAGTTAATGCCAGATAATGGGTGATTTGTTGCCTAACCCAAGTCAGTACCGGAGACTTGTTGTAAAGTTGAATTATCTCACAACTACTCGACCAGGCATATCCTTTGCAATAAATGTCGTGAGTCAGTTTCTTGATTCCCCGAAAACAAGTTACTCAGATGCAGTAATTCCCATTTTGAGATATCTCAAAGGTGCACTAGGGAGAGGTCTCTTTTATTAGGATCGGGGTCACACTCATATTCAGTGATGTATAGATGTAGATTGGGCCGAATCACCTTCCGATTGAAGATCCACAACTGGGTATTGTATCTTTGTTGGTAGTAGTTTGGTGTCTTGGAAAAGTAAGAAACAAATTGTGGTTGCTAGGTTGATTGCTGAGTCAGAGTATAGGGCTATGGCGCACAATACATGTGAACTTTTTTGGCTGAAGAACATGTTGAAAGAACTGGGTTTTCCACATTCTCAGCCTGTGGAATTGATGTGTGATAATCGAGCTATTTTTCATATTGCCTCCAACCTTGTCTTCCATAAGTGGACAAAGTACATTGAAGTTGATTGGCATTTTATTTGAGAGAAACTTGTATAGAAGCTCATTAGGACCACCACTCATGTGAAGTCTGAGTTTCAACTTGCTGATTTGTTCAGTAAAGCCTTGGGAGGTGCTCGTGTGAAATTCATTTGTAACTAGTCAGGAGCATATGATATATATGCTCTAGCTTGAGGGGGAGTGTTAATGGTTATTTAGTCTTTTAGCATTATTATTATGTGTTCAAGAGTTTTGTTAGTAATAAGTGTGAATTAATAAGGGTATTATGGTCATTCCAATTGTACTTACATATATTATAAATAGAGGGAGAGACATATCATTGAGTTTAGATCTTCCATTTTTACTCAATTATTCAACATGTATATTTTGATTTTTGGTTTGGTTTACTTGTAGAACCAAAATGGAAAATGAAAATCGATTTTA
Organism: Malania oleifera; assembly: GCF_029873635.1. Classification (NCBI taxonomy): domain Eukaryota; kingdom Viridiplantae; phylum Streptophyta; class Magnoliopsida; order Santalales; family Ximeniaceae; genus Malania; species Malania oleifera. The sequence continues at coordinate 70,589,537 of NC_080424.1, read as the reverse complement.
ACAATTTCAAAAACTAAAACCAAATACCGTAACCAAAAAGCAAGCTGAAATGTAAAATAGTTCAGTTTTGGTCTGACTTTCGGTTTTTTGGTAACTTTTGTACACCACTAGGCTTGACTGATGCCCTTTTTGTGGTTTTTGCAATTCAAGAGGCATGGTAAGTTACTTGAAGTGCTTGCATTTCATCATGTTTCTTATCCCTTGCATATCTCGTCTTTGGATTTTCACATTGATCTCTACTCTTCTTGCCGCCATAGAAGAAGATGGAAGGGATTTAGCCAAGGGTATACTCAAGCTTTGACACTAAGTGAGGGAAGAGGTAGAAGAAGAGAAGTACAAAAAAAAAAAAAACATCTGAGAATGCAACAAAGAGAAGAAGGAAATAGGAGCTTAACTCACTAATTCATCTATAAAAGAGAACATAGTTACAACATTAGGTCTCTCCCTCAACTTACAATGTATGTTAAGTATATGACAATGACATAATACCCTTACTAACTCATGCTTACTAACTGATTGTTTGGAACCACTTATGAAAATGGACTTCTCTGAAAAAAGAAAAAGGTACTTATTTGAATAAGTGCTGATAATAAGTACTGAATTGGAAAAATGCTGAAAATAAACATTGGTTGTATAGTCACTTTTTCCCCCCCTTTTGGTGTGAATATATATTCTTTATCACGTGAACAATATCATTATATTTCAACATATAATTTATATATTATAATACATAAAAAATAATATACAATATAAAATTAAGTTTTTAATTCGTATTTTCTAACTAATATTTATAATTAACATTTAAATATTTTTAACAATAAATTAATTGTTATTATGCGAATCAACTTTTTTAATTAACATTTTCAATATTGTCTATTCAAAAAAGTAACTAACATTATCAATTAACAATTTAAATATATTTTAGGGCAAAAGATGCTCACCTTCCATGAAGTTTGGCAAAAAGATAGATACCTCCCCTTAGGTTTTAAAAATGTCACAGAGCTCCCTTGAGGTCTGCCAAAAAGACACAGATCTCCCCTAAAAATACTTATTTTTTTGCAAAATACAAGGGGAGGTATGTATCTTTTTGATAAACTGCAGGGGAGGTCCTTGAAATTCTCGAAACCTTAAGGGAGGTCCCTGGAATTTTTGAAACCTCGAGGGAGGTCATTGTCTTTTTGCCAAACCTCAAGGGAGTTTAGTGTCTTTTGCCCTATTTTTTAATTTTAAATCATGTTAAAATTTTAATTAACATTTTTAATTAATATTTGTAATTAAAATTTTAATATTTTATAATTGAAAAAATTAATTAATATTTATGTTCATTAACATTTCTAATTGACATTTTTAATGTTGTCTAGTTAAAAACTTAGTTAACATTTTAATTAGCACTTTTAATATATATTTTAAATATTTTATACTTTAAAAGATAATTAAAATTTTCTAAATATTATTTGTAACTAAAATTTTAAATATTTTATATTAACAAATTAATCAATATTTATGTTCATTAATATTTTTTAATTGACCTTTTATTATTCTCTAATTGAAAGATTAATTACAATTTTTTATTAACATTTTTAATTGAAATTTTAAATATTTTTTAATTTCACAAATTGATTAAAGTGTTAATTAAAATTTTATAATAATATCTTTAGCAAACATTTAAAGTATTTTCTATTAAGTTAAGAATATATGATTATTATTTTCTACTTTAAAATAATAATATTTTTTAATTTATTTTTATAATTATTAGCTTAGTAATTTGTCATCAATTTTTAATTATCATAAACTAATCTAAATTTACAAGTATGTCACTGGTTATGTAATTACTTAAGTAGACAAAAGTTATCCCTAGTCAGTGGTTACTTCTCAAAAAGTATTTATTTTCACTCCAAAAAAGTAGTTTTGAAAAAGTAATTTTTGCAATAAGTGCTTATTTTGGTGCAAACCAAACAATACTTAACATAACAAAATCACATATTAATAATGTTGAATAATCAAAATAATTAGTAACACTACCCCTTAAGTTGGAGCATAGTTGTAATATCTTGCCAGCTTGTTACAAATGAATTTAACTCGAGTATCCCCTAAAAATTTTGTGAATAAATCAGTAAGTTGGAATTTAGATCTCACATGAATGGTCATAATGAAGCTTTTGTACAAGTTTCTTCTGAACAAAGTGACAATTAACTTCAATGTGTGTTGTCTACACATGGAAGACTAGGTTGGAGGCAATATAAATAGCATCTTGGTTATTGCCAAGTTCTTTCGATATGTTTTTCAACCAAACAAGTTCACATATAGTATGAGCCATGACCCTATAATCTAACTCAACACTTGACCTAGCCTCCACAATTTGTTTCTTACTCTTTTAGGAAACCAACTTACCACCAAAAAAAATGTAATACACGATTGAGGTCGTTGTGGATCTTTTGTCAGAATGTGACTAGTTTGTATACCCTTGAATATAAGTGTGACCTTAATCTTGATATAGGAGACCTCTCCCAAGTGCACTTTGAGGTATCTCAAGATGCAAATTATTGTATCCCGGTGACTTGTTCTTAGAGAATTGAGAAACTCTCACAACACTTGTTGTGAAAGATATATTAGGACAAGTGATTGGGAAAAAATTCAACTTTCCAACAAATATCCGGTAACATTCATGGTTTGGCAACAAATCACCCATATTTGACACTAACTTACCATTAGGATCCATAAGTGTATTAACGGGTATGGAAAAGATCATGAACATACTTCCTAACACAATGGTTCCGTTCGGGATTAGGATACTTTTATAAGCTAGAAGTATTTTAATGGTCACAAATCTTTAGTTTGAAACATAGTCTGTAGAAAACACTCTAAGCCTTGGATACCTTGATTATCATTACATGTAATCACAATATTATCGACGTCCACAATAAGTGAAATCCTATTGGATGGAGTATGACAATAAACTATTGTGATCTTTGTGCACTTTTGGTGGCCAAACTCATGTACTGCAACACTAAATCGACTAAATCATTCTTTGAGAAGCTGCTTTAGACTATACAATGATTTCTTGCCGATACACTAAGCTTGACTTCCCTTAGGCAACAAGCCTAGGTTGTTGTTCTATATAGATCACCGTGTTGGAAGGCATTCTTCTCATGTAATTGGTGTTGAGGCCACTGAAAGTAGGTTGCTAAGGAGAAATGCATTGAGACAAGTTTGGTGAACGAGGAAAATGTGTTTGAATAATCCAAATTTTACACTTGAGTATGTCCCTTAGTAATATGATGGGCCTTCAATGAGCCATAGAACCATTAGAATTGACTTTTATAGTATATCCTAGCCATAGTCTTATCAAGAGGAAGAGGTACCAATTCCTAAGTATCATCATTCTCTAATTTATGCATCTCTTAAACCATTGTAGCCGTCCATACAAAATAGGCTAAGGCTTTAGAGAAAAATTTAGGAAGAGTAACAAAATATAGAATACTAACACAACAATAATTTGAGGGTTACAAGCATGGTTTTAAATTGCGGTAGCGGGTAGCTTAACATAACGGTAACGGGTGTAACGGGAAGCACGAGTAGCGGATGTTACATAATGGTAAGCGGGTGTAATGGCTTTAAATTTTTTTTTAAGCATGCACAACCTTGTGCATATTAGCGTACTTGCATGTTTTAAGCCTTTAGCCCTTTTTGGAAAGAGTTTGTGTATTTTGGATCCTTTAGTTCAAGTAACAAAGTTATTTGGTAAGGGCAACAAGTTTACATTTGTTTTGAACCACCATTGATAGAAAAATTATGTGTGTGTGATACTTCTTATTGTTCTTATTTGTGATAAATTCTTATGTGTGCTAAATAAATTAATAAAAAAAAAATACATTATAGTCTCCACTAATCTATTAGACACATAAGACATAATAATACAAATATAAAATAGCTAGAAAAGAAAGAAGGTTGAAGTTGAAAAATATAGAACATAAATATCACATTACTAATATTATCAAAATAAAATATTTTCCTAACAAGTTAGTATTTTCAAATTGTAAATTAATGCTTCTCTTGTGAGTATTAAAAGAAATAGTAAATTTTATATCATTGTCATCCTCATTATAATCTTTTACCCCTCGCCACATGGTATATTGACAGGGAAAATGTGAGAAGTAAAAAATAAAATAATTTTTTTGGTGTAACAGTCCTATAGCGGTTACGTAACGGCCGTAACGGCCTTTATGTAACGGTAGCGGTCCGTAATGGCTGCTACAACCTTGATTTTTCTTCCCACTGATTTCGTGGTGTGTAATGGTATTAGTAACCCAAAAAACCGTTACGTAACGGCGTTACGTAATGGTCGCGGCTGTTATTTAAAGCCATGGTTACAAGAAATCATAACAAATGAAAGTTCAACAACTTTGAAATGGGATTATCATCCAAGGAAACTAAAGGCATAGCAGTAAAAGTCAGAGGGTCTCCTCCCTTGACCGCAGACAAGTATACTGACCCACTCGAAAAATGAGCAGCTCGGAAGCTATCCCAAGTATAGGAGTTACGTCGTGTAATATTCAGCCCAAGGGTTAGAACGTCTCCTCAGGGAATGCGTTATAATCTCAAATTTTCCGTTTATCTAATTGAAAATAAAAATGTACTGAACTCAGTTCAGATTTAGGATTTTCAAGATTGTTCAATTTCACTTTTAACGAATTAAATGACACGTAATTTAAAGTCTTAAAACTACTATGCAGTGAATTAAAGAACAAAAAGGGGAATTCCTAGTCTACTCAAAGAAATACCGGAACACGCACTGAACTTCGGAATAAAACTAAAATTGGTAACTTTAGTACGTAATTAAAACACGCAACAATAGGAACTTAATCGAAACTCAAGAAAGAAAGATTCTACACAACTACGGATTAACCAGAAATTAAGACTTTAACAATAACACTAAACGGAAACACGAGAGAAATTTTCAAGCTTTAATTAATCAAATAAAAACTCACACTAAGATTCGAACTTTAACAACTAAATAATAAACCTAACACGAAAAAATAAGATCTTGATTAAACCAACTTCAACTCAAATAAAACCAACAAGATTTAAATCCTAAAAAAGAAATTTTTTTTCTGTTTAAGAAGCAGCCCAAACTTTAAAAAGTAAAACAAACCAAACAACTTATAAATAATAAATCAATGTGTAAAAAAAAAAAACTGAACCTTACTAGAAATTTTTAAGGAGAAATAACAATGATATAAAAGAAAGAATAAAGAGAAAAAGGGAGAGAGAGAGAGAGAGAGAGAAAAAGCTGCAGGAGAGTGGCTCGTGTCTTCTTGGCACAGCAGCAAGGGGAATCTCCTGGAGAGCCGACAGCAGAGGAGGCTGGTGCACGGTTGTGAGGTCTGGAGTTGCCGCTTGGTCTCAGGTCGCTGGTACGCTGAAGGAGCAGCTGTTTGGCCGAGAGGTTGCTGCTGGGGCGAGGTGGCCTGCTGGTGTTTCACGGGAAGCTGTTGCAGGGGCCGAGAGTTTGGTGTTGCAGAGTGAAGCTGCTGTGCTTGGGATGGCAGAGGAATGGAAGAATTTAGGGGAAAACTGAGAGGCTGAGGGGGAGACAGAATTTGAGAGAGAAGGAGAGCATGAGAGGAAGAAGATAACTGCAATATAGAGGGAGATATGAGATACAGATAAAGAAAACAAGAGAGGAAGAGATGCCAAAGAGAAAACACAAGGGATAAAGAGAAGAGATAGGGGGAGAAAGAAGAGGAGTGGTGCGCAGGGCACAAGAGAAAAGAAGGAGAAAAAGAAGCTTTAAAAGGGGAGGGGAAAACCTAAAGGAGACCCGTAGCTGGATCCATTTGGAGGACCCGACCCAGCCATGCATGGCCGGGTCACATCAAGTGAGTTAAATATATATTTTTTTTCTTTTTTGTTCTATGCGAACACGGCCTGTTTTGACCCTTTTGGAGCCCGTTTCGCTCGAAACTCAAAACACGGAGGTTGTAGATAATCCTTTCCTCTTTCTACAGAAATTTGAATCGTCTTGATCGGAGTTCGGACGGAAAAGTTATGCGCGATTTATGAACAGGTGCCGGTTTTGGTTCCCTGGAATTTTTCTGCGATAAAAAAATTACCAAAAATTCATAAATTATGCAATAAAACTCAAAAATGATAAATACGACACTTTATTAAAATATTGGACATAATTGGACATTTAATTAAAAATATAAGCCGTAAAGCTCGGGTTAAGATGCCCAATTACGCAGTTTTGGCATGTAATCACACTCCCTAACTAACGTTTTGTTAGTTTCTAACAAATGACGTGAATGAATCTCAGGGCGGTGCCTACAACTACAAACCTCAATAAACATGAAATTAATGCACATGCGACGCATACTGTTTCACATATAAGAACATAACTAAATTTCACACAAGTTTGTTCATATTCAATACACACGATTCCGAAGAGCGTCAATCATGCAATTTCATTGTTTATATGTCAATTAAGGACAGTGTATTCTCATGAAGTTAACCGGCAGCACAATTCAGAGTTAATGCGGTCATATAAGTTCAAGTTTAAGCAGGTAAACTCTCGAGGTGTGTGATGTGTGTGACTCAGTACACCTAGGATACCAATGGACACTTATAGAACGGTCGCTTTGACTCAATTTAACTGGTATACCCTCAAGTACACTCAAAAGGAATGGGTTCACTTGTCATATGTGAGGTGGAGTGTCGCGATCAAACATCCCACATATTAAAAGGAACAAACGCTAAGTATATGGAGTGGACTAGTCTGGAAAGGATCTAACCTATCTATGAGGTGTCGGGTCCTTCACCCTAGCATCTTCTCACCTACTTGCCATATCCAACCGAGACCACCCTAGATCAACTTATTCACAAACTTGTCATGAATACATCTGAGGCATTAACCGGTTGAAGAATCTTCATAGGTGGAAAATATGTGTCATGTCCTTGACTTTTTGTGATATTTATGTGGAGTCGGCATTAGCATTTTATTTCATGCGCATGTGTATTACTCAGTCTTTCTTCTGCTCATTCTTCATTTTCTGTCTTTTCTTGATCAATTAGGACAATCTTAACACTTCTTTTGTAATCTTCAAACAATCAATGGGAATTGAGCTCGAATAGTGGTCCATGAACTAAGTCTATCTTTAGGGGTGGCTCAGCCTTCATATCTTGAGTGGGCTACAAGACCTAAGTTTCTATCTCCCCACTAGGTGTCACCTCTAGGCTAGCAAATCAAAAGCAGAAACTAGTGTACAAGGAATCATCCAGAAAAAAAAGAATTGAGTTCCATGAACTCTGATGTGATGTTAACGCTTAAAAGGACGATATATAGTTCAAGGATATCTCACAAAGTGTCATAGTCGCCACGGGTATTCTTTCTGTGCTCATAGGAAACTCTAAGTGCAATGAATCACGTGGATGTGTTTATTCAGTCTCGTGAGATTCCGTGTAAATACAAGAAATTATATAGCCAGATTAACACTAGTGTACTACCAATCAATTCTTCATGGAGTCATAATAATCATATAAAGAGAAACTATGCATGATTGACTCAAGTGTGTCATTCTTAAGTTATATGCAAGTATGTGAAGGGTATGCAGCAGTGTTAAGCATGGCATAATGCAGTGTAATTCCTCAGTGCTCTTCCCTTCTTCTCTCTTTCTTTTTGATTTTTTTTTTGATTTTTTTTTTGTTTTTTTGTTTTGATATAAAACCCGGTACGTATACGTGCACAGTGTCACATGCGAATGCTCATCTCACCCCCCAACTAAAGTGAGACATTGTCCTCAATGTGAAAGCATAGGGGAAATAGAAAAGATTGTGCACGGGAAAAGTAGGGTGTACTTGAGTGGCGAAGTAATGAAAAAGAAAAACAAATGGAAAAAGAAAAACTGAACTACGGGAAAATGGACCTGAAAACTAACTAAAAATAAAATAAGATAAAATAAAAGGAAAAGAAAGAAAAAAAAAGACATCACAATTGTCTGGCGGAGGCTCAGGAGGAATTTCGTCTAGTAGCCGCAGGTATATAAATTACACCAGCGGGTCTCCAAATTTGTGCCGCCATAATCGATCAGTCTTCATACCTGTACGAAAATCAGTCTCAAATGAATTAATACTCGTTAAAATATCAAACAATATGTGTGCAGATCGACCCTCTTGTGTTGACAAGAAAGGGTCTTTATTCAACATCGTATCTAGGAAATTTGCTTCTTTACGAACTAGTGTTCGAGAGAGAGTTATTGGAACAAGTACCTATAGTTCTTCAGAAGCATTAACATTACGAGTTTTACTTGGTTCCTTGAAAATGAGATTCTCACCAGAGTAGTCACCCTCTTTATCGGGTGTACATATCATCTCACCACTACAAGGGTCTGCCTCCACATTGGGCTCCTTGACATCTGATTCAAGCGGGAGTGACGGTTCCACGGGTTTTGGGCTCTAAGTATGAGGTACCGCAGGTTGGTACTCTGTATTGGTATCAGTCTCCTCATTAACTAACTGCTCCGCTTCTAGGTCTGTTTCATTTGATTTTTCTTTGAATTCATCTATTTCAGCCATAACTTTCGATGCTGGGACAACTGTTTGCCCGGCGATGAGCATTTCAGATTGGGGATCTTCTTTCTCGCTACTCAAGGTGATGGCGGCCTCTGCTGTCTCAAGAGAAACATCGTGTATTTGTTGTTGTGGCTGCTGGTACTCTAGAGGACGAGGTTGAGGTTCCGTGAGCAATTCTTTTTTTTCTAAAATGTCCAACTGCATGCTTATCGCATTAATGGTGTCTCGAATTCATTTTGATGATCGACTTGAGTTTGCATGAACTGCTGGAGCATGTTCGCCATCTGTGTCATGCTTTCCTCAAGAAATTCTGACGGCGTACAGCTCTGAGGGATCTGTTCTGGCTGATATTGAGGCGGAGGATCATTTGGATAATATGTTGGCTCATATGCTTCTCTACCACTAATTGTGCTGATAGGGTGTGCAGTCATGGGTGCTTGAGTGTATCATGTGTTCCACTGTGGGACATTTTTAGCTAGGTAATCGAAGAACGATAATACCTGATCTGGATCCTTGCTGAAGAGTTCTCCATTGCACATGGTCTAGACAAAATACTTGCAATTAGGGGTAAGAGCAGTATAAAAATAATCAGCTAACCTTCATGAGTCAAACCCATGATGTGGACAAGTACTTAGTAGATCTTTAAATCGCTCCCAGCAAGCCCGAAATGTCTCGTCATCCTGTTGTACAAAATTAAGAATCTGTTCCTGCAAAAATTGAGTTTTCTGTGAGGGACAAAATGCATGTAGAAATTTACGTTCCATATCTCACCAATTAGTGATAGAGTGAGGTCTCAAGGACTGAAACCACATCTGTGCCCCATCCTGCAAAGAAGCAATAAATAATTGCAGTCTAAGAGATTCATCAGTTCTAGCATGAGGGAAAAACATATTGCCGGTTAACTCGAACTTTGCTAAGTGCTGATAGGGGCACTCAGATTCCGTCCCGTAGAACTCGGGTAGCAATGATGTCCTCTTGCGCTACATCATGAAATTAAGCTCTTCATTAGGCAAAACAGTGGAAGAGGATGCAGTGGCATATTCAAGTTGCAAAAAGTCCATTATCGTGCGTGGTGTAGGTGCAGCCATATTTATGTGTTTTATTTTTTTTCAAAACTCAATTTTTTCTGTTTTTGTTTTGTTTTTTTTTCATAAAACTAATAAAATGATAAGAAAAACGCTAATTTGAGACTAAGACCGACATTCCCTGGCAACGGTGCCAAAAACTTGATTCACTCGAAAAATGAGCAGTTCGGAAGCTATCCCAAGTATAGGAGTTACATCGTGTAATATTCAGCCCAAGGGCTAAATCTTTTCCTCAGGGAATGTGTTATAATCTCAAATTTTATGTTCGTCCAATTGAAAATAAAAATGTACTGAACTCAGTTCAGATTTAGGATTTTCAAGATTGTTCAATTTCACTTTTAACGAATTAAATGACACGTAATTTAAAGTCCTAAAACTAATATGCAGTTAATTAAAGAACAAAAAGGGGAAATCCTAGTCCACTCAAAGAAATACCAGAACACGCACTGAACTTCGAAATAAAACTAAAACTTGTAACTTTAGTACGTAATTAAAACACGCACCAATAGGAACTTAATCGAAACTCAAGAACCAAAGATTCTACACAACTACGGATTAACCAGAAATTAAGACTTTAACAATAACACTAAACGGAAACACGAGAGAAATTTTCAAGCTTTAATTAATCAAATAAAAACTCACACTAAGATTTGAACTTTAACAACTAAATGATAAACCTAACATGAAAAAATAAGATCTTGATTAAACCAACTTCAACTCAAATAAAACCAACAAGATTTAAATCCTAAAAAAGAAATTTTTTTTTCTGTTTAAGAAGCAGCCCAAACTTTAATAAAGTAAAACAAACCAAACAACTTATAAATAATAAATCAATGTGTAAAAAAAAAAACTGAACCTTACTAGAAATTTTAAGGAGAAATAACCATGATATAAAAGAAAGAATAAAGAGAAAAAGAGAGAGAGAGAGAGAGAAAGCTGCAGGAGAGTGGCTCGTGTCTTCTTGGCACAGCAGCAAGGGGAATCTCCTGGAGAGCCGACAGCAGAGGAGGCTGGTGCACGGCTGTGAGGTCTGGAGTTGCCGCTTGGTCTCGGGTCGTTGGTATGCTGAAGGAGCAGCTGTTTGGCCGAGAGGTAGCTGCTGGGGCGAGGTGGCCTGCTGGTGTTTCACGGGAAGCTGTTGCAGGGGCCGAGAGTTTGGTGTTGCAGGGTGAAGCTGCTGTGCTCGGGATGGCAGAGGAATGGAAGAATTTAGGGGAAAACTGAGAGGCTGAGGGGGAGACAGAATTTGAGAGAGAAGGAGAGCATGAGAGGAAGAAGATAACTGCTATATAGAGGGAGATATGAGATACAAATAAAGAAAACAAGAGAGGAAGAGATGCCAAAGAGAAAACACAAGGGATAAAGAGAAGAGATAGGGGGAGAAAGAAGAGGAGTGGTGCGCAGGGCACAAGAGAAAAGAAGGAGAAAAAGAAGCTTTAAAAGGGGAGGGGAAAACCTAAAGGAGACCCGTAGCTGGATCCATTTGGAGGACCCGACCCGGCCATGCATGGCTGGTCACATCAAGTGAGTTAAATATATATTTTTTTTCTTTTTTTTTTTCTTTTTTGTTCTCTGCGAACACGGCCTGTTTTGACCATTCTGGAGCCTGTTTCGCTTGAAACTCAAAACACGGAAGTTGTAGATAATCCTTTCCTCTTTCTCCTGAAATTGGAATCGTCTCGATCAGAGTTCGGACGGAAAAGTTATGCGCGATTTACGAACAGGTGCCGGTTTTGGTTTTCAGGAATTTTTCTGCAATAAAAAAATTACCAAAAATTCATAAATTATGCAATAAAACTCAAAAATGATAAATACGGAACTTTAATAAAATATTGGACATAATTGGACATTTAATTAAAAATATAAGCCGTAAAGCTCGGGTTAAGATGCCCAATTACGCAATTTTGGCGCGTAATCATATACACTTGCAAATTAGGATTATTGGCACAACAGGAAGGACTCAAACTATATGAAGGTGTAGGTGGATGACTGCATAGAGATATTAAGCTAGAATCAAGAAGATTAGGCAGAGGAAGAGACTCACTCGAGGTTAGAAGTGCTCAAGGACTCGAAATAGTTTGTTGTAGACTCGAAGAAGGTTTAAAAAAAAAAAAAAATACAAAGTAGGATTATAATATCCCTTTTGAAAGCATGAATAGCCCAAAAAAATACATTTATAGCATGAGGATCCAACCTATCCACCCAAAGGGTTAACTAATGAATAAAAGACGCACAATTGAGCATATGAGGAGGTAACGAGAAGCAATGGAGCATTCGGGAAGAAAACAAAGTAGGGAATTTTAGCACCAAGACGTAGGATGGAATTTTTTTGATTAGAGAGTAGGTAATGAGCACATCACTCCAAAACATTCAAGGAACATGCATCTCATAAAGTAAGGTATGAGTGACTTCAAGGACATGCCTATTTAAAGCCAAGTCATTCTTGAATAATCATTAAGAAAAGTTACAAAATATATTGGAAACCAAACTTGGACACAACTTGACTAGGACCCAACGAATATGAAAGGGCTTGTTGCCTTTTTATGGACTTGGGAAGCAAATGGAAGATGATGATGCTTTCCCAACTGACAAGGCTAACACTTAAGACTAGACAAGAACTCAAAGTAGGAACTAGTTGTTTTAACTTATCTAATGAAGGATGGCCAAGGTGACAAATGGATTTGAAGTGGTGTAGCAACAGTACTTAGGCAATAGGAGATATTAACTCAAAGTGGTAAAATCCAACAGCTTCACTTCCTCAACTTGAATGACAACAGAATCAGGAAAGAATGTTATTGAACAATTCATGTATTTTGTAATCTTGTTGACTAACATAAGATTGAAGGGGAACTTGGAACTAAACAGAAGAAAGAGATACAAAAAGAAAAGTGGAATTTATTGTCCTTGTTCCCTTAATCGCAGTAGTGGACCCAAGGTAACACAAGGTAAGCTTTCAGAGTACCAAATTGTTAGATATACATGTCATATGATCAATAGCTGTAGGGCACGAACTAGTGCAAGAAATGCTGGATGACAGGCAAGCTATCAGGTTGTTCATATCTAAGCAAGAGATGTAATGGGAAGAGAAGCTTGTTTGGTAGCTTTATACTATTAGAACTTGGAATACTCTTCCTTTTACATAACACGAAAGTTTGGAATCTATGATGGTTGCATTGGTGATGCATGGTGATTTATTGTGTAGATCTCAACACTATATCATTGTGATGAGGGCTTCTATCATGTCCATCCCTTCTACCATGACCACTTGAACCCCCTTGAGAACTTATGCAACTGCTTGGTTGAAAACTAGAATCACCTTGTGCAATGAAACTAGTCCTCTCAAAGCCAGGGGTTGAAACATCCTGCGGAATGTGTACTATAGGAAGTGTGAAGAATGCAAGAATAAACACCGACAAAGGATGGAAATTCTGCACTACCAAGTATCTGGGACCGAATTGCTTCAAACTCAGGTTTCAAGGCTGCTAGGACCTGAAGAAGTGGCATCTGCCCCTCTGCTTTTGCATCTCATGAAACAAACATCGACTTTTATAGGTTGCATGATGAATGCACTTCATCTCTGCAAAGTACTCTGTGGCACTCATGTCTCCTTGTTGTAACTGAAAATACTCCAAAGATGGATCATCCATAGTGTAATATTAGATGAATATAAGAGCTTGAAGTAATCCCAAATCTCCTTGCATCCATCTAGATGCATGCCATCTGTGCAATTTGGGGTTTTATTGAATTCCACAATAGGGAGACAATCAATGCATCTTCCTGAATCAAACTTCTTTCCGTTTATCATCACTACTCACTAAGTTGGATTGGAATAAGTGTTCAGATTTACCTAAGCCTGCCAAATAGATCTTGGCAACGTTAGACCACTGTACATAATTCTTCTACCCAACTTTTCAGATGTTACTGTGGCAATAATGAAGGAAACATATTTTGGATTCATAGACTCCATCCCAACAATCACAAATGAGACCAACAAAGAAGGTCAAGAACAACTAGAGCAACCATGAACAAGGTGAACAACTAAAATGACCACAAATGAGTTATACTAGCGAAACACTGGCACAACCCCAATAAACTAACATAAGCATGCTGCCACAACCTCAAGAGACTAACCGATGACCCTAATGGTACCAACCAACCATTAACAAATTGCGACAATTGAACAACGGAGAAAGGTTTGATCTTTGAACAAAATACATGACTAAGAACTTGATATTATGCTGTGTGGAAGTGTGTAAGAAGTTTTGAGAGAAATAGGGGCAAAAAACAAACCTAAAGAACCTCAAACATGCTGTTGCATGCGGTTGGAGCTGTTGGTTGTGGCTGGCACATAGGGCTTCCTCCTGCATTGAATGTCAGAGTCCTATAGATGGCAGATTATACGGCAGTATATGGGGTTGGATTTGCAAAATCTGAAGAGGTTCTGAAAGGGCAGGAACTTCAGAATTTTTCCAGAGACTGCTGTGTTTTCTGGCAACTCTTGGACTTGTTTCTAATCTCTAATGGTGCAGATGATCTTCCTATAGTGGCAGGTTTCAATAGGACGATTAGGTTTGGGGTGCCATCTACCTACAAATTGGTACTTGCTCAGCCCCCTGGCGGTGGGGGTGCAGCAACCCAGGTAACTATGCATCATCTGCCCAAAATTTTAGCAAAATACAAGTGAAGATGCAAGTTACTGGAGTTTCAAAATAACAAGTACTGAACAGAGACACAATTTGGGTCAAACTCACAAGAAAAACTGATTTAACTTTGGCAAACTAGGTGCCATCAGAAAGGTCTTTGAGCCGGTTTCTTCAAAGAATCAAATGGTGAGTTATTGCCATTTTCTGGAAACTGGTTTGAGCTGTCTACAGAAAATGGAATTCATAGTTTCTTATGTTCTTGAAAATTGTAGCCTAGTAATCCACACTGCATCAATCTCCCCATGTGGAAGCAAACTCGTCCTCGAGTTGTTTTTATACGTCCTTCTTAACTTCCTTAGGGATAGTTTTTTTTTATATTGATAGATATATTTGTAAACCATATAGGCATATGATTTCCCATTGTCGTATACTTGTGTGCGCATGAAATTTTTCATAACATAATAATTATTTAACTTTATATTGCGCCCTTATTATTATTATTATTATTATTATTATTATTATTATTACTTTGGTGTTCTAGAAACGAATGTCTTTTGAACTCCTTCAAGCTTCCTTTATGGCGGATGCAGCGTGCGAGGCCATGATTATAATAATAGTACGAGTAGCTTCTTAATAATAATAACAATGATAATAGCATGACTAATTTTCAATGGTAAATTGGGTGAGTTATTCTAAATAAATAGTGTAGTGACGCACTACAACAACAACAACAACAACAAAAAAACCAAGCCTTAGTCCCACTAAGTGGGGTTGGCTATATGGATCCTTTTCTGCCAATTTATGCGATCATGGACCATTTCTTTTGAGTGAAGCACTAAATACTTAAAAAGAAAATCAAAGAAAACTAAATGCACATCTCCTCAAGTTAAAAAAGTCTCATGATCATGTCCTGTATATTTTGGATTGGCTATAAAATGCCTCTCTTATCACTCTATCTGATCTATTTAAGTTCAAATTTAAGCTGTAGGAATCAAAATTAAAAATTCCTGTATTTGTAGAGACAAAATCCAAGCTGCTTTTTAATTAGGGAAATGAATCTTTTTGACTCATGCCGCACATTTGACTCCTTATTTATAGAACTGTGATACCATCAGCATCTTGTATTAATCAATGGTAACTGAGGATGCATTTGCATCAGTAGGATGTCAAGGGGCTTTGGTTGAGCTGAGCAAGAGATTTTGCAGGGTGGTGATCTTCTTGCTCAAAACTTATATAAGCATACACTTGTCTGTGGTTACTTTTTGAAACTTTTATCTTGAGAGTAATGCGTCCAGGATTCGAGATGGTTTGTTAGCTTAGAGATCATTTTATCTGTTGCAGTGCTACTTGGTCTGTGTGTGTTTAACTTTTTTCTGTTCCTGGGGTATTATAATTTGTACCACGATAATGGCTATAAATTTCGGACTTTCAATCCTTTGGTTTAAAAAATGATTCTAGAACTGTTTTAAAACTGTTGGAAACTGGAGATGTTTGCAAACTATCCAAAGATTTCACAGGCTTAAAAGTTTTAAAATATATTCAATAAATTGAATGACTTCTGCGAATTAAAGTTTTTTATTTGCTATTTGACTAGAGTGGCTAAATGGGAATGCACCAAAGCCAATGGAAGGAAATGCGCTCTGATCTCTAGAATTTGAGTCCCCCAAACATTTCATTTACAAAAATGATAATGAAAGAGCTTCAATCAAGATGCATTGGAATTCCGAATGGACTGAGCCAGAGCATAAGTGGGCCATTTTAACCTATTGCACCGTGCTAAACGCTTCAATTTTGTGCCAATGTTGCTTAATGTTGTTGATGTGCTGTCTTTCTTTGGTTTTTTCGCATCCAAGTTTCCATGTACTTATTTACTGTTGAATCACTTATTAAAGAATTTTCTTTTTGAAGGCTAAATTGGGGAATTCATCTGCATGGATAAGGTCTTTTATTCAGACCCGCCTAGAAGTGAATGAAGCTGTGCAAAGAAACTTGAGCTGCCATCAACGAAGATTTCAGAGAACCTGAATTGTCGAATTTTCCACCTGAAACCATGCCATTGACATCTCAAAATAATTTCTTGAATACTACAAAACCTTCTCTTTGCTGTGAATGAAGCCCATTTTTCACTTTCAAAATATTATCTGCACTGTAGGGTAATTTAGATTTATTTGAAAATATTGGTCAGTCATTGTCTAATTTTTTGTTATTCCAACCAAAATATGTTTGATATCCTTTGATTCAGTTTTCTATAAGGAAGTGAACTGCTTATGTAACTATGTAAAGCTTACGAAAATAGGTTTTCCAAGTTCCTTGGCGATTGTCACTGGAAATAAAGTTTGTAATTGTATTTTTACTGATTTTAATGAAATTGCATGTTTTTCAAGACATCATTGGAGATATTTCAATATCTGCTTCATTGTCCCCAGAGTAGGGAGAGAACTGCAATGCTGGTCAGAAAATGTGACTGTGCATGAGGGCAGCGAACCAGCTGCTCACTGTCTGGAAGGCAGGTAGCTTACCTAATTGTTGTCTGCTTGAATAGTGTGCTCACCTGGTTCCAACTCATTTTTGTGAATTTTATATCAAATATGAAAACCATTCTTTAGTATGACCCAGAAGTTTGTGTTGACTGGGGATTAATTTGGATGAACCAGAAGTTAGTATTGACTTATTGATCATTAATTCCTTCGCATATGTATTGGTCACGTGTAATCAAAGCACGACTACCTTCGCTGGTGAGCGGTTCAGATCTACGCTAGGTGCTGTCATAATGTTGGGCTGATGTTTTTTTTTTCAAAAGGCAGTACGTGAATTGCATTTTAATGTGCTAGTGCTTCTAGTTTGCGTGTTCTTATCTTCTCAATAATGTATGCATGACATGATCTGTCTTAGATACTTGTGTCGAGCAAAGCCGCACAATTTGGCGATGACTTGGAAGTAGAACCTTTGTTTTATCCCATATCATTATTTGAGTGCCATAAAATCCAGGTTACCAAAAAAGAGAAGAATATCTTGTGAGGGGTCCTTGATCCCCATTACTTGAGGACTTGCGAAATGGACCACATGCGAGTATTGAGATTATCTAACTCGCGTTTTTAGGATCTTTAAAGATATTTTGAACCAGCCGGTAGTAAAAGTTCTGAGACACCAATGCCTTTCCGAGCACTAACGCTCTCTTTCAGAAGACTTTAAACTTCATAATTACCTTGTTCTATATTTCAACCAAAGTATATTCCACAATCTTCTGTAGGAATTTCCATGGAAAATAAAGCATGAATCCACGTGGCCCCTGTTTAACACAGATGTTGTAATCCAATTGAAACCCACTTTATGCTGGCCAGAGAGACGACCCCAGTAGTTGTGACAAAACTGCTGAGAGGGGAATGGGAATTTCATGATTCCCATCTTTTCACTCAACAAGAATGGTTTGCCCCATTCCATACATCCATGAATACCAGAAAAGACACATAGGCAACTCCCACATATTGCCATCAAACGTTTATCCGTTCCTTCGCTGTGTGGATATGACAGTGACATGTGGTATTGGGTATTGGCATTCAATTAGTGAGTGCTGTTTGGAACCACACTTCAAATCGTTTAAAAGTGGCTTTTACTACACTTCAGCAACTTTTTTTCTAAAGCAGCTTTTTTACATTTCCTTCTTATGACAGCAGCAAGCAGTACTGGTGATAGTTTGAGTGCCTTCACTACGAGGCCAGCTCTCCACTGGAGTGAAGCTTGACTTTGGTTCCCGTATTGCCATAAACGATGCAGCAGAGCTGTTGCTGGTTTTGCTGGGACTGCCCATTTCCCAGCAAGTGTGGTCTAATCCAGAGTGGCCCTTGTGCATGTTGCATCAAATGTGCATAATGAAGGGGCTGGGGAGTCCACCCAGATAAAAAGAAACATGCTGGGCACCAAGCCTTCGGTGCCAGAAGGTCCAACACTCATAAATTTGGAGTACAATTATGGACAAAAATATGACTTGCTTCTTTTCTGTTGTCATCATTTTGTTTATGGGTTTCATTCTTTGATGGGTGGGTGAAGAAAGGGGAAGGGAAGTGGGTGTGGGGGACAGGTCCTTGGGGAGGGCTACAAATTGACATTTTCACCTGCATTTTCATTTTCAAAAGTGGGTCATTAATGAGAAGCTGTGCCAATAAATAAAGATCTTTGACATGAGGGAGGCAAGCTAGGTGGCACCGTCAACTGGGGATTCATATGTTTTAATTTGTTCACATGCTAAGATTTTATAATTTTGGATTGATTGAAAAGTGTTATGGACTGAATTTCCTATTTTTTGGTGTTTAGTTTATCGTCTGTTAAGGATATATGCAAGATTTGTTTTTTGATTTTTGTGCTTTCTAGGTATGGCTTGGTCTGTAAAATGTCTATATCTAAGCATAGAATAATTGTAATATAATTCAATAATTTACACAAAAAAATATGTTCTTATCATAAATCAAATAACAATGTAATCACACAAAAGTATGTTCTTATAAATTTATAACAAGCAATAGATAAGGATGAAGTTTTTTTAAAATACTTACTAGCAAAGGAATGTCTATTTTCAAAATTTTAATCTTATTCCTAAAATAACTATTAGACGAGCTGTAGTCATAGTTTACTTCCTTCGAGTTGAACAATAGAGGGAAATCGACCAACTCTCTCCATGTGGGGAGGTTAAGAAGTCTCTGCCTAGTTGGCCTTTGTTTTATAGTTGTGTTGCACTAATTATAAGTTAAGAATGCCAAGTCAAACTTACTTCATAAAACAAATATGCCCTAAAGACTTAGAATTTATATTAGGCATAAGATAGTTTTTGAAAGTATGGATTTCAAGATTTTGATTTAAATTTGTATAGATTGTAAGAAACTTCATATAGTTTTATGCTTTATTTTGTCCGAATCTACACAAATTCAAATACAGAGGTTGAATTCCATATTATTAGGCATATCTCAAACATATAATAGTCGTAATAGAATAGTTCAATAACATACATAGCAATATGTTATTACATGGATGAAGTAATTGTAATAGAATAGTTCAATAACATACATAAAAGTATGTTATTACATGGATGAAGTAATAAACATTCTTTTTAGGAATTTATATATAACAAGGAATAGACAATGATCAATTATACTTAAAAATTTTACCATAGGAATGCCAATCCTTTTCTATTTCCAGTTGGATGAAATACAATGAAATAGAAAAAAAATATTATTAGCATGGTAATGTCTATTCTTAAATATTTCATTTTATTCCTATAAATAAATATTATGCGAACTGTAATTATACTTTTCTTTGTTTGAGTTGGATAATGGAGGGAGATCGGCTAACTATCATAATATATGAAGGTTAATAAGTCTCCACATACTCAATCTTTGTTTTATAGTTGTGCTGCACTAGTTATAGGTCAAGAACACCAAGTTAAATTCAGAAAACAAACACACCCTAATGACCTAGAATTTAGATTAGAAACAAAATAATTTTTGAGAATACATATTTTAAGATTTGAATTTAAATTTATGTAAAATTTTTAAAAAATTCATGTAATTTTTATATATATATATTTTTTTTTTCAAATCTAAATAAATTTAAATACATAACTTGCATCCCACACTCTCCATAATTGTCTTTTTTTGTGATTATAATATGATGTGGGTGAGAGGCGATGGAGGGCAGCTTAATTGGGTGGATGAGTTTGTACCTAGTCATTGATTAGGACCTAAAAATTCATATGATTGATCAGATATTATTCTCACTCTCCAATGGGGGAAGGACAGGATGGACACTATTCTCGTCCATGTGCTCATGAGCTAGCTTTCTCTTATTCACTTAATGCCCTGTGCATTAATTTGTACCAACCTTTTGACTTGAAATGTTTTTTGCTTCCACATATTCCCAAGGAAAATAAATCTTCCAGAGTTCCTACCTACATTTGCTGAGAAAATATGCATGGCTTTGCTTATTAGTTTGGATAAGTAGAATATATTCGGATATTATGTATGAGTGGTTTTTTTGTTGGATGATGCAGAATTTTAATCTAGACAAACTCTTTAGATCCATTGAGGGGCACTAAGTCGGTGAGATGAAAACACTGTCGCCTACCCATCAATGCATCATGAGTGATTCACTAGACAAATCACGAGCGGAAAATCAAACCTAAGACATTAGGGTCATCAAAATTCAATTTCTTCCTCATCACTTGAGATGACGTATGCGTTTTCTTCAAGCTAACTTCAGTTATTACATAATAGCATTTCAATTTGATGTTAAATGAGGTTTAACAAATATGTCGTAGTTATTAGTGGTGTGAACGCAACGGTGAATGACTTGAATTTTAGTTCATGCTCCTTCTAAGATATTCATTTATCTTTTCACGAGATTGTTGCAATGATGGAACGATGTTTGCTTGTGGAGAGGAGAATTGTATGGCTCGTAAACTGGTAGGGATAACAATGAACTTTGTTTGTAAAGTTCTCATCACTCCTTATTTGTAAAATGAATTAGATATAAAGATGTGTGGCATTTCATGATTAGTTGGACCTTGCCAATTATAAAGCCTTGACTAATTACGAAAAGTCACATCATCTATAAGGGTACTTCACGACTATTACTCTAAAAAATAATTTCATTTTAATTAAATAAGAATAGAATTTTATGAGTCCAGAAAGTCCTAGTACTACAAAAGAGAATACACTCTTATTACTCAACACCATTCTCAAAAAATAAAATAAAATAAAATAAAATTGCATAGGATTAGCTTCATGCTTCCTTCCTAATAGACACTTGTAAAAACCATTCATGCTAAATCAACTTAGTCTATATAATTGGTCCCATTAGAGAGAAGAATGTGCGAGGAAGGAACTTCTTCCCATTTGTGACCATCTTATTGTCTCATTGATATTGTCTCAAACCTTGAATGCATGCTTGCTGCATGTCTTGTATTCAAGCCATTTTGGGAAGGGTGGGTTTGGACGGGCCAAGGATAAGCTACCATGCCCTAACTAATACGGAAATACGTGTACAAATTGAACACATGGATACATTGGAGTTTATTTCATTCTTTTTTGACTTGGGAATCCTATTCTGCATATCATGTTTGGACAATGCCTCATTTTTCAAGAAATCCATCTAAGATGGCATCTCGGGAAGATATGATTCTCTAATTAGGTCTTACATTCACTTGAGTCTCACGCTTATGTAGCTATTCAAGTCATCAGTTAAGTAGTCTTTCTAAAATATTATTTTCTAGTCAGAAATATCCATTGATAAGTTATTCAAAATAAAAATAAAAAATAGAGGAAGAGTGACTTACGTGGATACAGGAAAAAGGTTGACACTTTTTTTGTTTGTTTGTTGGGAAGAGGTAAATTTATTAAAAAGGAAGAAGCAAGCAAGTAGCTTGAAACTTCCAAGAAGCTAGCCTGAAAACCAACTAGAATCAAGAAAATTACAGTAATCAACCTCCCAAATTCGAAAGAACAATAAAAAATTCCTCCCAATCCAATGAACACAAATTTCTATCGATTCGACTCCAGTGGAAAAGATCAAACATACAACTATGTGACATTACTGACAAGTTATCCTTGAAAATTCTCTCATTCCTCTCTCCTTCCACATCTCCCAACAAATGGTTGTTGGAATAGCTAATCTAAAAGTTCTTAGGAATCCTTTGAGTCTAGAAATTCCCTAGGTGTGGAACATTGATGTCAGATTTTTAGGCATAACCCACTTAATATTTAAGCATTGCCACACCATACGTAATCCAAATCTGCCTGTCAAAAGGACAATGAAGAAAGATATGATCCACTCCTTCGTTATCTTTCTTGCAAAGGGAGCCCATTGAAGCTAGCATTCACCCTCTTTTTTACAAATTTTCGACTGTAAGGATTTTATCATTGGATGTCAATTAATTGAAGACATTGATTTTTGAGGGGACAAAGGGGTTCCATAACATTTTGAGAGGCACACTTACCTTAGTATATGATGCATTGTAGGAGAAGTATTTA
Organism: Malania oleifera; assembly: GCF_029873635.1. Taxonomy (NCBI): domain Eukaryota; kingdom Viridiplantae; phylum Streptophyta; class Magnoliopsida; order Santalales; family Ximeniaceae; genus Malania; species Malania oleifera. The sequence continues at coordinate 70,567,223 of NC_080424.1, read as the reverse complement.
TAAAGGACTCAAAACTGTAAAAATTCGAGATTTAGAAAGGCCCCATAAGTAGAGACCAGACTCCTTTCTATTGATGTGCATCTTATATACTAAATTAAGTAGCTTAACCATTTGGTTGACTTCCTTGCCTTTAACCTGTCTGATAAAGGATAAATCTAAAAAAAAGACTTATTTTTAGAGATACTCACAATATCAAATATATACACAACTTTTTCCAGGGTAGCCATCCTTGTAATTAATTTAGGGCCAATTCAGTTGTTCAAAACAATTTAATTTAATTTTGAGATAATTTTGAAATAATTTTAAAAATAGAAATAAAAATGAAACTTAGTTTTTTAACAACTAAAATGACATTTACATCATATTTGGTTTGCGGAATGAAATGAGGTAGGAGAGTGGAATGAAATTTTGGATGGAGCCCATGACGAAATCAAGTAACATATTCGATTACATACTTTCCTATTCCATTCGATTCCTATGTACCAAATGTATGAGAAATTATACAGGGAACCTTCCACTCAATTGATTTTAAACTCATTAGTATCATGGGAGGACCCACATTCAATAAGTGTACAATTTAAGAAACAGGCACATGAACACATGGAGGGGAAGGTTCCTTGTATAATTTCTCCAAATGTATAGTTAGTTTAATTGTATATTTGGTACATTTATATATGGTTTGTGAAACTAAATGAGGTAGGAAAGGAATGGATTGAAATTTTAGATGGAGAATATGACAAAATCAAGTAATACATTCGATTTCATTTCTCTCTATTCCCTTCTATTCCTACTTTCCAAGCATACTGTTAGTTTAACTTCATTAAAAAAATGAAAAAGGAAGGGGAAGATGGAATTACTTCTTTTGTGGGCTTCTTTAATTAATTCTCTAAGGTTGTACTTGAGAACATGGATCTTGACTTAACATTCCTCCATAATCCATTTTATTCCTATGTACCAAATTTAAAGTCAAATAATTTAATTTCACTAAACAATTAAAAAGGAAGGGGACCATAGGTTGAGTTGCTTTCTAGGCTTCTTTTGAAAGCATAATTTCAGAAACTACAAACAAACAATTGTTTACAAGCGGAAGAGAACATTGATCTGACCTCCAGCCATAACTACTCAAGTTTTCAAGAAAGGGATCTGAAATAAGAAAGAGAACTATGAGAAATAGAGAAAGAGATTTGGGAATTCTCTTTACTCTTATTGTGTTTCAGAAGAGTAGAAGGAGTAGGGTTTTTGGCCAGTTCTATATCACCGAAAGTCAATATGTGTGACTCAATGGTTAGTCACATGCCCTATTTACAGATTGGTCAAGACCCAATCCACTGAGAGATTTCCTCTCATATTTCCTACAATAAGGGATTGTGAGTTTTCAAAATCTTTTATTTGAATTTCAAATCAGATTCAAAATTTTCCATTTGAATTTCAAACCAACGACTTAGTCTTAGGAGACTCAGTCTTCGTATATCAAGTAGTTACTGTAAAATCTCATCTCCCATATTTGATTTTTTGAATAAAATAATTATAATAATTTTGATAATAGTATTTTCAAATAAAACAAGATGTGTCATGTGTGCCACTTAAAAAGGAAACATGTGCGCTAACATTCTCCCACTTGGCTCACATGATACATCTTGAAGACTTTTTGGGATGAGAAGTTCAAAACTGAATATGACCACAAAACTACTTTAACTTTTATAGAAAGATAATACATAAATCATGGCGGTTTTGTTTTTCTTTATGTAGTAAACAATTCCTTCCATGTATCACAATGTACGACCTTTCTTAATAAAACTTTATGTGGTAACTCTTTATGCATGACTTCCTATAAGTCATTGTGGGTCTAATGTCACGCCCAATGGACAATTTTAGGAACATATACTATATGTGCACAAATAAATTGATTTTATTGACAATTAAATAAGAGATCAAGAACAAAGTGTACTAACTAATCCCATGCTTTCCACATGTTTTGTAAACACTTTGATTGAGAGCCCTTTGGTCAAAGGGTCTGCCACCATTAAATTAGTACTTATATGTTCAATGGTCACTTCTTGTTCTTTAATTCTTTCTCTGACAGCAAGGTACTTTACGTCGATGTGTTTACTTCTGCTCCCACTTTTGTTGTTCTTTGAAAAAAACACTGTTGCTGAGTTATCACAGTAAATCCTTAATGGCTTTGATATTGAATCCACAATTTGAAGCCCTGTGATAAAATTCTTTAACCATTTGGCTTGTGAAGTTGCTTCAAAGCATGCTATAAACTCTGCCTCCATAGTAGACGATGCAACTATTGTCTGTTTGGTGCTCTTCAAAGATATAGCACCACCTGCTAGCATAAAGACATATCTTGAAGTGGATTTATTTGAATCTTGACATCCGGAAAAATTTGAATCTGTATATCCAACCACTTCTAGATTGTCTACATGCTTATAAGTAAGCATGTAATCCTTGGTTCCTTGTAAATATCTCATAACCTTTTTGGCAGCTTTCCAATGATCCATTCCAAGATTACTTTGATATCTGCCGCAAATGCTATGTCTGGTCTTATACAGACTTGTGCATACATCAAATTGCCAACTGCAGACGCATAAGGAATGTTTTCCATTTCTTCCTTTTCCAATATATTTCGGACACTGACTTAAGCTGAATTTGTCAGCCTTCAAAATGGGTGCTGCATTCAGCTTACATTTATTCATCCTAAATTTCTCAAGAACCTTTTCAATGTAGGCCTTATTAGATAGTCCTAATGTCCTTTGAGACCTATCTCTGTGAATTTCTATGCCAATGACATAAGAGGTTTCAGCCAAATCCTTCATTTCAAAATTTTTAGAGAGAAATTGTTTCGTGTTATATAGCAATCTCAAATCATTGGTTGCAAGTAGGATGTCATCCACATATAGGACAAAGAAAATAATTTTACTCCCACTGATCTTGAGATATACACAATTGTTCACAATGTTCTCCGTAAAACCAAATGAAGTAATAACATCATGAAATTTTAGATACCATTGTCAGGAGGCTTGCTTTAGTCCATATATTGACTTCCTTAATTTGCAAACCAAATTATTTCCTTGATCAGAACAAAATCCTTCAGGTTCTTTCATGTATACATCTTCTTTAAGATCCCCATATAAAAATGTTGTTTTCACATTCATCTGATATAGCTCTAAATCAGAATGAGCTACAAGAGCCATGATTATTCTAAATGAATCTTTCTTAGAAACTGGAGAAAAAGTGTTATGGTAATCAATGCCTTCTACTTGAGTGAATCCCAAAGCTACCAATCTAACCTTATATCTCTAAATGTTACCATTTGAGTCTCTTTTAGTCTTGTAGACCCATTTACAGCTCACAACTTTGACTCCCTTAGGTAACTCAACGATATTCCAGACTTGGTTTTTAGCCATAGAATCCATTTCTTCCTTCATGGCATCATACCAAACACTTGAATTTTCCCCACTCATGGCTTGTGAAAACGAGATAGGATCATCTTTAAGTCCAACATCAAAGTCAGATTTTATCAAGTTTACATGATAGTCACTGGGAATAGCAGATCTTCTTACCCTTGAAGACCTCCTTAAAACTTGAGTTTGAGTGTCACCCATATCTGGTGGGTGTTGTACTTCAGCCTCTATATTAACTTGTTCCTCTAGAGGTGGAGGTAGTATTTCTTGATTTGATTGTTCTTCCAAGACATCATATTGATTTTCTTGAAAAATAATCATTTTACCCTTATTCACAGATTCATTTTCTTTATTCTATGTTTCCTCCCACTCTATCTTTTGAGAAATAGTGCTCCCACTAATGTCAATATCCTCAACAAATTTTGCATTCCTAGCTTCAACAATTCTAGGTGTGTGTGAGTGACAGTAAAATTTATAACCCATAGAATTTTCTGCATAACCAATGAAGTATCCACTGATTGTTTTAGGGTCTAATTTCTTTAATTGTGGATCATAGATTCTGGCCTCGATCAACTGGACAACCTCATATGTGTAAGTTTCTTAAACTTGGTTTCCACCCTTTCCATAACTCAAATGGCGTTTTGGGAACTGCCTTAGATGGAACTTTGTTTAAGATTTACACTGCAGCTTTTAAGGCCTCACTCCAAAAATATAAGGGAAGATCATTGTTGCTTAACATACTCTGAACCATATCCATAAGGGTACGATTCCGCCTTTCTGCAACACCATTTTGGTAAGGTGATCTCGGCATAGTATATTGTGCAACAATACCCTCATCCTTAAGAAATTCTTTAATGGACCCGGTCTTTGTCCTGATTCTGTGAATCTTCCATATTATTCACCACCCCTATCTGATCTTACGATCTTAATACTTTTGTCTAATTGTTGCTCTACTCCTTTCTTAAATGTCCTGAATGCATCTAGGGCTTCAGTTTTATCAAGCAAAAGGTAGAGATACATATACCAAGTATGGTCATCAATAAATGAGATAAAGTATCTCTGACCATTTAGACAAGGGGTACTGAATGGACCACAAATATCAGTGTGTATGAATATGATCCCAAGTATTTCATTACTCCTCTTGGCACCTTTACTTGTCTTATTGGTTTGCTTACTCTTTATGCAACCCACACAAGTGTTGAAATCAAAAAAATCTAGAGTTTTGAGGACTCTATCATTAACTAATCTCTTCATTCTTTCAAGGGAGATATGACCTAATCTCTGGTGCCATAATGTAGAGGAGGACTCATCAATAATGATACATTTAGTACCAACATTATCATGCATTGTTAGGAGACTTTACTCATAGATAGGATCTATATTTAATTTGTACAAACCATTTATTAAACTTCCAGTGCCTATGGCAACTGAATTTTTAGATAAATAAACTGTAGAGTTTACAAAATGAAATTGAAACTTCAAATGTGCTAGTCTAGAAATTGAAATTAAATTTCTGGAAAAAGAAGGTACATAAAAAGTGTTTTCAAGATCTAGTTGAAATTTATTTTCTAAAACAAGCCTAAAAGTCCCCACTACCTCAACGTGTGAATGCATCTCATTTCCAGAATAGATGCCTTGTTCACTTCCCTTTGGTTTCCTTACGCTGAGAAAGCCCTGCATGACATTAACAACGTGAATTGTAGTACTTGAATCAATCTACCATGTACTATGATGAGTATACATGAAATTAGATTCATAACACACAAGAACATTGAGATTACCTTTTTTCACGAGCCATTACTTTTATTTCAAGCAATCTTTCTTTTGGTGCCCCTTTTTCTTACAGAAGAAGCATGCATCCCTATGGTTATTTTGTTTCAGTGACCCTTTTTCCTTCTTCTTAAAAGGTTACCATCAGCACCTTTCTTTCCTTGTCCCTTTTTGTGAGTGACAAAATTGGCACTCTCCATATTTTCATGTTTCAACCTCTTCTCTTCTTGCACACACATAGTCAGTAGCTTATTAATAGACCATTTTTCCTTATGTGTGTTGTATGATATTTTAAATGGTCCATATGTTGCAGGGAGAGAGTTGAGTATGAAATGGACAAGAAAGGATTTTGTAATCTCAATCTCCAAGGACTTGAGGCAGGCTGCAATGTCCCTCATTTCCATGATGTGCTCACGCACACTCTTAGATTTATGATGTTTCATCACTGACAGCTTGTTCATTAGGGTGCTAGCAAGTGCCTTGTCAGAACTAAAAAATTGCTCTTCAATAGCCTTTATGTAGTCCTTGACATAGTCACACTCAGGAATTGACCCTCTAATGCTCTTGCTAACATGCGACTTGATGAACATTAGACACAGACGGTTGGATTTCTCCCACCGTTCATAGGCCAATTGATATGTAGCAGGACTTGATTTCGTAGGTACTACCGATTTGTCAATATGGAGTGCTAGATCAATATCCATGCACCCTAATGTCAAGAAGATTTCCTCCTTCCAATCCGAAAAATTTTCACCGTTCAGAATTGGAATATGAGAATCATTACTTAGAATAGAAGTAACAACAACTGCAATAACCAAGAAATTTAATTAATACTTTGAAACAAAACTGTAGTTTGAACCAACCAATGTTAGATTCAAAAGTAAAAATTTAAACCTTTCCTGTGGGTAAAGGTTGTATAATGCATTAGATATGCTTATACTTTATAACAAGACTAGTGGAATAAGGAAACCTACACCTGTGGGTATTTAGTATTCCCTTTCTTAATCAATATCTTATTCCAATCATGTCAAAGAAAATAATTACCTTCTTGTAGGGTAAAGTAATCATCAACTATGACTTAACTGTAATGTGGATTTAAAGCCAATTTATAAAAAAATATTTGCGTGTCATAAAATTGTTGTGGCTAATTTTTAATACACAATGATATTCTTTTTTCTTGATATAGCTCAATCCATTATTTAGAAACTTCAATATTTTAGGCCTATTTTACTGTAGATACGAATAACACTACCAAGTAAGTTCTTAGGAAAAAAATTTCTTTCCTAAACAGAACTTCAAGATTCCTAGGAAAGATGGAGGGGTCACAATGGTGCCGCTTAAAATCCAATCTCCTAGATAGAATCTCCTTAGATGTACACATCCATACCCCACAACATACAGTCCATTAATTTAATTAAGGCTTATATAATCATGTATTTCAATATTGATGTACATGAAATAAAATACAATTTTAACAACAATAAGCCTAATTAATAAAGACATATATTGGCATTTACATAAAAATTTAATAAATGCACAAATAACAATCGCAATCAAAGGCCAAAATAAAAAAAATAAAAAAAATAAATAAATGCATATATGACATGCATTAAATATTTATGCACAAGTTTTTTTTTTGGTTTGACCAGTCAAAGGGTTGACCGGTCCGATCTGGTCAACGGTCAACTGGTTCGGTTAACCGGTTCTGTTGACCCTAAAGATCCTAGTTATAATTTCTATTCGGATCTGTAATATTTAATTAAGAAAAGGTCTGTAATAATTTGCATTTCATGCATGTAGGAACTATATGTTTAAAGACCTTAGAACGACTCTAGGTCCCGACACATCTCCTGAAAATCAAAGTGACCATAGAAAGGCCTTAGGGAACATCATCGACGCCGGATTTTTTCGGTGCACTAAAAAATAGCCTAGAAATGACCCTAAGACACTCACTCATGTATACATATGATTGGTCATTTGATTAGGTTGATTGAATGCTTGAAACAGGACCGAAAGGCACTAAATGTGCATACTCGGTTGACCAAACTGCCCTGCACAAAAATGCTTGGTCGACCGAACTGGTGCTGGGTCAACAAGTTGAACATAGCCTGATCGATCGATCGAACTTCTGCAGTTCAATTGGCCTCGGTCGACCGAATTTCTAAGGAAGTCAACATTTTGACCTCCTGGTCGACCGAGTTCCCACGTGTGGGAACCCAACTGTTTGGTCGACTGACTAGTTCAGTTCATATTGACCTTGGTCGACCGAAACTTGCAATATTGAAAACCGCCTTCGGACTTACATGTCCAGTCGACCGAAGACCACAGTTCATTTCACACCCGATCGACCGAACCCTAAGAACTTGGGTCGACCAAACTTGTCCTAGTCGACCGGTGCTCTCAGGTTGGACATAATTTTTTATCGTGGTTCACTTTTTTAAATGGGGTTAATTATTCTTAAACGTTTTAAAACAATCCTAATAATATCCTTCATGTTCCTAACAGTCATAATTATCCCCATGTCTATATATATGAGATCATTTGCTAAAATTAACAAGATATTAGGCAGTTAGATTAAGAAAATTCTCTCTAAATTTTTAAGTGCCCTTTCTTCATACACATCTCATATACTCATCATTCCCTTGCCAAATCTTTCTGAGTGAGTACATCTCGAGTGATCCTACAAAGCAATATACTCTTATGGATATTTGTATTGTTTGATTTTTATTGAGAGTTTGGCTTAAGTTCTTCCCACAGATTTAACTTGATAAATTTTGTGCTGGGAAAACTCTTTAACTTTAGGATATTTGCATTATCATTGCAAGATTCCTTGAGTAATTATTTTTGTGTGCAAAATATTTTTCAAAGCTTGTTTTCAAACAACTCTTGTGTTTAATACAATTTGAGAAAAATATTTCGAGTTTGTTTGAATGATATTGTTAGCATCTTTGAAATACTAAGCTGATATTGAGATTTCATTTACTTTGCTTTCAAAGATTAGCTTCCTTGAACTTGTGCTTGATTAGATAAAGTCATTATATTGAGTTTAGATTGCACATATACACCACTGAACTTATAGTTCTTACATGTTTGGTGTGGATTGATTAATACTTGCGCGTATTGGGTACATATCTGCTTTACTTGAAAGCATAATCACTGTAACATTTCATTGATTGTGAGCATATTGTTGTATTTCTAGGCACGAACTTGAAAAGGGAGACTAGCCATGTGAAATAGTCCTAGATTGGCTTAGACCTGGTTTGGAAAGATAGGTGCACCTTCCCGATAAGGTGTAGGTTGAGGTCAGTCCTGTGCTAATTGACCTGATTGTATTAGGTGCTGCTCCACCTGTTAAGCGAGCCATTAGTGGAATCCTCGGGCTAGAGGCAGGTACGTAGGCACAATTGGCCAAACCTTGATAACATATCGTGTGTGTGTTTATATTTCCACACTTTATATTTACCACACGTGTATGTTATTGTGTGAATGTTGCACATGATTTAAATTTCATATATTTTACATATCTGGAAATTTGGGTAGACTGACCCTAGGTTGTGAATATACTATTGTTGAACTAGTTGAACCTAGGGGAGAAATTTTTAAATACCTAATTCATTCCCCCTCTTAGAAATACACCAATTCTAACAATTGGTATCAGAGTCTCGTGGCATTGACTTAAACGTTTTTTCTAAAGGATCGAGATGACTCATATTGGTGTATCCCCATTCGAAGAGGGACAGTCACCTACCAGTCCTACATTATTTTGTGGTGTCGATTACATCACCTGAAAATTTAGAATGACCATATTTTTAAAATCTATGGACCGGAGGGTCTAGCTTGTGACTGCTAAAGGAAGATGTGCACAAATAAATCAAAATAATTTTAACATGATTAATTCTAATGCCATGGATATATTATATTGTGCTTCAGAGTCTAATATTTTACTTGAGATTTTGGCATGTGTAAGTGCAAGTGCAAAGGATATCTGGGATGAGCTTGAAAGAAAATATGGAGAGACCCAGGAGAAAGAGATCACTCCTCTGGATGCTCTAAGTTCAAATGATCAGGAAGAGGTAAATCATGAGCATGCAACATTTATAGTCAGTGAGGTATATGATTCTCACTCTATCTCTTTTGATGACCCTTGTTGCGAATGCTACTATATAACATGTACTGAATCTAATGATAAATCGATTGATGATTCCTATGCTGAATACTATGTTGTGTCACATGCTGAATCATCTATTGAACATAATGATAATTCTGTTAATATTGCATGTGATGATTCATCTGTTGATTCCTATAATATATTATGTGATGAATCTTCAAATGTTTCTTGTGATGATGATGGTATGAATGAATGCAATGATTCATGTGTTTTTCAATTTGATAAATCATGTGATGAATCATTTGATGAGATGCCTTCATATGGAAAAATAGAAAAAACCTCATTTAAAATGCATAGAATTCTAGTTGAGATATCAAAGAAGAAAACATTTTTGAAAAATGAAAATGAAAAGGTGGCAAAACACTTAAATGATTTGAAAGAATATTAGGCCACTCTAGAAAGGGGAAAAATTGAGAAGGTTTTGAAAATCATTTGCTTAGAAAGAAAAATTAAAAATCATTCTAAAATGTTTTTTGAATCCTCAAGTAAGAAAGATAACCTAAACAACCCCTTCGGACTTAAAAAGAAAATTCTTTTAAAAAAGGATTCAAGTTGTTTGCATAAAACTAATAGTCTAGCCTCACTGAAAAAAAAAGAGAATAAATAAGCACAATCTTTTATGTATAGTCAATACCTACTTATTTTGCAAAACTATGTGGCATGTTTGACTTAATTGCTTACTTAGAAGAGCCAGAGGCTTAGAAAAGGAAATGAAATGGATAATCAGCAAAGCAAACCCCGTAGGACCTAAGGAAACATGGATTTAAATTAATACTACTTAATTATTCAATGCTTCCTTAGATCATAGGTTTAAGTTTAGAGGGTTGTGATGATTGTAGGTTTAGGAAGTGGTTAGTGCTCAAAATGAAAATTCTTAGTATATGTATTCATTATACACTTTTTCCATACTAAGAATCATAAGATTAGAAAGCCAATTTAAAAATTGAATAAAATTTAGTTCCAAATAGACTAAAGCATCCTTGCTCGGTATAAAATTCTTAATGCTTAATCCATGCCTAAATGTAGATATCCTAAGTTAAGCATTATTTTGTCCATTGCACATCTTTAGTCTTAGGGAATTCATCTTGTTAGATATCATTCTTCCCTAATGACATTCCATGAACATAAAGGCCTTAATCAAAATTTAGTCATCACTTTAGGCTTAAAGCACAATTGATTATAAATGATTAATTATATTAAATGTGTGCTTCATCATAAGATATCTTGCTATAATCAAGATTAGAGGCAACCATTAAGGGATTCAAATTTCATTGATTAAAATAAAAATATTCCCTTTGAACCAAAAATATAAAAATTCTCTAATTTTGGTTTATCTCATTCATAGGAAATCCTTACCAAACCATGATCATATTCGGTAAGGTTTCACTTATCTACTTGTATCCTTGTTCCAAATTGTGATAATATCTAAAGGATACATACCACTATTCAAAGAGCTGTTTTCAAAATTCATACTCTCCTAGAAGCTCTTTGCGCATACTTGGACATCATTATTAAGCACGAAATATTTTAGAAAATGTCCACTTATTCTAAATACTCTTTTGAACTTAATAGAAATTTAACCGTTAAGAGTATTTATTCTTTACTTCGTCTCATAAGCTCTCAACACGTTAAGTCATATCCTTTAGAGCTTCATATCCTTTGAAATGAGTTGAATGGGTAAGTTGATTGCAGTAGGTCTTAATCTAGATGAATGCATATACTTCAAGGAGACCTATGCACATGCATTTGAAATTCATAGCCATTCAAACTCGTGCCTCTCACACGTATTGAAATTCATATCAATAGAGGCAATATTGGCTTAGCTCACTTAAAGAAATATCTATTGTGACTTTTGGTCTTCTAAGCCTATTCATCCAAAGCCAAGATTAAATCATGAAAATCTTAATACACTTGGCTAAAGAACCTGAAAGATAAGAAAAGGCATAAAATGAATTAGTGCACAACTTAGGGGGAGCATATATTCTTTCATGATTATATACATTAAAATGCTCTCAATTCTTATTTATGCTTATATGTTTGCATGCTCTTGTGAGAACAACTCTGTACTAATCTCATAACCATCCATTGTTTGTTATTGCTTATATCATCTATTGGATAGTTCATTTCTTTTATGAGTTGTTGATTGAACTACTAGAAAGCATGCTTGTGATGAAAGCCTCCTGCATGGCGGATGCAGTGATATAATTTGCATACTAGTTGTGGATATTAGGTTGTTGCTTACTTTATATGATTTATTTGTAAAAAACAACCCACTATTAGGTACATGTCTTATGGAAAACTGTCCTATATACAAACGTCATGCTGCTGAAATTTTACCAGGATTTTCTCATATAAAACCTTGGGCTAAAGATGATTATGATAAAATTAATATTAAATTTTTTTTGAAAGGATGAGTGAAACCAAATAGATAATTAAACTTCATCCTCACATAATCATCTAATGATTAGGGAGCTTAGCTCCATCCCTATAGGAAGCACAAAAATGATCCATATGCATCACTTTCATTTATTAAATATCGAGGTTCTTGAGAATACGCTAAACATTATATCCAGTGCTTAAAGACTTATGATTTGATATGGAATGTTCTTGGGTCATGAACATTATTGCATGCCTCAATATACACTCTTTGATGCATCTATGATCTATACAGACAACTATACTAATCAAGTGACAAATGCAAATGAAAAATACTCAGTATAGTTGATTTTAAAGATTTGGATTGATGGATTATACTACTAAGCATAATGAAATTAATCTTTGGTTAGTATAAGCAGTTAAAGAATCTAAGCAGGTACTCAAATTGATAGGGGGAGCATCTAGGGATAAATTCCTATCTTGTTTTGCTCACAAATATTTTTAGCTTAGATCTATTGTGAACTCACTGTGGCATGTGCTTAACCGAAGTGACCTTTGTGAAAATCTTAAGTTGATATATATTTCTTTGCCATATGTTATTTGATTTGCCATATGATCGTGCATGTGATTGTTAAATTCTTATGATCATTATGGTTGTGGTTTTCTGGTTATATCTTAGTATGTGCTAATTGACAAACTATAAAATTTGTGCTAAATTTGTGCTTGCTTGTTTTAAAATTAAAGTTTCTTTTTCCGCAAGCACACCCCTAGTACTTTAAGCAAATATCATAAGGGGGATATATATATATATTGTAATACCTTATGGCAAGAATTAATTTCAAAACTAAATTTATTTTCTCTCTTGCCTTATTATTATTATTATTATTATTATTATTATTATTATTATTATTATTATTATTATTATTATTATTATTATTATTTACTATATGGTTTTAACTTGCATAAATGGTTTGGTAACTTCACATAAAAATGCATGTGAACTAATTAGACTATGTTTACGCTCAAACCTTCTTTTTGGTATCATATGTCGTGTGCCTTTAACTCAAATCTTCCATAGGTCCTATGAAATGTTTGTAATGGGTTGTGCATATTTATGGTCTAATTTTGTTTTTCATGTCATTTAAATCATTTAAATGACCAGTTGTATTGTTTATGAGCTAAATAGTTGAAGTTATCTTTGTCATTCATTTTGCATTGTATGGATATTCTATCTCTTGAATGACTGAAAGTTATACTTCTACTTTATGTATTGAGAATACTGAACTGTTTGAGTAGTTGTGCATAAATTGTTAGGTTTTATAAACTCAAACTGGTCCTTTATACAACATTGGTTTTGGAAAGTTCTATTTTCAAACGGCATGCTGCCGAAATTTTTCAAAAACTTTCCAAACTTATTGTGTATAAAATTGATATTTTCATCTTATTTGCTTATATATACTTGAATGTTTATCCAGACCCTTTTTTCTGTTGCTAAAAGGGGGAGAAGTAGGCAAGTATTTGTCATCATCAAAAAGGGGGAGATTGTTGACTCTATGGGTCATACCCTATTTTGATTATGACAAATACTCAGGTATTTAATGTCTGCCGAGTTGATGTGTACGTTTATCTTGGTGGTATCATATGATGACACTCGGAGACCCAGAGGAAAATGAAGACCCTAGTTATAATTTAATTGTTATAATTTTTATTCGGGTTTGTAATATTTAATTAAGAAAATGTCTGTAATAATTTGCATTTCATGCATGTAGGGACTAAAAGCTCAAAAACCTTAGAATGACTCTAGGTCCCTACACATCTCCTGAAAATCAAAATGACCATAGAAAGACCTTAGGGAACACCACTGACACCGGATTTTTTTAGTGTACTAAAAAATGGCCTAGAAATTACCCTAGGACACTCACTTATGTATACATATGATTGGTCATTTGATTAGGGTGATTGGATGCTTGAAACAGGACCGAAATGTACTAAATGTGCACACTCGATCGACCGAACTCTTGTAGTTCAATTGGCCTTGGTCGACCGAACTTCCAAGAAATTAAATACTTTGACCTCGTGGTCGATCGAGAATGAAAAGTATTGCACCAACCTGGTTGACCGAGTTCCCATGTGTGGGAACCCAACTGTTTGGTCGACCGACTAGTTCAGTTCATATTGACCTTGGTCGACCGAACCTCACAATATTGAAAATCGCCTTCGGACTTACATGTCTGGTTGACCAAAGACCATAATTCATTTCGCGCTCGGTTGACCGAACCCCAAGTACTTGGGTTGACCGAACTTGTCCTGGTCGACCGGTGCTTGGACATAATTTTTTATCGTGGTTAACTTTTTTAAATGAGGTTAATTATTCTTAAAAGTTTTAAAACAATCCTAATAATACCCTTCATGTTCCTAAAGGTCATAATTATCCCCATGTCTATATATATGAGATCATTTGCTAAAATTAACAAAAGATTAGGGAGTTAGATTAAGAAAATTCTCTCTGATTTTTGAGTGCCCTGTCTTCATACAAATCTCATATACTCATCATTCCCTTGCCAAATCTTTTTGAGTGAGTACATCTGGAGTGATCCTATAAAGCCCTATACTCTCATGGATATTTGTATTGTTTGATTTTTATTGAGAGTTTGGCTTGAGTTCTTCTCACAGATTTAACATGATAAATTTTGTGTTGGGAAAACTCTTTAGCTTGAGGATCTTTACATTAGCATTGCAAGATTCCTTAAGTAACTATTTTTGTGTGCAAAATATTTTTCAAAGCTTGTTTTTAAACAACTCTTGTGCTGGATATAATTTGAGAAAATATTTCGAGTTTGTTTGAATAATATTGCTAGCATCTTTGAAACACTAAGGTGATATTGAGATTTCATTTACTTTGCTTTCAAAGATTAGCTTGCTTGAACACTCTTGTGCTTGATTAGATAAAGTCATTATATTGAGTGTAGATTGCGCATATACACCACTGAACTTATAGTTCTTACATGTTTGGTGTGGATTGATTATTACTTGCATGTATTGGGTACATATTTGCTTTGCTTGAAAGCATTATCACTGTACCATTTCATTGATTGTGAACATATTGTTGTATTTTTAAGCACGGGCTTGAAGAGGGAGACTAGCCCTGTGAAATAGTCTCGGATTGGCTTAGACCCAGTTAGGAAAGATAGGTGCACCATCCTGGTAAGGTGTAGGTTGGGGTCAGCCTCGTACTAATTAACCTGATTGTATTAGGTGCTGCTCCACCCATTAAGTGAGCCATTAGTGGAATCCTTGGGCTTGTGAGCTAGAGGCAGGGATGTAGGCACAGTTGGCTGAACCCCGATTACATATCGTGTGTCTGTTTATATTTCTGCACTTTATATTTACCGCACGTGTATGTTATTGCGTGAATAATGCGCATAATTTAAATTTCATATATTTTACTTATTTGCGCATTTTGGTAGACTAGCCCTAGGTTGTGAATATACTGTTGCTGAACTAGTTGAACCTAGGAGAGAAATTTTTAAATACCCAATTCACCCCCCCTCTTGGGAATACACCAATTCTAACAGGTTCACTGAACCAGGCCAAGCTCTGTCCAAATGCGTTAGTCGAGTATGCATATGGGTCAGGTTGGCGGAGTCTCCTATGCACATTTTATCGGGTCAGGCCTTAAAGTGGGCCGCCCTATTTGACCAATGGCTCAGGCTTTATAAACCTATCTGGTTTGTTTACTGAATTGGGATAGGCCCAAATCCCACGGCCCGTGAGTTTTCAACAAGTCTCTTCTCCTCAATGGGCCGAATGCAGCCCACGACCCAATACCCTAGGCCTAAACGACACAACCCACACCGTTTCTACCCTCTTTGGCACTTAGAAAACCCTAGTGCAGCCGGTCCTTCCTTGCCTCCTGATCCAGCGCGACTTCACTTCCTCACAGTGACTTCACTATTACGCGAAAAACTCAACACAAAAACTTTTTCATAAAACCAAGACCACTCAGCGAACAAACCAATCAAAAAGAAAATTTCTCTTTGAAAAGAAAAAACATGTCGTGAGATTGGTAAAATAAGCACAATACATAAATCGAGTTTGCATATTTAAGAATAGTGCATGTCGAGTGAATTTTATCATAGAAATTAATATTGTAATATCAAAATAAATTTCTTGAAAAATAATTTCATGCTATTTTAGAATAATAGAAACTAAGTAATATGACATGGAGTTGGCTCTGATACCATTAATGAAAGCATAATTTCAGAAACTACAAACAAATAATTGTTTATAAGCGGAAGAGAACAATGATCTGACCTGCAGCCATAACTGCTCAAGTCTTCAAGAAATGGATCTGAAATAAGAAAGAGAATAATAAGAAATAGAGAAAGAGATTTGGGAATTCTCTTTACTCTCACTGTGTTTCAAAAGAGTAGAAGAAGTAGGGTTTTTGGCCAGTTCTATATCACCGAAAGCCAATATGTGTGACTCAATGGTTAATCACAAATCTTATTTATAGACTGGTCAAGTCCCCATGCACTAAGAGATTTCCTCTTAAATTTCCTACTATAAAGGGATTGTGAGTTTTCAAAATCTCTCATTTGAATTTCAAATCAGATTCAAAATCTTCCATTTGAATTTCAAAACAATGACTTAGTAAGGTATATCAAGTAGTTACTGTAAAATCTTATCTCCCATATTTGATTTTTTGAATAAAATAATTATAATAATTTTGATAATAGTATTTTCAAATAAAACAAGATGTGTTATGTGTGCCGCCACTTAAAAGGAAACATGCGCACTAACATCTTTTAACTTTCTAAGGTGCAGTTGACAACATAGATCTCAGACTTTAAATTTAAATTTATGTAAATATGGATAAAATACATCTGACATAATTATATTGAATTTAAAACAAACACAAACCTAAATTCAACATCTAAATTCTAACTTCCAAGCATATGGTAAGATGGTTAATGATGTTTAAGTTTGGAAACCGGTAATGAAATTTAAAGCAAAGTTGATGGAGTTTTTTACCAAAATATTAAAAGAAAAAAATCAAAAAACACTTATATGAAGGAAATTGGGAAAATTTATACAAATGTACCCAACCGACTTTCCAAAAGTCAGTTTGGGCTTTAAAAAAAAAAAAAAAAGTCAACCACAATTCTTGACTGCCAAAATAAAAAAAAAAAGTTAAAAATTGAGAATCGACTTTCCAAAAGTCGGTTTGGGCTTTAAAATTAAAAAAAAAAAAAAAAAGTCAGCCACAATTCTAAAATTGAGAGCTGACTTTTCAAAAGTCACCCCCAAAAAACCAAATCCCAACCCCCCACCCAAAATCAAATAATAAAATATATATTATTTTTAATTTAAATAATAATAAAAAATATATTATTTTTCAAATTTTAAGATTTAAATAAAAATTTGTAAATAAAAAAATATTTTTACATGCCATTTAATATAAAATTTTTTTTCTACTTTTTATTTATTTTTCAAATGAATTAAAAAAAGTAAATTAATTTTTAAATTTCAAAATATGATATAAAAATGAATACAATAACAAAAAATTGAAATAATTTACTTTTAAGAATAATAAGACAAAAATGACATCTTACTTCCTAATTACATAAAAAAAAATTATTTAAAAAAACTAACTTCCATATTTTTCCCAAAATAGAAAATCTGTCTCTAATTTTAATTAATCTTTCCTTTTCCCGCTATTCTACTTTTCTTTCGAATCAAATAGGACCAATGTACTACAATGGAATCTATCATCTCTTCTACTAGTACAGTCCGAAGTAAGCTGTGTGGGGCAACATCGTTTGGGCTCACTCCATCTCCAAAGACCTCATCAACTGGGTCGCCCTTGACCCAACCATCTACCCGACCAAGCCCTTCGACATAAATGGGTGCTGGTCCGGATCTACCACCATCCTCCTGGGCAACAAACCCGTTCCCCACGTTTTGCCCTTCCTTCCCTCCCTCCCTCCAAATCAAATCCGCCTTCCCTTGAAAGTGGGAATCATAAATTTATTTTAATTTAAATAATAATAAATATATATTACTTTTCAAAATTTAATATTTAAATAAAAAGTTATAAATAAAAAATATATTTTTAAGTGTCATTTAATAAAAAAATATTTTTTACATTTTATTTATTTTTCAAATGAATTAAAAAAAGTAAGTTAATTTTTTAATTTCAAAAAATTATATAAAAATGAATACAATAACTGAAATAATTTACTTTTGGGAATATTAAGACAAAAAATGACATTTTACTTCCTAATTAAATAAAAAAATTATTTAATATATAATTAAGAATGGAAAAATTATTTAACATATTATTATATGTATATTTTATATAGGAAAATTTTAAAATTTAATATTTCTTACCTAACCGACTTTTCAAAATTCGGTTTGGATTAAAAAAAAAAACAAAGCAAAAAACTTGAACAAAAATTTAGGCACAAAAAACAATTAGAATGAAATAATGGAATGGAAGAAAAATGTTATGAAATAAAAAAAATTATAACACGTGCTTCACGTGTTCTCCCATCACTGATGTGTCCAACCCGTACTGCTCGCGCACCTCAACTAGGTAAAAATCCGGATATTCGCACATCCCGGTTTTCGGAGTAGAGTGGAGTGGGTGCTTCGCCTTGACCCAATTCACGAAATCTCTGCTTTGGTACAAGTAGGTCATTCACCGGTGCTTCCTTTGGCTACCAACGACCATTCTCTAGTGCTCATCTCACTCGATCCAGCTCGTGGTCGGGTCATGGGATGCACTCGTGGTCATGCTCGGGGTGGGAACCACAAGGGGGTTGTCGTCGGGTTTGATCCATTCACGGAGATACGGGTCAGATAGGTTAGCGGACACGATGTAGTTCTGGACCTACTTGTTCTAGGAGTCGAGTCTGGTGTAGAAGATGATGGGTTTGTTGCCCGGGAGGATGGTGGCAGATCCGGACCAGCACCCATTTATGTCAAAGGACTTGTATGGGTAGATGGTTGGGTCAAGGGTGACCTAATTGATGAGGTCCTTAGAGATGGAGTGAATCCAAACGATATTGCCCCACATAGCTCCCTTTAGGCTCTACGGGTAGAAGAGATGATAGATTCCATTGTAGTACATTGGTTCTATTTGGATCGAAAAAAAAGTAGAATAGTGGGGAAATGAAAGATGAAATAAAATTAGAGACAAATTTTCTATTTTGGGAAAAAAATGGAAGTTGGTTTTTTTAAATAATTTTTTTTTATGTAATTAGAAAGTAAGATGTCTATTTTGTCTTATTATTCTTAAAAGTAAATTATTTCAATTTTTTTGTTATTGTATTCATTTTTATATCTTATTTTGAAATTAAAAAATTAATTTACTTTTTTTAATTCATTTGAAAAATAAATAAAAAGTAGAAAATATTTTTTATATTAAATGACACTTAAAAATATTTTTTTATTTACAAATTTTTATTTAAATCTTAAAATTTGAAAAATAATATATTTTTTATTATTATTTAAATTAAAAATAATATATATTGTATTATTTGATTTTGGATAGGGGGTTGGGATTTGGTTTTTGGGGGATGGCTTTTGAAAAGTCGGCTCTCAATTATTTTTTTATTTTGACAGTCAAGAATTGCTGCTGACTTTTTTTTTTTTTTTTTTTAAAGCCCAAACCGATTTTTGAAAAGTTGGTTCTCAATTTTTAACTTTTTTTTTTTTTTTTTATTTTAGCAGTCAAGAATTGCACCTGATCTATTTTTTTTTTTAATTCCAAGCCGACTTTTGAAAAGTTGGGTAAATTTGTATAAATTTTTTCAATTTCCTTAGTATTTGTGTTTTTTGATTTTTTTCTTTTAATATTTTGGTAAAAAACTCAAGTTGAAGATGCATGCTTAAAAGTAAAATTAATGAAGTAGTCAGATGGTAGATCTTGACATTAAATGCCTGTGTGAAGCCCTCTTTATACATTCCATTAGCAAGAAAACATTCCCTTTTAAGTTGGAGTACTCTTTCAACTCCATGAGGTAGATATACGCAGTTTTCATTGACCTATGTAGTCTTTGGCCTTGTGAACTGTAATTTTAGTTTGGAATTGAATTCAGCACGACAGTGCAGCTGGGGGACAATTAAGCATTGAGCCTTAAAAGTCATTCGTCTTGTGGAATGTGCGTGGGGCATGAGGCATGAGGCATGAGGCATGAGGCATTGAGGTAGGCATGGCATGAACTTAACTTGCGGGTCATGTTGGATTGTCCCAAGAGGGACTGTGCCCTTGGGAGGGGTCGCCTAAGGGTCATAGACTCATAGCTAGGGTGTGATGTGGAAAGGACTGAGGTTTCACATGCCCTCACAAACTTCCTTTCACTACAAGCCACGTGCCCCCTCCCTCCAATTATTCCACTGTCCCCTCTCCCTTGCAGCTTTCACAATTCAAATACCCATTAATGTGGCATTTACAGGCATTACGACTCTTCCCCTTACGTGTTTTTTTTTTAAAAAACTGTATCAGACATTTTACAAGCTCAGCACACGTGAGTATCAAGTTGAATTAAAAATTTAATAAGTGAGCATTGATTATTGATTTTTCATTCACAGTTTTTGATATGCGGCAAACCTATAAGTAAATTTTTGAATGGCTCTTAGTCTACATGCATTACCCATTAACACTATAAACTTGTAAGATGCGATGCATTTAAAAAAAAAAAAAAAAAATTATTGGTGTGTCTTCAGTCCTATATCAATTCTATGAATACTTTCAAGATAGTATAAAATTCTCTTAACTCTCTCTTCTTGATACATAATTTTTGAGGGTGAACTTTCTAACTTGGTATCAAATCTGGACCTTGGACTACTTGACTCCTTTGTGGGTTAGATTCTTTTCCGCCTTATTTCCCCTATGAGCTCGAGGGAGAGTATTGGTGTGCCTCTAGTCCCACATTGCCTTTGTGGGCAGTCTCAAGCTAGTATAAAATCTTTTTAACTTTCTCTCCTTAATACTTAGGTTTTGAGGATGAGTTGGTATGAGTAAGAATTTAATCAGTTGTAACTATTGAATATGTTGGCATAAACTATGTGAAAATTTGGGCAAATATAAGTTATATTGAGCAAACATGCGGACTCACGCGTATGCCTATCTATTTTTTAAAAATAAGCATAAAACTTTTAATTTCGATCGAGTATTTGTTAAAATATTTATACCTAATTGTTCATGACGTCATGTTTACTCATGCATGTAGAGATACTAGAATCAACATAGCAACAAAAAAACAAGTCATTTTAATTTTACAAAAAATTTCATTATCCATGACCGAGTGGAATGTATGACGGTGACAAATTAAGTAAATGGTAACCTGATGTCCCCATTAGATTTATGAAAGTAAAATCTAAAAAGAGAAGAAAAGACACCACATGTCGGCATAAAATGCAGTGACCTAAACACAAGTTGCAGACTGTGTAAAGCCCTTGGTTGTGCTTGCCTTTCATTTGTCTACCACATAGCTCCAAATGTGTAAAAGCACCTTTTGCCCTAAAGTAAAAAAATAATTAGCTAGCTAGCTAGGTGGGCACTAGGCTAAGAATAATAATAAAATATAAATCCCTAATTGCATGTTTGGTACTTAAGAATGAAATGCAAGATTCGAGAAAAATAGAATCAAATTTATTACTTGATTTGAAAACCCTCTTCATTCAAATTTTCATTTTATTCCTTTCTAAGCCCATTCCATTCCGCAAACCAAACATGCTATAAAAATTAACTCTGACGACCTCTTTAGCTTGGTATATCAAATTTTTATATAAGCTGACATTTAGGGTGACGTTAAAAATAGCTTATCAATTTAGAATGAAGTATTTTTGATTAAAAATAATAGTTATATAATGATAGGTACATTGACAAACATGTTGGAATTGAATGTACTCTTAAAGCAAAACACATAAACATAAGATTACGGTGATGCATTGTGTCTGATTGAAATGTGTCTCGAGATACTTTTACCCAACACCATGATATAGATGTGCTAAGAACTTAAAGTTGAATAATTAATTAATTAATTATGGTGATTAAGAAACTAATACTACCTTTCGGTCAATTAATTAGTGAGCTATGGAATTGGCCACTTGGCACGTGTTGGTGAACTGGGGAGGGGGGGTTCATTAGGATGGACCATCCTGGGATAGGCAGAAGTAAGAGAGGGGAGGTGGTCCAACTCCCACAGTACTACTCAGCCAAGCTTAAAAGGCAGCATAAACACATATGAAAGACAGCCACTCATGATAAAAACAAACTTCAAATCCATTGATTTCCAAACCCTAGTTTTTCTCCTCTTTGGGGCACCATTGTCCCCTTCATATCCTTTTGGTCTCCCCGGCAAAATAACACTCCTTTTCCACCTAGGGGCCACCCCCACCCCCACCCCCACCCCCATACATATATATTAAAGAAAGATAATTTATTAAAGAGAAAAGAATTCAAGCAAGCATCTCGGATTCTTTGAACATGACAAGACATACAAAGGTTGGAATTGTGAGTGTTATCACCCTCTTAGATTAGTAAAAATACAAGAAAATTCTTCCCAGTTTAAGGATGACAGAGAGGTGTTGGACCTAATCCTCTGAAACAGATTTGATAAATATCAATCAAATATAATTGAAATTGTAGGGTATTTATTCATGAAAATTCTTCCATTAATTTCTCTCTTTCAAGATTTCCCAACATATAACTGTCGGAATTACTATTTTCATTCTTCTAAGACAGCCCTTAAGCTTTGAGAAATTTCATGTTGAGAACATTGATGCTAAGGTATTCGACGTGACCATGTGATAACGTTCTCTAACAGACAAGTGCCCAAATCTGCTTGTTGAAATGACAATGTAGAAAGAGATGATCGACTCCTTCACATTCCTTCTTGCACAAGACACACATAGAGGCTAACATCCAGCCTCTTCTTTGCATATTATTAGTTGTAAGAATCCTATTGTTAATTACAAACCAACAAAAGAAATTCGCTTTTGAGGGGATGACCGTGTTCCACAGATGGTTGTAGGGAAGACTTGAATTGTTTTGAGTATCCTTGTGGGTAAGATGATTGTAAAGACTCTTCACCAAAAAAGTCTCGGTTGTGGAGAGCTCTTACGAGCATGAGTTGGACTTCCCCTGCTGATAGTGGCATTTTGAACCAGGTTAAACAACTCAACAAATCACTTTATATATATAAAGTGAAAGATAGAAAAAAGTAAGAATTTAAGACTCTCGCAATATTATTAATCCACTTATACCTGCAAATCACAAAGATAAGGAGTACAAATTACTTCTCGTTGTCATTTCAGCAAGCAGATTTGGTTTGTCAGAAGATGCTTAATCATATAGTCACGGTGACTACCTTGACAACAATGTTTTTAGCGTGGAACTTCTCAAAACTTAAAGGATGTCTTAGAAGATTGAAAGCAACTATTCCAGTAGCTACATGTTGGGAAATCTAGAAAGAGAGAAATGCAAGAATTTTCAGGGAGAATTAGTACTCTACACTCTCCTTTGTATTTGACCGTTGTTTATTAAATCTCTTCTATTGGTTTAGGTTGAATATCCTTCTATCATCTTTAGATTGGGCCGGAAGAGTTTTCTTATATTTTCACTGATTTGGGAGGGTAATTATAACCTCGCCTTCATCTGAGAGTCCCAACGTCTTGCTTGAATTTTTCACTATTTAATGATATTACTTGTTTCAAAAAAAAAAAAAAAAAATACTGCATTAATTAAAAACGCATGCATTACGTGCTTACGCACATTTGATAATACTGCAAATTATGATTCAAACTAGTTGCATGGTATGAACTGAGAATGTGATCTCAATTGAGCCCGTAAACAAAAAAAGAAACAAAGAAGACAAATTGGCAGCTGAAAGAAGAGACTTTTTGGATTTGCTCATGAGGAAACAGTGGGTTTTAATTGCAGTTCACTATTTTCTGGATGCAACTCATTGCGAGGAAGAACCTAGCCTGCTAGCTAGCTATACCCAGCTATACATATATTAGACCTCATTTTCTTGCCAAACAGGTTAGAAACTCGGAAATCACGTGCAGCATGGAACTAAAGCTGGTCTAATTTAATTGCTAGCTTAATTGGTCTTAGTTTGGTTTTCTATGAGGAGGGTGTCGGAAGAAAATGTGGAGAAGGAAGAAATTGAATAAACGGCATTTTTTAGAGAAAGGGATTGAAAAATCAAGATCTCAATTGATGGGAATTGAAATTAAGAACAGTAATTATAATTATGTGGCAGCGTTTACTGAAGCGGGTTAATGATTAATTGTGGAGATTAATTTGGGCTCTGTATTATTTAATTAGTTAAAGCAGTATGAATCTATGAATGGATGGAATTTCTTATTAGTCAAATGAGCCTTCTTCCATCACTACAATGCTCAAGGAGGGATAGTGTTGTTTTGTTGAATCCTCCATCTAATTAATGTAAAATATTATGCTTTTTCTTAGTTACAGTGAAGTTAATTTTCTTGACGTACTAACAGTTGGAGGACCAAGTGTGTGGCTGATGCCAATAAGGATCATCTATGCTGCGGATGGATCCGAATAGGATCAAGACGTGAGAGGTAGCATTGGTTCGGAGATGCAATCCGACACACCTAAGGCACCAGTGGTAAAACCCACTTAAGTAACTGTTGGAGAATTGAACTTACTCCTAGAAGAGAGACGATTTCCATTTAAGGGGAGCAATTAGAACTCACAAGTGAGAAGGGAATTGTTGAGAATTCCACTTGTGACTTTGTCCCACATTGAAAAATTAGAGTAGATGATGGGTGACTCCTCCGGTCCTTGCAATTTTAAATAATTATATCATATATATACTCACTACTTTGTACGTATAGACACACAAACACACACACACACACATATATATATATATATATATATATATATACACACGTAGGTTAATAATTAATAAATTCATCTTCCCAACCATTTAACCAAAAGAGAAATTAATTCCCATGTTCAACACTTTTCAACAGAGTCAGGCTTTATGTTATGTCAGAGCAAAGGCGCCCTAAGTCATATTTGGTGAAAAGGAAATTGGGAGAGCATCTCCCCATAGGCAGGCCGGTGACTACAGGCATGCATGCGGTCAAATGCTACATTCCTGCTCACCATCCTTTTATTTACTCACTATTTTAAAATACTAAATAAATAAAAATATAATATTTAATGAATAAGCATGCATAACACTATTTATTTAATTAATTGTAAAAAATTAGTCGTACATCAAAGAGACATGGGCTAAATGCTATGTGGTAATTTAAGCCATGACGTAGTTTTATTATATTGTGGTATAAGATATTTGTCTTTTTGTCAAATATAAGAAGTTGTTTGTATTTTTTCAGTAAATTTTATCAGCGATTAATGAAAATTTTGAAATCTCAAGAAACGTTCTTTTCTTTTTATCCTAGTTCATGAAAAGTCGACATCTTTTATCTATATTGTTAACTTAAAAATTCTCACGAATTTTTCTGGGCATTGACTTTTTGGGACATTTGTATCATTACAAAAACTTATCTTTTTACCAAAATATAAGGAAAAGCTTAGGGGTGATCTATGAAAAATTTGAAATTTCAAGGAAGGCTCTTGTCATTTTGTCAAACTTTAGGGAATGTCAGTATCTTTTATCCAAGTATTTATTAATATATTTTAAATTATTATCACATTTTTGCCTATTTCATTCTATTCGTAAACAAAAAAGTAAACATTAAACGGATCAAACGTAACAGAATTGTACAATTAGCTTAATAAAAAGTAAGAAATGAATAGATTTTGAACCTTAATAAACTACATATGTTTAACAAGTGTTAAAAAAATCATTAGGAGGGTATCTCTCAATGGAGACTTACATGGTAACTTAAGGCTCTTCTGATTCAAATATCGATATTCGAGTTTTGGGGACTATATTTTTCATTTTAAAAAACACTTTCAATTTAAATAGAGAAATATAGAAGCGTAGACCCATTAGCCCGACAGATTAGTGTTAATAGTCATTATATTTTTCATTTGAAAAAATATTTTAGCATTTAAATTGAGAAAGATAGAGGAGTAGACCCATTAGCCCGACAAGTCAATATCCAAAGGTCTGGACATCATCATTTTGGGAAAAAAAAAAAAAAAAAAGGGAGGGCGGAGTGACCCACCCGGGTGCATGCAAAGGGTGGGCGGGACCCGTATTAGGCGGGTCAGGGAAGCAGATGGGTCCTGGGTTGCTCGAGATTCCTCAGCAGAAAGGGTCAGGTGGTGGTTGGGCCACCATGCATGGCATGTAGCTCAAGTATTTCCTTCTTCAGTAGTCACTGCTCCTCCCTCCACGCGGGTGCTTCCCATCCACCTAGGGTGCCCTCCCTTATTAGGACCCTACCGTGTACACATCCCGTATAAGTGCAAGGAGGGAAAATAATAATGACTACAAAATTAAGCATAATTTGGAAATTTATAATTAATTAATTAAAAAAATAATTCGTATTTCGAGAACCTATATATAAATAAAATGAACCCTGGCCATAGTCAATGATGCTCAAAGGAAAAGATAATATTAAACCGATCAAACATATGAAGTTACTTTTTGTATCTTCATTAGAAGACAACTTGCTCGATCAATTTAAAAGTTAAAAAATAACTTCTACTATCTAGTTATTTTATATATAAAGTCATTAAAAAATTATTAAATAAAATAAAGTTTAAGCATGTTAGATACGATACTTTTCAAAG
The DNA here is from genome assembly GCF_029873635.1 of Malania oleifera. Classification (NCBI taxonomy): domain Eukaryota; kingdom Viridiplantae; phylum Streptophyta; class Magnoliopsida; order Santalales; family Ximeniaceae; genus Malania; species Malania oleifera. The sequence continues at coordinate 70,540,741 of NC_080424.1, read as the reverse complement.
GAATATCCTAAAGTTTTAAAATTTTCATCTAATTTAAGGGAATGAAACGGAAGTACAATTTAGATATAGACTTATTGTGTGTTCTTTTAGAGTCTTTTATTTAAAAAAATAAAGAGCATATTTGGCTTTTAGTCATTATTACTTTTTTTTTTTTTTTTGAAGATGCTCCCAAGTACTTGGACTTTGAAATGGGAAAGATTTTAAGCATGTATGTGGAGGCCAGATGGGGTGAGTGATGCATAATTGGATGCTGTTAATTGATTATTTGATAACTGTTTTATATGTATTGAAGAATTTGACGAATTTTGTTTGTTTCTTTATATTATATGGATTGAATAACCTAGAAATTTGATCTATCTATCTATCTATCTATCTATCTATTATTATTATTATTATTGCACGAGGGAAATATTGGGCAGAATATTAAGGTTTATTTTGATTAAAAATTTTGTTTGAAAAAAGGAAAGTAAAATAAGGTGAAATTTTCTACTATATTTTCCCTATATATTAAATATTGCTTAGAATGAAAATGTTTCTAATATAATTAAAAAGTTAAAACAAATGAAATATTAAGAATGTGTAAAATTTATATTTTATATATTAATTTGGTATACTTTTATTTTTATTTTTATTTTTTTTTCACTCCGTTAATCAAACATAAAAAGTGGAATTATTTTTATTTTAAAATATTTTTCAAGCTTTAAAGGACTGTAGGAGTGGCAAAACTGTTAGCAATTTAGGTTTGAACAAGTCGTAAATGGGTTCGAGTTGGGGTTGACCCCTGTTTACTAACGAGTGACTAACATATAAATCAAAACATGTCCTTTTAATAAACGGGCCATAAGTGAGGACCCGCTAAGAATCTATTTCAAAATATAATTTATTTATTTTTCATTTTTAAAACATTTCATATAAAGTGACAAAATTTTTTTTAAAAAAAAAAAACAACATTTTTTAATTTATTAATATCTTAACAAAAAAATAAAATGTAAAAGATAGTATATCTTTTTAATTAATACATATATATCAATTTAAACGGCCTACATTTTCCCCAATCCAAACCTGCCTAACTTATTTATTAAATAGGTCGGTTGGGTAGCGTGGCGGCCGTGAGTAGCTGACTGAGAGTCCTGGCGGTGGTGGTGCTGTTGTTTTGGGAGCGCTAAGAAGTAAGAAGAGAATTGAAGTCATTCGCGATCAATCATTCAGACTCACCCACACAGTCTATATACCCCCCCGCCTCCGTCCCACACTGTGCATGTGGAACAGCACTATTCTTCTCTCTTTCTACTCTCTCTCATCTCTCTCCCTTCGCCACCAAGCTTCCATGCATTTTCATAGCCCCACCCCAATCTCTCTCTCTCTCTCTCTCTCTCGTGTATATATATATATAAATATATGTAGCAAGCTACTCTGCAATCCCCCACCACTACGATAGCCCTATCTCTCTCTCTCTCTCTCTCTTCCCACACACACCCTCTCAGTACTCTCTCTCTCTCTCTCTCTCTCTCTCTCTCTCTCTCTCTCTCTCTCTCTCAGTTACACGCTCCCACAAAGCTACGCATAGCTAGCTTCCAGGGGAGTTTGAGCTGCAGGGCTGATAGGTGTGTGACAGTTAAGTTTTAGTATATATAGCTTGCTCGGTGGTTTGAGAGGATCGAGGAGGAGTAGTAGCGTGCGTATATAAAATAGAAGCTAACTAGGTAAGAATTGGAGAATGGTGTCTAGGAAGGCAGGGTGTAACACACATGGACAGGACTCGTCCTACTTCCTAGGTTGGCAGGAGTACGAGAAGAATCCCTACCATGTTGCCCTTAACCCCTCTGGCATTATTCAGATGGGTCTCGCTGAGAATCAGGTTATTTAATTTTCACCACACCCATATCCCTACCTATGTATTTATTTATATGTATTTCATGAACTATTAATAACATGATTCACTGTGTCATATATATATATATATATATGTATGTATGTATCTTTGAATCACTAGAAAAATAAAAAATTCATGTTTAAGTAAATAATAATGAGAAAGAGAATGTAAACGCACACAAAATGATCTCTAGCTTGCAACTCATTGATTTTCTATAGAGAATATCTTTTTGCCCCATGTATATATAAGGTGCATGTCATACTAGCTACATCCATAAAGTTAAAAGTACACCATGATATGAGTAATGAAGAAGTTCATTATATGCGCAGCTAATTACTTCTTTTTATTTACATTACTATTTTCTTGCAGCTATCCTTTGACCTGCTCGAATCATGGTTGGCCGACAATCCCGACGCCGCCGGATTCAGCAAAAATGGAAGCTCCGTTTTCAGGGAATTGGCTCTCTACCAAGATTACAACGGCATGCCTGCTTTCAAGCAAGTATGTCTTTATATATTCATTAATTAATCATACAATTAATTAATTATTCTATCTCTATGACTAGTTAATTTGCTAGTTAATGAGAAATTAATATAATAATAAAACTAACAACGCTTAATGGTGTCTACTGGGCATATATGGTGATGTTTTGCTGCAGGTACTAGCAGATTTCATGGCAGAAATAAGAGGAAACCGAGTGACATTTGATCCAAACAAGCTTGTTCTAACCGCTGGCTCTACTTCCGCTAATGAGATTCTCATGTTTTGTCTCGCCAATCCCGGCGATGCTTTCCTTCTTCCTACACCCTACTATCCTGGGTATGTTTATACATATATGCACGCGGCGCACACACACACACACACACAAATACATATATATATATATATATATATATATTCTCATCCTATATTTAACAAATGAGTTGTACTATGTGACTCAGACTATAAGATACAAGCTCGTCTTGGTAAAAGGGTATCAGTGTCGTCTCATGTCATCATAGACTCACATCACTAAGCAATTTCCTTAATAAATGTGTAACTGAGGAGGATTACATGCATAGTGAAGAAACTATAGATGGACCTTAAGCTAGTTTTATTTCGCACGCCTCTTGTTTATATGCATTCTGGCCATCTCTTCTAGCATGTGCATTACCTAATTAAAAATTGATGAATTAATTAAAAACATAAAATTGTTCAAAGTGAAAATTATTAGGTACACTAATCGTATTCGTCTGAATCAATATGATTTCGCGACAAAAAGGGAAAAAGCACGAAATGACTAAGAGTAATGATAATTGGGGAAAAAAAAAAAGCGACATGCACACCCATAAACACACACATTGGATGACCCATTATGATCCTTACATAATTATAACCTTACTATTTGACAGGTTTGACAGAGATCTCAAATGGCGAACCGAAGTTAACATCGTCCCAATCCACTGCTACAGCTCAAACGGCTTCAAGATCACCAAATCCGCTTTGGAAGAAGCCTACGAACTCGCCCGAACCCAAAACCTCAATGTCAAAGGAGTTCTCATCACCAACCCGTCCAACCCCCTGGGCACCACTGCCACCCCCGACGAGCTCCAAAGCCTCCTCTCCTTCGTCGCCGCTAAAAATATCCACCTCATCAGCGACGAAATCTACTCCGGCACCGTCTTCCACTCCCCGTCCTTCATCAGCGTCGCCGAAGCCTTGGCCGCCGCAGACCTCGACGTCCGCCGCCGCACCCACATAGTCTACAGCCTCTCCAAGGACCTGGGCCTCCCGGGTTTCCGCGTCGGCATGATCTACTCCAACGACGAAACCGTGGTGGCCGCCGCCACCAAGATGTCCAGCTTCGGCCTCGTCTCGTCGCAGACGCAGTACCTCCTCACGAACATCCTCGCCGACGAGAAGTTCCGCCGCTGGTACATGGCGGAGAACCAGCGGCGGCTCAAACGCCGGCTGGAAATGCTGGTGTCGGGACTCCGGAACGCGGGGATTGGGTGCTTGGAAAGCAATGCGGGTCTGTTCTGCTGGGTGGACATGAGGCACCTCCTCAGCTCCAACACGTTCGAAGCGGAAATGGAGCTGTGGAAACGGGTCCTCGGCGAGGTCGGGTTGAATATATCTCCCGGGTCGTCTTGCCACTGTTCCGAACCCGGCTGGTTTCGAATGTGCTTCGCCAACATGTCGGAAGAAATCCTTGACCTGTCAATGCAGCGGATCAAGACGTTCATGGATACCAAGTGGGTTTGCCGACTATCGTCCTATGATTATGAACTGGGTCGGGTTCCGGATCGTTAGCGGGTCAAGCTAGCTTGAAAGTGAAATCAGACTAATGTCCTAGCTACTATATTTTTGTGTTATTATTACATCAATAAGGAGAGAATGAGTGAATACATCTGTAGTGTTTAGGTTGAGTTATTTCATATCATATATATCCAATCATTACTAACGTATTACTAATAATAATTAAAATTTATGTATGTAGTGACCGCGCATTTCACAAATTTATAATTTGAGTCATAATATGTACTCACTGTCTTTGAAATTGATGACACATGTATAATGATGACTCGATAAAGACAGCTTGATAATTTAAATTAAAAATAAAAAAATATATTAATTAAAAAATATATTTTTTAATAAGAAATATGAAATTTATTAATTAATTATATTGAAGAAAATGTAAGAAAAAATGTTTCTTCTCCTCATATGAATGGAAAAAAGGCCTCCTTAAATAGATGTCATCCCCTAATAATGAAAATTCCATGAAACAAATTAGAGTGAAGAGGGAGAGCTAAGGTTGTAGAACACAAAACAAGGAAAAAAAAAAAAAACAATTGATGAAAAGTTCCAGTGTTCAAGGGGGTCCAATTTTAAAACTATTGTAGACCCAATAAAGAACATTCGAGAGCTACATATGAAAAATGTTACGATGAAGTCAATGTTACATACGTAGAAGGATCCAAGGGAGAATTCAAACGAAAACCTATATATATAGTTAATTACTGTAGGGTGCAGTAAAAAGAGTAGGGGTAGACCTAAAATAACTTGAATGTAGATAGTGAGTATGGATTTAATATTCCCGAATCTATCAAAATAAATGGTCCATAATTGCATAAATTGATGAAAAATAATTCATATAGTCTACTCCACCTAGTGAGGCTTAAGACTTTGTTTTATATATAAATATATATGTTTTATGACGTGAAAACTTTAGCTACCAACGAGCCCTTTGAACCTCACTTAAGAGATTATGTGGTGAATTACTAAGGGTGTGTCAATAGAACCAAAACCTATATTATCATAACTTTCAATAAGAGGAATAGAAGAGCACACGCATTGCAAGATTGAACACATCCAATGGCATTGATGCATGTTAAATTAGTTAAGGAGATAATGAAAATCTAATTGAGAAAAAAAAAAAAAAAGGGAAAAAGTTGATGGTTGCACATGAAATAATTACCAATACTAAAACCAAGCTTGGAGATTGACAATATTGTAAAGCTAGCACTAATTTCTTTTTCTGGAAAATATGGAACTTAAATAGAATTTTTTAAAGATTTTTTATCCCCGAAAGACAAACTCATAACTAACTTAGAACTAAATTACTTAAAGCACAAAGCATAAACAATGATCTAGAATTAACAAGCACTTGCCTTAAAAAGGAAAATCCACACAGTTTACATTTTTCTATATACATATCGAAATGTAAATTAGTGGACGTTTGGTATCACAATCAAAAATTAGAAAAACTAAAACTAAGAAACAAAAATTAAAAACAAAAAACTGAAACTAAAAACTATAAAACAACAACCTATTTGGTTAACATTTATAAAACTTTTACAAATTAAAATTTTAATTAAAAAATGCTCATTTTCATCTTTAAATCAAAATATTATAAAAATATGATTAAAATAATAAAATTGGAAAATAATACATATTAAAAATTACTATAATAAAAATAAAATTTATTATAATAATTTTACTTAATTGTTATAGTTTCAAAATTTACTTTATAATAAAAATTTTATTAGACATGACAATTGAAAAATATTAAAAGTATATTGTAATTGACTTTATTATTATTTTTTTAAAAAATATTTTATTTTAATTATATTTAAATTTATATGATCATTTAATTTTAATTCAATTTAAAAGCGTATAAAATGAATAGAATAATTCAAAAAAACTATTTTTATATATCAAAATTTGTTGCAACAGGTTGTCAAAAAGAATTGAAAATTACAAACAGGAACTTAAGTATCAATTGGGTAGATGCACTTATCTTGGATCGACAGAATAAGTGCATTCACATATATTGGGTGGGCTTAGCACTACGGAAATGAAATGAAGGCCCAAATGAGGTTTAAGCTTAAACATCCTTATTGGATGCACGTTAAAAGAACAGTTTTCCTTTTTAGAAGCTGCATCTTCCCAAATGTCAAACTTTCTGCCATGCTTGAACTGTTGAACACCTTTCCTCCCTCGTAATTTCTGAATCATCTCTGTTGATACATCTCGGACTAGGTTAGACCGAACTGTCTCGAGTCGTATGGCAAATCAAGAGTGTGTGGTTTGAGATTATGGGTCTTTAAATATTTAAGGAAATTGCCACAAACTTTTAATTTCCTAATTGTGGTTTATTTCATCTATTACTACAAGTTTTTTGATCTCTAAGCTAAATTTAGGTCAAGGACAACTGTAATCTTGGTCTCTGAAATCAGAATTGGATTCAGGAGTAGGGTTATACTAGGAGAAGGTATCAGCACCCGCTTATATACCGTCTTAATAGTGGTACCTAACTAACCTATGATTACCCTTTTGAATCAATTAATTAAAACTCGGACTTTTCACGTTTATTTGGTTTACGAACATTTTTATATTGAATAGTGTTGAATCAAGTGTAATCCCAAGAGGGGGGGGGGGTGAATTGTGTATTTAAAAATCTTTGACACTTATTTACGGGTTAAACCCTTCTTATATATTTACCAATAAATTCTTGTTACTCAATTACTTAAGTGTAAGACTATCCAGCCTATGTATGCAACATACATAATTTAAATACAGTGCTGAAAAAAAAGAGTAAAGGAAAGAGAGAAGACAAATACAGTTTTACTAGGTTCAGCCGACTTGATCTACGTCCTTGCCTTGAGTAACCACTCAAGGATTCACTAAATCCTTACTCCTTAAATTGGAACGGAGCGCCCCTTATAATCCGCTGCTTACAAAAGGCACAACTCCCTCCTACTCCGCTGCTTACAAAAGATACAACTCTCTCCTCACACACCGGTTCACACACCGAACCGTGTATACAATAAGATCTGAAAAATAACACTCAAAACAATGCTTCTAACAAAAACTTGTGAGTACAATTCAATTTCCTAATATATTAACATATGATATAATTTGAAGCTCATGAATGTATGAAAACGATACAATCGTTTTATGTATGATATGCTTCAACACACAAATCCCTATTTAACCAAAACTCCCAAGTAAAGATATATTTAAAATGTTTTTGGAGTATACTAGGGTTCTTGGTTCACTTTGCAAAAATGCACAAATATATTTGAAGTGAACTTGTTAACAAAAACTTTGTCTTGAATATTAAATCAATCAAAATCACAAAGTTTTTCTTTCAAGTATTCAATCACAAACTAAGTATATTATTTTTCAAAAAATATCCCTCAATAGAGTATATAGTTATAAGTACCAAAGATATTTAATCAAACGTTAATATATCTAAAATATAGTTCCTTTAGAAAACACACACTTGAATCAAACCTTTCAATCAATCACACAACTTAAATCAAGTAATGATCTTGCTTAGAATGAATCTATATATGTATAGGCACTTTCAAGATCAACCTTTTAATCAAAATAGGTTTTTCAATATTAAGCTCAATGAATGATATATATATATATATATATATATATATATGTATATACTCTTGAATAAAAAATCAATCAACCAAGTTAAATAAACTTTCTCAAGTAATGATCTTTTCAAAAATCATTATTTATACGAATATGCACACTCAAGATCAAAACTTTTCTAATGATAATCAAGAGCACGTAATGAGATGAGATGAGATGAGAATTTCTTAAGAATAAAAACTTGAAAGATCAAACCTTAATACTAGATTGAAGTACAATTGAATGAATGATTGCCTTTTGATTTTCAGAATAGATTTGCCCAAAGACAATGAACATAGAGTGACGTGTAGACAATTAGCTTAAGTTTTTTCTACAATCTTGCAATGCGATGTGTTCTTCTTTTGTTGTGTGTCTTAGCCTTGTTCTAGGGTTTAGATATTCAGTATATATAGTGTCTTAGCCTTAGGATTGATCTCAGCCATTGGATCAATGAAATAGCTCGCTAGTTTGTTTAATAAAAAAACAAGTTTTTATGCTTCCCGCAAGTTCAGGCGCCAGAGGTCGAAAGCCCAAGCGATCGAAGTTCCTTAAGCCTTTGAAAAATCAAGTTGGAATACAGGGCCAGGCGCCTAAGGAGGTAAGTTTAGGCTCTTGAAGTGGGTTCAAGCGCCTGAGGTTCTAGGGTCAAGTGACCGAAGAGCCTCTGCCAAGTTCTATGTTTCCCATTAATTTTTTAGGCTACCAAACTTAATCTTCAGGCTCCTAAAGAAATTCTTCAGGCGATTGAGGTTGAGTTCAGGCTACCGAAATCCCCTTTTTCTCAAATTTTCTTTTCTAGTTTAAAATTTTGCTTTGCTCCTTTTCTTGGGTCTTTTTTAAAACAATTTTTCCATGATTTAAAAACATTTCTAAGTCCATTAAAGTTCCCTAATGATGCACATGAAATGCATGAATCCTAAAATCATTATAAGTTATGTTGAGCCTCAAATTAAATCATATGACAATGTAAGTACATAAGTTCTAAATACCCATTCTGAAGCTGTTCTTGAACTTTTCCGCTTGTATCTTGATTCTCGTACTCTTTGAGTTCCATGAATCTTGCCAAGATTTGGTAGCTTTACTTGAAGGCTTCCATGACTCGTTATCCTTCTATGCATGTTTAATATAGTTCTTGTAGTTCCTGTTCACAAACTCCATGCACAGATCAAATACCAAGTGATTTGTCATTATTAAAAACGGATTGGACTCGTAGAGTCAACAAATAGCCTTGCCACTATATATAGATGCTATTCTCACCTCTAGACTCCAAAAAGAATGCCATTGTCCTTACTTTCGAGTTTCATCATCGAATTATTCACCATTCTTTTTACAAAAACAAAGCAAGCAACAGTACTATATAAAAAGTATCTAAGCCCCCTATTTGAGGGCACTTTAAAAAAGTGGTTATAATAATTATTGTAGGGACCCGAATTCGGGGAAAAAAAAGGAGCAAATAAAGGAAAAGAAAAGAAAATGAAGGAAAGATGGCCTGACAAGACCAAACAATCGATAGTTTTCTGGAGCCCAGGAAACGGTTTTCCTCTGGACAAGCTTACTTAAGTAGTAAGCAATGTATTCTTATTTCATAACTTATATTCCTCTCTCTCTCTCTCTCTCTCTCTCTCTCTCTCTAAATTAGGTTTTTGAGACACTCTCTCTCTACTCTCTCTCTCACGTAGCTCTCTCTCCTTTAAGCTCACTCGAAGTTCGTCCTCGCTCCCCGATCACCTCTCCCTCCTCTCTCGACTTGCCAGCTCACTTTTGGCAGCAGGCTCAAAAGCTAGGGTTTCGTTTCCGAACATAAACAGCTTATTTTCAGGAATAGGTAAGGGGATTAGGTTATGTTAGGTTTTATCAAAATTGAACTGATTAAACTGTCGGTATGTATGTATTTTCTTGGTATCAATGGTTAGTTAGAAATCCAAACGTTCAAAACCGAGTCTATAAATATGGGAATATCCTGCAATGATTTTTTTAAATGGCTCGAATGGTTGAAAGCTTGGCTTTGTTGTTACACACATGTCTTGAGGAAAACCTAAAGGTATGGGGTGATCATCTTAGTTTTCCTATAAAATCTCTCTCTCTATATATATATATGCTTATTTTTATCAAAATCCACTTGTTGTTTTATGAAATGTGTTCGATTGATTTATTTGATTACGATTTAATATTCAAAACATATGGCATGAGAATAATCCATTTTTGTTTCATTGCATATTGGAATCTTAGCATTGCGGTAAGAATATATGGTGAAATTATGTGAGATAGTGCAACCACATTGTTTTGGATAGAAGTATTGGTAATGAAAAATCGATTTGGCCATGCGTGGGTAGGCAAATCGGACTTGCAGACATGAGGTTTGACTTAGCCTGGTGGTAGGCCAGCCAAGGTTAGGTCCAGTCTTCGGATTGCACAACCCTATCATGGGGGTCTATACATGATGATGTGTTTGTCCAAAGGGGGTTTCTTCTACGCATATGTGTGAATTTATGTAACTCATGTTAAATATGTATTGGATTGATTTATATTATGGAAATAAATGTATATTTTCAACTGTATATGTGTAAGTACGATTCCCAGATCTTATTACGTTTAAAGAAAGTGATGGATGCTTTCTGCATATAATAAAACTCATGTTGGTCACACCCTGATATTAACCTTTTTCTTCTTACTGAGAGGTGTCTCACCCCAATGATCATTTGAAATCCACGGACCGTGCTTAGCCAGCTAGGAAGCTGGGTTTAGATTGTTTTGTTATAGTAAGTGGGTTGTATGGATTGAAATTAGTCTTCTTTCATTTCTGTTGGATTGTAATATTAACAGCTGGAGACACTTATGCATGGTGGTAATTAGAACTCTAGTAATACATTTGAGGATGTTCATATTATTTCTGCTGCTTTTATATAATGATTGTGGTATCAAGGATTTTAGAAATTTTCAAATAACACTCTAGACCCCACTCTTGGGTTTGGGGGGCGTTATAGGTGGTATCAGAGCATAGGTTGCTAGGTTTTGTAGACTTTGATAGTTGATGATTACTAGAGTATAAGTTAAGATAATATAAGGATAATATTGGGTAGGTTAGGTTGAGTTTGGTCTGGAAGCTTGGAGGTAGAGATCCCTTGACGGTCTTCTGTATTTTTACTGAAACGACGGTTTCAGGAAAAGCCACGGTAAATCCATCAATGTTTTTGTTGCTGGGTTGAGAGACTAAAACTTGGAAATTTTAGTTGGAACGTTAGGTCGGTTGAGTATGTGTGTAGTGTTGGTGTCGTGATTAGAGGCCAACGCCTTGAACTGACTAAGTGTATACAAGAAAAGGGGTAGTAAAGTTTTGTAGGGGGCCAAACCGTCAACGGTTTCCTGGGGGAAATACAAACCTTCAACGATTTTCTCCAAAATAGGCTCTCTGTATCTTAGGTTTTCAGTCGACGATTTTGGGACCCTCTATAAAAACTGTTGACGATTTTGGACAGAATTGAGGAAATGAATTTTAAATTGAGAACTCAGATGTTATATTAGTATCCTCGTTCAGTACTTGCACCAAACATGATAAATGTGGAAATTCTAAGTCTGTTTCTATACTATCTTCAGGATGGATCCTAGGGGAAAGAATATTAATTGATGCCAAAAGGGATAATCATATGGAGACTTCCAGTGAGGAGGATGTAGATACCTCGATGGTGCTGCGGGGTTTAGTACGACAGGTTAGGAAGGAGATCTGGTAGGGTTCTAGAGGACAGAATCAACCACTGGTAGATTAGGGCTGCACCATTGAGCAGTTCACCCGTATGCATCTGCCGGTATTTGCAAGAGGAGCAATTCTGATCGCAGTAGAGGATTGGGTTTAGGAGATAAAGGAGCTTCTGACCATTTTGCATTGCACCGATGAGTAGAGGGTGTAGTATGCCACTTTTAAATTGGTCGGGGAGGCTAAATGATGGTAGAGAGCAGTAAAGTTAGTGGAGGAGTAGAGGCTAGGGCCTAAACATATTACTTGGAGCTGTTTCATGGAGGTATTATTTGACAGATATTTCCCCACTTCCATCAGGGAAGCTAAGGCGGAAGAATTCTTGAATCTTACTCAGGGGCACTTGACCGTCAGCAGTACGCGGACAAGTTCGTGGAGCTATCTCGCTTCGCTCCATACATGGTCCAGGATGAGTCGAGGAAGGCATGAAGATTTGAGAGAGGTATGAAATAGGGAATAAGCGCGCAGGTGGTGGTGTTTTAGGTCTAGAGTTTTTTAGAGCTGGTAGACAAGGCCACGGTGTTGGAGACCAGTATATAGGAAAGTGAAGGGGTAGCGAACAAGAGGAAGAGACCCCTGCCTCATGGGTTTCGGACCAACACCAATCAGGGTACATGGAGGCGGCCTGGAATTTTGTGGGCCTGCGATAAGGGGGACACCGAATCCACCAGGGAAATCCATCATGCCCTCCCTGCCCCAAGTGTGATCTGCGGCATTAGGGTGAGTGCTAGGGTAGAGCAGCTGGCTATTTCCGTTGTAGCAGAATCGACCACATGGCATGAGGCTATAGTGTGCCACTGGGTGATGCGCCCATACCTAACCAGCTTCAGGGACACGATCAGGCTCACCGAGGTGGTCACCTGAGGAACACTGCCCCTAAAGCGAGTGTACTCGCTTATGCAAGGAGACGCAGAGGACGTCGATGACGTGGTGACAGGTAATATTTCAATTTTGTCACATAAATCTATTGTGTTGTTTGATTCAGGGGTGACATACTCGTTTCCTAGCTCGGAGATTCATTAAGTTGTGATAGATAGAAGCCTAGCTACTAGACGTTGATTTATCTGTGGCTTCATCAACAAGGAATTGTAGGGGCGTGTAGGAGGGTATTAAAGAATTATCTGATTAGTATTCAAGGAAGGGCATTGCCTGTGAATTTGATGGTTTTGGACATGCATGATTTTGAGGTAATTTTGGGAATGGGCTGGCTAGCTTTTGGCTATACCAGCATTTACTGCTACAAGAAGGATGTGGTGTTCAGACCTCCAAGAGAACAGGAGTATAAATTTGTGGGATCATGTGTGCGTGCCTCGCCACTGATTCTGTTAGTCATGCAGGCTAGGCGGCTACTTTTGGAGGGATGTCAAGGTTACCCGGCTTATGTGAAAGATACATCGATGAAAAAACTAAAGCTGGAGGATATCCCAATAGTAAGGGACTTCCTTGACGTATTTTCCGAGGAATTGCCGAGGTTACCTCCTGAGTGTGAGGTGGAGTTTGCAATTTGACCTATCTATGGGAACAGTGCCGATCTCTAAGGCTTCATATAGAATAGCTCCAGAGGAGTTGAAAGAACTAAAGGAACAACTGCAAAAGTTGTTGGATAAAGGGTTCATTAGGCCTAGTGTATTCCCGTGGGGAGTAACCCGTGTTATTTGTTAAAAATAAGGATGGGTTGATGGGGATGTGCATCGGCTATCGGGAGATAAATAAAGTGACGATCAAAAACAAGTACCCACTACCCCATATCGACGATTTGTTCAATCAAGCCTATTCCAACCATTTGACCAAGATAGCAAAGCTTCAATCAAAGTTTCATTTCCATTATTAATACTATGTTATCTCAAGAACAAATTTTTATTTTTACAAGAATAAGAACAATCCCCCAAAACTCACATCAGCGTTGGGCGAGAACTCCAAGAAAAAATAAAACCCAACGACAGAGAAACAAGGGGATGGTGACAAAACCCTAGCATGAACCCACTACTCCGAATTAAACCCCCAACTAGTCCTCAATTGCATTGCAAACCCAAAACTCAAAAAATAAAAAATAGGAAAAACCCTTTAATATATATATATATATATATATAGAGAGAGAGAGACCTTAGAGGAGAGAGGAGATGACTCTCCAATACGACAACCGCAAACAGAGCAAGTACACAATCGCGAACGTGCCGAAGACGAGCGTGCAAGGACGCTGATGAGGAAGCTTCATCAGACACTGTTCGAGAAGGGTACGGCCTCTGTGTGGACGATATTAGAGAAGTAGACAAATAGGATTTAGAGACAAAGGACGGGGAGGCAGGCGGCGAGGATGCCGACGACAGAGCCGGCGCTACCAGCGGTATGGTTTTTGATAGAGACGTGGAGGAGGAAGAGGATGGTGAGGAGGAAGTCGGGCTGAAAAAGGTAGAGAGGGAGATTAGGGAAAGGAGGAGGATTGAAAGGAAAGGAGCGAGGGAGATTGGGGGACCCCACGGGGGTTTTAATTTCAATGTGAGACTATTAGTAACAAAATTTTCAAAACGTCACTAATACCCTATTATCAGCGATGAATTTTTCGAACCGTCACTAATATTGTTACTAAATTATTTTTATATTTTTTAAAATAATGACACTATTAGTGACGAATCCTCCAAATCGTCACTAATACCCGGCTAATAGTGACGAATCTTTAAATTCGTCACTAATATTGTGAAATAAATTTTTCTTATTTTTGTTAATAAATGAAGTATTAGTGACGGTTCTGAAAGCTGTCATTAATAAGGGGCTAATAGTGACGAATCTTCAAATTTGTCACTAATATTGTGAAATAAAATTTTCTTATTTTTTTTAAAATAAAAGAAGTGTTAGTGACGGTTCGCAAATCCGTCACTAGTAAGGGGCTAATAGTGACGAATCTTCAAATTCGTTATTAATATTATTAATAATTTTTTCTTATTTTTTATTAAATAAAAGAAGTATTAGTGACGGTTTTAAAATCCGTCACTAATAAGGGGCTAATAGTGACGAATCTTCAAATTCGTTACTAATATTGTGAAATAAATTTTTCTTATTTTTTTTTTGAATAAAAGAAGTATTAGTGACAGTTTTGAAATCCGTTACTAATAAGGGGCTAATAGTGACAAATCTTCAAATTCGTCACTAATATTGTGAAATAAATTTTTTTCATTTTTTATAAAAATAAAAGTAGTGACAGTTATTTAATCATCATTAATAAGTTTCTTTTAGTGACGAACTTAATTTGTCCCTAATACTACAGAAATCATCGCTAATATTTTATAGGGATAATTTGTAATGACCCAAAGAATTAAGGTATTTAAATAATAGAGGGAGGAAAGAAAAGAAATTGTAAATGAAATTCAACAGGGGCCTCGTCGACGAAGTGGCTATTTGGGCTCGTCGACGAGGGCGCGTTTCGCTGACGAGGAAATACCAAAAGGCTATTTCTTAGCTCTGAATTTCGTTGATGACCGGTGCAAAACTGCAAGTGCACAGTATCGTAGTTTTATAATATAATGATGTGTAGAGTATCGTCCTCAGAGATTGATGTCTTAATTTTACCAAGTTCCGAAATTATAATAACCTTGATTTTATTTAGAAAAATTAATAATTTTAGACTGCGAAATTTAAACAAAACTACTTTAAATAAATTATTCAAGAGAATTTAAAACTGGATGCGCTTATCAAATTAATGATGGTGAAAACTTCTAGGAAACCAATTTCACCTAATTTCTTACTATGCTTTACTCATTTAGCTAATTCGACTTCGTTTTCTCTGTTTGTTAACAAATCTTCAATTTTTCCAAAAGTTTCTTTCGATAGTTAATTAGAACCTATTCTTATTTATTATTTAACATAAGAGTATGCATATTAATTACGCAAGAACGCAATAAGACCCTCAATTTTTAATGCTACGTAGGTTCATACAAGTTTTTCGATCTCTATATTTACCTACGCTGAATTATCAAAGATCTATCCTATAATCCCCCCCTTTTGGTAGCAAATCACAAAACTAATATCATTTAATTAATGACCAATTAATTAAAAGCATTAAGCGTAGAATAAATCAAACAAACATAAATAAAAACTACTTCAGATTAGCATCAAAGAGCAAGTATGGTTCGAAACTGGCTACATCGTTTTCTTAGAATACAAAAATTTAGTTCATTCTGAAAATTAAATCCAAGATAGCAGATTTCACCATATTTTCTTCTATTTGGAGCGTACGGGAAAAATCAACACTCGCAGCACCGCCGTTGCGCGCCGCGAACACCCTGAACAACGTCGTTGTTTTGCTGCCTTCCGATTCTGAAAAGATATTAATTTTCTATACGCCGCCAGCCACCTTCCTTACTGCTGTGTTTGTTGAACTTCAATCACGTAATCGCTAGAAGAAAACCTCAAGAAAAAATTTTCCCTCTTTTCCCCAAATATTTTTGGTGCGGCCTCTCCCAGCAAACCCTACTCACGGCCTCAAATCTCCCATTAGAAGCACCCCCAAAGAAGTTTCCAAGTAGCCTACAATCTTTGACTTTTCAAAATTTCCATCTTTCCTTTCTTTCCTTTTCTTTCTTTCTTTCCTTTCTTTGCCTTTCTCCCTCTCCAATCCGTGTGCATCTCACCCAGCTATGCAGTCAGGTCACATCCCACTTTATTTATTTATTTATTTATTTTTTCTTTTTTCAAATGTACATGATCTGCCCTCCACCTTCAAGCCCGATTTTGATCCTCTTACAACCCATAACTCTCAAGGCTTTAAACAAAAAAGTTATAGAGTTCTTTCTTAGATTTTCCAAAAATTTTGAATCGTCTCAATCAGAGCTCGGACGAGAAAGTTACACTTAAATTACGAAGAATTTTTGAAATAGTCCAAAAAATAGTGTATGGTAACTTCAAGTTAGATTTTGACCTTGATGCAGCCAGTGTTTCACAAAACGCAAAACATGAAAATCGTAGAGCGTTTTCTTATCTTTCTACGACTTCCTAAATCATTTGAATTAGAGGTCGGATGAGAAAGTTATGCACATAGATTACAAAGTGGTATCGAAAACGACCTCTCTTCGTGTGCATGACTCGACTTCTGGAAATTATAATTTAAATGTTCATGAAAATCCCGGATTCTCACGGTCTTGATTTGGACTTTGCCTCATAAACATGGCACATCTTCATGCTCATGACCGTGTACATTCTAATTTCAAATTTAATGTTAAAAAAAAAAACTATTCTGCAATAATCAAACAAATTATCGGGTGAGCTCAATGATTAAACTATTAGAAAAAATTGGGCATTTTAATTAAAATTATGATCTTAAATGCATGAAATTAAATGCATAATTACGCAATTGTGGTGCGTAATATGTCGACCAAGAATAATCATTGTTGATGAACTTTCTTCATGACCTCATCAATGAGGTGACGTGTCTCGTCGACGAACGCCAGTGTATAAGTATGCTAAAATTAGATTTTTTAGTAGAAATCATGTAAGGAAATTCTCTCTCTCTCTCTCTCTCTCTCTCTCTCTCTCTCTCTCTCTCTCTCTCTCTCTCCTTTCGTCCCTTCCCCCATTCTCTTTAAGATTTTGAGTCGATTCTTCACCGGATCCACGATCCGAGGTCACCACGACACTTCTGGGAGAGTTCTCTTCAAGTCTACAGGAGTGGATCGTTGGTGGGGCTATATTGAATTTCATCCTAGATTCAGGGTAAGACTTTTTATTAAGAATTTTATTTACAGTTATAGAAAATGTAGTGGTTAGAGAAATACTGAAGTTATGTTTTGGGAGATTTTGTTTTTAGGGTGTTGAATCGAGAACCCTGCGAGTGTAAGACTAGACATTGTAGGGGCTTTATAGAAATCAGGTAAGGGAAATATGCTATACTAATAAATCAGTTATTTTCACCAGAAAGATATAATATTTGTTTATGGGTTTTCTAGAGCAAGAATTATACAATTTTATTAATTATGGTTAATGAGTATTATTTATTTGTGTGGCATGAGAAATACTGGTATAGAACAATGTTCTATGCAGCTTTTACAGAATTACGAGTATACAAATTTATAGAATTATTTTTCATAGAATAAACAATTTTAAATTACAAAATTACAATATACAGTTTTATTCAAAAATACAGTCTCTATAGTTTCATGATTCACAGTTATAGTACAGAAAGATGTTTTTACAGTTTTCATAGTACAATAATTATACAGTTTTATAGAACCATGACATATAGAAATACAATTGATACAGAAATACAGTTTATTACCGTGTCATGGTTAATACAGTTTTACAGAATCATGGTAAAACAGATAGATTTTATATAGAAATGTATTATATAGTATCAGACCCTGATGGAATATTATAGGTCAGTTTACAGAGCACGTTACCGTAGCTATTTACAGTTTTGAGTGCAACCACATAACTCAAATAGTATGTAGATTAATAGCAGTCGATCGTGCCTATGTTGTGGACAAGCTCCCCGTCAGTTAGGGTTGAGGAGGCCGATATGACTTTTGGAGTATAACGATTTATCCTAGTAGGCCAGCAAGTGATAAGTCCTGCCTACGGGCTGCACAACCTTATCATGAGGGGTTAAATCATGACATGCAATCATCCAGAGAATTTGTATTAATTATTATATGTATAATCAGATTTGTAGAAACAATGAATGTACTTATGAATATTAGAAGTATTATGAATAAAAAAATCATAAAAATAGCTATCTTAAGTATCACATATATGAACTATGCAGTACTCTATTTATACATGTTTTCTCAGATTCAGTTATCTACAGTATTTATAAATTAGGTTTTACGAATATGTAACTCATTTGCCACACACTAGTAATAGCGTATTTCGTCTTACTAAGCGTTGTCTTATCCCAATGATTTAACATTTTTCAAGTGAACCAGTTAGGCGAGCGGATCAGGATCGCAGATAGAGGGGTCTACTGCACTGCCCCATCAGTAGGGTGAGTATTTTTGGGAGGTTATTTTGCATAGCCTTGGTTTAAGTTGAGGATATTTCTAGGAACAATTGTGCTTGTATGTTTTGGAAATTGTTCAGGAAACTCTAGTATTGTAATATATTTATATGGTTATGGTTTTATGAATTCGGCTTCTCGCTGCTTAGGTTGTTGTTGTGCCTTAGATTCTATGGGTCCTATCTGGACAGATATTAGTTTGATTTATATTGAAAGGTAACAAAGTAGTGAAATTTCTTAGTCTATATTTATAGGAAGAAAAAAAAAAATATGGCCGTAAAATCAGGTCGTTACAATTTGGTATCAAAGCCTAGGTTGTTAGGTTTTGTAGACTTTAGAGTGCAGTGGAAGCAATACCAAAGTATAGGAAATAATTTGAGGTTTTATTCTATAGTCTAGGTACAAGATTTTCGTAGTGGTTTCTGTGCCTTTCCTGACTTGACGATTTCAGGAAAGCCATAGGGATTATAGGATTTGATTTTGAATTTAGAACAGGGGGGATGGTTAAGTGTGAATATGGGATTTCAGTTGAATGAAATAGATTAGGTTTGTATGGGAGATAGGATCCTTAAAATGTGTTCTTTGCCTTTTTAGGATGGACCCAAGAAGCAGTGGTACAAATGATGGAGGTGATGGAGCAGGACCTTCGAGTATAGGAGGTGGAGATACTAAGGCAGTATTGCGCAGCGTCACCCAGCAGGTGATGACCGAGATTGCTAGGAGCTCAGGGGAGCGTAGCTGCATGATCGAGCAGTTTATACGGATGAAGCCCCCATCTTTTGCAGGAGGAGCTGACCCAATTATGGCTAAAAATTGGGTCTAAGACATTGAGAAGACATTGGTAGTGCTTCCATGTATAGACAAACAAAAGGTGGTATTTGCAACGTTCAAACTGACAAGAGAGGAAAAACGCTGGTGGAGATCAGTGCGACTGATTGAGGAGCAAAGGTCGGGTCCAGTGCTGGTGATGTGGAATTGATTCAAGGAGCTGTTCTTTAGCGATATTTCCCTGCTATCGTTCGAAGTGCAAAGGCAGCAAAGTTTATGCATTTATTTTAGGGGCAGATGACAATATCTCAGTACGCAGCTTGATTTATGGACTTGTCTCGGTTTGCCCCACACTTGGCACCAGATGAAGAGAAAAAGGCAAGAAAATTTGAAGAAGGTTTGAGGCAGAACTTGTTTGAGAAGGTTATTGGTTTTTGGGTTCAGACATTTGCAGAGGTCATAGATAGGGCTGCGGTTATTGAGAGTGGCATGCAGAGAGGTATTGTAGCTCAAAGTTAGAGAAAGAGGCCCACGCCTAAGGGTTTTCAGGCAGGTTCCAGTCAGTGCCCATGGAGAGGAGACCGTTATAGGCTAGATCAGAGACAGATGACAGGACTTTGTGAGAATCAGGGTATGCAGACCTACTCGGTGTGTCAGATGTGCAGGAGACAACATTTGGGGGAGTGCCGGGTAGGGAAAGATGTTTTCTATCGCTATAGGAAACCCAGCCACATGGCACGAGCATGCCCAGAATTGTCGATCCAGGTCCTAGGTCCCAAACCCTATCGGGGAGGTTCTCAGGCACCTCGTGGAGGCCAACAGAGGAATGTAGCCCCAGTGGGGGTTTATACTTTGATGCCAGGTGATGATGAGATTGCCGTAGATGTAGTGATAGGTACTTTTACTGTTCTACCATATCAAGTTATTGTTTTATTTGATTCAGGTGCTACTAATTCCTTTTTCTCTATGACCTATGTCAAATTGTTTGGAAATGAGACCTAGTTATTAGAAGTAGAATTATAAGTAGCTACACCGTCGGGGTCAGTGATGAGGTGTCGAAGAGTGCTCAGGGGTTATCCAATAGAAATTTAAGGGCAAGTGTTCCTAGTAGACCTGGTTGTATTAAATATGTATGGGTTTGATGTAATATTAGGTATGGATTGGTTGACAGCTAATCACGCTAGTATTGACTGCTATCAAAAGGAAGTAATTTTTCGACCCCCTGGTGAGCAAGAATTTAGATTTGTTGGGTCGCGTGTGTATGCTTCATCATAGTTAGTGTCAGCCGTGTAGGCGAGCAGATTGCTCTTAGGCGGATGTCAAGGGTTTATGGCTTTTGTAAAGGAAGTGTCAGAAAATGAATCGAAACTTGACAGTACACCAGTGATAAGGGAATTTTCAGATATTTTTCTAGAAGAATTACCTGGGTTGCCTCCCGATCACAAGGTAGATTTTGCTATAGATTTACCTCCAGGGATAGCACCGATTTCTAATGTTCCTTACTGTATAGCTCCAGCCGAATTAAGAGAATTAAATGATAAGTTGCAAGACTTTCTAGATAAGAGATTTATATGACCCATTGTATTGCCGTGGGGAGCTCTAGTATTGTTTGTAAAGAAGAAAGATGGGTCTGTGAGGATGTGTATTGATTACAGGGAAATAAACAACGTAACTATTAAGAACAGATATCCTCTACCCCGTATAGATGATTTGTTTGATCAGCTGTAGGGTACATAAGTGTATTCCAAGATTGACCTCAAATCATGCTATCATCAAGTAAGGGTAAAAGCAGAGGACATCTTGAAGACAGTCTTTAGGATCAGGTAAGGGCATTATGAATTCCTCGTTATGCCATTTGGTCTGACGAATACCCTAGCTGTGTTCATGGACTTGATGAATAGAGTCTTTCACCAGTATTTATATGAATTTGTTGTGATTTTTATTGATGATATATTGGTTTACTCGAGGAGTTTTGAGGATCATGAGGCGCACTTGAAACAGGTACTGCAGACGCTTAGGGAGAAGAAGTTGTATGCCAAGTTTAGTAAATGTGGATTTTGGTTAGAGAAAGTGTCGTTTTTGGGTCATGTGATCTCAGAGGATGGTATTTATGTGGATCCTAGTAAAATTAATGCAGTGGTGAATTGGGCCAGGCCGAAGAACGTTCAGAAAATCAGAAGTTTCTTAAGACTGGCAGGTTATTATCGTCAATTTGTTGAGGGGTTTTCAACCTCATCAGGGTCTTTCACGCGTTTGACTCAGAAAAATGCCAGATTTGCATAATATAAGAAATGTGAGTAGAGTTTTTAGGAATTAAAGTAGCAGCTTGTTACTGCACCAGTACCGATGATTCTATCAGGAGGTGATGGTTATGTAATTTACAGTGACACGTCTTTGAAAGGGTTCGTCTATGTATTGATACAGCATTATAGGGTGGTAGCATATACTTCCAGGCAGTTGAAAGAGTATGAAAAGAACTCCCCTACTCACGATCTGGCATTGGTTGCAGTGGTACACGCACTAAAGATTTGGAGGCATAACTTATATGGTAAGAGATGTGAAATATTTTTTGACCATAAAAGTTTAAAGTACTTCTTTACACAAAAGGAGTTGAATATGCAGCAAAGGAGATGGTTAGAACTCATCAAGGATTACGATTACACCATCAGCTACCACCCAGGTAAAGAAAATATGGTGGCTGATGCACTGAGCCGTAAATTAGAGAGTACAACGCAGTTAACAACAGTAATTCAGCACCCGATTCTGATGGACTTGGAAAGGCTCGACATGGAGTTAGTGGAGGGTGATCCTCAGGCATTTATTGCTAGCTTGGTTGTTCAGCTTACACTATATGAAAATATTAAAGATGCTCAAGGGAATGACTCATAATTAGCAGAGGTGATAGCCAGAGTACATGATGGTCAGGGGGAGGAATTCAGCATTTTTGATGACGAGGCGTCTAGGTTCCCTTTTAGATTGTGTGTGACTATAGATGACAATATTAGGAGAATGATTCTAGAGAAGGCTCACAGATATCTATACACAATTCGTACTGGAAGTACTTAAATGTATAGGGATTTGTGAGAGTATTTCTGGTGAAGTGGCATGAAGAGGGAGATTGCAGAATTTGTGCAGCAGTGCTTGATGTGCTAATAGGTTAAGGCTGAGCACCAGAGGTCGGTAGGGCAGTTGCAGCCACTTTACATCCCTGAGTGGAAGTGAGACCACATATCCATGGATTTCATTACCCGGCTACCACTGGCTCCGCATGGTCAGAATGCCATCTGGGTAATTGTTGATCGGTTAATGAAAACAGCTCATTTCCTACCTATTAAAGTTAGCTACCCTATGAATAAATTAGCAGAGATATACATTCAAGAGATTGTTTGACCCCATGGAGTGCCGATATCTATAGTCTCAGCCCGTGACCCATGCTTTACATCACGATTCTGGAAGAGCTTGTAGGAGGCTTTGAGGTCTTAGTTGGCATTCAACATCGCTTTTCATCCTCGGACAGATGGTCAGATAGAGAGAACGATCCAGGTACTTGAGGATATGTTGTGAGCGTGTGTATTGAATTTTGAGGGTAGCTGGACCCAATATTTATCATTGGTGGAGTTTGCCTACAACAACAGCTATCAGGCTAGCATAGGTATGGCACCTTATGAAGTGCTTTATGGTAGGAGGTGTTGTTCACCTTTATATTGGAGTGGGCTAGGTGAGAGGCGAATTTTGGGGCCAGAAATAGTGCAGCAAGCGTATGATAAAGTCCGACTTATTCAAGATAGAATCAATGCAACACAGAATCAATAGAAAAGCTACGCAGACACTCGCCATCAGGAATTGAAATTTGAAGTGGGTGATCGTGTGTTTTTGAAAATAGCGCCACTGAAGGGAATTATGAGGTTTGGGAAGAAGGGTAAGTTGAGCCCTAGGTTTATTGGCCCATTTGAGGTACTTGAGAAGATTAGATTAGTTTCCTACCGGATAGCTTTACTACTAGCTCTATTCAGAATACATGATGTATTTCATGTTTCTATGTTAAGAAAATACATCCCAGATCCTTCTCATATTATCAGTTACGCAGAATTAGAATTCGGTGATGCTCTAGCATATGAGGAAGCTCCAATATAGATCTTAGATAGAAAAGAACAAGAATTGTGCAGTAAGAAGATACCATTAGTAAAAGTTATATGGAGGAATCATGCGGTAGAAGAAGCTTCTTGGGAGCTTGAAGATGAAATCAGACAGAAATACCCACACCTGTTTAGTGGGATACAACAGTGATTTGTAAATTAAAGTTATGATAATTTTATTTAGTATAGCGTAATAAAGGTGTAATTGTAATATAAAGTATAGGATAGGTAGAATTTTTAGTTTTGGGAGAATTTTCTTTTATGGGTATAATTGTAATCTCCCAGATTTGCTTATGTAACCACGGTATTCCTCCGCCACAAGTGAGGGTGAGTAATAAAATAAGTAGACCACATCTATTTAAGGAATGGTGAATCATATGGATAGTAAATTTCGAGGATGAAATTTTATAAGGAAGGGAGAATATAATGACCTAAAGAATTAAGGTATTTAAATAATAGAGGGAGGAGAGAAAAAAAATTGTAAATGAAATTCAACAGGGGCCTTATCGATGAAGTGGCTATTTGGGCTCATCAACAGGGGCGCGTTTCGTCAATGAGGAAATATTGAGAGGCTATTTCTCAGCCCTGAATTTCGCCGGTGAAGAATAAGCATCGTCGATGAACTTCCTTCGTGGTTTCGTCGATGAGGTGATGTGTCTCATCGACAAAAGCCAGTGTATAAGTATGTTAAAACCGAATTTTTTAGCAGAAATCATGCAAAGAAATTCTCTCTCTCTCTCTCTCTCTCTCTCTCTCTCTCTCTCTCTCTCTCCTTTCGGCCCTTTCCCCCTTCTCTCTAAGATTTTGAGCCGATTCTTTGCCAGATCGATGATCTGAGGCCACCATGACACTCCTGGGAGAGTTCTCTTCAAGTCTACTGGAGTGGATCGTTGGTGGGGCTATATTGAATTTCATCCCAGATTTAGGGTAAGACTTTTTATTCAGAATTTGGTTAGTTACAGTTATAGAAAATGTAGTGGTTAGAGAAATACTGAAGTTTTGTTTTGGGAGATGTTGTTTTTAGGGTGTTGAACAGGGAACCCTGCAAGTGTAAGACTAGACATTGTAAGGGCTTTACAGAAATCAGGTAAGGGAAATATGCTATACTAGTAAATCAGTTATTTTCACCAGAAAGATGCAGTATTTGTTTATGGGTTTTCTAGAGCAGGAATTATACAATTTTATTGATTACGATTAATGAGTATTATTTATTTGTGTGGAATGAGAAATACTGGTATAGAACAATGTTCTACACAACTTTTATAGAATTGCCAATATCTAGATTTATAGAATTATCTTTTATAGAATAAACAATTTTAAATTACAGAATTGCAGTTATTCAAATACACAGTTTATATAGATATACAGTTTTATTCAGAAATACAGTCTCTATAGTTTCATGATTCACAGTTATAGTATAGGAAGATGTTTTTATAGTTTTCATTGTACCATGATTGTACAGTTTTATAGAACCATGACATATAGAGATATAGTTGATATAGAAATACAGTTATACAAAATCATGGTAAAATATATAGATTTTATATAGAAATGTATTATATAGTATCAAACCCTGATGGAACATTATAGATCAGTTTACAAAGCACGGTACCATAGCTATTTACTGTTCAGAGTGCAACCACATAACTCAGATAGAATGTGGATTTACAACAGTCGATCGTGCCTATGTTGTGGATAGGCTCCCCGTTAGTTAGGGTTGAGGAGGCCGATCTGACTTTCGGAGTATAGTGATATATCCTGGTAGGCCAGCCAGTGATAAGTCCCGCATACGGGCCGCACAAACCTGCCATGAGGGGTTAAATCATGACATACAACCATCCAGGGAATTTTTATTAATTATTATATGTATAATTACAGAAACAATGGATGTACTTATGAATATTAGAAGTATTATGAATAGAAAAATCATAAAAATATCTATGTTAAGTATCACATATATGAACTATGCAATACTTTATTTATACATGTTTTCTGAAATTCAGTTATCTATAGTATTCTAAATCAGGTTTTACGAATATGTAACTCATTTGCCACATACTAGCAATAGCGTATTTCATCTTACTGAGCGTTGTCTCATCCCAATTGTAGACACCTCATTTTTACCCAGGCTCAATAATAATAATAATAATAATAATAATAATAATAATATTATTATTATTATTATTATTATTTTTAAATATTATTATTACCTTATTATCATCATTATTTTTACTATTATTAGTATTATTAGTATCGTTATAATATTATTATTATTATTTTATTATTATTATTATTATTATTATTTTATTTTTATTATTATTATTTAAAATATTATTATTATCACTTTATCATCTTGCTATTGTTATTATTATTATATTACTATTATTATTATAATTATAATAATTATTATTATATTTAATTTATTATTATTATTGCCCCATTATTTTTATTATCTATGATTATTATTATTATTATTATTATTATTATTATTATTATTACTATTTTCATTATTATTATCATTATTATTGTATATATTGTTACCATAAAAGTATGAAGAGAATAAAAATAAGAAAGGAAAAGAAAAGAAGGATTTTTTAGGGTTGAAAATTTATAAAAAGGGGGGGGGGGGGGGCGCTGCATACACAACACAGCAGTTCTTTGGCTTATATGTTTATTTATAGTTCTTTGTTTTTATTGTAATATTTAATGGGTAATATGTTCACCTTATTTGCTTATATGATTATTTCGGGTTTTTTTTATTGTGACATTTAATGGGTAATATATTTATCTTATTTGATTGTGTAATTATTTAGGGTTTTTTATTATTATTGTATTATTTAATGTGTAATGTGATTATTTCATTTACTTGCATAATTATTTAGGGTATTCTTAATCATTATTTTTATTATTTAATGTTGCTCCCATATTTATCATTTTATATTATTGCTTACTAATGTTAAAGCTTACTTGTTCCCATATTTATCCTTGCATATCTACATATTGATTTTAGAATTGATTGTTTCCATAATTCCATTATTTTGTTGTCATACTCATAATCGTGTAATTACATACTAACTTTAGAATTATTTGTTTCCATATTGTATAGTTTACATTTTAATTGTAGGATTGATTTGTTTCTTTAATTATTTCCATATTGTAGATGTTATCATTAATTGTATGTTAATATTAAGACAAGTATTGTATTATTAAGATATACCTTTTTATTATTAATATTATTATTGCTACAACTATTATCTTTATCATTATATACATATACATACATATATTTTTAGAATTGTGTCATTATTGTATATCCTACTGCGTGTTATTATTATTATTATCTTTTTTGTGCAGGTATATATATGTTAAAGTAGGTGTTATTATTACTATTAGGGTATGTATATATATATTATTTGAATTACGTGTTATTAGTACCATATATTGGAATACAAGTTATTTATTATTATTATTATTATTATACATATATATACATATGCTAAGGTACGTGTTATTATTACTATTACGTTATATACATATATTTAAGTTAGGTGTTATTATTAATATTATCATGGCGTGCGTTCTTCATAGTTGCAGTATTTATTTTCTTTAAGTAATTTATATTATATTTTTATTTCTATATCATTGTACTTATTTTTTTTTTATAAGATATTTTCTCGATATTCTAATCCCTATGATTTTATTGCGGGGGTATGAGCCTTCGGGCATCACGTACCTTAAGCTCTGAGGGAATATATATGTGCATATTATCTTCATTTATTTATTTTTTAAGTGTATTTATAAATTCATAAAAGGAGTAATTTAAAGACTTTTTAAATTAACTTAGGGATAATTTCAAATTAATTAGGTACCGTTCGTAAGAACGGGCGTGTAGGGGGTGCTCGTACCTTCCACTCGCGTAACCGAACTCCCGACCCCAACTCTGGTAATGTAGACCCTTTCTACCCCTAACGGGATAGTAATCCTGTGTTCTAACCACACTAAAAGGTTAGTGGCGACTCCTACATTCCATTTTTCCTGAAAATATTAAAATTGATCTTTAGTTCGCCGCCCGGGGCACACGCGCTCCCGGGACATCGCGACAACTTGGCGACTCCGCTGGGGACGACTTAGAGAGTCGAGCCATTAATTAATTAGAAATTATCCCAAGTTTAAATTTATTAAATCTTTTAATTACTCCTTATTTTGTGAATATTGTAATTCGTAAATAATCTTGATTAATTGAAAATATTTTACTTCCATAATTTGTAAATAATCTTGATTAATTGTAAATATTTTACTTCCATAATTTGTAAATAATCTCAATTAATTAAAAATATTTTGTTTCCTAATTTGTTGAGCATTAATTGTAGATATTTTGTTTCCAAATATTCTGAATAAGCATATTAATTGTAGATATTGGGAATAAACATATTAATTATAGATATTGTGTATACTAATCGTAAATATTTTGTTTCCATATATATATATTTTTTAAGTATACTAATTAAAAATATTTTTGTTTCCAAATTTGTTGAATAGACATATTAATTGCATATATTATGTTTCCTTATCTTTTGAATATATGTATATATTAATTATAGATATCTTGTTTCCATATTGTTTATAGCATGTGAATAAATGTTGGGATAGCGGGATTAGGTTAAATTTAAATTCATACACTCTCACGCTCTATACCCAAGCTTTCCTTACTAGGATTAGATAGGAGTGTAATAGCGTTTGTCCCCACGTGGCAAGGCTTGTGGGGACCCGCGAACCACTCCACTCAGTTTAAATTTTGTCCAAACCCCTTTTGGGTAAGGATGGATATTAGATTGGGAACCTTTTTATCAATAGGGATTAGAGCCTACCCACACGTACTTGTCTATAGTCTTCCCTAATTAGGATAGAGCCATGAAGAACCCTATATATACGTACCTACCCTAGGTTGGGACAGGAGCCACATCCTTCTCCATGAATAGTGTGTTGTATATATGTTGTGAGATACTTTGTATTATATCATGTATTTGACATCAATCTAGACATGCATCCTACTTTGCCAGTATTCTGAAAAAGCCCAATAATGAGACCAAGACCCATCCTTTTAAAAAATGAAGCACTTGGCCCAAGCATTTTAAAATATGAGTCGGCCCAACCATTTTCAAATAACTCGGGCCCAATATTTTTTTTAGAAAAAAAGACCAACCTAGGCCCAACCTTTTCCTAAGTAAAAACGTAGCTCAGGCCTGATTTTCAAAAAGGGTAAAACCCAGATTTCAAAAGTGGGCTTCGGCCCTATTGTCTAAAAATATGGGCCAACATTTTTCTAAGCAAATTCAAGCCCAAATCCTTTTAAAACTAGGGCCTGATCCCATCATGAAATATATTGAAGCCCATATTTTAATATACTTGAGGCCCAAGTGCACACTAAAGTCCACAAGCCTGTAGTGAACAAATCCAATGGGTTGACTAACCTGGGTCAACCCCAACCTCAGATCATAATTTGAACCTTCATAGAATCTGAGGTACATGGACCGTCATCAAGGAAAAGAATGATTGAGGGAAGAATTGAATTGAAATTGTGGCCCATCAATGATTGTCTTAATCTTGAAATCTCTCATTAGTGGGACTTTTCCTAGAATGCTGACAAAGTAGTTAGTTAGGTTACATTACATCCATGTATTCATGCATAATTTCACACATAATCATGCATGATAGGTCACATGCATGGTCATATCTCTATTTGTATGTGTAATTGCACTAGTTACATCCATGCACAAATATTCATTGCACCCATGCATTCATGCATAATTTCACACATACCCATGCACGATAGGTCACATGCATGTTCATATCTCTGTTTGTATGAGTAATTGCATTAGTTACATCCATGCACAAACGTTTATCGCATCCCATGGTCATGCATTAAATACTCACACATTCATGCCTTACATAATCATACATTCAGTTCGAAAAAGGAAGTTTTGGTCCACAGCTCTCTCAAGGAAAAGAAGTCGTTTGAGTAGAAAAAAGCAATAATTGACATTACTACACATCAGTACAATACCCGAAGAAAGGCAAGAGAAATGAGTGAACAGCTAGAAAACAGGGTCCTGGGGATAAAACAAGGATAGGAAGAATTGATTGAAAAAATGAGCAAAATTATGGAATTGTTGATGAACAAAGGAAAAGCGGTACAAAATGATTCTGAAATAGATATAGACCCTACTCATCCTCCAGGGTTCATCCTAAATCATGGACAAACATCAGCTCCACCACCGGGCGTCATGGGGGATCCAATGCCAAATATGCCTCCATTTATCCCAACTGTGCCAGCACAGGGGTTTCCAGTGGCAGGGACTTCCCCCTTAGCAACTCCTGATATGGGGATAAATAGATCTAAGTCTGAGCGTCGTTGTGACGTATTGGAGGAGCGCTTGAAAGCAATTGAAGGGTATAATACATTTGACTCCGTTGACCCTAAAGACCTTTGCCTAGTGCCAAAGGTCACTCTGCCGCCAAAATTCAAGTTGCTGGATTTTGAAAAATTCAATGGGACCCACTGTCCTCGGACCCACCTGCGCCTGTATTGCCAAAAAATGGCTGCACATACCGATGATGAGAGGTTGATGATGCATTGCTTTCAAGATAGCCTGACTGGAGCGGCTATCAGATGGTACATTCAGCAGGATCGAGCTCGAATCCGTACTTGGAAAGATTTGGAAAATTCATTTATAGCTCAGTACCGCCATGTGATAGAGATGACACCTAATCGTATGACCCTACAAAGCATGCAAATGAAACCTAATGAAACATTCAGAGAATATGCATATAGATGGAGGGACATGTCCATCCAAGTGAGCCCTCCAGTGGAAGATAGGGAGGCTATCTCCCTATTCGTGAATACATTGAAAGATCCTTACTTTGGGCATCTTTTAGGGGCAACTCCCCATGACTTCATGGATATTGTTTCTATCGGAGAGAGAATCGAAACAGCCATCAAAGTTGGAAAGGCCAGAAGTGGTGGCGAAGAAATCAGTTCGGACAAGAAATGGACAAATAGGAAGAAGGATGATGAAACTCATATGATTCAAGGGCAACAACACCAAAGAGGTCATAATCAAGGGTTTAGAAGAAATATTGTTAACCAGATAGCGCATACAGGCACAGGGTCTCAGTTTGTTCCCTATGGGCCTACGCTCACACAGAAAAATGTTCAAACACAGAGATATGGTCCTAATAGGGTGGAACCAATTCCTATGTCCTATTCGGAATTGCTCCCCCAATTGCTCGAAAGAAAGCTCATTTCAACAATCCCTGGAGTAGCTGTACGACACCCCCTACCACAATGGTATGACCCGGATGCTAAGTGCGCGTATCACTCCAATTCTCCAGGTCACACCATTGACCACTGTTGGACATTTAAACACAAGGTACAGTCGTTGAGGGATGCCGGTTGGTTGGTCTTCAATGATAAGTAGCCAGGAGTTCAGAGTGATCCCTTACCCAATCACGGGGAAAGAAATTGTTAAGATGTTGTACGAAGGACTGGGAGCCGAGGTCAGGCAAAAGAATATGTCAAGTTATGGATCCTAGAGTTCTCGTAAGGAGCCCAAAGGGAGTAGAGTAGAAGTGAGAGTAGAATTACACAAGGGGCAAGTTTTTGATTATCTAGCTTGTTTCATTTGGAGGAGGGTGTTCATTTTAATTCTCTATTTCTGGCAGTCGGCCGACACTATTGTCCGGACCAATTTCCTGTCCTCAATAAATTGAATCTGCATTTTCTAATATCATCTTGTGTCCTGCGTACAGTTGACCAAAAATTTGTTTGCTATTGCTTCGGGTGTTTGTATGTTAAGATAGGAAAATAATAATACCAAATAGGAAGCCAGACAAATTCCTTCCTAAACGAGATGGTAATTTGAAAACCAAAAACACGGGAGGTGGAATTAGAGAAGGCCATAGTTAAACGATTTGTCGGTTCTGTGTAGGACATATAGGATTTGCGATTTTGCAATTTAGAACAGGGGGGATGGTTAAGTGTGAATATGTGATTTCAGTGAATAAATAGATTAGTTTGTAAGGGAGATAGGAGCCTTTAATGTTTATCTTTGCTTTTTAGATGTACCCAAGACAGTGATACACATTCTGGAGGTGATGGAGCAGGACCTCGACGTATTGGGAGTGGCACGATACTAATTCGCATATTGCGTCAGCGTCACAAGCAGAGGTGATGACCGAGATTTGCTATGAGCGCATGGGAGCCAGCTTGCATGATCGAGTAGTTTAATACTGATAACGCCCCTATCTCTCTTGCAGGAGAGCTGACCCAGATGGCTAAAAATTGGTTTCAGGACATATTGAGAATTACCTTTGGGCAAGTGCTTCCATGTAGCAGACAACAAAAGGTGGTATTTGCGACTTTCAACTGACGCTAGAGGCAAAACGTTGGTGGTGGAGCTCACGCGACTGATTGAGGAGCAAGGCCGTATACCTTGGACGGTGATGTGGAATCGATTCAAGGAGCTGTTTCGTTAGCTATATTTCCCTGCCTATGTTCAAAGGGCAAAGCAGCAAAGTTTATGCATTATTTTAGTGGCAGATGACAATATCTCAGAAATAGAGTGGGGGAAGAAGCATGCTTGATTTAAAAAACAAGATAAGGAGTTGTCTCGGTTTGCCACACACTTGGCACAAACGAAGAGAAAAGGCAAGGAAATTTTGAAGAAGGTTTTGAGGTAGAACTTGTTGAGAAGGTTATTGGTTTTGGTTCAACATTTGCGGAGGTCCCTATAGATAGGGCTGCGGTTATTCGAGATTGTGGCATGCAGAGAGTATTGTAGCTCTCAAAGTTAGAGAAAAAGAGCCCACGCCTAAGGTTTTCAGGCAGGTTCCAGTAGTTTGCCCGTGAGAGGAGACCGGTTCATATGCTAGATCAGAGACAGATGTACAGACTTCATGAGAATTAGGGTATGCAGACCTACCCGGTGTGTCAGATGTGGGGGAGACAACAGTTGGGGGAGTGCCGGGTAGGGAAAGATGTTTTCTATCGCTATAAGAAACCCAGCCACATGGCATGAGCATGCTCAGAACCACCGATCCAGGTCCTAGGTCCCAGACCCTATCGAGGAGGTTCTCAGGCACCTTGTGGAGGCCAACAGAGGAATGTAGCCCTGGTGGGGGTTTATACTTTGATGCCAGGTGATGATGAGACTGCCACAGATGTAGTGATAGGTACTTTTACTGTTTTACCATATCAAGTTATTGTTTTATTTGATTCAGGTGCTACTCATTCCTTTCTCTCTTTGACTTATGTCAAATTGTTTGGAAATGAGACCAAGTTATTAGAAGTAGAATTGTAAGTAGCTACACCGTCAGGGTCAGTGATGAGGTCTCGAAGAGTGCTCAGGGGTTATCCAATAGAAATTCAGGGGCGAGTGTTCCTAGCTGACTTGGTCGTATTAAATATGCATGGGTTTGATGAAATACTAGGTATGGATTGGTTGACAGCTAATCACGCCAGTATTGACTACTATCAGAAGGAAGTAATTTTTCGACCCCCTGGTGAGCAAGAATTTAGATTTGTTGGATCGCGTGTGCATGCTTCATCATAGTTAGTGTCAATCGTGTAGGCGAGCAAATCGCTCTTAGGCAAATGTCAAGGGTTTATGGCTTTTGTAAAGGAAGTGTCAGAAAATGAATCGAAACATGACAGTACACCAGTGATAAGGGAATTTTTAGATATTTTTCCAAAAGAATTACCTGGGTTGCCGTCCAATCGTGAGGTAGATTTTGCTATAGATATACCTCCAGGGATAGCGCCGATTTCTAATGTTCCTTACTGTATGGCTCCAGCTAAATTGAGATAATTAAATGATAAGTTACAGGACTTTCTAGATAAGAGATTTATATGACCCATTGTATTGCCGTGGGGAGCTCTAGTATTGTTTGTAAAGAAGAAAAATGGGTCTATAAGGATGTGTATTGAGTACAGGGAAATAAACAAGGTAACTATTAAGAACAGATATCCTCTACCCTGTATAGATGATTTGTTTGATCAGCTCTAGGGTACATGAGTGTATTCCAAGATTGACCTCAAATCAGGCTATCATCAAGTGAGGGTAAAAGCAGAGGACATCTCGAAGATAGTCTTTAGGATCAGGTAAAGGCATTATGAATTCCTCGTTATGCCATTTGGTCTGACGAATGCCCTAGCTGTGTTCATGGACTTGATGAATAGAGTCTTTCACCAGTATTTATACGAGTTTGTTATGATTTTTATTGATGATATACTAGTTTACTGAAGGAGTTTTGAGGATCATGAGGCGCACTTGAGACAGGTACTGCAGACGCTTAGGGAGAAGAAGTTGTATACTAAGTTTAGTAAATGTGGATTTTGGTTAGAGAAAGTGTTGTTTTTGGGTCATGTGATCTTAGAGGATGGTATTTATGTGGATCCTAGTAAAATTAATGCGGTGGTGAATTGGGCCAGGCTGAAGAACGTTCAGGAAATTAGAAGTTTCTTAAGACTGACAGGTTATTATCGTCAATTTGTTGAGGGGTTTTCAACCTCATCAGGGTCTTTCACGCGTTTGACTAGGAAAAATGCCAGATTTGCATAAGATAAGGAATGCGAGTAGAGTTTTTAGGAATTAAAGTAGCGGCTTGTTACTGCACCAGTACTGATGATTCTATCAGGAGGTGATGATTATGTAATTTACAGTGACGCGTCTTTGAAAGGGCTCGACTGTGTATTGATGCAGCATTGTAGGGTGGTAGCATATGCTTCCAGGCAGTTGAAAGAGTATGAAAAGAACTGCCTTACTCACGATCTGGCATTGGCTGCAGTGGTACACGCACTAAAGATTTGGAGGCATTACTTATATGGTGAGAGATGTGAAATATTTTCTGACAAAGTACTTCTTTATGCAAAGGGAGTTGAATATGCAGCAAAGGAGATGGTTAGAACTCATCAAGGATTACGATTACACCATCAGCTACCACCCAAGTAAAGAAAATATGGTGGCTGATGCACTGAGCCGTAAATTAGAGAGTACAATGCAGTTAGCAACAGTAATTCAGCACCCAATTCTGATGGACTTGGAAAGACTCGATGTGGAGTTAGTGGAGGGTGATCCTTAGGAATTTATTGCTAGCTTGGTTGTGCAACTTACACTATATGAAAATATTAAAGATGCTCAAGGGAATGACCCATAATTAGCAGAGGTGATAGCAAGAGTACATGATGGTCAGGGAGAGGAATTCAGCATTTTTGATGATGAGGCATCGAGGTTCCCTTTCAAATTGTGTGTGACTGTAGATGACAATATTAGGAGAACGATTCTAGAGAAGGCTCATAGATATCTATACATGATTCATACTGGCAGTACTAAAATGTGTAGGGATTTGTGAGAGTATTTCTGGTGAAGTGGCATGAAGAGGGAGATTGTAGAATTTGTGCAGCAGTGCTTGATGTGCCAATAGGTTAAGGCTGAGCACCAGAGGTCGGCAGAACAGTTGCAGCCACTTTACATCCCTGAGTGGAAGTGAGACCACATATCCATGGATTTCGTTACCCGGCTACCATTGGCTCCGCATGGTCAGAATGCCATCTAGGTAATTGTTGATCTGCTAATGAAAATAGCTCATTTCCTACCTATTAAAGTTAGCTACCCTATGAATAAATTAGTAGACATATACATTCAAGAGATTGTTTGACCCCATGGAGTGCCGATATCTATAGTCTTAGCTCGTGACCCACGCTTTACATCATGATTCTGGAAGAGCTTGTAGGAGGCTTTGGGGTCTCAGTTGGCATTCAACACTACTTTTCATCCTCAGACAGATGGTCAGACAGAGAGAACGATCTAGGTACTTGAGGATATGCTGCAAGCGTGTGTATTGAATTTTGAGGGTAGCTGGACCCAATATTTATCATTGGTGGAGTTTGCCTACAACAACAGCTATCAGGCTAGCATAGGTATGGCACCTTATGAAGCGCGTTATGGTAGGATGTGTCGTTCACCTTTATACTGGAGTGAGCTAGGTGAGAGGCAAGTTTTGGGGCCAGAAATAGTGCAGCAAGCGTATGATAAAGTTTGACTTATTCAAGATAGAATCAATGCAGCACAAAGTCAATAGAAAAGCTACGCAAACACTCGCCGTCGGGAATTGAAATTTGAAGTGGGTGACCATGTGTTTTTGAAAATAGCGCCACTGAAGGGAATTATGAGGTTTGGGAAGAAGGGTAAATTAAGCCCTAGGTTTATTGGCCCATTTGAGATACTTGAGAAGATTGGGTTAGTTTCCTACCAGATAGCTTTACCACTAGCTCTATTCAGAATACATGACGTATTTCATGTTTCTATGTTAAGAAAATACATCCCAGATCCTTCTCATATTATCAGTTACGCAGAATTAAAATTCAGTGATGCTCTAGCATATGAGGAAGCTCCAATATAGATCTTAGATAAAAAAGAACAAGAATTGTGCAGTAAAAAGATACCATTAGTAAAAGTTATATGGATGAATCACGCGGTAGAAGAAGCTTCTTGGGAGCTTGAAGATGAAATCAGACAGAAATACCCACACCTATTTAGTGGGATACAACAGTGATTTGTAAATTAAAGTTACGATAATTTTATTTAGTATAGCGTAATAAAGGTGTAATTGTAATATAGAGTATAGGATAGGTAGAGTTTTTAGTTTTGGGAGAATTTTCTTTTATGGGTATAATTGTAATCTCCCAGAATTGCTTATGTAACCATGGTATTCCTCTGCCACAAGTGAGGGTGAGTAATAAAATAAGTAGACCACATCTATTTAAGGAATGGTGAATCATATGGATAGTAAATTTCGAGGACGAAATTTTATAAGGAGGGGAGAATATAATGACCTAAAGAATTAAGGTATTTAAATAATAGAAGGAGGAGAGAAAAGAAATTGTAAATGAAATTCAACAGGGGCCTCATCGACGAAGTGACTATTTGCGCGCGCGCGCGGGGGTGGGGGTGGGTGGGCGTTTCGTCAATGAGGAAATACCGAGAGGCTATTTCTCAGCCCTGAATTTCGCCGATGAAGAATAAGCATCGTCGACAAACTTCCTTCGTGACCTTGTCAATGAGGTGACGTGTCTCATTGACGAAAGGTAGTGTATAAGTATGTTAAAACCAGATTTTTCAGCAGAAATCATGCAAGGAAATTCTCTCTCTCTCTCTCTCTCTCTCTCTCTATCTCTCTCTCTATCTCTCCTTTCGGCTCTTTCCCCCTTCTCTCTAAGATTTTGAGCCAATTCTTCGCCAGATCAATGATCCGAGGCCACCACGACACTCCTGGGAGAGTTCTCTTCAAGTCTACTAGAGTGGATCGTTGGTGGGGCTATATTGAATTTCATCCCAAATTTAGGGTAAAAATTTTTATTCAGAATTTGGTTACTTACAGTTATAGAAAATGTAGTGGTTAGAGAAATACTGAAGTTTTGTTTTGGGAGATGTTGTTTTCAGGGTGTTGAACAGGGAACCCTGCAAGTGTAAGACTAGACATTGTAAAGGCTTTACAGAAATCAGTTAAGGGAAATATGCTATACTAGTAAATCAGTTATTTTCACAAGAAAGATGTAATATTTGTTTAAGGGTTTTCTAGAGCAGGAATTATACAATTTTATTGATTACGATTAATGAGTATTATTTATTTGTGAGGCATGAGAAATACTGGAATAGAACAATGTTCTACGCAACTTTTATAGAATTGCAAGTATCTAGATTTATAGAATTATCTTTCATAGAATAAACAGTTTTAAATTACAGAATTACAGTTATTCAGATACACAGTTTATATAGATATACAGTTTTATTCAGAAATACAGTCTCTATAGTTTCATGATTCACAGTTATAGTACAGGAAGATGTTTTTATAGTTTTCATAGTACCATGATTATACAGTTTTATAGAACCATGACATATAGAGATATAGTTGATACAGAAATACAGTTATACAGATGCATGGTAAAACATATAAATTTTATATAGAAATGTATTATATAGTATCAGACCCCGATGGAACATTACAGATCAGTTTACAGAGCATGGTACCATAGCTATTTACTGTTCAGAGTGCA
Source organism: Malania oleifera (assembly GCF_029873635.1). Taxonomy (NCBI): domain Eukaryota; kingdom Viridiplantae; phylum Streptophyta; class Magnoliopsida; order Santalales; family Ximeniaceae; genus Malania; species Malania oleifera. The sequence continues at coordinate 70,503,208 of NC_080424.1, read as the reverse complement.
ACTACATAACTCAGATAGAATGTGGATTTACAACAGTCGATCGTGCCTATGTTGTGGATAGGCTCCCCGTTAGTTAGGGTTGAGGAGGCCGATCTGACTTTCGGAGTATAGTGATATATCCTGGTAGGCCAGCTAGTGATAAGTCCCGCCTACGGGCCGCACAAACCTGCCATGAGGGGTTAAATCATGACATACAACCATCCAGGGAATTTTTATTAATTATTATATGTATAATCAGATTTACAGAAACAGTGGATGTACTTATGAATATTAGAAGTATTATGAATAGAAAAATCATAGAAATATCTATGTTAAGTATCACATATATGAACTATGCAGTACTTTATTTATACATGTTTTCTGAAATTTAGTTATCTACAGTATTCTAAATCAGGTTTTACGAATATGTAACTCATTTGCCACACACTAGCGATAGCATATTTCGTCGTATTGAGCGTTGTCTCATCCTAATGATTTAACATTTTTCAAGTGAACTAGTTAGGCGAGCGGATCAGGCTTGCAGATAGAGGGGGCTACTGTACTGCCTTATCAGTAGGGTGAGTATTTTTGGGAGGTTATTTGCATTGCCCTGGTTTCAGTTGAGGGTATTTCTGGGAACATTTGTGTATGTATGTTTTGGAAATTGTTTAGACACTCTGGTATTGTAATGTATTTATATGGTTATGGTTTTATGAATTCCACTTCTTGCTGCTTAGGTTGTTGTGTCTCAGATTCTATGGGTCTTATCTGGACCATGATAATAGTTTGATTTAAATTAAAAAGGTAATAGAGCAGTGAAATTTCTTAGTCTATATTTATAGGAAGAAAAAAAAATATATGGTAGTAAAATCAGGTCGTTACATAATTTCTGTGCGAAAAATGTTTTCTTGCTATATTTTTGGATTTTTAGTGACTAAACTATTAGTGACGGTTTCAAATCCGTCACTGATAGTGCCTTATTAGTGACGGATTTGAAACCGTCACTAATAGTTTCTGTAAAGACTTGCAAAATTATGGTAATTAAATAATAAAAGAAAGGATGATGTAAAGGAAAATTTTAAGGAAGTAACAAACATGCTTATTAGGATCGTTGACGTGGACACGTGTCTCGTCGATGAGAAATTACCGAGAGGCTATCTTCAAGCCCTAAATTTCATCGACGAGGGTAGTGTGCTCATCGATGAACTTGCTTCTTGGCCTCGTTGACGAAGCCAGAAGTATAAGTAGCCAAAAATTTCCTTTTTGCGAGCAAAATTAACATGCAGGATTCTTTCTATTTCTGGCTTTGTCTCCCTCCCCTTCTCTCTAGAATTCTGGCTCCGTTCTTTGCTGGTTCGACAATACGAAGCGGCCACATTACTCTTGGGAGGATTCTCCATAAATCCGCTGGAGTAATTTGTTGGTTAGGCCAACTTGGGAACCATCCTAATTTTAGGGTGAGTAGATTATTTGAATATTTCCAGTATAACTGAGTTCATTTGAGTTTAGATTTTGTATTATATAAGAATATACTGGAGTTCTGTGAAGTAAAATTAAGATATTATATTTTCAAGAATGGGGTGTTTTGGGACCCTGCAGGCAAGGGTTAAGGACCTAGTGGGTGGTATTTCAGGAACCCAGATAAAATGATATATGGATTATAGTTTAGGAATTGTGTATATGTGAATTTGGGGAAAAATGTATGCGATAATTTTTTTAGGTGAATTTAGTTGTTTGATTAGGGAATTATATGTGTATATCTCAGGATGTTGAAATTATGAATGTCGCACACGTGGGATTGTAAATAGTAGCTAGTGTTCAGATAGTCAGGTAAGGGAAATATGCTATGCTAGGAATTTTAGTATGATTATCTGCAGAAATTACATGTTTTACCAAATTATTATTATTCAGATTATAAAATATTTGTATAGCAGAAAATACAGATTTTAGAACATGTGAATTTATTTATTTAAATCGTGTGGAATGAGCTTATAGCAAATTAGAACAATATTTATGTAGCTACAAATACCATGTTTTACCGTATATTAGCAAAAAATATTATAGGATATATATATTTTATGGAATGATGAATTTATAGTACGTATACAGATAGAAATTATACTATATAGTTAGAAACATGATTTACAGTATATGTATGTAAACCTATATTTTCAGGAAATTCAAAACACCATGATTTCAGAACCATAATACTCAGTTTATCAGATACATTGAAAGATACACAAATATACAAACATTAAATATTCAGTCAGTTACTCAGATTTTCGGATCGGTTTTGTAATGTTACGGTTATTTCAAAATCATTGTAAACCAGTAATATAAAATATCAGTTATGTACATATAATATCAGACCCTGATGGACCAGATTCAGTTAGCAGAGCATAGTATTGTAGTTATATTCAGTTATGAGTGCAACCATGTAACTCAAATAGTAAGTGGATTTAATAGTCGATCATGCCTATGTTGTGGAAAGGCTCCTCGTCAGTTAAGTTTGAGGAGGTTGATCTGACTTTTAGAGTTCAGTTGACTTATCCTGGTCAGCCAGCTAGGATAGGTCCCGCCTATGGGCCGCATAACCTTGTCATGAGGGGTTAAATCATGACTTTCAATAATCCATCCAAGGAAGTTTTCTTAGTTATTATATATATATATATATATATATATATATATATATATATATCCAGATTTACAGGAACCGTAGATGTACCTATGAATATTAGAAGTATTATGAATAGAAAATTTAGACAAACAATTTATGTCATGCCCTGAACCTGGTAATGGGACACAGGGGTGAATAAATAATTGTTGACTTAACTGAGCATTTCAATCCTGTTTTGATGATAACAAAATGAAGGATGCTTTAACATATGATGTTAAGTGATGTGTTTTAGGTAAAAGAACTCTCAAGGTTGATAGGTCGAAGCTTAATGTTAATCTAGTGATAGCTCCTCAGAATATTGAAGGCAATGAACGACAAATGAAGAAGTTTAAGGGCAAGCAAACCCAAAGTCAAAAGTGAACCTCAAAAGGCTGAAGGAGGTTGAAGGATTTAAGAAGACCATAATTAGAAGAACTGTTGTAAGTACTTCAAAACCAAATGTCATTTAGATATGTGAAGCTCTTATAAAAACAAAAGAAACTAAGAAATACTTTGTTTTAAAGAGCTTAAAACATCTTTTTGAAATCAAAGTAACAAAGGTCTTAAAGGAAGGAAATTTTTCAAAATAAAAAGAGAGTTTCTGATAAGCCATGCACCTGACAGACGACTGTCTGTCTATGCACAGACGACTGGTAAGTTAAAGGGTTTAATCAAAGTGTTCTGAGTTTAAAATTTTAACTATGACAGATGACTGCCAGTATTCTCGGTTTAAATTTTAACTATGACAGACGAGTGCTATGTCGTGGGAGACGACTGTCGTGTGGAGCAGATTTCAGATCTCAACGGGAAGCTTCTTTTAAAATTTTGAATTTCAAAATTTAGTCAACAATTTTAACGTTTTTTCAAAATTTACCTAATTTGATGTGGATGTTGATCTTTCAAAATTTAATCAACAATTTAATGTTTTTTCAAAATTTACCTAATTTGATGTGGATGTTGATCTTTTAAAATTTTGAATTTCAAAATTTAGTCAACAATTTAATGTTTTTTCAAAGTTTACCTAATTTGATGTCGATGTTGATCTTTCAAAATTTTGAATTTCAAAATTTAGTCAACAATTTAATGTTTTTTCAAAGTTTACCTAATTTGATGTGGATGTTGATCTTTTAAAATTTTAAATTCCAAAATTTAGTTGACAATTTAATGTTTTTTCAAAGTTTACCTAATTTGATGCGGACGTTGATCTTTTAAATTGCCTATAAATGCCTCTTTGGGTAATAAAAAAACATGATAGAGAAAACACAAGAAAAGAGAGAAATAAGACAAAATTTGGAATTCATCTTGTGCTGAAATTCTCCTGAAGTTCTTCTTTACTCACATCTTTTGTTGGAGAGGAATTCTACAATTTTGGTAGATTGAAAATATCAAAACTTGGTTTCGGGTTGCAATTCCATTTCTCTTTTAAACAAACCATTGGTGACTTCTAAAAACATTAGAAGTTCATATAATCTATTTTGTTTTGGTTTTTTGAAGTACTATTTACATCTTAATTTGTACAACCTACTCTAAATTTTGAGAGTATTTTTTGTACGTAGAATTTATATATATTCTTGTAGATTGTGACGATTCCAGGTATTTAGATCGTTGGCTAGGTGAGGGATTATGGCTTAGAGAGGTGCTGCTCTAGCCTTCTGAAGGAGTGTGTAAAGGTATTGTTCCGCTCAGTAAAGGAATAGGTTTAGTGAATCCTTTGGTGGTTTTGCCAAAGGCAAAGATGTAGGCTGTGTTGAAGCCAAACCTCAAAAAATCCTGTGTCTCACTCTCTCTTTCCCTTACTCTTTATTTTTAGCATATTTATATTGCATGGATGGTTTAAATTTGAAATCATATACACTACGTATATTTGGAAATCAAACAAACTTAAAGTTTAATTTTGATTTGGGTTGCGAAAACCGAAAGGGAGTACATTGGTTAAACCATACTTTGCGAAAACCATATGAGAGTACGTTACTTGGTTAAAACACCCAAAGAAAATTAACTAAGAGTTTACTTGAATTCTGAATTTTGGGAAGAGTGTGGATGTATGGTTGTAAATCATATAAAAGAAGCAAATTTATTTTAACAAACATATCATTCAACTACAGGGCTTGATTCATATTTATAAGGCATACATAAACTAACAACCGTCCTAATTTTTTACTACTGTACATCTTAATTTTGGTTTGGCTGTTTGTTTTCAAATTGTGTTTGATTAGTTTGGATAGTGTGGTTGATTGAAAGGTTGATTGGTGATTTAGTTGTTTAAGTGCTTGTGTTCTTTTAAAATTTTGAATTTCAAAATTTAGTCAACAATTTTAATGTTTTTTCAAAGTTTACCTAATTTGATGTGGATGTTGATCTTTCAAAATTTTGAATTTCAAAATTTAATCAACAATTTAATGTTTTTTCAAAGTTTACCTAATTTGATGTGGATGTTGATATTTTAAAATTTTGAATTTCAAAATTTAGTCAACAATTTAATGTTTTTTCAAAGTTTACCTAATTTGATGTGGATGTTGATCTTTCAAAATTTTGAATTTCAAAATTTAGTGAACGATTTAATGTTTTTTCAAAGTTTACCTAATTTGATGTGGATGTTGATTTTCTAAAATTTTAAATTCAAAAATTTAGTCAACAATTTAATGTTTTTTCAAAGTTTACCTAATTTGATGTGGACATTGATCTTTTAAATTGCCTATAAATACCTCTTTGGGTAATGAAAAAATATGATAGAGAAAACACAAGAAAAGAGAGAACTAAGACAAAATTTGGAATTCATCTTGTGCTGAAATTCTCCTGAAGTTCTTCTTTGCTCACATCTTTTGTTGGAGAGGAATTTTGCAATTTTGGTAGATTGAAAATATCAAAACTTAGTTTCGGGTTGCAATTCCATTCCTCTTTTAAATGAACCATTGGTGACTTCTGAAAACATTAGAGCTTTATATATTCTATTTTGTTTTGGTTTTTTGAAGTATTATTTACATCTCAATTTGTGCAACCTGCTCTAAATTTTGAGAGTATTTTTTGTACGTAGAATTTATATTATATTCTTGTAGATTGTGACAATTCTAGGTTTTCGGGATCGTTGGCTAGGCGAGGGATTATGGCTTAAAGAGGTGCTGCTTTAGCCTTCTGAAGGAGTGTGTAAAGGTATTATTCCGCCCGTAAAGGAACATGTTTAGTGAATCCTTTGGTGGGTTTTCCAAAGGCGAAGACGTAGGCTATGTTGAAGCCAAACCTCATAAAATCCCGTGTCTCACTCTCTCTTTCCCTTACTCTTTATTTTTAGCATATTTATATTGCGTGGATGATTTAAATTTGAAATCATATACACTACGTATATTTGGAAATCAAACAAACTTAAAGTTTAATTTTGATTTGGGTTGCGGAAATCGAAAGAGAGTACGTTGGTTAAACCATAATTTGCGGAAACCATATGGGAGTACATTACTTGGTTAAAACACCCAAAGAAAATTAACTAAGACTTTACTTGAATTTTGAATTTGGGGAAGAGTGTGGATGTGTGTTTGTAAATCATATGAAAGAAGCAAATTTATTTTAACAAGCATATCATTCAACTACAAGGCTTGATTCATATTTAAAAGGCATACATAAACAAACAATCATCCTAATTTCTTACTACTATATATCTTAATTTTACTTTGGGTGTTTGCTTTCAAATTGTGTTTGCTTAGTTTGGATAGTGTGGTTGATTGAAAGGTTGATTGTTGATTTAGTTGTTTAAGTGCTTGTGTTCTTTTAAAATTTTGAATTTCAAAATTTAGTCAACAATTTTAATGTTTTTTCAAAGTTTACTTAATTTGATGTGGATGTTGATCTTTCAAAATTTTGAATTTCAAAATTTAATCAACAATTTAATGTTTTTTCAAAGTTTACCTAATTTGATGTGGATGTTGATCTTTTAAAAATTTGAATTTTAAAATTTAGTCAACAATTTAATGTTTTTTCAAAGTTTACCTAATTTGATGTGGATGTTGATCTTTTAAAAATTTGAATTTTAAAATTTAGTCAACAATTTAATGTTTTTTCAAAGTTTACCTAATTTGATGTGGATGTTGATCTTTCAAAATTTAGTCAACAATTTAATATTTTTTCAAAGTTTACCTAATTTGATGTGGATGTTAATCTTTTAAAATTTTGAATTCCAAAATTTAGTCAACAATTTAATGTTTTTTCAAAGATTACCTAATTTGATGTAGACGTTGATCTTTTAAATTGCCTATAAATACCTCTTTGCGTAATGAAAAAATATGATAGAGAAAACACAAGAAAAGAGAGAAATCAGACAAAAATTGAAATTCATCTTGTGCTGAAATTCTCCTGAAGTTCTTCTTCTCTCACATCTTTTGTAACGACTTTCTATTTATTCAACATTTTTTTTCCTTTCTCTCTGAATATAATAAATGTCATATGTCTGAAATACTACTAATAATATCCCAGGCCCAAAGGAGTACTAGGAAAAAATCTGTATGTCATACAAAACTAGGCAACTGTAAACAAAAAAAACTAGGAACTGCTATATACAATACAATACCAGAAAACTGTAGAGCTTTATAATATATTTACAATAATAAATATTTAGTGACGTCATAATCTGAAAACTATCCCAAAACACTGTTATCTCAAAAATACCTAGCCTTCCCACAAGGGTAGCTCAAGTCAACCTCTATCCGCGAGCCTGATCTGCTTGCCTAACTGGATTTCCTAAAAAAAATGATAAGTCATTGGGACGAAACAACGCTCAGTAAGTGGAAATATGATATTACTAGTGTATGGCGACTGAGTTACATATTTAAAATACTGAAATAATACTGAAATTTGGGAAAAATGATAAATTGTACTGAATATGTCTGTCTATCATGTAATCTTTAAAATATAATTGTGTATCTGAGTTTGCTATTTGATGGTACTGCTAGTATAATAGTATAAATTGATATTATGTGATATATTTGTACATAGGAACTTCTGCTATACCCTGGGATCTATATATCATGATATAACCCCTCATGATTGGGTTGTGCGGCCCGTAGGTTGGACTTACTCTGGTTGGCCTTCAAAGTAAGTTAATCTCTATCATCTGCCAATCTGTAATGATTTATGTAGATCCTGGCCCACTATAACCACTCCGGGCAATCTTCAACCTCTGTTATTGTCTAATCGGCCACCTCAACCCAACATGCTGGGGAGACTGCAAATCTCTCCTAGCGTGGTTAGACGGAATCCACATGCTATCTGAGTCATGTGGTTGCACGTGTCTGAAACTAGCAATGATGTCGTGCTCTGCTATAAATATATTTGCCTGTAATTTCCACAGCGATTTGATATCGTGTTATACTATGTACTTATGTAAATATATACTTATCTTGCTATTTTTAACATGATTTCAAAAACAACCATAACACTGTAATTCTGAGTTGTATTAACTGAGATATCTGATAGAAATATATATATAACATCTGTGTTTTCAATCTATACTATCTGTATAAAATATCTGTATATAGTATCTGTATACTCTATATATAATATTTGTATGCTCTATATATAATATTTGTATGCTTTGTATATAATATATGTGTGCTCTGTACATAATATCTGTATACTCTGTATATCTGTTGTAGCATCTTGATGCTATCATTGTAAAATCTGTCTGAATAAACTGTCTGAGTGTTATGGTTTAGAAATCATGTTTTATGAGAAATATTGTAAGTCTCATTTATTTCTAATATTTTGAAATATTTAAATATCCGAATGTCTGTATATCTGTAATACTATAAAATCTATACATATTGTACTGTAATAAACTCAAGCCACACATTTGAAATAACGTAGTCTCATGCTCAATTTCTATAATTCTGCTATAAAAATAATATTCATAATTCTCTGGAAAATAATTCTAATATACATGCTTGTAAATACACTTTCATAATCTTCTGTATACATATTAAAAATTGCTAGCATAGCATATTTCCCTTACCTTAAATATAAAAAGCCCCTACTAAATTCTGGCCTTATACCTGCAGGGTTCCTAGCTCAACATCCTGAAAAATAATATCCCCCAAAAAAAAACATCAGTATTTTCTTACCTACAACATTTCCTATAACTACAAGGAAGACATAATCTGAATAAAATACCTTACCATGGATTTGGGATGAATTTCACAACTTTCCCCACGATCTGCTCCGGCAAACTTGCAGAGAACTTCGCCAAGAGCGTCGTGGTGTCCTTAGATCTTCAATCTGACGAGAAATGGGACCAGGATCGAAGAGAGAAGATGAGGGAGTCGTAGGGGAGAGAGAGAGAGAGAGAGATGAGATAGAGATAGACTCGATCGCTAGATCATTCTCTTCTTCGACCTGATTTTTTTTACTCGAGAGAGCCGTTTCTTTTGATTTTATTTATGGACCACAGCTAAAGATGTGACGACAAAGACGTCACCTCGTCGACAGGTCCTATAGAAAGATCGTCGACGAACCTGCACCCTCGTTGACGAGTTTTGGTTTGCTTTACACCCTTTCTTGATATCTTCTCATCGACGAGATGGGTCTTCGTCGATGAGATCCTGAAGAGCCCTACTTATTTTATTCATATATCTCATCATTCTTTAAAGGCAAAACGGTCTACTTATTTTATTACCTACCCTCACTTATGGAGGAGGAATACCGTGGTTACATTCTATGTTTTGGGAGATTACATATATAAAACTAAAATTATCTACTAACTAAATCCATACATGTACTTGCAAAGAAACTTATCTAACTACTATACTTTACCTAATTACCTTTATACCTCTTGGAAGAACTGCGGGTATCTCTATCTGATTTGCTCCTCGAGTTCCCAAGAAGCTTCCTCTATAGCGTGATTCTTCCACAAAACTTTTACTAACTGAATTTCTTTTGTGCGTAACTCTTGTGTCTTTGTGTCTAATATCTGTACTGGTGCTTCTTCATAAACTATTGAATCCTTAAGCTCTATCTCTACATAGCTAATAATGTGGGACGGGTCTGGGATGTATTTTTTCAACATAGCCACATGAAACACATCGTGTATTTTGGATAAAAAGGGTGGCAAAGCTAGCCTGTAGGCAACTGACCCAATTCTCTCTAGTATCTCAAAATGGCCAATATACCTAGGGCTCAACTTACCCTTCTTCCCAAATCTCATAATTCCTCTCATAGGAGCTACTTTCAAGAATACCCAATCTTCCACTTCAAACTCTAACTCCCAGTGGCGAGCGTCTACATAACTTTTCTGCTAACTCAGTGCGGTACCGATTCTTTTTTTAATTAGTCGGACCTTTTCACAAGCCTGCTGTACAAAATCTGGACCCAAAACTCGCTTCTCGCCTATCCCAGAAGAGAGGAGAACAACATCTCCTGCCATACAGTGCCTCGTATGGAGCCATGCCGATACTAGACTAGTAACTATTATTGTAGGAAAATTCAACTAATGGCAAGAATTGAGTCCAACTACCCCCAAAATCTAGCATGCATACACGAAGCATATCTTCTAAAGTTTGAATTTTCCTTTCAGTTTGACCATCTTTCTAGGGATGGAAAGTTGTACTAAATGCTAACTGTATACCCATAGCCTCCTGAAAGCTTTTCTAGAATCGTGAAGCAAACCAAGGATCCCGGTTTGAAACTATGGATACTAGTACACCATGGACAGGAACTATCTCTTGAACATATATCTCTGCCAGTCTATCCATGGAATAGTTGACTTTAATAGGGACAAAATGGACAGTCTTTGTTAGATGATCTATAATCACCCAAATCGCATTCAGCCTCTGTCACACTGGTGGTAACCCCATGAAAAAATCCATAGAAATGTGGTCCTACTTCCATTCTGAAATAAACAATGGCTGCAACTATCCTACTAGTCTCTGGTGCTCAGCCTTGACTTGCTGGCATGTCAAACACTGCTAGACGAACTCGGCTATCCCTCTCTTCATTCCACTCCACCAAAAGTACTTTCGCAGATCGTGATACATTGTAGTGCTACCAGGATGAACGATGTATACAGATCTGTGAGCCTCCTCCAATATAGTTCTTCTGATCTTGGTATCTACATGAACACAAAGCCTAGTATGGAACCGCAGGGTTCCATCATCTGATATGCTGAACTCTTCTGCCTGACCATCCCTCACTATAGCCATAACCTCTGCCAACTCTACATCATCACCCTAAGTTGCTTTAATACTGTCATATAGGATAGGCTGAATCACTAGACTGGAAATAACTTCCTAAGGACTCTTCTATACCAATTCTATGCTAGGCCTCTCCAAATCCATCAGAATTGAGTGCTGAATCTCCATAGCTGCCAGTATGGGTCCCCCTGATTTCCTACTTAGAGCATCTGCCATTACATTCGCTTTTCCTGGGTGGTAATTAATAGTACAGTCATAATCGTTAATAAGCTCTAACCACCTTCTTTGCCTCATGTTCAATTCTCTATGGGTGAAGAAATATTTCAAACTCTTGTGATCTGTGAAGATTTTGCATTTCCCACCATACAGATAATGCCTCTATATTTTAAGAGCGTACACCACTGCAGCTAACTCCAAATCATGCACAAGGTAATTCTTCTCGTATTCTTTAAGTTGTCTAGAAGCATATGCAATAACCCTGTTGTGTTGCATCAATATGCACCCAAGCCCTTTCAAGGACGCATCATTATATATCACAAATCTGTCCTCCCCTGATGGGATAGCCAACATTAGGGTAGTAACCAACTTCTACTTCAATTCCTGAAAACTATTTTCACAGTCATCAGTCCATTCAAACCTTACATTTTTCCTTGTATGTCGCGTCAATGGACCTAATAAACTAGAAAATCCATCTACGAAGCGTCTGTAGTAGCCTATTAAACCCAGAAAACTTCGAACCTCTTGAACATTTCTAGGCCTCATCCAATTTACCACTTCCTTTATCTTACTCGAATCGACGGATACACCTACCTCAGAGATCACATGGCCGAGAAAAGAAACCTGCCTCAGCCAGAATTCACATTTCTTGAACTTCGCATATTACTTTCTCTCTCTCAATGTTTGCAATACTAGCCTCAAATGATGCTTGTGCTCCTCAAAACTCTTTGAGTAGACCAGTATATCATCAATAAATGCAACTACAAACTGGTTAAAGTACTGATGGAACACTCGGTTCATTAAATCCATAAATACTACTGGTGCATTAGTCAACCCAAATGACATCACCAAGAATTCGTAATGCCCATATCTCGTACGAAACGCTGTTTTCGAGACGTCCCCTGCCTTCACTTTTACCTGATGATAACCTGACCGTAGGTCGATTTTAGAATAGACCTGGGTCCCTTGGAGCTGATCAAATAAATCGTCGATCCTTGGAAGAGGATATTTATTATTAATTTTTAATTTATTTATTTTCCTGTAATCGATACACATCTTCATGGTTTCATCTTTCTTTTTCACAAAAAAAACTGGTGCTCCCCAAGGTGACACACTGGGCCTAATGAATCCCTTATCCAGTAATTCTTGCAATTAATCCTTTAGTTTTTTTAACTCAACTGGGGCCATTCGATATGGAGCTTTAGATATTGGCGCTGACCCCGATAGAAGATCCACTGTAAAGTTAACTTTACGGTCCGATGGCAAACCAGGTAATTCTTCTGGAAATACGTCTGAAAATTCTCTGACCGCAGGGATATCAACTTGTTTCAGTTCTTATTTTGACAATTCTTTAATATAAGCAAAAAATCCTTGACAACCTTCTTGAATATTTTTTCTCACCTATATAGCCGAAACAATCTGTGGCAAAGAACGTACCCGCGAACCAAGAAATTTGTATTCTGTCAACCAGTCCATGCCCAGAATTATATCAAATCCTTACATATCTAATATCACCAAATCAGCTGGCAATATTTTCCCCTGAATAGTTATTGGAAAACCTTTGAGTACTATTCTACATCTCATCACTGACCCAATCGGTGTAGCTACAGCCAACCCAATATCTAACAATTGTGCCTCATACCCCGTTAACTTAGCATATACTGCCGAAACGAAAGAGTGGGTGGCACCTGTATCAAATAAAACAATAGCTATAAATGAGAAAATAGTAAAAATACCTGTAACTACATCTCCAGCTACATCGACGTCATCCATTGTCAATGCGTACACTCTCGCCGATGTCGTATTCCTCTACTGTCCATTACGGGGTGCCTGATAACCACCCTAGTATGGTCTAAGAGTTGGTGCTTGAGCTGTTAATCCCTGACACGACCAAGATCGATGCTCGGGTCTCTCGCATTTGTAGTAGACCTCCTCACCCATCCTGCACTCACCTGGATGTCTACAGCCATATCTAGGACAGGTAGGAGCAGCCCGTCCACCATGAAAACCACCACGGCCCATCATCCGTCCCCAACTACCTCGATAGCGATCTCCTCTCCATAACCCTCGGCTAAAGCTTGCCTATAAATCCTGAGTCACATACCTCTTCCTCTGACCCTGAGCTGCAACGCTCATCTGCATACCACTCTCAATAACAGCAGCTCTATCCACCACCTTGGCAAACGTCTGATCTTGAAAGCCGATAACTTGCTCAAATAAACTTTGCTTTAAACCTTCTTCAAACTTCCTAGCCTTTTTCTCTTCATCTAGAGCAAAATGTGGGGCGAAACGGTATAACTCAAGAAATGGTGGAGCATACTGTGTCATCGTCATCAACCCCTGAGTCATATGTAAAAACTCTACTTCCTTGCGCTCCGAACGATAGCAGGGAAATATCACTCGAAGAACAAATCCTTGAATCGACTCCATGACACTGGCACTAGATCCGGCCTCTGTTCCTCAATCATACGTGCTGATCTCCACCAGTGCTTTGCCTCTCCTATCAGTTTAAACATTGAAAACGTCACTTTCTGCTCATCTGTACATGCTAGTACTGCTAAGATCTCCTCGACATCCTGAACCCAATTCTCAGCCACAATCGGGTCAAGTCCTCTAGCAAAAGAAAGAGGTCTCATCCGCATAAACTGCTCGATCGTGCATCTACGCTCTCCTCCACTCCTAGCCATCTCAGCCATCATCTGCTGAGTGACATTGCGTAGTATGACATCTGTATCTCCACCTCCTATACTGCAAGATCCTGGTCTGTCATCTCCAGCATCTGTACCACTACTACCTGGATCCATCCCTGAAAAATACACAAAACACTATTTTGAAATCCTACACATATCTACTTTACTCCATCCAACTAATACCTTAAATTCACTGTCAACTATTTCCCTTGTTCCTACCCCAAAATCCAATCCTACGACCCAAACACACGACTCATCGATAGTTTACTATGATTTTCCTGAAATTGTCACCCTAAGAAAAACACAGAAACCACCACAATAATCCTTTATTCAGACCACAAAACAAATCCTCAAAATCTTTTCCTATTTTCTAGTATTGTATCCACTACATTCTAGAGTCTACAGGACCTAGTAACATAGGCTCTGATACCAAACTGCAATAACCTGCTATTTATTCAATATTTTTTTTCTCTTTCCTCTGAATATAATAAATGTCATTTGTCTGAAATACTACTAATAACATCCCAGGCCCAAAGGAGTATTGGGGAAAACTCTGTACGTCATACAAAACTAGGCAGCGGTAAACAAAAAAAAAAAAAAAAACTAGGAACTGCTATATACAATACAATACCAGAAAATTATAGAGCTTTGTAATATATTTACAATACAAAATACCCAGTGACGTCACTATAATCTGAAAACTATCCCGAAACACTGTTATCTAAAAAATACCTACCCTTCCCACAAGGGTAGCTCAAGTCAACCTCTATCCGCGAGCCTGATCTGCTTGCCTAGCTGGATTTCCTAAAAAAAATGATACGTCACTGAAATGAGACAACACTCAGTAAGTGGAAATATGCTATTACTAGTGTATGGCGGCTGAGTTATATATTTAAAATACTATAATAATACTGAAATATGGGAAAACTGATAAACTGTACTGAATATGTCTATCTATCATGTAATCTTTAAAATATGACTGTGTATCTGAGTTTGCTATTTGATGGTACAGATAGTATAATAATATAAATTGCTGCTATGTGTTATATCTGTACATAGAAACTTCTGATGTACCCTCGGATCTGTATATCATGATATAACCCGTTATGATAAGGTTGTGCGGCCCGTAGGTTGGACTTACTCTGGTTGGCCCTCCAGGTTAGTCAATCTCTATCACCCGCCAATCTGTAATGATCTATGTATATCCTGGCCCATTGCAATCACTCCGGGCTATCTCAAACCGATGTCATCGTCTAACCGGCTACCTCAACCCAGCTTGCTGGGGAGATTGCAAATCTCTCCTAGCACGGTTAGACGGAATCCACATGCTGTCTGAGTATGTGGTTGCACGTGTCTGAAACTAGCAATGGTACCGTGCTCTGCCGTAAATATATCTGTCTGTAATTTCCACAGGGATTTGATATCGTATAATACTGTATACATATGTAAATATACACTCATCTTGCTGCTTTTAACATGATTTCAAAAGCAACCATAACACTGTAATTTTGAGCTGTATTAACTAAGATATCTGACTGAAATATATATATATATATATATATGTTTGTAACATTTGTATTTTTTGCCTGTACTATCTGTACACTCCATATATAATATTTGTATGCTCTATATATAATATCTGTATGCTCTGTATATAATATTTGTGTGCTCTGTATATAATATTTGTATACTCTGTATATTTGCTGTAGCATCTTGATGCTATCATTGTATAATTTGTCTTAATAAACTGTTTGAGTGTTATGATTTTGAAATCATGTTTTCTGAGAAATACTATAAGTCTCATTTATTTCTAATATTCTGAAATATCTGAATATCTGAATATCTGTAATACTGTAAAATCTATACGTATTGTACTGTAATAAACTCATGCCACACATTTGAAATAATGTAGCCTCATGCTCAATTTCTGTAATTCTGCTATAAAAATAATATTCATAATTCTCTGGAAAATAATCTGATATATATGCTTGTAAATACACTTTCATAATCTTCTATATACATATTAAAAATTGCTAGCATACCATATTTCCCTTACCTTAAATCTGAAAAGCCCCTACTAAATTCTGGCCCTATACCCGTAGGGTTCCTAACTTATTATCCTGAAAATAATATTCACCAGAACAAAACATTAGTATTTTCTTACCTACAACATTTCTTATAACTACAAGGAAGGTATAATCTAAATAAAATACCTTACCTTGGATTTAGGATGAATTTCAAACTAACTTTCCCCACAATCTACTCTGGCAGACTTGCAGAGAACTTCGCCTAGAGTGTTGTGGTGGCCTCAGATCTTCAATCCGGCGAGAAATGGGGCCAAGATCGAAGAGAGAAGCAAAAGGGGAGAGAGAGAGAGAGAGAGAGAGAGAGAGAGAGAGAGAGAGAGAGAAGGGTTTTGCGCTGAAGATTTGATTAAAATTTCGAGTTTCAGCTATTCATAGGGCTGGATTCGTCGACGAGACACGTCACCTCGTCGACGAGTCCTGTAGAATGTTTGTCAACGAACCTACACCCTCGTTGACGAGTTTTAGTCTGCTTTAGACCCTCCCTCGATATCTTCTCGTCGACGAGATGGGTTTTCGTCGACGAGATCCTGAAGATCCCTTGTCGACGAAACCTTTCTGTTCGTTGACGAGTCCTGTAGAAATTCTTGGGTTATTACATCTTTTGCTGGAGAGGAATTCTACAATTTTGGTAGATTGAAAATATCAAAGCTTGGTTCCAGGTTGCAATTCCATTTCTCTTTTAAACGAACCATTCGTGACTTCTAAAAACTTTAGAGCTTGATATATTCTAGTTTGCTTTGGTTTTTTGAAGTACTATTTACATCTCAATTTGTACAACTTGCTCTAAATTTTGATATTATTTTTTGTACACAGAATTTATATTATATTCTTGTAGATTGTGACAATTCCAGGTTTTCTAGATCGTTGGCTAGGCGAGGGAGTATCGCTTAGAGAGGTGCTGCTCTAGCCTTCTGAAGGAGTGTGTAAAGGTATTGTTTCGCCTGGTAAAGGAATAGGTTTAGTGAATCCTTTGGTGGTTTTGCCAAAGGCAAGGACGTAGGTTGTGTTGAAGCTGAACCTCGTAAAATCCTGTGTCTCAATATCTCTTTCTCTTACTCTTTATTTTCAGCATATTTATATTGCGTGGATGGTTTAAATTTGAAATCATATACACTACGTATATTTGGAAATCAAACAAACTTTAAGTTTAATTTTGATTTGGGTTGTGGAAACCGAAAGGGAGTACGTTGGTTAAACCATACTTTTCGGAAACCATATGGGAGTACGTTACTTGGTTAAAACACCCAAAGAAAATTAACTATGAGTTTACTTGAATTCTGAATTTTGGGAAGAGTGTGGATGTGTAGTTGTAAATCATATAAAAGAAGCAAATTTATTTTAACAAGCATATCATTCAACTACAGGGCTTGATTCATATTTATAAGGCATACATAAACAAACAACCATCCTAATTTCTTACTACTGTATATCTTAATTTTGGTTTTGTTGTTTGTGTTGGCCTAATAAGGCTTACAATTCTTATTTTGATGATAACAAATCAAATGATATATTTAATATGTTTCAAGTAAAAGTGTTCAGGAAAATAACAGAGCTCAAGTGTATAAGAAAGTTCATAGATTACAAAGAGCATGAAGAATGAAGTCATATTGTGAAAAGCTCAAAGGAAAGAATGCAACTACAAAGATGGTGGAAGAACAAGTTTTGAAGACTAGATTATACTTTTAAGGATATTCTCAAATGTAAGTACTTCAAAGTAAATCTTAAGTATAAAGAAATTTGAAGCTCATAAAAATTCAAAAATATGTTTTTATATATATACTCTAAAGAATATTTCTTAAATCCATAAAAAGAAAGGGTTTAAGAAAAGAAAATTTTTTGAAATAATGAAAATTTTAAACATATTTATTTCAAAATATCTGGAAAATCAAAAATATATTTTTTTAAACATATATACTCTAAAAAGTATTTTTTTTTAATAAATAAAAAGGGCTTAAAAAGAGAAGATTTTTTAAACCATGTTTTTAAACATATTTATTTCAAAATATTTAGAAATGAATTTTAGGAATCTTTAGGAGTAATAGATGATTTCAAAAAAACTCTATAAATAGTTCTAATCTCAAACATTTTATATAAGAGAAAAGAAAGTACAAAGAAAAAGAGAAAGAACTTTGATGAAATATTCAAACGAATTTTGAAATTGAGAAATCCTCTAAAGTTTTCAGATCAAGTGCTTTTCAATAACTTTTCTAATCCAGAGATATTCAAAGGCTTTTAGATCAAAGTATGTTTTTTTTTTTTAAAGGTTTTAGATAAACTAATCTTCAAGTATTCAAAATTTTGTTTTCAAAGGATCTGAAATTCTTTTAAGATAACTCTTTTATCTGAAATCGATTTACATTCTGAAATTAAGTTTTCCAACGATCAAAATTTTTATCTTCTTTGGAAAATTATTTGATAATCCATACCAAGTAATTGAGCTTGAAATTTCTTATATTTAAATTACTTTGAGGTATAAAGTGAGCTGATTGATGTATTAATTCACTCTACTGTGAGAGTTCTCTTTTGTACACATATTCCTTCGTTATCTTTCTTAAACGATTCTGAGTTGTTGAATCGTTGAACCAAATAAGAGGTTGTTATTTGGAGAGGTGGGCTCTAGCCTAATTGAAGGAGTGCATGTAAGTTGGTATTATTCCACCAGGTAAAGGAACTGAGATAGTGAAATCCTTTGGTGTTTTTGCCAAAGGCGAGGATGTAGGCTATGTTGAAGCCAAACCTCGTAAAAACTTGACTCCTTCTCTCTACTTTAATTTACATACTTTATTCGCTTTTGTTATAAAATTTATGAGTGCAGGTTTCAGGATTTAAATTAAGTTCTTGATCAATAGAAAGTACATTTTAATTAATCTTTTACAGAAACCCAAAAGGGGAGTACGTTGATTAATTTGTGGAAATTTTAATTAAGTAAAGTGAATAATAAAAGGTTACAGGGAAAGCAACAGAAGCCTAAATGTTATTGATTGATTGATTACATTGATTGAATTATTATTTTAAATTCCAGTTTTCTTAAGTGTTGTTATATATTGTATTTTGCTGGGTTATTAAAATTAGAAAACTTAAAAACCAAATAAAATTAAAAGATTTCCAATTCACCCCCCCTCTTGGGAAGCTATTCTTCATTTCAGTTTGCTTTCAAATTATGTTTGATTAGTTTGGACAGTGTGGTTGATTGAAAGGTTGATTGGTGATTTAGTTGTTTAAGTGCTTCTGTTGTTGATTGTATAAAAGAAACCAAGTTATTGTGTGTTTGACAAATTAAATAAACAAGAAAAAGAATTGGTTGAACAATAAAAGAAGTTAAGTATTCTTAAAATGAATTAAAAAGAAAGTTTTTAAATTCCCAATTCACCCTCCTCTTGGGAAGCTATCCTAATTTCAATTGGTATCAGAGCCCAGTTACAGCAAACCTAACAAGTAGCTATATAAAGATCTAAATGGCACAAATAGGAGTAGCTCCCTTTGGTGAGGGTCAATCCTCAACTAGGCCACCTATTTTTTGTGGAATAAATTACACCTTTTGCAAGCAACCAATGAGAATCTATCTTCAAACAATGGACTGGAAGGCATGGAACGTTGTAACAAATGGAAATCTAATCCCCATTAAACTAGTTGATGGAAAAGAGATACCTAAAGAAGATAAAGAACTAAACGATTCAGATTATAAAATGTTGCAAATTAACTCAAGTGCAATAAATGTATTATATTGTGCACTTGATGCAAATGAATTCAACAGAGTAATGACATGTAAAACAGCCAAAGAGATTTGGGATAAATTGGAAGTAACTTATGAAGGTACGGTAGATGTTAGGGAAAGTAGAATCGATATGTTAACCAGTGAATATGAAACTTTTAGGATGAGCTCCGATTAAAGTATAACAAGCATGTACACTAGGTTCACCCGAATCATGAACTCATTAAGTGCCTTAGGAAAAACTTATTCCACCAATGAGATGATCCGTAAAATTCTAAGAGCACTTCCACCTATTTGGGAACCAAAAGCCACGACCATTACAGGAGGAAGAAATCTTAAAACAACCTCCTTAGATGAACTCTTAAGATCTCTTCTAACCTATGAAATGATGTTGAAAAAAAGAAGCACTGAAAAAAAAAAAAAAAGAATTCTATAGCTCTAAAAGCTTTGAAAGAATATTCATGTGAGGAAGATAATGAATCTAGTGAATTAGAAGATGAGGACTTAGCACTCATAAATAAAGACTTGGAAAATTCTTAAGGAGAAACAAAAAAATTCACTATAAAATTTAATGGATCAAAAGCTGAAAAAGGAGAAAGTAATAAAAAAGAATACAAAAACAAAAATGATCCTCCCACTTGCTATCATTGTAAAAAGTTCAGGCACATCAAACCGGAATGCCCACAACTCAAGAAGGACAAGAAGAAAAAGAAGCCTGCAATGAAGGCAACTTGGGATGACACTAGTTCGAGTGAATCGGAAAGTGAGCCAAGTGATCGGGAAGTAGCGAACATGTGCTTCATGACGCATAACAAAGAGGTAAACTCTTATTATTCCCTCTCTGAAGATTCGTGTAATGAGTCTTGCAGTAATTCATGTGAAAGTATGCCAACTTATAAAGAACTTCAAGCTAAATTACTCTTTCTACAAAACAAGTTCATTAAAATCTCGAAGAGGAACACAAACTTGAAAGAACAAAACAAAGCACTTAAATATCAACTTGAATCTATAAAACTTGTTGTAGAAGAAAAATATTTGAAGATTGAAGAACATGAAAAGAAAGTAGATAACTTATCTCAAAAATTAGCTGAGTCTCAAGTGAATGAAGATAGCAACATTATGCAAGAAATAAATAATCTCAAAAATCAAATTCAAGAGAAAGAAAAAGTCATCTATAATTTTACCAAAGGTAAGGATAACTTTTAAAATATGGTAGGACAACAAAGGATGACAAACAACAAAGAAGGAATTGGTTATAATGGTGCCTTAAACAAAAGAAAGAAAAACTTGTATATGGGATATTTTGTAAATCAATCTAAATATTATGCAAGTACTTCATCAACAAATATTCATGAGCACACCACGTGCTACATGTACAAAAAGAAAGGACACATAATGTTTAATTGTCCACTTAAGAAAAAGTATACAAAAGTAAAATATGAGTGGAAGATAAATGCTAAAAATAGGCAAAATCTAAAGAAAATTAAGAAGGTTTGGATTCCAAAAGTAACAACTTGAGTCCTTTCTTGTAGGTTTGCTCTAGGACCACTCCGTCTAAGGATAAATGGTACTTGGATAGCGGATGTTCAAGGCATATGACAGGTGATAAATCTAAATTCACCTCTCTCACTCCAAAGGATGGAGGATTTGTAACCTTCGGTGGCAATGCAAAAGGCAAGATCATCGGAATAGGTAAAATAGGTAAAGACTCCTCACTTTCTATAGATGATGTCTTGTTAGTAAATGGTCTAAAGCATAATCTACTAAGTATTAGTCAACTTAGTGATAAAGGATGTGATATAATGTTTAGGAGAGACACATGCATAATACGAGATTCTAAGAATCAAAATACATTATTCATTGCACTTAGAATGAACAATGTTTATGACATAAATCTTAATAATTTAATCCCTCAAGACATAACTTGTCGAGCAGCCATGAGTGCAAATAGTTGGCTTTGGCATAGGAGGTTAGGACATGCTAGCATGGATCTTATATCCAAGCTCTCTAAAAGGAATTCAGTTAAAGGCTTGCCTAAAAAAAAATTTGTCAAAGATAAAGTGTGTGATGCTTGTCAATTAGGAAAACAAATCAAGAAAAGTTTCAAAAAGAAGAAACATATATCAACTAGTAGACCCCTAGAGCTCATACACTTAGACTTGTTTGGTCCTACTAGAACCCAAAGTTTAGGAGGAAAACAATACACCTTTGTAATTGTCGATGATTACTCAAGATACACATGGGTGTTGTTCCTAGCTAACAAAGAAGAAGCTGCAACTCATTAATCACTTTATGTAAGAAGCTTCAAAATGAGAAAGGGTATTATGTCTCAAATATTAGAAGTGACCAAGGAAGAAAATTTAAGAATCAAAATGTTGAAAATTTTTGTAATGAATATGACATAAATCACAACTTTTCGGCACCTAGAATCCCACAACAAAATGGAGTTGTGGAAAGGAAAAATAGAACCCTCGAAGAAATGGCAAGGACCATGCTTAATGAAAATGACCTACCCAAATATTTTTGGGCCAAAGCTGTAAATACAGCTAACTATATAATTAATAGGGTCTCCATTAGATCAAACCTAAACAAAACACCCTATGAATTGTGGAAAGGAAGAAGGCCTAACATAAAGTAGTTTCATGCTTTTGGATGTAAGTGTTTCGTCCTAAATAACAAAGACAACTTAGGAAAATTTGATGCTAAATTGGATGAAGGCATTTTCCTAGGATACTCCACAAATAGTAACACCTATATAGTCTACAACAAAAGAACTCTAAACATAGCTGAATCAATTTATGTTGACTTTGATGAATCTAGGCCTCTTTCAAGAGAGGTTCAAAATGAAGAAAAAGATTATGTATTCAAAAAGGAGGATGAGATAGAAATCAAGGAGGAAAATGAAATAATTGAAGAAAAGTCAAAAGATGAACTCATAGAAAATATGGAATTTCCAAAAGAATGGAAATATAAGAAAGATAACCCTCAAGAACAAATTATAGGTGAACCATCTAGAGGTGTGACTACTAGATCTTCACTAAAGAACCTTTGCAATCATTATGCATTCCTATTAGAATGTTGTTAGCCTATGCTTCCTACAAAGAGTTTAAGTTATACCAAATGGATGTCAAAAGTGCATTCTTGAATGGATATATCAATGAAGAGGTATATGTTGAACAACCCCCTAGTTTTGAGGATATTGAAAATTCTAACCATGTATTTAGCCTAACTAAGGCTTTGTATGGACTTAAACAGGCCCCTAGGGCTTGGTATGAAAGACTTAGTAGATTTCTAATTGAGAAGGGATCTTTAAGAGGAAAAATTGACAGCACCTTGTTCATTAAAAATAAGGAAAATAATATGTTTTTAGTTCAAATCTACATAGATGATATAATATTTGGTGCTACAAATGAACATCTATGTAAAGAATTTGCAAAATGTATGCAAGAAGAAATTGAAATGAGCTTGATGGGGGAATTAAACTATTTTCTTGGACTACAAATTAAACAAACAAAAAATGGGACTTTTATAAGTCAAACAAAATGTATAAAACATATGATACAAAAATTTGGTATGGAAAATAGTAAACCCATAGACACACCTATGAGTACCTCCATCAGCCTAGACAAAGATGAAAAGGGAAAATCCATAGACACAAAGCATTATAGAGGCATGATTGGAAGTCTATTATATCTAATAGCCAGTAGACCCGATATAATGTTTAGTGTGTGTATGCATGCATGTTTTCAATCAGCACCTAAGGAATCACACCAAATTGTTGTTAAAAGAATCGTAAGGTACTTACTAGGCACAATGGACTTGGGACTATGGTATCCTAAAGACACTGGTTTTGAAATGATCATTTATTCATATGCGGATTATGCCGGTTGTAAGATATGTAGAAAAAGTAAAAGTGACATATGCCACTTCTTAGGAAGATCTCTACTTTCTTGGTTTTCTAAGAAACAAAATTTTATGGCTTTGTCAATTGTTGAGGCCGAATATGTAGTAGTTGGTAGATGTTGTGCACAAACTCTTTACATGAAACAACAACTAAGAGATTTCAATTTAAACTACACGACTGTACCAACTAAGTGTGATAACATAAGTGCGATTAACATATCTAAAAATTTTATTTCACACTCAAGAACAAAGCACATTGACATAAGACACCACTTCCTAAGAGATCATGTTCAAGAAGAAGACATAAATCTGGAATTCATCAATATAAATGACCAATGGGCTGATATCTTTACTAAACCACTTTCAGAAGATAGATTTATAACCATAAGAAGAGAACTTGGTCTACTACATAGTAGAGAAGTAAACTAAAAGGAACCAGACTTAAAGAAATATCTACAATCTCTAGGGTCACCTAGGGTTTGTCTCTTTTAAGTGATCAAAATTTGTTTTGGCATGTACTTTGATGTGTTGTGTAATTCAATACTGAGTTTGAATTGCTTTCCTTGTCTCTTAGGCTCATGATATGTGATATGCATCATGTTACATGTGGATGTTTGAAAAAATTGGTATCTTTAAATTAGTATTTTTGAAAATCTAAGCATCAAAATTACTAAGTTGAGCACCATATGTGTGATTGAAAATTTAAAAATGTCACAACACATATGAAATAAGAATGCCCAATTTGAAATATGATGTTGAATCTTGGCATGATTGAGGAGTGTGTGGTCATATGCACATTTTAATGTTTACCCTTTTTGATTGATGTCAAAAGGGGGAGTAGTATTTGAGCAAAATCTTAGCATGATTGTGAGCTTGATGGACATGATAAAGATTAAATAGATTGAAAGCATGATAAAGCATGATATTCAAACTTGAGCATGTTGAGTATGATTAAATTGATTGAAAGCATGATAAAGCAAGCATGATAAAGCATGATATTGATAGCATGATATTGAAACTTGAGCATGTTGAATATGATTAGAATGAAAAATTTGAGCAATGAGAAAATCGAGCAATGAGCATGATTGGACTTGAATCTAAAAATTGTTAAAGAAATGCTTATCGGAAGGGGGAGTAGAATAAAGCAAGTTGTAAGGGCGAGATTTTTTACGCTTATTCATATTTTTTGCTCCTCATTTGTCATCATAAAAAAGGTGGAGATTGTTTACCTAATTGAGCTTTTTAATCCTGTTTTGATGATAACAAAATGAAGGATGCTTTAACATATGATGTTAAGTGATGTATTTTAGGTAAAAGAACTCTCAAGGTTGATAGGTTGAGGCTCAATGTTAATCTAGTGAAAGCTCCTCAGAATATTGAAGGTAATGAATGAAAAATGAAGAAGTTTAAGGGCAAGCAAATCTAAAGTCAAAAGTGAACCTCAAAAGGTTGAAGGAGGCTGAATGATTTAAGAATACCATAATTAGAAGAACTGTTGTAAGTACTTCAAAACCAAATGTCATTTTGATATGCGAAGCTCTTATAAAAACAAAAGAAACTAAGAAATACTTTGTTTTAAAGAGCTTAAAACATCTTTTTGAAATCAAAGTAACAAAGGACTTAAAGGAATGAAAGTTTTCAAAATAAAAAGAGAGTTTTTGATAAGCCATGCACCTGACAGACGACTGTCTGTCTATGCACAGACAACGGGCAACTATGCACAAACGACTGCTTATGTTCTGGCAGACAACTGCCAGTATTTTAGGTTTAAATTTTAACTATGATAGACGACTACCATGTCGTGGGAGATGACTGCCCCGTGGAGCAGATTTCATATCTCAACGAGAAGCTTCTTTTAAAATTTTGAATTTCAAAATTTAGTCAACAATTTTAACGTGTTTTCAAAGTTTACCTAATTTGATGTGGATGTTGATCTTTCAAAATTTTGAATTTCAAAATTTAATCAACAATTTAATGTTTTTTCAAACTTTACACAATATGATGTGGATGTTGATCTTTTAAATTTTTGAATTTCAAAATTTAGTCAACAATTTAATGTTTTTTCAAAGTTTACCTAATTTGATGTGGATGTTGATCTTTTAAAATTTTGAATTCCAAAATTTAATCAACAATTTAATGTTTTTTCAAAGTTTACCTAATTTGATGTGGACGTTGATCTTTTAAATTGCCTATAAATACCTCTTTGGGAAATGAAAAAACATGATAGAGAAAACACAAGAAAAGAGATAAATAAGACAAAATTTGGAATTCATCTTGTGCTGAAATTCACCCGAAGTTCTTCTTTGCTCACATCTTTTGCTGGAGAGGAATTCTACAGTTTTGGTAGATTGAAAATATCAAAACTTGGTTCCGGGTTGCAATTCCATTTCTCTTTTAAACGAACCATTGGTGACTTTTAAAAGCTTTAGAGCTTCATATATTCTATTTTGATTTGGTTTTTTGAAGTACTATTTACATCTCAATTTTTACAACCTGCTCTAAATTTTGAGAGTATTTTTTGTACGTAGAATTTGTATTATATTCTTGTAGATTGTGAAGATTCCAGGTTTTCTGGATCGTTGACTAGGCGAGGGATTATGACTTAGAGAGGTGTTGCTTTAGCCTTCTGAAGGAGTGTGTAAAGGTATTGTTCCGCGTGGTAAAGGAACAGGTTTAGTGAATCCTTTGGTGGTTTTGCCATAGGCGAAGACGTAGGCTGTGTTGAAGCTCAACCACGTAAAGTCCTGTGTCTCACTCTCTCTTTCCCTTACTCTTTATTTTCAGCATATTTATATTGCGTGGATGGTTTAAATTTGAAATCATATACACTACATATATTTGAAAATCAAATAAACTTAAAGTTTAATTTTGATTTGGGTTGCGGAAATTGAAAGGGAGTACATTGGTTAAATCATACTTTACGGAAACCATATGGGAGTACGTTACTTGGTTAAAACACCTAAAGAAAATTAACTAAGATTTTACTTGAATTCTGAATTTCGGGAAGAGTGTGGATGCGTGGTTGTAAATCATATAAAAGAAGCAAATTTATTTTAACAAGCATATCATTCAACTATAGGGCTTGATTCATATTTATAAGGCATACATAAACAAACAACCATCTAATTTCTTACTACTGTATATCTTAATTTTGGTTTGGTTATTTGCTTTCAAATTGTGTTTGATTAGTTTGGATAGTGTGGTTGATTGAAAGGTTGATTAGTGATTTAGTTATTTAAGTGCTTGTGTTCTTTTAAAATTTTGAATTTCAAAATTTTGTCAACAATTTTAATGTTTGTTCAAAGTTTACCTAATTTGATGTGGATGTTGATCTTTCAAAATTTTGAATTTCAAAATTTAATCAACAATTTAATATTTTTTCAAAGTTTACCTAATTTGATGTGGATGTTGATCTTTTAAAAATTTGAATTTCAAAATTCAGTCAACAATTTAATGTTTTTTCAAAGTTTACCTAATTTGATGTGGATGTTGATCTTTCAAAATTTTGAATTTCAAAATTTAGAGAACAATTTAATGTTCTTTCAAAGTTTACCTAATTTGATGTTGATGTTGATCTTTTAAAATTTTGAATTCCAAAATTTAGTCAACAATTTAATGTTTTTTCAAAGATTACCTAATTTGATGTGGACGTTGATCGTTTAAATTGCATATAAATACGTCTTTGGTTAATGAAAAAATATGATAGAGAAAACACAAGAAAAGAGAGAAATCAGACAAAATTTGAAATTCATCTTATGCTGAAATTCTCTTGAGGTTCTTCTTTGCTCACATCTTTTGTAATGACCTGCTATTTATTCAACATTTTTTGTCCTTTTCTCTCTAATTATAATAAATGTCATCTGCCTGAAATATTACTAATAACATCTCAGGCCTAAAGGAGCACTGAGGAAAACTCTGTACATCATACAAAACTAGGTACGGTAAACAAAAAAATACTGGGAACTGCTATATACAATACAATACCAGAAAACTATAGAGCTTTATAATATATTTACAATACAAAATACTCAGTGACGTCATAATCTGAAAACTATCCAAAAACATTGTTATCTAAAAAATACCTACCCTTCCTACAAGGGTAGCTCAAGTCAACCTCTATCCGCGAGCATGATCTGCTCGCCTAGCTGGATTTCCAAAAAAAAAAAAAATGATTAGTCATTGGGATGAGACAACATTCAGTAAGTGGAAACATGCTACTACTAGTGTGTGGCGGCATAGTTACATATTTAAAATACTAAAATAATACTGAAATTTGTGAAAACTGATAAACTGTACTGAATATGTCTATCTATCATGTAATCTTTAAAATATGACTGTGTATCTGAGTTTGCTATCTGATGGTACTGCTAGTATAATAGTATAAATTGTTGTTATGTGATATATTTGTGCATAGGAACTTCTGCTATACCCTCGGATCTGTATATCATGATACAACCCCTCATGATAGGGTTGTGCGGCCCGTAGGCTGGACTTACTCTAATCGGCCCTCCAGGTAAGTCAATCTCAATCATTTGACAATCTGTAATGATCTATGTAGATCCTAGCCCACCGCAACCACTCCGAGCTATCTCAAACCTCTGTGATCATCTAATCGGCCACGTCAGCCCAGCATGCTGGGAAGACTGCAAATCTCTCATAGCACGGTTAGACGGAATCCACATGCTATCTAAGTCATGTGGTTGCACGTGTCTGAAACTAGCAACGATACCGTGCTCTACTGTAAATATATTTGTCTATAATTTCCACAGGGATTTGATATCGTGTAATATTGTATACATATGTAAATATTTACTTATCTTGCTGCTTTTAACATGACTTCAAAAACAACCATAACACTGTAATTCTGAGCTGTATTAACTAAGATATCTGACTGAAATATATATATATATATATATATATATGTATATATAACATCTGTGTTTTCAGTCTGTACTATCAGTATAAAATATCTGTATATAGTATCTGTATACACTATATATAATATCTGTGTTTTCTGTCTGTACTATCTATATAAAATATATGTATATAGTATTTGTATACTCTAATATAATATTTGTATATTCTGTGTATAATATTTGCATGCTCTGTATATAATATCTGTGTGCTTTGTATATAATATCTGTATACTCTGTATATCTGCTGTAGCATCTTGATGCTATCACTGTATAATCTATTTGAATGTTATGATTTAGAAATCATGTTTAATGAGAAATACTGTAAGTCTCATTTATTTCTAATATTCTGAATTATCTGAATATCTGTATATCTGTAATCTTGTAAAATCTATACGTATTGTACCGTAATAAACTCATGCCACACATTTGAAATAACGTAGTCTCATACTCAATTTTGTGCAATTCTACTATAAAAATAATATTTATAATTCTCTAGAAAATAATCTGATACACATATTTGTAAATGCACTTTCATAATCTTTTGTATACATATTAAAAATTGCTAGCATAGCATATTTCCCTTATCTTAAATTTGAAAAGCCCTTACTAAATTATGGCCCTATACCCACAGGTTTCCTAGCTCAACATCCTGAAAATAATATCCCTTAGAACAAAACATCGGTATTTTATTACCTACAACATTTCATATAACTAGAAGGAAGGAATAATCTAAATAAAATACCTTACCTTGGATTTGGGTTGAGTTTCAAACCAACTTTCCCCACGTTCTACTCCAACAGACTTGCATAGAACTTCACTAGGACTGTCGTGATGGCCTCAGATCTTCAATCCGGCGAGAAATGGGGCCAGGATCGAAGAGAGAAGGGGAGGGAGTCGTAGGAAAGAGAGAGAGAGAAGGGTTTTCTACTAAAGATTTGATTAAAAATTTGAGTTTCACTTATTTCTAGGGCTGGATTTGTCGACGAGACATGTCACCTCATCGACAAGTCCTGTAGAAAGTTCGTCGATGAACCTGCACCCTCATTGAGGAGTTTCAGTTTGCTTTAAACCTTCTCTCGATATCTTCTCGTTGACGAGATGGGTCTTCATCGACGAGATCCTGAAGAGCCCTCGTCGACTAAACCCCTGTATTTGTCGACGAGTCCTGTAGAAATTTTTGGGTTATTACATTCTCCCCTCCTTATAAAATTTCATCCTCGAAATTTACTATTCATATATCTCATCATTCTTTGAAGGCAAAACGGTCTACTTATTTTATTACCTACCCTCACTTATGGTGGAGGAATACCGTGGTTACATTCTATGTTATAAGAGATTACATATATAAAACTAAAATTATGAACTAACTAAATCCATACATGTACCTTCAAAGAAACTTATCTAACTACTATACTTTACCTGATTACCTTTATATCTCTTGGAGCAACTGCGGGTATCTCTGTCTGATCTGCTCCTTGAGTTCCCAAGAAGCTTCCTCTGTAGCGTGATTCTTCCACAAAACTTTTACTAAATGAATTTCTTTTGTGCATAACCCTTGTGTCTTTGTGTCTAATATCTGTATTGGTGCTTCTTCATAAACTAATGAATCCTTAAGCTCTATCTCTGCATAGCTAATAATGTGGGATGGGTCTGGGACGTATTTACTGAACATAGCCACGTAAAACACGTCGTGTATTCTAGATAAAACGGGCGGAAAAGCAAGCCTGTAGGCAACTGACCCAATCCTCTATAGTATCTCAAAAGGGCCAATATACCTAGGGCTCAACTTACCCTTCTTCCCAAATCTCAGAATTCCTCTTATAGGAGCTACTTTCAAGAATACCCAACCTTCCACTTCAAACTCCAACTCCCAGCGGCAAGGGTTTACATAACTTTTCTACTAACTTTGTGCGATACTTATTCTTTCTTTAATTAGTCGGACCTTTTCACAAGCCTGCTGTACAAACTCTGGGCCTAAAACTCGCCTCTTGCCTAACTCATCCTAGAAGAGAGGAGAACGACATCTTCTGCCATACAGTGCCTCGTATGGAGCCATCCCGATACTAGACTGGTAACTGTTATTGTAGGCAAATTCAATTAATTGTAAGAATTGAGTCGAGCTACCCCCAAAATCTAGCACGCATGCACAAAGAATATCTTCTAAAGTTTGAATTGTCCTCTCAGTCTGACCATTTTTCTGGGGATGTAAAGTTGTACTAAATGCTAACTGTATACCCATAGCCTTCTAAAAGCTTTTCTCGAATTGAGAAGTAAATTGAGGATCCCGGTATGCAACTATGGACACTAGTACACCATGGACACGAACTATCTCTTGAACATATATCTCCGCTAGTACATCCATGGAATAGCTGACTTTACTAGGGATAAAATGGGCAGTCTTCGTTAGACAATCTATAATCACCCAAACCACATTCAGCTCATGTCGCACTGGTGGTAACTCCGTGAAAAAATCCATAGAAATGTGGTCCTACTTCCATTTTGGAATAAACAACGGCTGCAACTATCCTGCTAGTCTCTGGTGCTCAACCTTAACCTGCTGGAACGTCAAGCACTGCTGGACGAACTTGGCTATCCCCTTGGAGCTGATCAAATAAATCGTTGATCCTAGGAAGAGGATATTTTTCTTAATTGTCAATTTATTTATTTCCTTGTAATCAATACACATCCTCATGGTCCCATCTTTATTTTTCACAAACAAAATTGGTGCTCCCCAGGGCTCGTTGGGCCTAATGAATCCCTTATCTAGTAATTCTTGTAATTGATCCTTCAGTTCTTTTAACTCAGTTGGGGTCATCCAATACGGAGCTTTAGATACTAGCATTAACCCTAATAGAAGATCCACTGTAAACTCAACTTCATGGTCCGGTGGAAAACCAAGTAATTCTTTCGGAAATAGATCTGAAAAATTCTCGGACCACAGGGATATCAACTTGTTTCAGTTCTTTTGGAAATTCTTTAATATAAGCAAAAAATCCCTGAAAACCTTTTTGAATCAATTTTCTCACCTGTATAGCCGACACAAGCTGTGGCAAAGAACGTACCCGCGAACTAGGAAATTTGTATTATGGCTCACCTAAAGGTTTGAAAATTACTTCTTTCAAATGACAGTTAATACTAGCGTGATTATCTGCCAACCAGTCCATGCCTAGAATTATATCGAATCCTTGTATATTTAATATGACCAAATTAGATGCCAATACTTTCTCCTAAATAGTTACTGGAAAGCCCCTGAGTACCCTTCTACATCTCATCACTGACCCAGTCAGCGTAGTTATAGCCAACCCAATATCTAACAATTGTGCCTCATACCCCATTAACTTAGCATATACTTCCAAAACGAAAGAGTGAGTGACACCTATATCAGACAAAACAATAGCTATAAATGAGAAAATAGTAAGGGTACCTGTAACTACATCTCTAGCTACATCGGTGACACCCGGTGTCAATGCATACACTCTCGCAAGTGCTGTATTCCTCTACTGTCCTCCACGAGGCACCTAATAACCACCCCGGTATGGTCTGGGAGCTGGTTCTTGAGTTGTCAATCCCTAACACGACCAAGATCGGTGCCCAAGTCTCGCGCATCTGTAGCAGACGTCCTCGCCCACCCTGCACTCACCTGGATGTCTGCGGCCACATCTAGGACTGGTAGGAGCAGCCCATCCACCATGAAAACCACCACGGCCCATCATCCGTCCCCTACCACCTCCATAGCGATCTCCTCTCCATTGCTCTCGGCTAGATCTCGCCTATAAATCCTGAGACGCAAACCTCTTCCTCTGACCCTGATCTGCAGCGCTCCTTTACGTACCACTCTCAATAACAACAGCTTTATCCACTACCTCGGTGAATGTTTGAGCTCGAAAGCTGATAACTTGCTCAAATAAACTCTCCTTCAAACCTTCTTAAAACTTCCTGGCTTTTTTCTCTTTGTCTAGTGCTAAATGTGGTATGAAACGGTATAACTCAAGAAATCGTGCAGCATACTGTGTCACCGTCATCAACCCCTGAGTCAGATGTAAAAACTCTGCTACCTTTGCACTTCGAACGATAGTAGGGAAATATCACTTGAAGAACAAATCCTTGAATCGACTCCATGACACTGGCACTAGATCCGACCTCTGTTCCTCAATCATACGCGCTAATCTCCACCAGTGCTTTGCCTCTCCTGTCAGTTTAAACGTTGAAAACGTCACTTTCTGCTTGTCTGTACATGCTAGTACTGCAAAGATCTCCTCAAGATCCTGAACTCAATTCTCAGCTATAATCGGGTCAAGTCCTCCAACAAAAGAAGGAGGTCTCATCCGCGTAAACTGCTCGATCGTGTAGCTACGCTCTCCTCCACTCCTGGCCATCTCAGCCATCACCTGCTAAGTGACACTGTGTAGTATGACGTCTGTATCTCCACCTCCCATACCCGGATCCATCCTTGAAAATACACAAAACACTATTTTAAAATCCTATACAGATCTACTTTACTCCATCCAACTAATACCTCAAATTCACTGTCAACTATTTCCCTTGTTCCTACCCCAAAATCCAATCTTGCGACCCAAACACACAACTCGTCGATAGTTTACTATGATTTTCCTGAAATCGCAACCCTAGGAAAAACACAGAAACCACCACGATAATCCCGTATTCAGACCACAGAACAAATCCTCAAAATCTTTTCCTATTTTCTGGTATTGTATCCGCTGCATTCTAGAGTCTACTGAATCTAGCAACATAGGCTCTGATACCAAACTGTAACGACCTGCTATTTATTCAACATTTTTTTTCCTTTCCCTCTAAATATAATAAATGTCATTTTTTGGAAATACTACTAATAACATCCTAGGCCCAAAGGAGCACTGAGGAAAACTCTGTACGTCATACAAAACTAGACAGCGGTAAACAAAAAAAAAAAAAAAAACTGGGAACTGCTATTTACAATACAATACCAGAAAACTATAAAGCTCTGTAATATATTTACAATACAAAATACCCAATGGCGTGACTATAATTTGAAAACTATCTCAAAACACTGTTATCTTAAAAATACTTACCCTTCTCACAAGGGCAGCTCAAGTCAACCTCTATCCGCGAGCTTGATCTGCTCGTCTTGCTAGATTTCCTAAAAAAAATGATAAGTCACTAGGATGAGACAACGCTCAGTAAGTGGAAATATGCTACTACTAGTGTGTGGCGGCATAGTTACATATTTAAAATACTAAAATAATACTGAAATATGTGAAAACTGATAAATTGTACTGAATATGTCTATCTATCATGTAATCTTTAAAATATGACTGTGTATCTGAGTTTGCTATCTGATGGTACTGCTAGTATAATAGTATAAATTGTTGCTATGTGATATATCTGTACATAAGAACTTCTGCTATACCCTCGGATCTGTATATCATGATATAACCCCTCATGATAGGGTTGTGCGGCCCGTTGGCTGGACTTACTCTGGTCAGCCCTCTAGGTAAATCAATCTTTATCATTTGCCAATCTGTAATGATCTATGTAGATCCTAGCCCACTGCAACCACTTCGGGCTATCTCAAATCTCTGTCATCGTCTAATCGGCCACCTCAGCCCAACATGCTGGGGAGACTGAAAATCTCTCCTAGCACGGTTAGACGAAATCGACATGCTATCTAAGTCATGTGGTTGCCCGTGTCTGAAACTAGCAACAGTACCATGCTATGCTGTAAATGTATATGACTGTAATTTCCACAGGGATTTGATATCGTGTAATACTGTATACATATGTAAATATATACTCATCTTGCTTCTTTTAACATGATTTCAAAAACAACCATGACACTATAATTCTGAGTTGTATTAACTGAGATATCTGATAGAAATATATATAACATCTGTGTTTTCTATCTGTACTATCTGTATAAAATATTTGTATATAGTATCTGTATACTCTATATATAATATTTGTATGCTCTGTATATAATATATGTGTGCTCTGTATACAATATCTATGTGCTCTCTATATAATATATGTATACTCTGTATATTTGCTCTAGCATCTTGATCCTATCGCTGTATAATCTTTCTGAATAAACTGTCTGAGTGTTATGATTTAGAAATCATGTTTTCTGAGAAATACTGTAAGTCTCATTTTATTTCTAGTATTCTGAAATATATGAATATATGTATATCTGTAATACTGTAAAATCTATACGTATTGTATTGTAATAAACTCAAGCCACAGATTTGAAATAACGTAGTCTCATGCTCAATTTTTGTAATTCTGCTATAAAAATAATATTCATAATTCTCTGGAAAATAATCTAATATACATGCTTGTAAATACACTTTCATAATCTTCTATATACATATTAAAAATTTCTAGCATAGCATATTTCCCTTACCTTAAATCTAAAAAGCCCCTACTAAACTCTTGCCCTATACCCGCAGGGTTCCTAGCTCAACATCCTGAAAATAATATCCCCCAGAACAAAACATCAGTATTTTCTTACCTATAACATTTCTTATAACTACAAGGAAGGCATAATCTGAATAAAATACCTTGCCCTAGATTTGGGATGAATTTCAAACCAACTTTCTCCAGGATTTGCTTCGGCAAACTTGTAGAGAACTTCGCCAAGAGCATCGTGGTGGCCTCAGATCTTCAATCCAGCGAGAAATGGGGCTAGGATCGAAGAGAGAAGGGGAGGGAGTTGTAAGAGAGAGAGAGAGAGAGAGAGAGAGAGAAAAGGGTTTTGCGCTGAAGATTTGATTAAAAATTCGAGTTATAGCTATTTATAGGGCTATATTCGTCGATGAGACACGTCACCTCATTGACGAGTTCTGTAGAAAGTTCATCAACGAACCTGCACCCTCATCGACGAGTTTTAGTTTGCTTTAAACCCTCTCTCAGTATCTTCTCGTCGATGAGATGGGGCTTCGTCGACGAGATCCTGAAGAGCCCTTGTTGATGAAGCCCCTATGTTCGTTGACGAGTCTTGTAGAAATTCTTGGGTTATTACTTCTTTTTCTGGAGAGGAATTCTACAATTTTGGTAGATTGAAAATATCAAAACTTGGTTCCAGGTTGAAATTTCATTTCTCTTTTAAACGAACCATTGGTGACTTCTAAAAACTTTAAAGCTTCATATATCTATTTTGCTTTGGTTTTTTGAAGAACTATTTACATCTCAATTTCTACAACCTGCTCTAAATTTTGAGAGTATTTTTTGTACGCGGAATTTATATTATTTTTTTGTAGATTGTGACGATTCCAGGTTTGCTGGATCGTTGGCTAGGCGAGGGATTATCGCTTAGAGAGGTGATGCTCTAGCCTTTAGAAGGAGTGTGTAAAGGTATTATTCCGCCCGATAAAGGAACAGGTTTATTGAATCCTTTGGTGGTTTTGCCAAAGGCGAGGACGTAGGCTGTGTTGAAGCTGAATCTCGTAAAATCCTGTGTCTCAATATCTCTTTCTCTTACTCTTTATTTTCAGCATATTTATATTACGTGGATGGTTTAAATTTGAAATCATATACACTACGTATATTTGGAAATCAAACAAACTTAAAGTTTAATTTTAATTTGGGTTGCAGTAACCGAAAGGGAGTACGTTGGTTAAACCATACTTTGTGGAAACCATACGAGAGTACGTTCCTTGGTTAAAACACCCAAAGATAATTAACTATGAGTTTACTTGAATTCTGAATTTTGGGAAGAGTGTGGATGTGTAGTTGTAAATCATATAAACGAAGCAAATTTATTTTAACAAGCATATCATTCAACTACAGGGCTTGATTCATATTTATAAGGCATACATAAACAAACAACCATCTAATTTCTTACTACTGTATATCTTAATTTTGGTTTGGTTGTTTGCTTTCAAATTGTGTTTGATTAGTTTAGATAGTGTGGTTGATTAAAAGGTTGATTGGTGATTTAGTTGTTTAAGTGCTTGTGTTGTTAATTGTATAAAAGAAACCAAGTTATTGTGTGTTTGAAAAATTAAACAAACAAGTAAAAGAATTGGTTAAACAATAAAAGAAGTTAAGTATTCTTAAAAGGAATTAAAAAGAAGGTTTTTAAATTCCCAATTCACCCCCCTCTTGGGAAGCTATCCTAATTTCAATTGGTATTAGAGCCCAGTTATAGAAAAACCTAACAAGTAGCTATATAAAGATCTAAATGGCACAAATAGGAGTAGCACCCATTTGTGAGGGTCAATCCTCAACTGGGCCACCTATTTTTTGTGGAGTAAATTACACCTTCTGCAAGCAACGAATGAGAATCTATCTTCAAACAATGGATTGGAAGGCATGGAACGTTGTAACAAATAGAAATCTAATCCCCACTAAACTAGGGGATGGAAAAGAGGAACCTAAAGAAGATAAAGAACTAAACGATTCAGATTATAAAATGTTGCAAATTAACTCAAGTGTAATAAACATATTATATTATGCACTTGATGCAAATGAATTCAACAGAGTAATGGCATGTAAAATAGACAAAGAGATTTGAGATAAATTGGAAGTAACTTATGAAGGGACGGTAGATGTTAGGGAAAGTAGAATCGATATGTTAACCAGTGAATATGAAGTTTTTAGGATGAACTCCGATGAAAGTATAACAAGCATGTACACTAGGTACACCCATATCATAAACTCTTTAAGTGCCTTAGGAAAAACTTATTCCACCCATGAGATGATCCGTAAAATTCTAAGAGCACTTCCACCTATTTGGGTACCAAAAGCCATAGCCATTATGAAAGGAAGAAATCTTACCTATGAAATGATGTTGAAAGAAAGAAGCACTGAAAACAAAAATAAGAAGTCTATAGCTCTAAAAGCTTTGAAAGAATATTCATGTGAGGAAGATAATGAATATAGTGAATTAGAAGATGAGGACTTAGCACTCATAACTAAAAGACTTGGAAAATTCTTGAGGGGAAACAAAAAATTCACTAGAAAATTTAATGGATCAAAAGCTAAAAAAGGAGAAAGTAATAAAAAAGAATACAAAAACAAAAATGATCCTCCCACTTGCTATCATTGTAAAAAGGTCGGGCACATCAAACCGGAATGCCCACAACTCAAGAAGGGCAAGAAGAAAAAGAAGCCTGCAATGAAGGCAACTTGGGATGACACTAGTTCGAGTGAATCGAAAAGTGAGCCAAGTGATTGAGAAGTAGAAAACATGTGCTTCATGGTGCATAACAAAGAGGTAAACTATTATTATTCCCTCTCTAAAGATTCATGTAATGAGTCTTGCAGTAATTTATGTGAATGTATGCCAGCTTATAAAGAACTTCAAGCTGAATTACTCTTTTTACATAACAAATTCATTAAAATCTCGAAGAGGAACACAAACTTGAAAGAAAAAAACGAAGCACTTAAAAATCAACCTGAATCTGCAATACTTGTTGAAGAAGAAAAAGATTTAAAGATTGAAGAACTTGAGATAAAGTAGATAACTTATCTCAAAAGTTAGCTGAGTTTCAAGTGAATGAAGATAGCAAAATTATGCAAGAAATAAATAATCTCAAAAATCAAATTCAAGAGAAAGAAAAGGTCATCTATAACTTTACCAAAGGTAAGGACAACTTTGAAAAGATGGTAGGACAACAAAGGATGACAAACAACAAAGAAGGAATTGGTTATAGTGGAGCCTCAAACAAAAGAAAGAAAAACTTGTATATGGGATATTTTGTAAATTAATCTAAATATTATGAGTGTACTTCATCAACAAATATTCATGAGCACACCACGTGCTACATGTACAAAAAGAAAGGACACATAATGTTTAATTGTCCACTTAAGAAAAAGTATACAAGAGTAAAATATGAGTGGAAGATAAATACTAAAAATAGGTGAAATCTAAAGAAAATTAAGAAAGTTTGGATTCTAAAAATAACAACTTGAATCCTTTCTTGTAGGTTTGCTTTAGGACCACTCTGTCTAAGGATAAATGGTACTTGGATAGTGGATGTTCAAGGCATATGATGGGAGATAAATCTAAATTAACCTCTCTCACTCCAAAGGATGGAGGATTTGTAACCTTCGGTGACAATGTAAAAGGCAAGATCCTCAAAATAGGTAAAATAGGTAAAGACTCCTCACTTTCTATAGATGATGTCTTGTTAGTAGATGGTCTAAAGCATAATCTACTAAGTATTAGTCTACTTAGCGATAAAGGATGTGAAATAATGTTTAAGAGAGACAAATGCATAATACGAGATTCTAAGAATCAAAATACATTATTCATTGCACTTAGAATGAACAATGTTTATTGCATAAACCTTAATAGTTTAATCCCTCAAGACATAACTTGTCTAGCAGCCATGAGTGAAAATAGTTGGCTTTGGCATAGGAGGTTAGGACATGCTAACATGGATATTATTTACAAGCTCTCTAAAAGGCATTTAGTTAAAGGCTTGCCTAAAACAAAATTTGTCAAAGATAAAGTTTGTGATGCTTGTCAATTAGGAAAGCAAACCAAAAAAAGTTTCAAAAAGAAGAAACATATATCAACTAGTAGACCCCTAGAACTCATAGACTTGTTTGGTCCTTCTAGAACCCAAATTTTAGGAGGAAAACAATACGCCTATGTAATTGTTGATGATTACTCAAGATACACATGGGTGTTGTTCCTAGCTAACGAAGAAGAAGCTTGCAACTCATTAATCACTTTATGTAAGAAGCTTCAAAATGAGAAAGGGTAATATGTCTCAAATATTAGAAGTGGCCAAGGAAGAGAATTTAAGAATCAAAATATTGACAATTTTTGTAATAAATGTGGCATAAATCACAACTTTTCGGCACCTAAAACCCCACAACAAAATGGAGTTGTGGAAAGGAAAAATAGAACCCTCGAAGAAATGGCAAGGACCATGCTTAATGAAAATGACCTACCCAAATATTTTTGGACCGAAGCTGTAAATACAGCTAGCTATATAATTAATAGGGTCTCCATTAGACCAAACCTAAACAAAACACCCTACGAATTGTGGAAAGGAAGAAGGCCTAACATAAAGTACTTTCATGCTTTTGGATGTAAGTGTTTCGTCCTAAATAACAAAGACAACTTAGGAAAATTTGATGCTAAATCGGATGAAGACATTTTCCTAGGATACTCCACAAATAGTAAAGCCTATAAAGTCTACAACAAAAAAACTCTAACCATAGTTGAATCAATTGACGTAAACTTTGATGAATCTTGCCCTCTTTCAAGAGAGGTTAAAAATGAAGAAAAAGATGATGTATTCAAAAAGGAGGATGAGATAAAAATCAATGAGGAAAATGATAGAATTGAAGAAAAGTCAAAAGATGAACTCAAAGAAAATATGGAATTTCCAAAAGAATGGAAATATAAGAAAGATAACCCTCAAGAACAAATTATAGGTGAACCATCTAGATGTGTGACTCACTAAAGAACCTTTGCAATCATTATGCATTCCCATCCCAAAATGAACCTAAAGATATTGAAGAAGCCCTTAAGGATTAATCTTGGATAGTTGCAATGTATGAAGAATTAAACCAATTTTTGAAAGAAGTCAAGTATGGAAATTAGTATCCAAACCAGAAAATCATTCGATCATTGGAACTAAATGGGTATTTAGAAATAAAAAGGATAAAAATGGTATAATCACTAGAAACAAAGCTAGACTTGTAGCAAAGGGGTACAATCAAGAAGAAGAAATAGACTATAACGAAACCTTTGCCCCTGTAACTAGAGTGGAAGCTACTAGAATGTTGTTAGCCTATGCTACCTACAAAGAGTTTAAGTTATACGAAATGGATGTCAAAAGTGCATTATTGAATGGATATATCAATGAAGAGGTATATGTTGAACAACCCCCTGGTTTTGAGGATATTGAAAATTCTAACCATGTATTTAGACTAACTAAGGCTTTGTATGGACTTAAACAGGCCCCTAGGGCTTGGTATAAAAGACTTAGTGGATTTCTAATTGAGAATAGATTTTTAAAAGGAAAAATTGATAGCACCTTGTTCATTAAAAAAAAGGAAAATAATATACTTTTAGTTCAAATCTACGTTGATGATATAATATTTGGTACTACAAATGAACATCTATGTAAAGAATTTGCAAAATGTATGCAAGAAGAATTTGAAATGAGCTTGATGGGGGAATTAAATTATTTTCTTGGACTATAAATTAAACAAGCAAAAAATGGGACTTTTATAAGTCAAACCAAATATATAAAACATATGATACAAAAATTTGGTATGGAAAATAGTAAGCCCATAGGCACACCTATGAGTACCTCCATCAGCCTAGACAAAGATGAAAAGGGAAAATCCGTAGACACAAAATATCATAGAGGCATGATTGGAAGTCTATTATATCTAGTAGCTAGTAGACCCGATATAACGTTTAGTGTGTGTATGTGTGCACATTTTCAATCAGCACCTAAGGAATCACACCAAATTGTTGTTAAATGAATGCTAAGATACTTAATAGGTACAATGGACTTGGGACTATGGTATGGTAAAGGCACCGGTTTTGAAATGATCAATTATTCGGATGCAGATTACGATGGTTGTAAAATAGATAGAAAAAGTACAAGTGGCACATGCCACTTCTTAGGAAGATCTTTACTTTCTTGGTTTTCTAAGAAACAAAATTTTATGGCTTTGTCAACTATTGAGGCCGAATATGTAGCAGCTGGTAGTTGTTGTGCACAAACTCTTAAATGAAACAACAATTAAGAGATTTCAATTTAAACTACACAACTGTACTAATTAAGTGTGATAACTCGAGTGCGATTAACATATCTAAAAATCCCGTTTCACACTCAAGAACAAAGCACATTGACATAAGACACTACTTCCTAAGAGATCATGTTAAAAAAGAAGACATAAATCCGAAATTCATCAATACAAATGACCAATGGGCTGATATCTTTACTAAACCACTCTCAGAAGATAGATTTATAACCATAAGAAGAGAACTTGGTCTACTACATAGTAGAGAAGTAAACTAAAAGGAACCAGACTTAAAGAAATATCTACAATCTCTAGGGTCACCTAGGGTTTGTCCCTTTTAAGTGATCAAAATTTTTTTTGGCATGTACTTTGACGTGTTGCATAATTCAACACTGAGTTTGAATTGCTTTCCTTGTCTCTTAGGCTCATGATATGTGATATGCAGCATGCTACATGTGGATGTTTGAAAAAATTGGTATCTTTAAATTGGTATTTTTGAAAATCTAAGCATGAAAATTACTAAGTTGAGCACCATATGCGTGATTGAAAATTCAAAAATGTCACAACACATATGAAATAATAATGCCCAATTTGAAATATGATGTTGAATCTTGGCATGATTGAGGAGTGTGTGGTCATATGCACATTTTAATGTTTACCCTTTTTGATTGATGTCAAAAGGGGGAGTAGTATTTAAGCAAAATCTTGGCATGATTGTGAGCTTGATGGGCATGATAAAGATTAAATTGATTGAAAT
Source organism: Malania oleifera (assembly GCF_029873635.1). Lineage (NCBI taxonomy): Eukaryota > Viridiplantae > Streptophyta > Magnoliopsida > Santalales > Ximeniaceae > Malania > Malania oleifera. The sequence continues at coordinate 70,461,410 of NC_080424.1, read as the reverse complement.
CATGATAAAGCAAGCATGATATTGATAGCATGATATTGAAACTTGAGCATGTTGAGTATGGTTAAATTGATTGAAAACATGATAAAGCAAACATGATAAAGCATGATATTGATAGCATGATATTGAAACTTGAGCATGTTGAGTATGATTAGAATGAAAAATTTGAGCAATGAGAAAATTGAGCAATGGGCATGATTGGACTTGAATCTAAAAATTGTTAAAGAAATGCTTATCGGAAGGGGGAGTAGAATAAAGCAAGTTGTGAGGGGGATATTTTTTACACTTATTCATATTTTTTTGCTCCTCATTTGTCATCATCAAGAAGGGGGAGATTGCTAACCTAACTGAGCTTTTCAATCCCGTTTTGATTATAACAAAATGAATGATGCTTTAACATATGATGTTAAGTGATGTGTTTTAAGTAAACGAACTCTCAAGGTTGATAGGTTGAAGCTTAATGTTAATCTAGTGAAAGCTCCTCAGAATATTGAAGGCAATGAATGACAAATGAAGAAGTTTAAGGGCAAGTAAACCCAAAGTCAAAAGTGAACCTCAAAAGGCTGAAAGAGGCTGAAGGATTTAAGAAAACCGTAATTAGAAGAACTGTTGTAAGTACTTCAAAACCAAATGTCATTTAGATATGTGAAGCTCTTATAAAAACAAAAGAAACTAAGAAATACTTTGTTTTAAATAGCTTAAAACATCTTTTTGAAATCAAATAACAAAGGTCTTAAAGGAAGGAAAGTTTTCAAAATAAAAAGAGAGTTTCTGATAAGCCATGCACCTGACAGACGACTGTCTGTCTATGGACAGATGACTGGCAAGTTAAAGGGTTTAATCAAAGTGTTTTGAGTTTAAAATTTTAACTATGATAAACGACTGCCTATGTTCTGGCAGACGAGAACCAGTATTTTGGGTTGAAATTTTAATTATGACAGACGACTACCATGTCGTGGGAGACGACTGCCGCGTACACCAGATTTCAGATCTCAATGGAAAGCTTGTTTTAAAATTTTGAATTTCAAAATTTAGTAAAAAATTTTAACTTTTTTTCAAAGTTTACCTAATTTGATGTAGATGTTGATCTTTCAAATTTTTGAATTTTAAAATTTAATCAACAATTTAATGTTTTTTCAAAGTTTACCTAATTTGATGTGGATGTTGATCTTTTAAAATTTTGAATTTCAAAATTTAGTCAACAAGTTAATGTTTTTTCAAAGTTTACCTAATTTGATGTGGATGTTGATCTTTTAAAATTTTGAATTTCAAAATTTAGTCAACAAGTTAATGTTTTTTCAAAGTTTATCTAATTTGATGTGGATGTTGATCTTTTAAAATTTTGAATTTCAAAATTTAGTCAACAAGTTAATGTTTTTTCAAAGTTTACCTAACTTGACGTGGATGTTGATCTTTCAAAATTTAGTCAACAATTTTATGTTTTTTCAAAATTTACCTAATTTGATGTGGATGTTGATCTTTTAAAATTTTGAATTCCAAAATTTAGTCAATAATTTAATGTTTTTTCAAAGTTTACCTAATTTGATGTGGACGTAGATCTTTTAAATTGCCTATAAATACCTCTTTGGGTAATGAAAAAACATGATAAAGAAAACACAAGAAAAGAGAGAAATAAGACAAAATTTGGAATTCATCTTGTGTTGAAATTCTCCTAAAGTTTTTCTTTGCTCACATCTTTTGCTGGAGAGGAATTCTACAATTTTGGTAGATTGAAAATATCAAAACTTGGTTTCAGGTTGCAATTCCATTTATTTTTTAAACAAACCATTGGTGACTTCTAAAAGCTTTAGAACTTCATATATATATATATATATATTCTATTTTGCTTTGGTTTTTTGAAGTACTATTTACATCTCAATTTATACAATCTGCTCTAAATTTTGAGAGTATTTTTTTTACATAGAATTTATATTATATTCTTGTACATTGTGACGATTCCAGGTTTTCTGGATCATTGGCTAGGCGAGGGATTGTGGCTTAGAGAGGTGCTGCTCTAGCTTTCAGAAGGAGTGTGTAAAGTATTGTTCCGCCCGGTAAAGGAACAGGTTTAGTTAATCCTTTGGTGGTTTTGCCAAAGGTGAGAAAGTAGGCTGTATTGAAGTCGAACCTTGTAAAATCCTGTGTCTCACTCTCTCTTTCCCTTACTCTTTATTTTTAGCATATTTATATTGCGTGGATGGTTTAAATATGAAATCATATATACTATGTATATTTGGAAATTAAACAAACTTAAAGTTTAATTTTGTTTGGGGGTCAAGAACCGAAAGGGAGTACGTTGGTTAAACCATACTTTGCGGAAACCATATGGGAGTACGTTACTTGGTTAAAACACCCAAAGAAAATTAACTATTAGTTTACTTAAATTCTGAATTTTGGGAAGAGTGTGGATGTGTGGTTGTAAATCATATAAAAGAAGCAAATTTATTTTAACAAACATATCATTCAACTACAGGGCTTGATTCATATTTATAAGGCATACATAAACAAACAACCATCCTAATTTCTTACTAGTGTATATCTTAATTTTTCTTTTGTTGTTTACTTTCAAATTGTGTTTGATTAGTTTGGATAGTGTGGTTGATTGAAAGGTTGATTGGTGATTTAGTTGTTTAAGTGCTTGTGTTGTTGATTGTATAAAAGAAACCAAGTTATTGTGTTTTTGACAAATAAACAAACAAGTAAAAGAATTGGTTAAACAAACAATTAAAAAGAAAGTTTTTAAGTTCCCAATTCACCCCCTCTTGGGAAGCTATCCTAATTTCAATAATCTAACCTGTCCCTATATCATATAAATCATCAATGACATAGCACAATGAATAAGGGTCCGAGCCCGTGGGGTTCCCGTACACCCTTTACACATTCATATACATTACATATACACAGCGAAAAAAAGGTCTTTCTCTACATATTCAGTACCACACTAGACTGTATACAAAAAGGAGTCTAGGCTCCATAATACAAAACATAAAATCGGGGGCCAATCAAAACCCCAAAATGACAACCTGATAGAGTCCTCGTACTTACACAAGTACTATCCGCAGCACACCGACCACTACGCTCCCAATGCAAGGACGCTAGTTCCGATTACCCGAAGGACCTGAAAAATATATACGTACAGTAGGGGTGAGACACATCTCACCAAGGCAGATCCAGGTTATATCGGTGTGTGTCATATGAGTGTTATCATGACACAAAATATACACAGTTCATTGCAATTCCAGTATTTTCACAAAAGAGTTTTAGTATAGTGCATCACATGCACACACACATGATCAAGCAACCTGGTGTCGTCACATCCTTTAGCCTAAAGCTATTCCAAAAACTTTGTATGATTTTAGTCTTTTTACAAAAAGGTTTTTGGTGAGTTGTGCTGGTCCCTGGGGTTTATCTACAGTCATTCTAAGCATTCAAACACATCATGCAGATGCATGCATTATTACAGACGAGAGATATAAAAATTAAATGCATATATTAAAATTAACGTCTTTGTCTTTTGTGCTTTAGTCTTTATGGAATATGCCGAAAAAATATGATATTGTGTTTACCTCATGTGTGTGCTGAATCATGAACCTGTTCAAAAACACTAAATGCACACATGAGATACTTGTGCTTTGTCAGCATCAAAACAGGGATCAGACTCAAAAAGTCAACAATTTGTATTGTTCTCTCCGACTATCCATTAGTCTAGGGGTGGAACGTTGTACTAAAAGTAAGCTTCATCCCCAGTGCTTCCTGCAAGCTCTTCCAGAAATGAGAGGTAAACCTCGGATCTCGATCTGACACAATGGACACCGGTACCTCATGCATTCTAACTATCTCATGCACATACATGTCTACTAGCCTACTCAAATGGTAGTTAACCTTCATCGGTATAAAGTGAGCAGATTTAGTCAGCCTGTCCATGATCACCCAGATAGCATTCTACCTATGAAGTGCTGGCAGCAATCCAGTCACAAAATCCTTGGAAATATGCTCCCATTTCCACTCTGGAATAGCTAAGGGTTGTAGTGGCCTTGCCAGCCTCTGATGTTCAGCCTTCACCTGCTGACACGTCAGACACTGATCCACGAATTGAGTAATCTACCTTTTTATACCACTCCACCAAAAGGTATCGCGTAAATCCTGATACATCTTTGTGCTACCCGGATGTACCATATACAAAGAACGATGCGCTTCCTCTAGAATCATCCTTTTGATCTCGTCGTCATTTGGAGCACACAACCTTGTTCCAAACCTTAACACACCTCTTTTAGAGATTTTAAAGTCCACAACTAACCCCTGCTGCACTTTCTCCATAATCTCAGTCAACTCCACATCACTAGCCTGTGCGGTTTTAATATGCTCAAACAAAGTCGGTTGGATCACCAAACTAGCAATGAAAGTCTGATGATCACCAAACACCAACTCTATGCCAAGGCTTTCCACATCTCGTATGATATGATTATGAGCTACAACTGCAGATACTATCGCATGCTCTGACTTCTGACTCAACGCATCAGCCACCACATTAGCTTTTTTCGGGTAATAATTGATGGTGCAATCGTAGTCCTTGATCAACTCAAGCCACCGTATCGGCCTCATGTTCAACTCCTTCTGCGTGAAAAAGTACCTAAGGTTTTTGTGATCAGTGAAAATCTCGCATTGAACACCATACAGGTAGTGTCGCCAGATCTTCAGTGCATAAACTACAGCAACTAATTCCAGATCATGTGTAGGGTAATTATTATCGTATTCCTTGAGTTGCTGAGAAGCATATGCTATTACCTTACCCTGCTACATAAGCACACACCCCAAATCCTTCAGAGATGCGTCGCTATAGATCACAAAATCGCCATCCCCCGAAAGAATGGTCAAAACCGGAGCAATAACCAATCGCTGTTTCAGCTCCTGGAAACACTGCTCACAATCCTCGGTCCAATCAAACTTCACTCCCTTCCTAGTCAATCATGTCAGAGGCCTGGACAACTTAGAGAATCCCTCCACGAACCGACGATAGTAACCCGCCAATCCTAAAAAACTCCGAACCTCCTACACACTCCTTCGTCTTACCCAGTCGACCACAACTTCAATCTTGTTAGGATTCACTAAGATACCCCCCTTAGACACCACATGGCCTAATAATGAAACCTAATTCAACCAGAACTCACACTTCTTCAGCTTAACATATAACTTCTTCTCTCGTTGAATCTGTAGCACCAACTTCAGATGGTTTTCATGCTCTTCCAAACTCCTCGAGTATACCATAATTTCGTTGATGAACAGCACTACGAACTGGTCCAGGTACTCATGGAAAACCTTATTAATCAGATCCATGAACACTACTGGAGCATTCGTTAACCCAAAATGCATGACTAAAAACTCATAGTGGTTATATCTGGTTCGAAAAGTCGTATTCGCAACATCTTCATATCGAACTCTCACCGGATGATACCCTGATCGTAGGTCAATCTTCGAAAAGACATGCGTCCCCTGCAGCTGGTCAAAGAGATCATCAATACGAGGCAAGGGATAACGATTCTTCACAGTCACCTTGTTGATCTCATGGTAATGAATGCACATACGCATCGACCTGTCCTTCTTTTTCATAAACAAAACTGGAGCTCCCCAGGGCGAAACACTCGGTCAAATAAAGCCCTTGTCTAGTAATTCTTGCAACTGCTCCTTCAACTCCTGAAGTTCTAGGAGCCATCTGGTACGGAGCTTTAGAGATTAGTGGCTTTCTAGGCAGCAATTCTATCGCAAACTCCACCTCACGATCTGGAGGTAAACCGGGTAAGTCTTTTTGAAACACATCTGGAAACTCGTTAACCACTCGAATATCCTCGAGCCTCAAATCACCCTGTAGCGGTTCCCTCACACAAGTTACGTACCCTTGACATTCGTCCAAGAGTAACCTCCTCGGCTGTAATGTCGATAGAACCTATGGCATCGAAGGCACACACGAACCTACAAATTCGCAGGTGGTCTGAATACTACTACCTTTCCATGACAGTCAATCACAAAATAACTGGAAGATAACCAATCCATCCCTAGTGTGACATCAAACCTAGACATGTTATATACCACAAGATTCACCGGTAGCAATCTTCCCTTAATTACCACTGGGCAGTCTGCTAACATCCTCCTACAGAATGATACACACCTAGATGGTGTGGCTATAGACAATCCTTCAGTCATGACTTGGGTTTCCACCCCACACAATTTTACAAAATTCAAAGATATAAAGGAGTGGGTCGCACCCAAATCAAATAAAATCATAGCTCTATTTAAAAGTAACATCATAATACCTGTCACCACATTCCCCGCATGCTCAGCATCCACTGGAGTAAGCAAGTATACCCTTGCCGGAGCTGTGTTCACCTGATAGGTTCCCTGGAATACCTGATTACGTCCCCAATTTTGACTAAAAGTGGGTGTACCCCTCTTTGGTGTGTAACAATCCCAAGCCATGTGACCTGACTAGCCACAGTTATAGCAGTTACCCCCAAATGGCTGGCATTCACTGTAGTGACCCAAAGAATTTATAATATTCAAATAATAAAATGAAGGGAGAAAAGGAAATTAAAAGGGGGTAGCGTTGGTCGATGACGCGATGATTGGACTCGTCAACGAGGGTACTCTTCGTCAATTTGAAAATACAGAGAGAATTTTTGGGTGCCTCTGAATTTCGTCGATGAGGAGAGAGCTTGTCGACAAGTTGTCTTCATGACCTCGTCGACAAGGTGACGTGGCTCGTTGACGAAGGCTGCAATATAAATAGTGGTTAAACGCGATTTACAACTTATTTTGGCTGCAAAATTCACTATTTCTCCCTCCCTTCGGTTTCTCCTCCTTCTCTCTAAGTTTCTGGGCCGGATTTCCCCGGTTCGACGATTTGAAGCCACAACGACACTCCTAGGAGAGTTTTCATCAAATCTGCTAGAGTGGATCGTCAGTGGGGCTGAGTTGAAAACCATCCCAGATTCAGGGTAAGACTTTCTACTCAGTATTTGGCTATTTGACAGTTGTAGAAAGCGTAGTACGCGTAGAAATACTAAACTTTAGTTTTGGGAAATGTCGTTTTTAGGGTGTTAAGCGGGGAACCCTGCGGGTGCAGGAGTATTTCACTTAGAGGCTTTTCAAGAATCAGGTAAGGGGATAAACTAAGTTAGTTATTTTACGAAAATGTATGTATGTTATTACAGCATCTGATTTCAAGAAAATAAATATACTTATATATGACTTATATTTGGGAAATACTGCCGAAAATGATGGTATGTCAAATATACGGAAAACCTATTTCGTGTGGCATGAGTAGAATTATAATGAAAGACTATTTTATGGAGATATAATAAAGATATGAATTTTTATAATGAAAAACTGGCGTATGGGCTGAGATTTTTATATGATTTTTCGGCGTACGAGCCGAGCTATGGATATGTTTGCCGGCGTACGGACAGTGCTATGGTTATGTTTGCTGGCGTACGGGCCAAGCTATGGATATGTTTGTGGCGTACGGGCCGAGCGATGGATATGTTTGTCGGTGTACGGGCCGAGCTATAAGTATGAAATACCAGCGTACGGGCCGATGATTTTCATGATATACATATATATATGCAAAACGACATGATGATATTGATTTGGCAATTAATAGTATGAAATATCCATGTATCACTATTTTAGTATATGTTATATGTTATCAAAACTTGGTTGGCTTGGTCTAGGCTAGCACTTGCACGGTACAGATGCTACGTGTTCATGATTCATCATGATATTTGTGTTAACACTGCCGTACGAAGTGGCGTGAGGTTGGATGGTCGATGTGATTTTAAGAAGTGTGAGCGCCCCTTGTGTATGGACCAGGTCTGGCAGACCCATCGAACGTACAGACTGTGTTAGAATTGGTGTATTTCCAAGAGGGGGGTGAATTGGAATTTTAAACCTTTCTCTTAGGTTGAACTAGATGTTAGCAAAATATTACAACTTAGGGTCTTTCTATGCAATTCCAAATATGCCGATAAATATAATATACAAAAATTTAAATCAAGCGCATCATTCACATAATAACATACATGTGCGGTAAATATAAAGTGCGGAAATATAAACAAATACACGATATGTTATCAGGGTTCGGCCAACTGTGCCTACATCCCCCGCCTCTAGCTTGCAAGCCCGAGGATTCACTAATAGCTCACTTAAGGGTGGAGCGGCATCGATTACAACCAGGTCAATTATCACAGGGCTGACCTCAATAAATGAAACGATACAGTGATTATGCTTTCAAGTAAAGCAAATGTGTACCCGGACGCGCTCAGTCACATACACCACAAGATGATTTAATATGTAAGCTCAGTGTGGTCTAATATTTCAACCCTCAAAATATTTGCTATCAGTGTAATGAGTGCGTGAGAGTGTCAAACAAGCAATCTTTGTTTCTCAAGATATTCAATCAATCGTGTTCACACAAAGATGTCAAGCAAACCTCAGGGATATCAATCATGTGAATATTAGATAATGTATATGCTTGGTTTGCAAAAGATGTGTAATCTTTGTATTCAGCAAGCAATATGTGAGTGAATAACTATTGCACAAAGATTAATATCACAAACACAAATATCTCCTCACAAGTACACAAGATATTTGAGTATGTTTTGAAAATGATTTCGCAACCCAAAGACAAATACAAGCTTCTGAAGATATTGCAACATAAATGTAACACTCAGAAGCTTAAGCAAGTTTTCTTAGGATAGGCTTATGAACGAAGACCCCTAAGAACACTTTGGTTTAGCTCTCAAGAAAATTGTTACAATCAAATAAACAAGGGGAGCAAACCTTTGAGAATAATCACTCAATCAACTTACAAAGAGTATGAGAAGTAGGAGAAGGTAAGTATGAGTGTTTTTAGTATGAAAATGAGTATTATAGGTTTTTGGATTTTCAGAAAATTTTCCCTAATCAAATCTTCTAATCTCCTTCTAATAATCCCAAATGAAGGGGTACATATAGAAATCCCATGAAATATGACCGTTGGGACCTATTGGGAATTATTAGGAAAGTTTAATGACATTTTAGCAAATTTAACCCTGTTTAAAATATTTTAACCACAGTAAAAAATCAGGGCAACCCGAGAGGTCCGGTCGATCAGAAACCTTTTCGATCGACCAAAGTTCATATGGTTCGGTTGATCGGGCCATTTTTGAACTTGGGACTCAGTCGACTGGACGTATATGCCCGAGGCGATTTTTCCATTTTTTTGAGGTTCGGTCGACCAGGCTATTTTGAACTAGGCAATTCGGTCGACCAGACAGTTGAGATTTCTCCTGAGGACCCTCGGTCGACCAGACAGTTGCAATGCAATTTGGACTCAGTTGACCAGGTGGTCAAATTGTTGACCTCAAGAGGTTTCGGTCGACCGGGGGATTTGAACTACAATGGTTCGGTCAACGGGGACATGGTCAACTGTTGACCTAGACCTAGGTTCGGTCGACCGGGCTACAAATGAGTTATAAGGTTCGGTCAACCGGGCTAAGGTCAAATTGTTGACACAGGCCAAATTTGGTCGACAGGGGTAGAATGACCTGCATGAGTCGGTCGACCGAAGGTGCACAAAGTGTGCATTTCAGTCATATTTTGATTCACAAACACCCTATTCAAGTTCCTATCACAAATAAATGCAAAGGTGAGTGTCCTAGGGTCATTTTTGAGCCCTTTTGAAGACACCAAAAAATATACGATGTCGGTCAACCTTTGGTCAACCGAAGGGTAACCCCTAAGGTCTTTCTAAGGTCATTTGCATTATGAGCGTACGTATTATACCATGCATGTGATGTGTGTGTGATTATTACATACGAAAAGCCCTAATTACTATTACTAACCAATTACATAAATAAATTATATATATTATAATTATAAACATAAATTGGTCTTCAAGCTTCATTTGCTCCATGTGCATGTGCATCATGATCTTAACAATTTTAGTTCCTGAACAAAGTCTCAAACACTCATTAGATACAATGAGTATTTGTCATAATCAAAACCGGGCGTGACCTATAAGGTCAACATTCTCCCCCTTTTTGATGATGACAAATACGATAAGCAAAAATATAGGGTTAAGCCTAAGAAGGCTCCTCCTCTCAATATGCATCCTATTTATTTGTAACCAAAGTACTTTACCCATTATTTTTGCCCCTTTCCATCTCCCCCTTTTGGCAACAGCAAAAAGAGCCATATGAATTGATACTCTAGGCAATGGGTAAGTTTTACAGTTATACAAGAAGAATTTTGGAAATATTTAGAAAAATTTTGGCAAAGTGTCGTTTGTCAATCAGATTTTCCAAAATAAATCCTGTATAAGTGTCACGCAATCTGATCTGCAGGCTACTCTCTAGAGTCTAGAACTCCCCTCCATCATCACCTCCATCACCGGCATCGAAGTCAAAGTCCATGGTCATCTGATCTCTCTCGTCCTGCATCTCCTAGATGCGATCATTCAGCTCACTGAAGCTGACTTTCATGGACCTCTCTAGATCAGTAAAACAACTAGAAGTAGAGATGGAGAACTGTCGAAACTCCTCACGAAGCGCAGTGGATGACGATGCCAAATCTTATAGGTCTGACTGGACTGATCCTCGAAACTGTATAAATGAGTCAAATAAATTGGTGATGGCGGCCAAAAGATCCACATTTGATGGCTGCGCGGGCTATGGTGGCTCCTGCGGGGCCTCTTCATGTGCTGCTGCACCCCTAGAAGGCAACCATATGTTGCCAATGAGCTCATACCCCATAAGTCTCAGGGTCATGCCAGAGAAAATATCAGTCGGTCGTCTTCTCTTCAATGAAGCCATATTTGAGTGTGTGACTCCAATGGATCTAAATAACTTGTTCAGGATACCCCCATACGACATTATAATTTGGTGGCCAATCATTTTGGCCATCATCCATCGGATCATCAAGCTGGGCAAATCTAATTTCCTCTGGGCAAACAGAAACCACATAATAAAACAATCTAGAAAAGACACGTGCACTGTAGAACCTGCCTTTGGCAGGACATTATAGGTGATCAAGTGGTGCACAACTCTAGCCTCTAACGTAAACTATCTATATTGTGGGGGATGGTTTTGGCTATCCGTGCCTATATCAGATAGGGTCAGGTTTGCAAATGTGACAATTGTGAATTCCTGTTTGTGGATCCAGGAATTTACCACATCTGAGCGCTCGAAATCTCCACGGTCAATATCAAGGACATCTGAAAGGTACTGTGTGTCGAAACGTACACTGGTCCTTAATACTCGAGAGAAGTGCCCATCTTCATCATTACCCAAATTTGCATAAAATAGTCTAACGTACATTGGGTAATGACCCCCAGGCTGATAGGAAATAAATTTTTTTCCAGCTTTGATATTCAAACATGTCCATTACATTTGAAAAATACTGATTCATGAACTCCAAGTCTAAGATCTTACCTAATATCGCCTCCTTAGGATGAAACTCTCGTATGTATTTGACCTTGCTCCGTTCTGAAATGAAGTACTCGTCTTCAGCGTGTGCTAAGTCATGGGCTTCAATGTGCTCATTGTGGTGTGCCATGACTGTAGGATGAAGGATGTTAGGCACAAAGTCAAGGTTTGCTTGGTAATGTTAGGGAAAGGTGAAAGATCTCTTAAAAAATTTTGCGCAAATGAGCTTTAATCAAGGTAAAAGTATTTATATATATATATCGCAGTTCAGTCGATTAGAAGCAAATACGGTCGACCGACAGTTTAGGTTCTTCATGCACCAAAATTGTTCGGTCGACTGGGGCGAGTTTGAATTGAGATGGACGGTCGACCAAGAGGGAGTACTGTATCTGAGTTCGGTCGACCAAGGGAAAACCGACAAGTTCAGTCGACCGTGGTGGATATGTTTACTGAGGTTCGGTCGGCTGTAAGGTCAAAGTCAATGGGTTTCGGTCGACCAGGAGCTTTTACTCATTCAATGCTCGGTCGGCCGAGCATAGTGAATTTTCCTGATTTTGCCTCATTTTGATCCAAAGTTGTACTTAGGTTCAGATTTGATATATTGCAATATGAACATGATTCTTAGGGATTCTTGGTCAAAAGATATTATACAATTGAGGTACGTACCAAGATTTGACTTATTGAGCGTAGATTACTTCCCAGTTTTGCAATTACTTTAACTGTACTTCCCTTTAAGTCCTAACTATTTTGGCACTGAACACTAAGGAGTATGTGACGTTTCTTAAACAATGCTCTTTGGTGATTGGAGAATATTCTTCAGAAATGATGACATAGAGGAACATGGATATAAATCAAGGAATAGGTGATACCTCACCGAATATGATCGTGGTTTGGTAAGGATTTCCTATTGATGAGATAAACCAAAATTAAAGAATTTACAATTTGAACTCAAAGGGGCCAATCCCCTAGTGGATACGTCTAATTTGGTTATAACTATGAGATGCACTCAATATATATTAGCCATTTATGATCAATAGTGCTTTATGGCTAGAGTAATGACTTGATTTTGATTTAGGCTTTTCATATTTAAAAGTGAGTTTTAGGGTATAGTGATATATGATATAAGATGGAATCCTAACACTCAATTTAGTGCAATGGATAATAGTGGCTTAACTTAAAGTATTATATTTAAGCATGAGTTAAGCATTTGAAAATATTTACCTAGCAAATATGCCTAGTCCATTTAGAAGTGGAATTTATCCAATTTTTCAATTAGCCTACTAATCTTATGATTCTTAGTATGGCAAGAGTGCATATTGAATACATATACTAAGAATTTCCATTTTAAGCACAAACCACTTCCTAAGCTTACAATGATCACAACCACTGAACCTAGGAACAATGGAAAAAATAACTAGAATATAGTTTCTATTTGAATCCGTTTTTCCTTAAGTCCTATGGGGTTTGCTTCGTTGATTATCCATTTCATTTCCTTTCCTAAGCCTCTAACACTTTTAAGTAAGCAATTAAACCATATGTGTCACACTGTTTTGCAAAATAAGTAGGTATTGAATATGCATAAAAGATTGTGCTTATTTATTCCATTTTTCTTCAGTGAGGCTAGGTTGTTGGTTTTATGTAAGCAACTTGAACCCTTTTTTAAAATAATTTTATTTTAAAGTCCGAAGGGGTTGTTTAGGTTATCTTTATCACTTGAGGATTTGAAAAACATTTTAGAATAATTTTTAATTTTTCTTTCTAAGCAAATGATTTTCAAACCCTTCTCCATTATTCTTCTTTCTAGTGTGGCCTGATATTCTTTCAAATCATTTAAGTGTTTTGCCACCTTTTCATTTTCATTTTTCAAAAAATGTTTTTTTCTTTGATATCTCAACTAGAATTCTATGCATTTTAAATGAGGTCTTTTCTAGTTTTCCATATAAAGGCATCTCATCAAATGTTTCATCACATGATTTATTAAATTGAAAGACATATGAATCATTGCATTCATTCATACCATTATCATCACAAGAAATATTTGAAGATTCATCGTAAAATATATTATAGGAATCAATAGATGAATCATCACATGCAATATTAACAGAACTATCATTATGTTCAATAAATGATTCAGCATGTGATACAACATAGCACTTAGCACAGGAATCATCAATCATTTTATCATTAGATTCAGTACCTGTTATATAGCAGCATTCACAACAGGGGTCATCAAAATATATAGAGTGAGAATCATATACCTCAGTGACGGTAAACGCTACATGCTCATGATTTACCTCCTCTTGATCTTTTGAACTTGGAGCATCCGGAGGAGTTACGATCTCCTTCTCCTGGGGTTCTCCATACTTCTTTTCTAGTTCATCCCAGATTTCGTTTGTAGTCTAAGATGCCACAAACTCAACAAAAATATTAGAATCTAACGCAAGATATAACATGTCCATGGCATTAGAATTAATCATATTAAAATCATTTTCATTTATTTGTGCACATCTTCCTTTACTAGTCACAAGTCAGACCCTCCAATCCATAGATTTCAAAAATATGGTCATTCTAACTTTCCACGTGGTGTAATCAACACTACAAAATAATGGAGGACTAGAAAGTGACTGTCCCTCACCGAATGGGGATACACCAAAGTGAGTCATTGCGATCTTTTTTGCAAAAACGTTTAAGTCTAGTACAACGAGGCTCTGATACCAATTGTTATAATTGGTGTATTCCCAAAGGGGGTGAATTGGAATTTTAAACTTTTCTCCTAGGTTGAACTAGATGTTAGTAGAATATTACAACCTAGGGTCTTTCTATGCAGTTCCAAATACACCGATAAATATAATATACAAAAATTTAAATCAAGCTCATCATTCACATAATAACATACATGTGCGGTAAATATAAATTGCGAAAATATAAACAAACACACGATATGTTATTGGGGTTTGGCCAACTATGCCTACGTTCCCGCCTCTAGCTCGGAAGCCCGAAGATTTCACTAATAGCGTACTTAAGGGTGGAGCGGCACCGATTACAACCAGGTTAATTAGTACAGGGCTGACTTCAACCTTAACAACCAGGTCAATTAGCATAGGGATGACCTCAACCTTAACAACCAGGTCAATTAGCAAGGCTGACCTCTACCTACACGCCTTAATAGGATGGCGCACTTAACTTTCCTAACCGGGTCTAAGCCAATCTGGGACTACTTCAAAGGGCTAGTCTCCCTCTTCTGGCTCGTGCCTGGAATACAATAGTTTCGCTCAATAAATGAAATAGTACATTGATTATGCTTTCAAGTAAAGCAGATGTGTACCCGGACGCACTCAGTCACATACACCACGAGATGATTTAATATGTAAGCTCAGTGTGGTCTAATATTTCAACTCTCAAAATATTTTCTATCAGTGTAATGAGTGCATGAGAGTGTCAACAAGCAATCTTTGTTTCTCAAAATAGTCAATCAATCGTGTTCACACAAAGATATCTAGCAAGCCTCAGGGATATCAATCAGTAGGATATCTCAATCACGTGAATATTAGATAATGTATATGCTTGGTTTGAAAAAGATGTGTAATCTTTGTATTCAGCAAGTAATATGTGAGTGAATAACTATTGCACAAAGATTAATATCACAAACACAAATATCTCCTCACAAGTACACAAGATATTTGAGTATGTTTTGAAAATGATTTTGCAACCCAAAGACAAATACAAGCTTCCTAAGATATTGCAACATAAATGCAACACTCAAAAGCTTAAGCAAGTCTTCCTAGGATAGACTTATGAACGAAGACCCCTAAGAACACTTAGGTTTAGCTCTTAAGAAAATCATTTCAATCAAATAAAAAAAGGGAGCAAACCTTTGAGAATAATCTCTAATAAACTTACAAAGAGTATGAGCAGTAGGAGAAGATAAGTATGAGTGTTTTCGAGGTTCGGTCGACCAGGCTATTTTGAACTAGGCGATTCGGTCAACCAGACAGTTGGGATTTCTCCCGATGACCCTCGGTGGACCAGACAATTGCAATGCAATTTGGGTTCAGTCGACCAGGTGGTCAAATTGTTGACCTCAGGAGGTTTCGGTCGGTCGAGGGATTTAAACTACAATGGTTCGGTTAATGGGGACATGGTCAATCGTTGACCTGGACCTTGGTTCGGTTGACCGGGCTACAAATGAGCTATAAGGTTCAGTCGACCGGGCTGAGGTCAAATTGTTGACTCAGGCCGGATTCGGTCTACCGGGGTAAAATAACCTACATAGGTCGGTCGACCGAAGGTGCACAAAGTGTACATTTCGGTCCTATTTTGATTCACAAACACCTTATTCAAGTGCCTATCACAAATGAATGCAAGGGTGAGTGTTTTAAGGTCATTTTTTAGCCCTTTTGAAGACACAAAAAAAAAATCCGGTGTCGGTCAACCTTCAGTCGACCGAAGGGTAACCCCTAAGGTCTTTCTAAAGTCATTTGCATTATGAGCTTACGTATTATACCATGCATGTGATGTGTGTGTGATTATTACATACGAAAAGCCCTAATTACTATTATAGACCAATTACATAAATGAATTATATATATTACAATTATAAACATGAATTGGTCTTCAAGCTTCATTTGTTCCATGTGCATGTGCATCATGATCTTGACAATTTTGATTCTTGCACAAAGTCTCAAACACTCATTAGATACAATGAGTTTTTGTTATAATCAAAATCGAGTGTGACCTATAAGGTCAACAGACCGTACTCTTGACTTGGCAGTGGTCGGCCAACCATTGTCAGGTCCTACCTTCAGCCATACAACCCAGTCATATGGAGGTAATACATGACAATAGTCAACTAACCTACTAGGATTTTTTTTATATTATTATTTATATGAGATGAATTATGCTATGAAAACCATTATGTTCTGTCATATTTTGATTATACATGTTTTTCCCAGAAATGATGTATAAACAGTTTTACTGGTTATGTTTATGACTATCTATATACCACAGAAATACTCATGTTGCCACACACTAGTGTTGGTTTATTTCCATTTTTAAGAGGTTTCTCACCCCAAAATTTTATAAACATTTCAGGAGCCCCTGATAAGAGAGTGGGTAAAGCTCCGCTGATATAGTACTATTGATCTGCCCTCTTTGAAGGGTAAGTTTTGGTGGGGATAGTTGGATTTTGTGAGAAATGTCCCTAGGTCTTTCTTTTTGGTATGTGTGTACTTAAATACAATGGATGTAGTAACTCTGGTATTTTGATGGATGGTTTTGTGTTTATGATATGATGATTTTAAGTTTCCTACTGCTTAGGCTTCCGTTATGTGTTTCTATTTTATCCCTAGTACCCACGAGTCCAAGTGGATTATGACCTGCTGGATAAATTATATTGGTTTTATTGTAATATAAAAAAATGTGGAAATTAAACAGGTTATTATATTCACCGTTATGCCATCTGTGGCACCTAATACAACGATCACCCGACTGACTTGCCTGAGAACTTTGGCGCTCAGTATTCTAACGGTAACTCGAGCTCTTGTTCCTCTTCTTCCATGATCCCTGGTGAGATCTTGACTAAGAACCAAAAGGTACTGGCCTCTTCTTCAGTTCCTGATCCACCTCATCCTCCCAGATGCTGATCTTGATCACAATGGCCTTATCCACTAAAACCGAAAACTCACTGATCTGAAGCATACCCACTAGTTTGCAGATATTCTTCCTCAGGCCCTTCTCGAACCTCTGATTCTTCTTATACTTGTTCGAGATCAAACACGGTGTGAAACGAGATAGCTCTATATACCGAGTAGCGTACCCCTGCACCTTCATATTTTCCTGAGTCAGAGCAGAAAACTCATCCGCCTTAGCGTCGCGTGTGGAGGCCGGGAAGTATCTTTCAAAGAACACCTCCTTGAATGGCTCCATGTCATCTCCATAGGATTGGAACTCTGCTTCTCCAGTAGACTCACCGCAGTCCACCATCGTTCTGCCTCACCAGATAGCTAGAAGGTAGGATAGAGGACTCTCTGCTTATCTATGTAGTGTAGGACCTCCAGAATCCTCTCGGTATTCTCAACCCAGTCCTCCGTTATCATCGAATCAAGTCCTTCTGCAAACATCGGAGGATGCATACGTGTGAACCTCTCGATGGTGCACCCCGCAGACGTAGGAGAGCGTTCGCGTCCCCTAACACTCCTCCCAATCTCCCACAAAACCTGCCTCATCAGCTTTCGAGGCGCGGATGGAGACTCATCGCTCGCAGTCTCCTCGTAGCCACTTTCCAAGTTATTATCCTCGGGCTCCATTCTAAAAAACTATAGGAATCTATTAGTACTCCTACAACATGTACAATTAACACAATTATCTTCAACTAATCATGTCAACTACCCCCTCACAGGTCTAGGTTTGTCCTATCACACCGACACAAAAATCATCAATGGTTTGCGCCATGATTTTACTGAAATCATCATTCCAGGAAAAACACGGAACACTGCCAACGAGTCCCTATCTAGTAACAAAACAACCCTCGACCTACTCTACCCATTTCAAACATCATATACTCTGGTATGTACACATAGCTATGCCTAACTAAGTCTACAAAACCTAACAACCTAGTTAGCTCTGATACCAAGCTGTCACACCCCGAACCCTGTAATGGGACCCAGTGGTGAATAAATAATCTAACCTGTCCCTGTATCCTACAAATCATCAATGACAAAACACAATGAATAAGGGTCCGACCCCGTGGGGTTGCTATACACCCAATACATATTCATATACATTATAGATACACAGCGAAAAAAGGTCTTTCTATACATATTTTGTACCATACTAGAGTCTATACAAAAAGGAGTCTAAACTCCATAATACAAAAAATAAACTTGGGTGCCCATCAAAACCCCAAAATGACAACCCGATAGAGTCCTAGTACTTACACAAGCACTATCCGCATTACACTGACCACTACGCTCCTAATACAAGGACGCTAGTTCTGGTTGCCCGAAGGAACTGAAAAATATGTACGTACAGTAGGGGTGAGACACATCTCACTAAGGCAGATCCAGGTTATATTGGTGTGTGGCATATAAGTGTTATCATGACACAAAACATACACAGTTCAATGCAATTCTAGTATTTTCACAAAAAAGTTCCAGTACAGTGCATCACACGCACACACACAACCTGATGCTGTCACACCCTTCAGCCCGAAGCCAGCCCGCATTACACGGCATCCCCGAAACATAGCATAGCCTCAGGCTCCCATGGCATCATATCGGTACAACTGGTGGATCCACACCCTTTGGTGATCAGCCGGTAAGGCTCACGCCCTCGAATATAAAGTCGAACACTTTTGCCAAACATGGCAGGTGATATTTCACACCCTCAGATAAAAAGTTGGACACTCTTTCAGTACTTAGAACAATTTGGAACCATGTTCCTATTTTATTGCATTTCAACAAAACATAACCATGCATGCTCATATAACCAAACAAACCACACCCATTTGGTAATCTAAAATCATGATTTTCTAAAAATATATAGTTTAAACAAGTCAAGGCATGACCATACCTATAACACAATATACATCACAATATATTTACGATTTTCCAACAAAACCAGAGATGCAGCCCAATGCCCCCTTTTCCCAAAATTGTAACATGAAAATCCCATAATTTTACCCATTAGATTTCCCCAAATGAGTAACCAAAATACACACAAGACCGTGAATCACAGTTCTATCGAGTCCAATTTTAAAACTAACTGACATAAATGAAATCCCCTTACCTTTCCCCAAACGACCAATCCCGAACTCTATGGCTCCTAAAAAGTGAACTGAGTTCTCAAAACCTATAAAATACAATACAGAATATACTCACTATTCCATTCCCTACAAAACTACCGAAATGGAAATGAAAACCGAGCCTTACCTCGATTTTGAGCCAAAACCTAAAAATGCTCGGAACGAAGATTTGATCTGCAAATCTTGTAGAGAATCCTTCACTGACCCTCATGGTAATGTCGGATCAATGATGTGACGCCCCGACCCACCAAGCGGGGCCCGAGTGCCAGGTGTTTCAATCACCTGTATCTGATACCATAATTAACATACACGCAGCGGCACATGAATAAATAACCTCAAATAAATACCAGAGTTCTATATAACAACCAAAAATCAACACTATAACATCCAAATAACTGTATCCACAACCAGCATTTAAAACGTAATTCCGTACAAATATATCTATACATATATTAGTATCTCACAATACCCCAAAAAGAAACTATCACAAACAGTCCCAGCCTAGGCCTTCAAACCCGGTCTCCAGAAGAACCTGAAAAATTGTTAATCCACTAGGGTGAGACACTTCTTAGTAAGGGTGGAATAAATTATAACAGTGTGTGACAAATGAGTTTTAATATTTATAACTCAAAATAAACTGCTTCTTATATAACATCAATAACAACTGAGAAAATGTACCATTAATAACATTCCCGACATCCAATATCACACACACATTCAATATGCACAAGTATATAATTTTTATGCAAGCGAAAGTCCCCAAGGATAGGGAAGATTACCCGCCCATACAAGTAGCTTCCCTCTGCTCTGGTACTAAAAACTACTTACCAGAGCACTCACCTTACTCAGTAAGCCCTTAGGTGAAGTATTATCTTGCCGCTAGTCCACAGATAATTATTATTTTAAAGGCGAAGGTTTCCGAGGATCGGGATGTCTACCCGCCTATACAAGTAGCATCCCTTTGCACTGATACCAAGAAACTACCTAACAGAGCACTCGCCTTTCTCAGCAAGCTCCCGGTGGTATGTTTACCTCGCCGCATGCACACACATGCATTCACAATATGCTATACCATTATTTTTATGCTATAATTAAATTCACATGCACACAACACATCCACACAGGAATCATGCATCCCATACTTCATCTTCCAATGTCCTCAGTACGTGGCCCACACAGAGCAACTGCGTACATGTCAGTACGTGGCCCACACAGGCACCTACGTACTTCTTATCTACACATGGCCCACACAGGTACCACTAACCGCACAGGGTACATAACATGGCCCACACAGGCGCCATTATCCACACAGGATATAACGTGGCCCACACAGGCACCACTACCCACACAGGGTATATAACATGGCCCACACAGGCGCCATTATTCACCAGTATCCAATCCCCATGACCTACCCGTCATACATTAGTAGAACAAGCTCCTCGACCTGCCAATGTCCTACCCCATATAAATAACGATATGACGAGCTCCTCCACCTGCCAACGTCACATCATCATTTATATATAGGCAATATAACAACCTCCTCATGCCAACGTTATATTGAGATGCATACGAATAACCACACAGTTAGTTCACACAAACGCATTAAATCATTTCCACACAGGAATCAAACATAACAACTCATTCATCTTACCATAATCATTTCAAACACCCCCACATGCAAACCCAAATACCACAGTAATTCATATCCAATTTATTAGGAAAATTACTCCCATGTCACACGAATTTAATATCATAAACAGTTATCCCAAATATAACCGTAAACCAAATAATCATTTTTTTTCCAATAATCAAACTATTCTGAAAATCATATAAATAAATAATAAATTTCGTATGCTCGTAAATAATTGGTTCACTTTAATAAAATACTGATATAATTTTATTCCCCCTTACCTGATTCCCTGAATTACGCTTGCAGGGCTCCCAAACTTATACCCGCAACGCTCACCCGAACCCTGATTCAATCAAATCAACCCCAATAAAATATTATTTTAACATTTCCTAATTTATAATAATTAAATGATAATTAATTTCTAAATAACACATTTATCCTAATTTTGGACTATTTCTACAATAACCCCACGAGAATTTCACTCCACTAGACTTGTAGAGAATCATCCCTAGATTCTCGTGGTGGTGTCCGATCGCCCATTTGGCTTAAAATTTAGGAAAAATTGAGATAGGAATGAGAATTTGGCTTACCCCATGAGATATTCCCACGTTACTCCTACGACAAATCCACTTCGGTAGATATGTCGGTGGCGAAGAATGGAGTTCGGTGATATCTTCGGATTTCCAATTAGGCGAGAATCGGCCGTAAAATCGTAGAAGAAAGAGGAGTGGAGAGTGAGAGAATATATTTAATTTTTTTCTATCTCTTTCTTTCTTTCCTTTCTTATCTGTTCTGTGCGCGTGAATTTTTTTTTCTCCTCTTTCCTTCTGTTTTGTTCCAGCGAGAAAACTTACACACTAAGTTTTCGTTTTTTTTTTCTTTTCTTTTCTCTTTTTTTTTTTCTTCTTTCCTTTATCCCTTCTTTCTCCTTTATCCATTCTTTAATATATATATATATATATATATATATATATATATATATATATATATACTTATATATACTTTCTTATATATACTTTTTATATATATACTTACATATATACTTTTATATATATATATATATATATATATATATCCAAAATCCTTAAATTTATTAATTTAATTAATTTTCTTAATAATAATAATAAATTTTTTTTAATTAATAATTTTTTTATTTTATTTATTTATTTATTTTTTTGGGTCGTTACATTCTCCCATCCTTAAAAGAATTTCGTCAACGAAATTCGCTAATCAATCCTTTTTACAAAATTCTAAAATTACCTAATCATCATTATACCACAAATTCAATATACTCCACAATTCCAAGTAAGCTTATGAATCTAAAATCAAATCAATCTTTAATATAAAATCATACCTGCTCCTGCACCACGAGCAATATCCCTATCAGCCGGAACCATGGTATAAACACGCGCTGGACCACCACGAGGCAGTGGCTCATTCCTCTGGTGCTGATCAGGAGCGGGTGCGTTGTTCGGCAGTCCTCGACAATCTCGGGCCATGTGGCCGTATTTGCCGCACCGATAACACTTAATGTTCCTGGCTAGGCACTCTCCCCAATGCCTCAACTTACAACGAGCACAATAGGGAGGTGATGAATCACTCAAACGTCCCTGATTACCTTTATCAGATCTTTGTCCCCCAACATATTTGTCCCTCTTCCACGAGCCCTGTCTAGCATCATCAGAAAAACTGGGAGGCATAGGCCTCTTCCTTTGCTCTGTCATCTCTGCACTCCTCTGCAGACTCAATTCTGCCACGGTGGCTCTATCCACCAGTTCTGAAAAGTTTTGTACCTTCAATCCCCTCTCAAACCATCTCGCCTTCTGGAACTCATCTGGAACCATAAAAGGTGCAAAACGAGAGAGCTTAAATTGGTCAATCGAACAACCCTAGTTCACAGGTGGGCAGTTCTGTCCTTCAGCGTCTCGCCTAATTTCTTCCCGAACCTGCCGAGCTAAACCCCGCAGTAGAGTGGAGGTATCGATCTCTTGCACACTAGTGGCTCCTACATCATTCTCCTCTCTAGCATCAACGTCCTTTCCCCTGGAATCCATCCTGTAGACAGGATAGAAGCGAATTTGGAACCTTCATATCGCATTAGATACAGTTATAGAACAACGAATCAATTTGACATTTAAATCCAAAATTAAAACATCAAACAACCAGCTTATCCCCAAATCAACCTAACTCTCAAGTTCTGATTTGAGTTCCAGTCTCTCTACTTAGAAACATCACGGTCAATGGATTTACCATGGTTTTCTGAAACTGGCCGGATTCAGAAACACACAGAAGTCCATCAAGGGATTTCTGCCTCTAAGCTACGAAACAAAACTCAAAATCTCCTATCAACATCCTAATCTACCCATTCCTATTCTTATCCTTATTCGTACCTATACTCTGGTATTAATCAATCTTAAAGTCTGCAGAATCTATAACCTAATGCTCTGATACCACAATGTGACGCCCCGACCCGCCAAGTGGGGCCCGAGTGCCAGGTGTTTCAATCACCTGTATTTGATACCATAATTAACATACACGCAGCGGCACATGAATAAATAACCTCAAATAAATACCAGAGTTCTATATAACAACCAAAAATCAACACTATAACATCCAAATAACTGTATCCACAACCAGCATTTAAAACGTAATTCCGTACAAATATATCTATACATATATTAGTATCTCACAATACCCCAAAAAGAAACTATCACAAACAGTCCCAGCCTAGGCCTTCAAACCCGGTCTCCAGAAGAATCTGAAAAATTGTTAATCCACTAGGGTGAGACACTTCTTAGTAAGGGTGGAATAAATTATAACAGTGTGTGACAAATGAGTTTTAATATTTATAACTCAAAATAAACTGCTTCTTATATAACATCAATAACAACTGAGAAAATGTACCATTAATAACATTCCCGACATCCAATATCACACACACATTCAATATGCACAAGTATATAATTTTTATGCAAGCGAAAGTCCCCAAGGATAGGGAAGATTACCCGCCCATACAAGTAGCTTCCCTCTACTCTGGTACTAAAATCTACTTACCAGAGCACTCACCTTACTCAGTAAGCCCTTAGGTGAAGTATTATCTTGCCGCTAGTCCACAGATAATTATTATTTTAAAGGCGAAGGTTTCCGAGGATCGGGATGTCTACCCGCCCATACAAGTAGCATCCCTTTGCACTGATACCAAGAAACTACCTAACAGAGCACTCGCCTTTCTCAGCAAGCTCCCGGTGGTATGTTTACCTCGCCGCATGCACACACATGCATTCACAATATGCTATACCATTATTTTATGCTATAATTAAATTCACATGCACACACACACATCCACACAGGAATCATGCATCCCATACTTCATCTTCCAATGTCCTCAGTACGTGGCCCACACAGAGCAACTGCGTACATGTCAGTACGTGGCCCACACAGGCACCTACGTACTTCTTATCTACACATGGCCCACACAGGTACCACTAACCGCACAGGGTACATAACATGGCCCACACAGGCGCCATTATCCACACAGGATATAACGTGGCCCACACAGGCACCACTACCCACACAGGGTATATAACATGGCCCACACAGGCGCCATTATTCACCAGTATCCAATCCCCATGACCTACCCGTCATACATCAGTAGAACAAGCTCCTCGACCTGCCAATGTCTTACCCCATATAAATAACGATATGACAAGCTCCTCCACCTGCCAACGTCACATCATCATTTATATATAGGCAATATAACAACCTCCTCATGCCAACGTTATATTGAGATGCATACGAATAACCACACAGTTAGTTCACACAAACGCATTAAATCATTTCCACACAAGAATCAAACATAACAACTCATTCATCTTACCATAATCATTTCAAACACCCCCACATGCAAACTCAAATGCCACAGTAATTCATATCCAATTTATTAGGAAAATTACTCCCATGTCACACGAATTTAATTTCATAAACAATTATCCCAAATATAACCGTAAACCAAATAATCATTTTTTTTTCCAGTAATCAAACTATTCTGAAAATCATATAAATAAATAATAAATTTCGTATGCTCGTAAATAATTGGTTCACTTTAATAAAATACTGATATAATTTTATTCCCCCTTACCTGATTCCCTGAATTACGCTTGCAGGGCTCCCAAACTTATACCCGCGACGCTCACCCGAACCCTGATTCAATCAAATCAACCCCAATAAAATATTATTTTAAAATTTCCTAATTTATAATAATTAAATGATAATTAATTTCTAAATAACACATTTATCCTAATTTTGGACTATTTCTACAATAACCCCACGAGAATTTCACTGCGCTAGACTTGTAGAGAATCATCCCTAGATTCTCGTGGTGGTGTCCGATCGCCCATTTGGCTTAAAATTTAGGAAAAATTGAGATAAGAATGAGAATTTGGCTTACCCCACGAGATATTCCCACGTTACTCCTACGACAAATCCACTTCGGTAGATATGTTGATGGCGAAGAATGGAGTTCGGTGATATCTTCGGATTTCCAATTGGGCGAGAATCGGCTGTAAAATCGTAGAAGAAAGAGGAGTGGAGAGTGAGAGAATATATTTAATTTTTTTCTTTCTCTTTCTTTCTTTCCTTTCTTATCTGTTCTGTGCGCATGAATTTTTTTTTCTCCTCTTTCCTTCTGTTTTGTTCCAGCGAGAAAACTTACACACTAAGTTTTCGTTTTTTTTTTCTTTTCTTTCTCTTTTTTTTTTTTTCTTTCCTTTATTCCTTTCTTTCTCCTTTATCCATTCTTTAATATATATATATATATATATATATATATATATATATATATATATATATATATATATACTTATATATACTTACTTATATATACTTTATATATATATACTTACATATATACTTTTATATATATATATATATCCAAAATCCTTAAATTTATTAATTTAATTAATTTTCTTAATAATAATAATAAATTTTTTTTTAATTAATAATTTTTTGATTTTATTTATTTATTTATTTATTTTTTTGGGTCGTTACAAATGATTCCAGCATCAATCGGTGAAGAAAACTAGAGAGAGAGAGAGAGAGAGGATATTTGATTTCTTAGTGATTAAGCAACCCAAATGGATATTTATAGCCCGTTGACTCAGCCAACCTCGTCGACGACATGGCGTCTTCGTCGATGAGTTATTGAAGATAGTTCGTCGACGAGATGGAAGCCTCGTCGACAAGCCTAAGATCCTCGACTTCCTGAAACCTCTCGGCTTCTCTTTGTTGATGAGCCTTTGCATTTCGTCGCTGAACATCATAAGGCCTTCGTCGACGAACTCTGGCTTCATCGACGATGCCTGGTCAATTTACAATTCTACCCTTCTCTTTATTTATTATTGCATATACCACGGTTCGGGTTCTTATAGTTTATGTTAAGTAACATAGGTATAAGCTATACGGTACATTATCTATATGTGTTTTCTTAGTTTCAATTATTTATGGTATTTCTAAATCAGATTTTACAAATATGTAAACTCACCTGCCACACACTAGCAATAACATATTTTGTCTTACTGAGTTGTCTCATCCCAGTGATTTAATAATTTTCAGGTGATCTATCTAAGAGAGCATATCAGGCTATTAAATAGAGGAGACTTTAGTACTACCCTATCTATAGGGTGAGTATTTTGGGAAGTCAGTTTGAGTAGTCCCTAGGTTTAGTTGGGAGTATTTTTGGGAATGGCTGTGTATGTATATTTTGGGAAATATTATGGCACTCTAGTATTGTATATATATGGTTATGGTTGTATGTATTCTGCTTCTCACTACTTAGGTAATTTACTGCGTCTCAGATTCCACGGATCCTAACATGACCGCGATGATGTCTTTGTACATATAAAAGGTATCAGAGCAGTGAAATTTTACAGTTAATTTATATAAAAAGAAATGGTATGAAAAATCAGGTCGTTACAGCTTGGTATCAGAGCTTAGGTTGCTAGGTTCTGTAGAGTTTAGAGTGTAGCGGAAGCAATACCAGAGTATAGGAAGGGATTTAAGGTTTTGTTCTATGGTCTGGGTACAGGATTTCTATGGTGGTTTTTGTGTCTTTCCTGGGGTGACGATTTCAAGAAAGTCATAGTAAACTATTGACGGGTCGTATGTCTAGGTTACAGGATTTGATTTTGAATTAAGATTAGGGGGGATAGTTAATAGTTAATATGAGAATTTAGTTAAATGAAATAAATTAGATCTGTACGGGAGATTGGGTCATTAAATAGTGTTCTTTGTCTTTTCAGGATGGACCTAGGGAGCAGTGGTATGAATGTTAGGGGTGATGGAGCAGGACCTTTCAGTATGGGAGGTGGAGATATTGACACAGTATTGCGCAGTGTCACCCAACAGGTGATGGCTGAGATGGCTAGGAGCTCAGGGGAGCATAGCTGCACTATTGAGTAGTTTATGCGGATGAAGACCCCATCTTTTGCTGAAGGAGCTGACTCGATTATGGCTGAAAATTGGGTCCAGGACATTGAGGAGACGTTGGAAGTGCTTCCATGTATATACGAATAGAAGGTAGTATTTGCAACGTTCAAACTGATAGGAGAGGCAATACGCTGGTGGAGATCAGCATGACTGATTGAGGAGAAGATGCGGGATCCAGTGCTAGTGATGTGGAGTTAAATCAAGGAGCTGTTCTTCGAGCAATATTTCCCTACTATCATTCGGAGCGCAAACATAGTAGAGTTTATGCACTTAGTTCAAGACATGTTATATCAGGGGATGGAATTTCAATGGATCCTAGTAAGATAGAGGTAGTGGTGAATTGGGAAAGGCCAAGGAATGTTCAGGAGATTAGGAGTTTCTTGGGACTAGCAAGATATTACTGTTGGTATGTAGAGGGATTCTCAGGACTATCAGGGCCTTTGATGCGACTGACCAAGAAGAATGCCAGATTTTCATGGGATGATGAATGCGAGCGGAACTTCCAGGAATTAAAACAGCGACTCGTCACTGCACCAATACTGAAGATTCCTTCTGGAGGTGATGGTTATGTAATTTATAGTGACGCATCTTTGATAGGGCTGGCTTGTGTGTTGATGCAGCATAGTAGGGTTGTAGCTTATGCATCCCGACAGTTGAAAGAATATGAAAAGAACTATCCTACCCATGATCTGGAATTGGCTACAGTGGTACACACACTAAATATTTGGAGGCATTACCTGTATGGTGAAAAATGCGAGATATTCTATAACCATAAAAGTTTAAAGTACTTCTTCAAGCAAAAAGTGTTGAATATATGGCAAAGGATATAGTTAGAGCTCATCAAGGATTATGTTTGCACCATCAACTACGATCCAAGTAAAGAAAATGTGGTGGCTGATGCTCTGAGCCGTAAATCAGGAGGTACAACACAATTAGCAGCAGTAATTCAGCACCCAATTCAGATGGCCTTGGAAAGGCTTGGTGCGAAGTCAGTGGAGGATGGTCACCAGGAATTTATTACCAGTCTTGTTGTGCAGCCTATGCTATATGAAAATATTAAAACTGCTAAAAAAGAGGACCCAAAATTTGTAGAGGTAATAGCCAGGGTACAGGATGGTCAGGGAGAGGAGTTTAGCATTTTTTATGACGAGGCTCTGAGGTTCCGTACTAGGTTGTGCGTGCCTGCAGATATGGATATCAGAAGAACGATTCTAGAGGAGGCTCACAGATCTCTATATACGGTTCATCCTGGCAATACTAAAATGTATAGGGACTTGAGAGAGTATTTCTGGTGGAGTGGCATGAAGAGGGAGATTGCCGAATTTGTGCAGCAATGCTTGACGTGCTAGCTGGTTAAGGCTGAATACCAGAGGCTGGCAGGGCAGTTGCAGCCACTTTACATTCCTAAGTGAAAGTAGGATCACATATTCATGGATTTCGTCACTGGACTACCGCCATCGTCACATGGTCAGAATGCCATCTGGGTAGTCGTTGATCAACTGACGAAAATAGCCCACTTTTTACCTATTAAAGTTAGCTACCCTATGAACCAGTTGGCAGAGATTTACATTCAAGAGATTGTGCGACCCCATGGAGTGCTGGTATCTATAGCCTCAAATCATGACCCACGCTTTACATCACGATTTTGGAAGAGCTTGCAGGAGGCTTTGGGGTCTTAGTTAGCATTCAATACAGATTTCCATCCTTATACAGATGTCAGACAGAGAGGACAATTCAGGTACTTGAGGATATGTTGCGAGCGTGTGCATTGGATTTCGGGGGTAGCTAGACTCAGTATTTACCGCTGGTTGAATTTTCCTGTAATAATAACTATCAGGCTAGCATCGACATGACACCGTATGAGGTACTTTATGGTAGGAGGTGTCGTTCTCCTTTATACTGGGATGAGTTAAGAGAGAGGTGAGTTTTGGGGCCAGAAATAGTGCAGTAGGTGTACGATAAAGTCCGACTTATCCAAGATTAAATAAGTGTAGCTCAAAGTCGGCAGAAAAGCTATGCAGATACTCATTGCCAGAAATTGGAATTTAAAGTGGGTGACCATGTGTTTTTGAAAATAGCACCACTGAAGGGAGTCATGAGGTTTGGGAAGAAGGGTAAGTTGAGCCCTAAGTTTATTGGCTCGTTTGAGATATTTGAGAAGATTGAGATAGTTACCTATCAACTAGCTTTACCACTAGCTCTGTTCAGAATACATGAGGTATTTCATGTTTTTATGTTAAGGAAATACGTCTCAGATCCTTCTCATGTCATCAATTATGTAGAATTAGAATTCAGTGATGCTTTGGCATATGAAGAAGCTCTAGTACAGATCTTAGACAGGAAAGAATAGGAATTGCGCAGTAAGAAAATACCACTAGTAAAAGTCCTGTGGAGGAATCACGTGCTGGAAGAAGTTTTATTGGAGTTTGAGGAAGAAATCAGATAAAAATACTCACACCTATTTAGTGGGGTACAGTAGTGATTTGCAAGTTCAGGTAATGACAGATTTATTTTGTTTAGTATAGAGTGATGAATGTGTAACTGTAATTTAGAATATAGGATAGGTAATGTTTTGGTTTTGGGAGAATTTTCTTTTATGAGTATATTTGTAATCTTGCAGAACTGCTTATGTAATCACGGTATTCCTCCACCATAAGTGAGGGTTAGTAGTAAGATAAGTAGCCCATTTTATGCTAAGAATGGTGTTGAATACAAATAGTGAATTTCGATGACGATATTTTTATAAGGAGGGGAGAATGTAAAGACCTGCAGAATTATGGTAATTAAATAATAAAAGAAAGGAGGAAGTAAAGGAAAATTTTAAGGAAGTCAGCGGGGTCTCGTCGATGAACGTGGACACGTGGAATTGTCGACGTGGACACTTGTCGTCGATGAGAAATTACCAAAAGGCTGCTTTCAGGCCTTGAATTTCATCAACGAGGGTAGTATGTTTGTCAACGAACTTGCTTCTTGGCCTCATCGACAAAGCCAGGAGTATAAGTAGCCAAAAATTTCCTTTCTATAAGCAAAATTAACATGCAGGATTCTTTCTCTCACTAACTTCATCTCCCTCCCCTTCTCTCTAGAATTTTGGTTCCGTTCTTTGCTAGTTCAATGATCCGAAGCCGCCACGTTACTCCGGGGAGGATTCTCCACAAATCTGCTAGAGAAATTTGTTGGTTAGGCCAACTTGGGAACCATCCCAATTTCATGGTGAGTAGATTATTTGAATATTTCTAGTATAACCGAATTCATTTGAGTTTAGATTTAGTATTATATGAGAATATACTAGAGTTTTGTGAAGTAAAATTAGGGTATTATATTTTCAGGAATATGGTGTTTTGGGACCTTACAGGCAAGGGTTAAGGACCCAGTGGGTGGTATCAGGAACCCGGGTAAAATGATATATGTATTATAGTTTAGGAATTGTGTATATGTGAATTTGGGGAAAAATGTATGCGATAATTTTTTTAGGTGAATTCAGTTGTTTGATTGGGGAATTATGTGTGTATCTCAGGATATTGAAATTATGAATGCCGCACATGTGGGATTGTAAATAATAGTTAGTGTTCAGATAATCGGGTAAGGGAAATATGCTATACTAAGAATTTTAGTATGATTATTAGCAAAAATTACATGTTTTACCAGATTATTATTATTCAGATTATAAAATATTTGTATAGCAGAAAATACAAATTTTAGAACATATGAATTTATTTATTTAAATCGTGTGGCATGAGCATATAGAAAATTAGCACAGTATTTATGCAGTTACAAATACCATGTTTTACAATATATTAGCAGAAAATATTATAGGATATATATTTTTTATAAAATGATGAATTTAAAGTACGTATACAGATAGAAATTATATTGTATATTTAGAAACATGATTTACAGTATATGTACAGAAACCTATATTTTTAGCAAATTCAGAACACCATGATTTCATAATCATAATACCTAGTTTATCAGATACATTGACAAATACACAAATATACATAAATTAAATATTCAGTCAGTTACTCAAATTTTCGGATCAATTTTGTAATGTTAAGGTTATTTCAAAATCCCGGTAAACCACTAATATAAAATATCAGTTACATACATATAGTATCAGACCCTGATGACCATATTCAGTCAGTAGAGTATGATACCGTAGTTATATTCAGTTCAGAGTGCAACCACATAACTCGGATAGTATGTGGATTCATCAGTCGATCATGCCTATGTTGTGGATAGGTTCCTCTTCAGTTAGGGTTAAGGAGACCGATCTGAATTTTGGAGTTCAGTTGACTTATCCTGGTCGGCCAACTAGGATAGGTCCCGCCTACAGGCCGCACAACCCTATCATAAGGGGTTAAATCATGACTTTCAGTTATCCATCTAGGGAAGTTTTATTCGTTATTATATATATATATATATATATATATATATATATATATATATATATATATATATTTACAGTAGTCGTAGACATACCTATAAATATTAGAAGTATTATGAATAGAAAATCCAGACAAACAGTTTATGTTAAGTAACATAGGTATAAGCTATACTGTACATTATCTATACGTGTTTTCTCAGATTCGGTTATTTATGGTATTTCTAAATCAAATTTTACAAATATATAAACTCACCTGCCACACACTAGTAATAACATATTTTGTCTTACTGAGTGTTGTCTCATCCCAGTGATTTAATATTTTTCAGGTGATCCAGTTAGGCGAGCAGATCAGACTCGCAGATAGAGGGGACTTCAGTACTGCCCTATCTGTAGGGTGAGTATTTTGGGATGTCAGTTTGAGTAGTCCCTACGTTCAGTTGGGAGTATTTTTAGGAATGGTTGTGTATGTATATTTTGGGAAATATTATGGCACTCTAGTATTGTATATATATGGTTATGATTGTATGTATTTTGCTTCTCGTTGCTTAGGTAATTTACTACGTCTCAGATTCCACAGGTCCTAACTGGACCGTGATGATGTTTTTTTATATATAAAAAAGGTATTAGAGCAGTGAAATTTTACAGTTAATTTGTGTAAAAAAAAATGGTATGAAAAATCAGGTCGTTATAGTTTCGTCACTAAAAACCAATTTTTTTTTGTAGTGCTTGCACTTAAATTATTGTGAATGTTTTATTTGGTTTGATTTTCTGCATACATATCTACTTGGGAAATACCAAGTTTGCTATAACTTTTATATCTTCTGCTCCATTTTAAATTGTTGGGTGATTGGTATTTGCACAGACAGACCCTTGGTTGTAAAATACTGCTTGTAATTAGGATTTAACCTAGGAAGAATTTTAAATTTTCAATTCACCCTCCTCTTGGGAATACATCAATTCCAACACATTGATTATAAACAATATTACAATTGCATAAATGCACAATAATCTCAAACAAAGAATCCTATAATTCAAGAAAGTTATATACACTAAGCTTTCAAATCCAATTGAATTTTTAATCCAAGAATTAATAAATATTGAAGTTTAGAAATCCCTTGAGAAAAAACACAAAATATAGACAACACTCCAAAACAAACAATATAATAATAATAATAATAATAATAATAATAATAATAATAATAATAATAATAATAATAATAATAGTTCACAATTTTAAAATATGTCATTGGATATCTTAATTTTAAATATATAGGGCAAAAACCTTGATAGTGAGCAGTGTAGCATCCATATGATCGTACTTTTTTTTTTCTTTAAATCTTACCTAAGATTATTAAAAAAAAAAAAAAAGAATCTGAAAATAGGATACAAAAAATAAATTCTAGAAAACCTATCGATTGGGGTGTGAATAATATTTTTCCTTTGGAAAGATTTCACTCATTCAATATGGTGTAGAAGGCTCATTGGTATTTACTCCCAAAATACAATAATATTTTTCTAATTGGTGTGCATTCACCAATTAGGAGACAAGAATAACATGGCTTAGTTAACCTAGTTAGCAAATATTGTAACAACGATCACTAGAAAGAAATCATCATTAGATCAACAACAAAAGGATTTTTAAGGATAAGAATTTTGTGATGGAGAATAAGAAAATGATAGCAAATTATGCTCTTAAAGAATATTTAGCCTCGAGAAATACACACACACACACACAAATAATTATTAAAAGATGGTTAACAATAGTCACAAAACAGTCACACAAATGATCATAAAACAGTTAATAACAATAGTCATAAAACAGTTATATAAATGGTAATAACCATTGTCACGCCCCGAATCCTGAAATGGGACCCAGGGGTGAATTAAGTAACCTAACTTGTCTCTGTATCAATATAAAACATACATGATACCATATACAAGAGGGTCCGATCTCGTGGGGTAACGTATGCCCTATATACACACATAAAATACATGTCCATACTCATCAATATACACAGCGGAAAACGGTCTTTCTTTACATCAAACTGTACCATACCAGAGTCTATACCATACAAGGTTAAACATACCTACAAATACTATACATACCACGGGTGTCTACAAAATC
Organism: Malania oleifera; assembly: GCF_029873635.1. Lineage (NCBI taxonomy): Eukaryota > Viridiplantae > Streptophyta > Magnoliopsida > Santalales > Ximeniaceae > Malania > Malania oleifera. The sequence goes on along the minus strand of NC_080424.1, from coordinate 70,427,531 downwards.
CATCAGGACAACCCAGTTACAAAATTCGTACCTATCAGGTACTAACAGTAGCTAAATAGACCCCCCGCTTCCGGATGCTAGGATGCTAGTTTCGGCTACCCGAACGACTTGAAAAACATTTGTATATATATTCGGGGTGAGACACCTCTCAGTAAGGGAGAAAACAGGTTATATCAGTGTTTGGCATACTAGTGTCATTTTCATACTTCATAACACATACATACGATACAGTTTGAAACACATACGTACAGTTTCAAAACAAGTTCCATACGTTTCCATACAATTCCATACAGTTCCAGTATTTCCACAAAATCCATTCTAGTTCATACGATACTCAAATACATACATACATACATATGGTCAGTGTCGTCACACTACTCACAACTGCACAAGTCACCTAGTCTCACAGCGGTTACGTTCCAACACATTAAACTACGAAGGTTTTCGACTCAGGCCTAATAGTGAATCCATTGCTACATATGCAACTACATAAGGTCACCTGGTCTAACCCCGATTACGTTACCATGTGCAAACTACGCTGCATCAACCTAGGCCCATTGTGGTCCGTTGCTACATTCGGTGACCAGCCGAATCATACTGGTGATATTTCGCACCCCGGATATAGAGCCGGCCACTCTTGCCCACAGTAGTTAGCCGTTACAGGGCACAGCGTACGGTAGTTAGCCGCCCCTAGCTGTTATGGCGTATGATAGTTAGCCGCCCTTAGCCATTATGGCGTACGGTAGTTAGCCACCCCTAGCCGTTTGTCACAAAACCTGGAATCATTTGGAACTCACGTTCCTATACATTTCAACGTACGGTAATTAGCCACCACATAGCTGTTTTCAAAAATACCTAGAACATTTACATACATACACACGTACCACACTTATTTGGTTTACGGCAAATCATATCGTTTACAATTTCAAGTATACAGTTTATGCAAATATGGATTAAGGTCACCTCAATAATACAGTTTAAATAACATAAACGGTTTTGAAATCAAATAAGAGATGATACCCGAAATCCCCCAATTTTTCCGAAAACTATAACCCGAAAATCCCATGTTTTTACCCGATAAATTCCCCCAAATAAGTAGTCAAAACATACATACGATCGTAGCCCACAGGCTTATCGATCCTAATTTCAAAAATGAACTGATATAAACAAAATCCCCTTACCTCAACTCGAAACCAAACCACGAACTCTACTGTGCTCAAACCTACGAACCAAGACTCTGAAATCTACAAACCACAATACTAAAGATGCTTATAATTCATACTACTACACATATACCGAATCAGAAATGAAAACCGAGCCTTACCTTGATTTTAGCCTGAAACCCGAAAATGCTCGAACCGAGATTTCGATCCACAGAAGTTGTAAAGAATCCCTCCACGATCCTCGTGGTAACCTCAGATTTCTAATTCTATTAACGACCGACGAGGAAATCTAAAGAGAGAGAGAGAGAGAGAGAGAGAGAAAGAGAGAGAGTTTAGAGAGAGAGAGAGTAGAGAGAGATGTGAGGAAACTTAATGAAGAAGAAACCAAATATCCCCTTTTTAAGCCTTTGACCCGCCCGGTTTTCGTTGACGAAAAGTACCTTCATCGACGAAAAATTAAGGATTTCGTCGCAAATGTTGGTAGCCTCGTCGATGAAGTCTGATATTTAAACTTTTCAAGACCTCTCGGCTTCTCTTCGTCAACGAACATCTGAATTTCGTCGACGAAAAGTCTATTGCCTTCGTCAACGAAATCTAGCTTCGTTGACAAAATCTACAGAAATTCCTTTTATATATTTTCCGGGTTCTTACAACCATTTTTATAAAAACTAATAAAATTATTTAAATTATTTAAATTACCATTAGAGGAGAGATTTAGTAACAACTTTTGAAATGTCGTCTTTACAAAATACCAATAGACCTCCCCTCCACCTTTAATTTATTTAAGTAGTGATAAAAAACTATTCCATTTTTTGGCTTTGGTGCATGAACTCACGTGCTCGGATATTATTTTATTTATTTATTATTTTTTGAATTTATTTATTATTTTTTAACTATTTTTCCCCAATTTTTCTTTCATTTTCCATTAGAATTTTTTATTTTTCTTTGAAAAATTTTTCCTTTTATTTTTTGATTGTTTGATTCTATCCCAGACAAAATGAGATGTCAACAATCTCCTTGTACTACTCTTCATACAACAACGCCATCGCATTTCCAAGGTTTGAATTGCTACTTGCTACTAGAGTGCCACCATGCAAGGATTGTACCCTTATTTAGATTCCCTTCATTTGTGAACCCTAACCTAACTTTCAATGATCTATAATGGTCATTGCTTCTCAATAGCTATGCCACGTTGTCTCACAACCACGATCTCATCAAAGCGCCATCCTCTCTTTACAATCATTGCTTCCACTTTACTGGCTTATAGCCTCACTGAGCCACTTCATGTTACCACATTTATGCGATTTAGGTATTTTTCAGGAACCCTATCCTTCCTAGAGTCATTGGATCACCCCTCCTTCATTTCTCCAATTTTCTAGGACGATATTTTTAAAAATGATATTGGATTTCCAAGTAGTGATGGCTGCTAGTTTTCTATGGGCCTATTAGAACTCATTGTGAATCTGATTTGTCGGTGCCCTTTGGTATTTTCTTACTTGCCAAACAAAATAGAAAAGAGGGAAAGGGTTTGAATTCTTGTGGGTTTTGTTATTTTCCAATATTTTCTTGAGTATTTCCTTTTTAACTCTATTAGGTGCAAATTCCCTCTAACCTTTTACCTTGCCCAACACTAACTTTGTTGTAGTTGGAGCCAGGAGACAACCAGGAGCTGGAGCTGAGTTGGAAATGCGATTCATTTATCTCTCCATTTATCTTGATGGATGAAACTTCCATTTGTAATTTAATGTATTTAATTGTGATTTAAATATCAGCTTTATAAATAGAGGAGTTGTCGAGTTGAGAGAGACACAAGAGAGAAGCTCAAAGAGCAGAGAGAAGAAAAAGAGGAAGAAGAGAGTGAGAGAGTTGAATTTTTTCTAGCGAATAGTGAATTTTGTGGTGTGCTCCATGGACGTAGGTCGATCTTGACCGAACCACATTAAATTTCTGGTGTCATATTTTCTGATTGCTCATAGGGGGTCCTAACAAGTGGTATCAGAACCAAGTTGGAGCAAAAAAGCTAGATTGGAAGTGATCTTGAAATGAGAGCTCTGTCCAGTGGTTCAAAACTGAGTTTTGAAGCCACCATTACATTTAGCTCACTGAGATGAAGAGAACCATGCAAACCAGAGCTTAAAAGGAGTTCAAACGAAGCCTCACGTGCCCTCACGCACCATGCTGGAGTGGGATGCCTTGCCATGTGCTGATCACGTGTCGGTGACCCGCTGCTCACGTGCCCCATGCATTGCCACGCATCTTCCTCACCTGGACCGCTCAACCCAACCCGGTAGACACTCGACCCAACCGGAGAGGTCACTCAGACCAGATCAACCCAAGACCCGATCCTTGAATTTGTATCCGACTCGAATCGATCTAGACCCGGTGCGCCACATCAAGTGGGGGTGCCACGTCAGCTAGGCCCAATACCATGGCAACAGGTGGACCCCCACTACCATGGCAACAGGTGGACCCCACTGCCATGTCATCCAACCATGTCAGTATAGTTGACCAGTTGATCAAGTTTGACCAAGCTTTTCAGAGTCATTTTGAGTTCGTTTTTTGAGTGACTTGAACCATTTCTAAGGTTTTCAATCATTTTTGATCTAACTGTGCTATCTATTCAAGCTAATTCCATCTCTAGATTAGCGAATCGATATGTCAAATGAAAATAGGTCAAAAATCAAAATTTTCAATGGCAACAATTTTGGTTTCTGGAAGATGCAAATAGAAGATTATTTGTTTGGGAAGGAATTACACTAGGCATTGAAGGGTAAGACAGCATCTATGAATGAGGACAAGTGGGAGTTTCTTGATCGAAAAGCTCTCGGAGTCGTCAGAATGACGTTGTCAAAGTTTGCTACATTTAATATCAAGCATATATCATCCACCAAGTCTTTGATGGATGCGCTTTCTAATATATACGAGCATCCTTCAGTTGCAAACAAGATACATCTCATGAAAAGACTATTTATGATGAGCATGTCTGTAGGTGAAAGTTTTAGCAGGTATTTGAATAATTTTAATGAGTTGTCGGATCAACTCGCCTCAGTCGGGATAATGTTTGATAATGTGATTCGTGCTCTACTGATTCTCAGTTAGTTGCCCGAAAGTTGGAATAGTGTTGTTACTGCCATCAATAGCTCCGTAGGAAAATCGAAGCTTGTATATGATGAGGTCGTCAGCATGATTTTGACGAAGGAAATCAGAATGCAGTCGAACCATGGCTCCACTTCGAGTTCAACCTTGAACATGGAGGGTCCAGGCAAAGGAAAGATGCATGGACAATCAAACAACCGCGACAGATCTAGGCCCAGGAAGTCTAAATCTAGAAATCTCAGAGGTTCTTAGGACACAGGTTCCTAGAGTACAAAAGTTATTGAGTGCTGGAACTACAGAAAAACTGGTCATTACAAGAACCAGTGTAGAAGTCAGAAGAAAGAATCCAAGACAAGGACAAAGACAGAAGCAAATGTTGCTTCAGAAAATTATGATTTGTTGATCTTCTCTTTGAAGAGCAAAAAGGAGTCTTGGGTGTTAGACTCTAAAGCATCATTCCATGCCACTTGCAGCAGAGATTGCCTAGAGGAGTATACATCAAGTAATGTCGGTAAAGTATATCTAGGTAATGATCAACCTTGCGACATTGCTGGTAAAGGGACAGTAAAGATCAAAATGAATGGGTCAGTATGGAAATTGAGAGATCTTAGGTATATTCCAAACCTAAGGAAGAATTTGATCTCAGTTAGTCAATTGGCAAATAAAGGATATAATACAACCTTCATCGGTGATAAATGGAAGATTCCGAAGGGCGCATTGACAATTGCTCGAGGTAAGAGAAGTGGTACTCTTTATGTAACTCATGATGCATGCATGTCTATTACAGTTGCTACAGGAAATGATGATAGCAACTTAAGGCATCAATGACTCAGACACCTGAGTAAGAAGGGACTCTAGGTGATGCACTCAAAGGGTAAGTTGAGTGATTTATAGTCGGTGAAGATTGACACATGTGAGGATTGCATATTTGGGAAACAGAAGAGAGTCAGTTTCCAAACAAACATTAGCACCCCAAAGAAGGAGAGACTTGAGCTAGTCCATTCAGATGTATGGGGACCAACAACCATTTCATCCATAAGTGGAAAGCATTACTTCGTCACGTTTATCGATGATCATTCATGGAAGGTATGAGTTTACTTCCTGAAGTATAAATCTGATGTTTTTTATGCTTTAAAAATTTGGAAAGCGATGGTAGAAAACGAAATTGGTTTGAAAATCAAAAAGCTAAGAACAGATAACGGTGGAGAGTACGTTGACACCGAGTTCAAGAAATTCTACTATGAGCATGGTATTAGAATGGAAAGAACTGTGTTAGGTATGCCTCAAAACAACGGCATAGCCGAGTAGATGAACAGAACGTTGACAAAAAAAGCCAGAAGCATGCGTATGTAGTCAAGCTTGCCAAAGATGTTTTGGGCAGAAGTAGTCAACACAACAGCTTATTTGATTAATAGAAGTCCTTCAGTACCATTGGACTATAGTCTACCAGAAGAAGTTTGGAGTAACAAAGAGGTATGACTTTCACATTTGAAAGTTTTTAGTTGCGTTGCATATGTACATATCAATGATCATGTCAGGGATAAGCTGGATCCAAAATCCCGGAAATGCACTTTCATTGGTTATGGTGGAGATGAATATGGATATCACATTTGGGATGATGAAAACAAAAAGGTGGTTAGAAGTAGAGATGTGACTTTTGATGAGAAGGTGATGTACAAAGATAGACACACAAAAGAATCTACACAATCTGAAACAACCTTTATAGATATGGATGATGTTTTAGAAGGTGTAAGGACACGTCAATAGAACACCAAGAATCCCTAGCAGACTACCAAGATTCCTCAGGCAGAGGAACATGTGGAGCATATTGTTGCACCACCACCTTCTACTCCAGCACCAGAGCTTAGGAGATCTTCTCGGCAGCACGTACCAAACAAGAGGTATGTGAACCATTTACTTCTTACAGATGGAGGAGAACCTAAATGCTCTGTTGAAGCATGTCAGGCAGGAGATACGATCAAGTGGGAGGTTGCAATGAAAGACGAGATGAAGTCTCTTAACTCCAACAAAACATAGGAACTAGCTCAGTTGCCCAATGGTAAGAAGGCTATTCACAACAAATAGGCTTACAAGATCAAAGAAGAACATGATGGATCCAGGAGGTACAAGGCTCGGTTGGTAGTTAAAGGCTTCGAGCAGAAGGAGGAATTGACTACACCGACATCTTTACACCAGTTGCGAAGCTGACAACCATCAGATCTGTTCTAAGTATTGTTGCCTCAGAGGATTTACATCTTGAGCAGTTGGACATGAAGACGGCATTTCTTCATTGTGATCTTGATGAGGAAATCTAAATGCAATAGCCACAAGATTTCTTATAAAAAGATAAAGAGAATCTTGTATGCAAATTGAAAAAGAGTTTGTACGGTCTCAAACAAGCTCCTAGACAGTGGTACAAGAAATTCGATAGCTATATGCAGAGGAACAATTTTCAGAATACAATGCCAACCACCACTACTGCTACTTCAAAAAATATCGTGCTAGCTATATTATTCTACTATTATATGTTGATGATATGCTAGTCACAAGATCAGATATAGAAGAAATCAGAAAATTAAAGCAATAATTGTTAGAGGAATTTGATATGAAAAAATTGGGTCCTACAAAGTAGATTCTTGGGATGCGGATCTCTAGAGATAAGCAACAAGGCACGTTGCAGCTATCTTAGTTAGAGTACATCAGTCGTGTTTTACACAGGTTCAACATGAGCAGCGCCAAGGCTATAAATACACCGTTGGCAGGTCATTTTCGTCTCTCAAAGGATCAGTCTCCCCTGACAAATGAAGAGAAAGACTTCATGGCTAAGGTTCCATACGCCTTATCCGTTGGAAGTCTAATGTATGCTATGGTTGGTACCAGACCGGATATTGGCTAAGCAGTGGGAGTTGTCAGTAGGTATATGTCGAATTTAGGGAAGACACACTGGAAAGCAATGACGTGGATTTTGAGATATCTATGTGGCACTATTGATAAGTGCCTATATTTCGGCAAAAGTGATTTGAAAATCCAAGGATTTGTAGATGTTGATTTTGCAGGTGAAATTGATCATCGCAGAAGCACCACCGGGTACATATTCACTGTTGGCACAACAACTGTTAGTTGGATGTTACAGATATAGAAAATTGTTGTTTTATCCACTACAGAAGCTGAGTATGTAGCAATGACAGAAGCCAATAAAGAGATGATTTGGCTTCAGGGTTTGTTAACGGAGCTTGGATTAAAACAGGAGAGGAATGTTTTGTACAGTGACAGTTAGAGTGCAATACATCTATCAAAGAACTCAGCATTTCATTCCAGAACTAAGCATATTAGATTGTGTTACCACTTCATCAGATCTCTGATAGAGGACGGTGTGTTGATACTTGAAAAAATCCAAGGTAATAGAAATCCAGCAAATATGTTAACTAAGGTGGTGACTACAGAGAAGCTGAAATTGTGTTCAACTTCAGTTGGTTTTCATGCCTGAAGACATATTTTGAGCACATCATTTATTCATGATACTGGTTGAGGAGGCGTCTCCATCTCCAAGTGGGAGATTGTTGTAGTTGGAGCTAGGAGATAGCTAGGAACTAGAGCTGAGTTGGAAACACAGTCTATTTATCTCTCCATTTATCTTGATGGGTTAAACTTTCATTTGTAGTTTAATGTATTTAATTTTGATTTAAATATCATCGCTATAAATAGAGGAGTTGTGGAGTTGAGAGAGACACAAGAGAGAAGCTCAGAGAGTAGAGAGAAGAAAGAGATGAGGAAGAGAGGAAGAGAGTGAGAGAGTTGTATTTTTTCTGGCGAATAGTGAATTTTGTGGTGTGCTTCGTGGTCGTAAGTCGATCTTGACCGAACCACGTTAAATTTCTGGTGTCATATTTTTGGTTGCTCACAGGGTCTTAACAAACTTAATCCTGTAATTTCTACTTAATGCACTAAGGAAAACTTAAAAATATAACAACATGCATAAAACAAAAGATATTCATATATTATGAACCAAATATGATTGAAACTAAAAGAGTATGGCTAGAAGTAATACTTGTAGTTGATGCTACTTACAGTGATGGCAATGTGTTTGGTTCTCTATTGTGTGCACTGTAGGGGTTTAGATAGAGCCTCCCCTCTTTTCCTTTTATTTATTTTTACTATGTATTGTAATCTCTCTCTCTCTCTCTCTCTCTCTCTCTCTCTCTCTCTCTCTCTCTCTCTCTCTCTCTCTCTGCCCATTCTTTTGTTCTTGGTGTACCCGTCTCCTCTGTCTCCCTTTGATGGTTTGGTGGGGCTCAGGATATGGGTATTTCTAGCCCACCTTGGGTGTAGAAGGGCTTAAAGTTGGATGTTCTTGCGTTTATTTGGGACAATGGGTTCCTACCCAAGGGCACTTTGTGACAGGCAAACTGCCTTTTGCATGTTTGGTTCACTTTGCACAATTATGATGTGGGTAAAAATAAAGTAAAAATGGGATAATCCCCTCATTGTGATATGATGCGCAGTCTAATCTTTAGGGCTCCTTTGGTGCATGCTCTCTTCTACCTTTGAGTGCTTAACGGGTTGGACTTTGGTGCGCCTAAGCTAGTACACGCTAGTTTGGGGTTTTATTGGGCCTAGCCTTGATTTTGGACCGCTAGGAGAGCTTTCCATGGGTAAGCTTTATATCAGGATTTGAATTTAAGAAAATTATTTGGTACAGAGTTGAGAATCAGTTATACATATGCTCATTAATATATTGTTTCACCTCATATTCACTCTTTCAACTTAAATATACAATAATTATTGTCAAAGAGTTGACTTCATGGTTTTTGTATAAATACTATAATGAATGGTTTTATATTTTAAATTCTTCAATTTAGTATAGTTTTATGTTATCTTATATTATTTAACTAGCAAAGGGGGATTAATTTTAATAATTTTTAAAATTTAGTAATAAAAATTAAATTATGAATCATATTATCATATGATGATATTTTATAATATTCGCAGAATTAGTTTGCATGTGTTTATAATTTAATTTTTTTGTCCATATATAATTTTTTTTTTAAAACTATAGTAGGTAAACTCCTCATATAATTATATGAAATTAAATAAATATAATCAATTAAAAATTAAATAAAAAAATTTATATTGATCATCTTACAAATGCATCAAATATTTCAAAATTCATGCAAGAAAAAAAAAATATTATGTAGTCATGATTCTTTGACTCTCAATATCTCCCTATAATATAACGATTCAATTGTATGAGCATTAGTTAGTTTGATAAAAATTTAATCAAATACTAACAATTATAGAAAATCTCTAATATAATGTCAACATTCATTTTTTTAATCAACACGTGCAATTAAGGATGAAAACATCTTCACATATTGATAAAATTATTAGTATATTAAAAACCTCTCCATAAATTTTTAATTTAATTTTTGTAATATCTAATAATAATTAAATTAACTACTAATCCTAATTGAGTTTACTGACTTATTTTTACCCATTTATGCTATCAAATGTCGTTAGTTATTATTATTATTATTATTATTATTATTATTATTATTATTATTATTATTATTATTGACATCATAATAATCTCATACTAAAGGGGTGATATGTAATGTTAAGAGTATTATGAGTTCATGCATAAAATTAACACTCTATGTTAATGACAATTTTTGTATACATAAAAATTGAATTGAATGTTTTGTAATATACATTTGCAATTTAATTTTTTAAATATTATTATTAATTGAATTGTTGAAAAGGTAATAAATTTCCATAACCACTATTAATAAATGAACTAAAATTAACCCAAAAAATAAGAATTACTAATTTCTACAAGTTTAAATCTCTAATATCAAAGAACTAATGTCAAAACTAAAATATATTGAGAGAAATCTAAAGAAAAAAAAAAAGAAAAAAGAAAAATGACACTGTAGGAATAACGTGGAGCTTTTCGAGATGGGAGAGCAACATCATTGGAAGAGGAGATTCGTAACAGTGATGAGCTTTTCAGGTTGAGATGTGAACTTAAAGGGACGAACGTCAACTTGGTTTGGATTGAGATGTATAAGCTACAAATGCAGAGGAGGGGGGAAAATGAGGAGGTAGGGAGTCAGAAGAAATAAAAAATAAAAAATCAAGGGCATACGAAAGCGAGGAGGAAAGAAGTAGAAATCAAGGGTATGAAAGAGAGAGGGAAAGAGAGAGTGTTGGAATATGCATTTGCTATGGTGGATGGACTTGCGAGAGAAGATCAAGAAGGAGAACAGTTGCAGGGCAAAAACTTAGGTGTTGGAGTGTCAAGCTTGAAGGAAAAATCCAGGCCGTCCATATTAAGAGAGATCCAACAACTGTTGTTCTTTTTACACTTTTGTTATGGGGGCATTGATGTAATTTACCTGTAATGAATTGTAAATATAAAAAAAACAGCAAGGAGCAGGGGGGGGTTTACTTTTCTATTTTGTAGCTTCAAAACATTCAACGTAGAGGAGACATTTTCCTTCCACAACCGCGAAAGACACCTGCAATTCGAGTTCCTTCAGCCGCACAGAAGAGTGAGGGCACACAAGAGAAGGAGATGGCAGGAGGAGGGTGGCTCGGCGTTGGGGATCTCTAGCCTCTAGCGAAGGTTCACGCATGGGTAAGGGGAAGGTAAACACAGATCTAGGTTTCTTGGGAGGGTTTCTTTTTAGGGAAATCAGGGAGGAAGATAGGAAGAAGCCTAGGGTTCTTCGCAGGTGCGAAGAGAGGCTCTATTGAGTTGTTCTTGAACTATTTTTCAAAGGAGATCAGTAAGCCAAGAGAGGTAAATCTGTGTACTTGTATTTATTTCCACCGATTTAATATAGCGTCTATGAGTTCCTGCCATGGATGTAGGCCAATTTTTGGGCCGAACCACGTAAATGTGTTCTTGTGGTTTGTGATTGTGCATGTTTATGTTTTGCTGAATTTATTGTGGCTTTTCTGAATATTATTTGGTGAATAAAATATTTTTCTTAGTTAGGCTTGGCACACACAGACGCTGAAATAAGCAGGTTTTAGTTTAGGTGTGGTTGTGGTTGTTGCTTAGATAAAATCAGATTCTTATTGTGGTTTGTTTATAATTGATTAAAATCTGAAAATTAGAATTAGCAATCAACTTATTGACACAACAAGTGGTATCAGAGTCTGGCTATGTGATGGGGACCGCTAAGTTTGAAATAGAAAAATTCACCCAAAAAAATGACTTTGGTTTATGGAGGATTAAGATGCGTGCCATCTTGGTACATCAGGGGCTTGAGGAGGCTCTTCTTGGAGAAAAGAAGGGGTCTTGCACTTCACAAGAGGGGGAACCAAGTTTACCCTCCACCAACAAAGTGAAATTCTTTTATTGAGTTATCTTGATTCCACATATGAAAATCTTAAAGAAACTATGATGTATGGGAGAGAGAGGCTGACTTTAGAAGATGTGCATGCCATTTTGCACTCTAGGGAATTGCACACTAAGTTTAAGTCTAAATCAGGGTCAGGGGAAGGGTTAAATGTGAGAGGCAGGTATGAAAAAGGGACAAGAAAGGAAAAGACAAGAGGTCTAGATCAAAGTCTAAAAGCAAAGCACTATAGTGTTTTGCCTATCACAAGGAAGGACATTTTAAGAGGGACTGCCCTAAAAGGAAAAAGGTTGCCAATGCCACCACCTCTGAATCAAAGGGTAAGGCAGTTGTAATTTTAGATGGGTATGATAGTGCAGAAGTGTTGAACGTCTTTGAGAAAGATTCGGGAAAACAATGGATATTAGATTCAGGATGTTCCTTCCACATGTATCCATTGAAAAATTGGTTTAAGTCCTTTACATGCTTAGAAGGAGGTCATGTTGTCCTAGGAAACAATAAGTCATGTAAAATACAAGGTATTGAGATAGTGAGGCTTCTAATGCATGATGGGATTGAAAGAGTGCTAAGAGATGTGACGTACATACCTAACCTAAAGAGAAACTTGATTTCTCTTGGTAGCTTAGATAAGACAGGGTACACGTTTAAGTTTGAAGGAGGTAGCATAAGAGTATGTAGAGGTTCACTAGTAGTGACGAAAGGGGTGCTAAAGAATGGGCTATACACTTTGGTAGGAAAGACAGTGATTAGTGAGGCTTCATCTATCAATCACAGGGTAGAAAATCAGGTTTCCTTGTGGCATAAAAGGCTAGGACATGTTAGCCAATAGGACCCAAAGGAGCTAGAGAAACAAGGGCTGCTTGGGGATGGGAAACTTGAGGAATTGTCATTCTGTGAGGAGTGTGTCTTGGGTAAGTTTACTAGGGTTAGTTTTAAGAAGTCCACTCACACCATGAAATAGACTCTTGATTACATACATTCAAACTTGTGGGGGCCTGCTACGGTTAGTTCTCATGGTGGTTTTAGGTATTTTCTGTCAATTATAGATGACTTTTCTAGGAAAGTATGAGTTTATATTCTAAAACATAAAAGTGATACTTTTGAAAAGTTTAAAGAATGGAAAACCTTAGTTGAAACTCAAGTTGGTAGAAAAGTTAAAACACTGAGAACAAACAATGAATTAGAATACTTGTCAAATGAATTTTCTAAATTTTGTAAAGCTGAGGGCATTGCTAGACATATGACTGTTAGGGATACTCCCCAATAGAATGGATTAGCTGAAAGGATGAATAGGACTATTCTAAAAAGGGTAAGGTGCATGTGAGCCACTTCAGGTCTGCCCAAGACCTTTTAGGCAGAGGCGATGACCACTGCTGTATACCTTATTAATAGGTGTCCTTCCTCAGCTCTAAACTTTAAAACCCCTCAAGACATCTGGTCGGGTAAGTCTGCTAATTATCAGGATTTAAAAGTTTTTGGGTGCGTAGCCTATGCCCACATTAGAACTGATAAATTAGAGTCTATAATTATTAAATGCATTTTTGTGGGATACCCATAGGGGGTTAAAGGCTATAAGCTCTGGGTTACAGAACCTGGAAAATAAAAATGTATAATTAGCATAGATGTAGTTTTTAATGAAACTAAAATGGGGGGAAAACTATAAAATTTGGATGAAAGTGTTAGGCACTCTGATACTAATGACCCACAGCTTGAGGTGGAGCAACCCTCTACTTCTCATAGCCACTTAGTAACAGATGTTGCAGATTTTGAGGAGCAAAACTCATAACCAGATACCTCTAAATTAAGTAAAACCTACATTCTAGCACAAGATAGGGAGAGGAGGGTCATAAGACCTCCTCAAAGGTATGGGGAAGCTGATATAATAGCTTTTGTTCTTTCTGTAACTGAAACAGAAATTGAGGAGCCTAGAACTTTTAGAGAGGCCATGGATAGTAAAGAGGTTGAAAAATGGATTCTTACAATGCAAGAAGAAATGGAGTCTCTAAACAAGAATGAGAGATGGGTGATGGTACCTAGACCGGAAAAACAGAAACTTATAGGATCCAAGTGGATCTTTAAGAGGAAAGAGGGAATCCCTAGAGTTGAACCACCTAGGTTTAAAGCTAGGTTAGTGGCTAAGGGATTTACACAAGGGGAAGGGGTAGCTTATAATGAAATATTTTCCCCCGTTGTGAGGCATAGTTCAATTAGAATTCTATTATCTTTTGTTGTTGTAAATGACTTGCATTTGGAACAACTTGATGTTAAAACTGCTTTCTTGCATGGTACTTTAGAAGAAACAACTTATATGTAACCTCCTAAGGGTTTTGATACAAAAATGAATAAAAATCATGATTGTTTATTAAAAAAATCTTTATATGGGCTGAAACAATCACCTAGACAATGGTATAAACAATTTGATTCTTACATGATTCAAAATAATTTCTGTAGAAGCAATTATGATGGCTGTGTTTATTATAAATCATGTGATAAATGTCATATATATTTGCTATTATATGTTGATGACATGTTGGTTGCTTGTGGAGACTTGGATATGTTAAATCAAGTTAAGTGCATGCTTAAATCTAAATTTGAAATGAAAGACTTAGGACCTGTTAAAAGAATACTTGGTATGGAAATAACTAGAGAAATGAATAAAAAACTTCTCTACTTGTCTCAAAAGTCTTATATTTCAAAGGTGTTAAAAAGATTTGGAATGAGTCATGTTAAATCTACTTCTATTCCTGTTGCACAGCATGTTAAATTGTCTAGAAAACAGTGTCCTGAAACTAAAAATAAGTCACTGTTTATGAATAGAATACCTTATGCTAGTATGGTTGGTAGTGTAATGTATGTTATGGTACGCTCTAGACTTGATCTATCTTATGTTGTAAGTCAAGTGAGTAGATTTATAAGCAAACCTGGAAAACCACATTGGCATGCTTTGAAACAAATTTTTCAATACTTGTTTGGAACAAAATAGCAAGGATTAATATTTGGAAAAGGGATATGCATTGTGAAATAGGGTTAAAAGGATATGTAGATTCTGATTATGCTGGAAATCTAGATACCAGGAAGTCTTTGTCTGGTATGATCTTTTTTTTTTAGATAGTGCTATTAGTTGGAAATCACACATGCAGTCGGTGGTAGCCTTGTCTACCACAAAGGCTGAATATATTGCTATGACTGAAGTCTTTAAGGAGGCTATATGGATCAAAGGACTGTGTTTAGAGTTAGAAATGTATAGTGGAACCATTATAATTTATTGTGACAATCAAAGCACTATTCATTTGGTTAGGAATCATGTTTATCATGATAGGTCCAAACATATAGATGTTAGGCTACATTTTTTGAGGGATATTATTTCTAGTGGTGAAATAGAAGTAAGGAAAATTTCAATAGAGGATAATCCTTCTGATATGATGACTAAAGCAGTACCTAAATCCAAGTTTGAACATTGTTCAAACTTGGTTAACCTTGGAAGTTGCTAGTGTTTGTTTTGTAGGAACCCCATAGGAGATGCTAAGGAGGTGCAAGGGTCACAAGCTTGCCAAGGTGGAGAATTGTTGGAGTGTCAAGCTTGAAGGAAAAATCCAGGCCGTCCATATTAAGAGAGATACAACGGCTGTTGTTCTTTTTACACTTTTGTTATGGGGGCATTAATGTAATTTACCTGTAATGAATTGTAAATAAAAAAAAAACAGTAGGGAGTGAGGGAGGTTTTTACTTTTCTGTTTTGCAGCTTCAGAACATTCAGCGCAGAGGAGACGTTTTCCTTCCACAGCCACGAGAGACACCTTCAACCCTAGTTCCTTCAGTCGCGCAGGAGAGTGAGGGGCGCACGAGAGAAGGAGATGAAAGGAGGAGGGTGGCTTGGTGTTGGGGATCTCTAGCCTCCAACAAAGGTTCATGCACGGGTAAGGGGAAGGTAAACACATATCTAGGTTTCTTGGGAGGGTTTCTTTTTAGGGAAATCAGGAAGGAAGATAGGAAGAAGCCTAGGGTTTTTCGCAGGTGCGAAGAGGGGCTCTCTTAAGTTGTTCTTGAACTGTTTTTCAAAGGAGATCGGTAAGCCAAGAGAGGTAAATTTGTGTAATTATATTTATTTCCACCGATTTAATATAGCGTCTCCGAAGGTGAGTTTCTGCCGTGGATGTAGGCTAATTTTTTAGGCGAACCACGTAAATGTGTTATTGTGATTTGTGATTATGTATGTTTATGTTTTACTGAATTTATTATGGTTTTTCTGAATATTATTTAGTGAATAAAATATTTTCTTAGTCAGGCTTGGTACACACACACACACATTGAAATAAACAGGTTTTAGTTTAGGCGTGGTTGTGGTTACTACTTAAATAAAATCAGATTCTTATTGTGATTTGTTTATAATTGATTAAAATCTGAAAATTAAAATTAACGATTAGTTTATTAACTCAATATTAGGAAATGCATATTGTAAGTGATTGTTGCAATCAAAAAGAATTTGAATTTGTTTTAGATTAATCAATCAAAACAAATAGTAATTAATTTAAAAAATAAAAAATCTATAAAAATCATATCCAAGATGTGGAGAATTATAAGTGTACTGATGTCTTTAAATATATAAAATAATATATTGAATATTATTGAGAAAAGTAGTTTTTGTATTCTTATAAATTGTGATATATATATATATATATATATATATATATATATATTTAAAAAAAATGCATTTTTTTCAATAGCCAAACTTAAGAGAAACGTTTGGGAGCCCGGACCCTTGCAGAATTTGGGCTTTCGCTGGAAAGGTGAACAAACGTACGGTTCCACATACCGTGACAGCCTACGCGACCGGAACCTTTGCCGCGGGCGGAGTCGCGGTTGGTGTCATAAAGACAGTTAAAAAGGCAGTTCAACGGCTTCGCTGTGGACAGAGCCGCTTCTGTCCACCACGTGGCGCGCCCTCCGCATTCGCAAAATCTCCCAAGTTCAACGTATTAAAGATCGACGTAACATACCCATGTGCCATGTGGCGTCCATCGGAGTCTTTCCGTTTCAAATGCGTGTTTCGCTTCGCACGCGAATTTCAATTGTTTCCCTCCCTCTGCAAATTCTAGGGTTTCTTCTTCAATCGATCATTAATTATTCATCAATCGATCATCTTCAATCGCCAATCATTCAATTAGCTACAGTTTCTTTCTTTTTCTTTGGCCACGGTTCGTGAATTTTGAGTGCGTGCATGTGTCTGTGAAGTCGAAGCGAAGGCAGCAATGGCGTACGAGTATTAACGCGATCGCGTTGCCGACGCGTTTGGTTCATGGTGTATGGGCCT